>NC_136874.1:8723924-9434924 GCF_951799975.1 Gobius niger
CCCATGTCTTTGTATCTTTATTTAGAAAACTATATTCATAATTCAGCATTTGTTAAAGTAGCTTTTGAATAATTAGAGAAAGTTTAGATGTTCTCCATTTTGTTTTCCCCTTAACTCATTGACTGCCAATGCCGTCTATAAACGTCAATTGAAATTTGAACGCTGACTGCCAATGACGTCTATAGCAGTCAGTGAATTAACTGCTTCAAAACATGACCATATATGGGCGATTCCAGAGATATAGACAGCATCACATCATAGAAAAGGGTGTGGCCTCGCCGAGGGGAAAATATAATCTTTTGGGAAACACAATTTTTCAATCTTTTTAGCCATTTTCTGGTGAAATATACACCTATCACATCTAATCTATTCGATCACACACAAATAAAGTTAAGTCTAAATCGGGTCCACATGGATGTTTATTCACAGCAAAAAAAAAAACGGTAGTCGTAGCTAGCGCTATCTAGCGTTAGCACGATGCAAACATGAAGCAGCATGCTAGCATTCTTCGTTATGTATGTATTTATGGGCTGTTGAACCACTTTGCTCCTCTCCATGTCTCTTTCTTTAACTATATTTATAATTCAGCATGTGTTAAAGTAGTTTTTGAACAATTAGAGAAAGTCTCTCAATTGTTTTTTTGCCCTTAACTGTTTTCAAACATGACCATATATGGGCGCTTCCAGAGACGCCGTCTGTATCTATAGTCAGCAGCAACTCCTTATCTCAGTGGTGACTTTTTCAGTCAGTTCATGTTATGTTATGCAATTGTTGAATTCCATGTCTCCTTGTTATCCTCCCCCATTCGACAACAGCACAATCAAACATCGTGGCGCCTTTGAATTTCATTTTTCACCAGCAGAACATTTTGCAATTCAGCGGCCCTCCACGTTTTAATTAGACACTCGCCGTAGCCCTCTCTTCCTTATCAAAAAATCCCCCTCACTCACTCACTCACTCACTCGCTCGCTCTCTCCCACTCTGGCCTCTTCACTCAAGCATGATCTTTGCTTTCTGCCGGAGTGTGCACATCGGCGGCACGGATGGAGAGATAGAGCGGAGAGAGGGCGCGTGAAGAGGAGGTGGAGGAGGAGGAGAGATCCAAGATGCCCACGCCGCCTTTCATTTCCGCTGCTTGGCTATGCGGCGTTGCCCCTGCCTGCTTCCACGCGCCTCCCCCCCCCCCCCCCCTGAGAAGCCCCATCTCGGCCCACAATCTCGGGCCTTGTAATGCAGTCCCCGACCCGCAATGATAGATCGCAGTACATGTGGGACGGTATTGTCTGCCTCGCTGATAAGCCGGAGAGGCTATATTGAAGTCATTGTGTGTGTGTGTGTGTTAGCTAGTGTGCGCTTGCGATGACGGCGCACCTGCTACCACAGCGAGGAGTGCACTTAGGCAACATTAGCATCCATGGCGTGCTGTGGGGGTGTCTGGGCATCTTGGGGGGGGTTGGGTAAAAGCAAGGTCTAATCAGAATCATTCATCTTGGAAACAGAAGATTTAATCGCAGACACAGACTTTGTAAAGATAGCGAACTAACGACAGCTTTTACATCTGGCAATGGTAAGAGTACAGTAACTGGTGACCCCCTGGTTTACGGGTTGAAATATGAAGTTAACATGACATTTAGAGTATCATTCAATCAACATTGTGACTTTTTTGTGAATAGGTTATCTTCACCTCACATCGTCGCCACAAATAAAAAAAGGCCATACGCTCTGATGTGTTGTGGGACTGCCTTGAGCTTTGATTACGGCGGCAAACATCCGCTGTGGCATTGCTTCAATAGGCTGCGTTCATGTTGTGGAATTCTATTTAAGTTTGAGGGCAGGTGCCAATGCAATTCAATGGGAGAGAAACAGTTTTTGAAAGAATTTTCCCAAAAGAAAATGCCCAAATGTTTCCCCTGATCGTTATGTGATAGTGATTGGATTCAGAAGCCTGACACATTATTCTTATGGCTGAAAGTCCTTTCTACTGACCAACATCACACGTTTTTGAATAATGTCTCCACTTTTGGACGCCTTTATGAGGAAATGATTAGGCCATAGTTCAAATGAGCTGGAAGAAATGACAGTTATACATATACAGTTGTGCTCAAAGGTTTACGTACCCTGGCAGAATTTCAATGGCCTTGTTGACAATAAAAAAACATGTTTCCTGGGAAATATGCAAGTGGTTTGTTGATGGAACTGGCTCCAGCAGAATAAAGTGAAGGTCCTGCTAGAGGCCATCTCAGTCTCCTGAACTCAATATCATTGAACCACTGCAGCTGATGCAAGACAGCCCAGGAACTTACAGGAACTGGAGGATTTTTGCCAAGAAGAATGGGCCGCTTTACCATCAGAAAAAATAAAGAACCTCATCCACAACTCTCATTATTCCGAAAATGTCCCATTGAGTAGATAATAAATAAACAAAGTTAGGTTCAGGCAAGAGTTCACTTAAAGAAACAGGCCATTGTTTTTTCATACTGAGATATGTTCTCACCTGAGCTTAGACAAGTTGATGCGTACCTGTCTGGGATTTGTGCGTGCCCTCAGTCACGCAAGACGACCAAAGCTGTTGTTAGCATTTGACCTCTCCCAATGTATTCCTATAGCTCTAAACGGGGGTGAAGTTGGAAGCGACCACGCTCTTCCATGGGCACGCACAGAGACCAGACAGGTACGTATCAACTCGTCTAAGCTCAGGTAAGAACATATCTCAGTATGGAAAAACGGTGGCCTGTTCCTTTATGGTTAGGGCCAATGGTTGTATATGGCTCTCTAATCCACAACACTGTGTTAGAGATGTCGGACTAATGGCACCTCTGGTCAATGGTACATTTTCGGAATAATGAGACGTCGGACTAATGGGGCGTCGGACCAGAGGCAATGATGTTAAAGGGGGCAATACACAGTATAAAGAACTTTTGATTGGGGTCATTTTGGTACTTTTTTTTTTATTATTGTGATTTAAATATAGAAAACTTAGTTGTTTGACGATAAATGGCTTCACACAATCACCACTGATGAGTGAAAAAAGCTTTCGTATTCTTTGAAAAATAGTCACACAAAAAGTTCTGCCTTTAAGCACAACTGTATATACCACAGTTACTGCCATAGAATTTTCAGCTGCCCTCCATTACAGGCTCTTTAGAATGTTGTCATGTCACGTGAACTCAACCTAAGCTTCTGCAATGTCAAAAGACCCAGTGTTGCATTCATTATTCACCATCGACGATCGCTGCACAAAGCCTTCTCCAGCACGTCCCAAACATTCTCAGTGGGGTGAAGGTCTGGACTCGGGTTGCTGAACTCAAGCCCCAGATCATGAAAGTTGTTAAATCGAGGTGGTGACTTCAGTGTGGTTTGAGGTGGAGGACAGGCCGGACAACTCTTGAATGCAAATTGTTTGGTAAAAGGTTGATATAACTGGGCCTATCCACATGGAACCAAAACGACACAATGTTCCATGTCTAATTTGAAAGTTTCACAAGCCACTTTTTCTTTCAGATTGAAACGATTCCATCAAATTCTAGTACCTAAATACATGTACAGAGAAAGAGTCTAAGTCATTTGCAGACGCCGATGCACGCCGTTCCCCTTGAAACATCTTAAAAGCAAAGACAAAACCACCAGGAAATATGATGAAAGGCAGCCATTCTCGTCTCCTTGCTGGTTGTCTTTTGGCCTGGCGCACCTCACCATCTGCCCGAGAACAGATGCATCCGGCGTGGCCTTGCTCCGCTACGTCTCCATGGAAATCCACTCACCGGCACTGCCTTGACATTTCTCAGACTGTTCATTATTTAAGCCGAGCCGCGCAGATATATGGGGATCTAAATTATCACTTTGAACACCCTCGCCTGGGTTTGGAGTGAAGGGGATTGTCGTAACAAATATAGAATTGACACTCATTTGGCTTCTGCTGCTATGCTCTAACATCTCCTGCATACCCTCTATTAGTAGCTGTAATCATAGAAAAAAAAGGGGATGCATGTTTTTTCCCTATAGCCGTTAGCATTTAGCCATCAAACATCCCAAATTACGAACCATCCAGCTGTTTTCATCGACCACATCCAGGTGATGTCAAAGCCTACTTAGAAATCATAAATGAATGAGCAGACCTTTTGAGATTTTACTTTAGATACGAATTAGCATGTGAAAGTGGCCTCTGAGCGAAATGCTAAATCATATTCCCTGGAGTTTCGGCTTTTTTTGCACGGTTGGAAACACATCTGATACCCACTCAATGTCACCTTAAATGTTAATGAGAAACCATAGACATTATGTTAATGCCATGAAACTATCGATGGACACATTGTGGCCTGCTACTTCCTGTAAAAAGAAGGAAATGGCGGCCGGCTCCGGACGTTCTTGGCTTCTATGGACTTTCCATTGAAACTATTTTGCCCCTTTTTAAGTCAGTAGAGGCAACATAGGCCTGTCATTCAGACCCCCCTACCCCCATTCGAAATAATGGAATTTGCTAAAAAAAAACAGTCAAATTGCTAGCGTAAACAGGCTTCAGTTAGCCTCGCTCCCTCAGTCCATTCTTATCTACAGACATCTCACACCATGCCATACTTTAATACAGGGACGGGCTTCACCGTACATTTCATCAGGGATAGCATGTTCAAGTCAAATATTTCTGGTGCAACACACACTTCTTTGTAGTCGAACAGCAAGAATAGATGGCTTATCTATGTTGGAAACTATCGCAAAAGCACAGTATCTTTTTTTTTTTTGTGTAATGGTGGCTTCCTGAAAGGCATAATGCTTAATAACAGACGATTTTCGTTTGAGAAATGATGTCTGGGGAAGTGCTGATAATGAGGACCTCTTGTACATGTAGCACTCTCATGAAGAATACAGATACAGCACTTGCCCTTGTACATTCTACTTTTCCAACAAAACAAGCTAGCTTTAACAAGTGAGCATGCAATTACTGAAACATGTTGCCATATGGTGCCCTATTGACTGGACAGAGCACATGTTTCTTTGTGTTTACAGATTCTACAAGTCCATAGCATTGTACTTTTTTCACCGCGTTCCTCCCTGCCTCCTTCGGGTGGCTGCTTCGGCGCGTAGGAAAATGTGACAGTCGAAATCTTCTCAAAGAGCTCCGAACAGACGTTAATTAGCTTTAATTTTCCTTTTGTTGTTCCGCTGCCAAGACGCCGACCGAGACACTTTTGAAAATGCACGGCTCCCGGTTTAATATTCCGCGGGAATACACGCGGGGGCCGTGGTGATGTGCTAGTAAAAACCAAAGCAATGGGACAAATTCGGTTTCAAACACCTGGTTTTGTTTTACAAGGAGCCGCTGTGCCCAAATTAGACATGTCCAAATAAAGGTTGGAAGCGGGCATGAGAAACGACAGATGAAGGTATAAAATTCAATTGTATTCGTTACTACAGGCGTTTTCTGTTGCAATGGTTTTAAAAGTCCAGATGACACCTTTGATACAATTACAGTGTTGCTATGAATGTTTGCTAAATCATTTATTGTGACGCTGAATCACGAAGGCAAGAATCTCAGCATTATTTCCCCCACGTGCCACTTTTATTGGCATATCACTGCTCATGCTTTGAGGACGCTGAGTGGAGCTGTGAAACTTAGGCAGAGTATGCCCAGGACGAATCAGGGTAATTTTCAACACAAAGAAAGAAAATGGCTTTGGTTTTCTCTCAATACTTGAGATATACTTTTTTTTTGCCAATGTTCATGCATTGGACATTCCCATTTTGTTCCAACGACTGTTCTCATAATCCGGTTAAAACTTCATTATCAACTATCAGTATCCGTAGCAGTAGAAGTAGTAAGCCTTGGAAAACTGATGCTATAACTGAACTCACTGGTGCTGGTTCCTGCCCTGAATATTTGAGCTGTGTTTGGAAAAGCGGCCACTAAATACTAGATTAAGAACTCTTTTGTGGTCAATGTTGACATTTCTAGCCAGTTTCCCCATTCACACCTTAGTTGTAATGTCAGAGGAAAAAAAGAAACACCTTTTGCTTATTTTGTGACGTTTTGTCCACTAGCGAGCCACAGATTTACAGGAATTAACCAACACACCGGGCCGGTTTCCCATGCTTATGCACTAATGACATATTTGGCATCCACACGTAGCACAAAAGGCGACCGAGGTGACGCTTTAATCCAAATATGGTCATTTCCTTTCTGGGAGACAGCCGTAAGACATTGCAAAAATGTAGGGCCCATTTTATCTCTCTGAGGTTTTCTTTACTCTCTTGCAACACTGTGTCCACTTAAGTATCACCTACAGACTCCAAACTCTCCAGTCTTGGACTCAACAATATTTTTTTATCTGGAGGAATTACATTTTGGTCTGTGTGGCGATCTTGTGTTAGTCCTGAGCCGCGCCGCCACTGTGGGCCAACCTGACCAGCAAGTTTTTGGAGGTAGGAGAAACCTGGCTGGCTAAAACGGTGCACTGCCTTCTGGGTTTGTCACCGTTTCAGAGCGTGGTGTCCTGCACTGGTCAGCGTCCTATGCAGCTCCCCCCGCTCCACAACAGTCTTTCACCATCGTCCGGGAAGAGCTTAGTAGTTTATCTGTTTTGTTCTCCAGTGAACAAGAACATTAGCCTGAACAATGTGTGGCTTAGTTGTGAGTCTTGCCTGGATACCTCCTCGTTTGTCCCTTTTGTGTTTCCTGTAACCCCTCTTATGACGTTTCCACTGTGCTGCAGGTGTGTTGGGCTCTTGGTTCCTCTTTAGTGTCTCAGAAGAAGAAATGTGTTGGTCTCAAATGATTTTAGCTTATAGCTGTCTGTTTACTTTAAAAAAGCTGCTTTTTCAGGACCATTATGGACTCGCTGCAGTAAAAAAAAATCCGCCGAACCCCACAAAAACACGGCAAAGACGTACACAAGCATATTGAGCTTTAAACAAAAAAGCCAAGCTGATTTTCACTTATAAATAGCTTACTCAAAAAGCTCAACAAGATCCAAAATCCCTTCTTGAAGCTGTCCAAATAAAATGAAATGAAATGTAATGTATCTGCCTGGTTGTAGTATACCAGACCAACATATTTACCATAGGGGACTCATTACGGACTGAACTACAACTCCTCGCATGCTAACAAGGACACGCTGTACATGCAAATTGTTAACATCCAACAGCCTTGGCATCCATTACCATTACCGCGGGTCATATATGTTCGCAGATCAATATATTCCACAGGCAACACTCATAAAAGCTTTTGTAGACTCTCCTTTTTTTTCCCTTGGAGCACATGCAATGATTGGCCTGACGGGCGGTCCCTCCTAAGCCGCGCCTGATATTTAAAGCAGTTTCATACTAATTTATCAGAAGGTTACTGCAATGACCTTGCCGCTAATTCAATCTCAGATGACTATCATATTTCAATCAACGTGTATCGGAGGATGCGAGATGATGACTTGGGGCTAAACTGGATTATATGTGCGTGGGATCGGACGTGCGGGCATGCTGGGAGAGGTTGTTTATGAGGGATCTATATGCAGGAACACACATGGCCTCAGAATTAATGCTGATTTTCAAGAGGCGAGGAGAGAAGTTAAACTATGGAATTAGTCTAAATCCAACCAAACAAATGCTTTGCCAGGCCTTTGGTAGAGCGAAACTGTAAGGCTAAGCAGTTATTTTACAAGGCCTTAACCAGAACTGGCTAAAACAGACGGAACCAGGACAAATAACAGACAAAGCCAAGTTTAAGATAAGTCTTGGGACAATTTGAACCAGATTGAACTCTTAGTCGGGTCCAAATCATGGCCAAACCAGATCTACCAAGATGCTAAAATGGTAAATGGCGCTTTTCTGCCTTTATCAGGCCCAAAGCGCTTTACAGCAAGGAACCGGTCGCCCATTCACACTCTCATCCATACAATGTACCCAGACACTGAGGCGAGGTTGGTGAAGTGTCTTGCCCAAGGGCACGACAGTGGGCACCTTTCAAAACCCCGACCTTCCGATCACGAGACGACCAGCTCTACCATCTGCAGTGGGTCTGTTTGAACCTGATCTAGATTGTTACAAGAGCCAGATCTTGTATTTAATTCAACCACGATTTACCCTGAACCAACTCAAGAATCAGCACAGCAACAGCAGCAACACCAGTGAAGCAGATTTACTGTTTTTATTAAAGTGATAGTCTGTAAGTTTTAATGTTTTACCAATTTAATAGATTGCTTATAATTGACCGCCTGGGTCTGAATTTTAATGTATCGTAAGTCATATAAAATTATCATATTTTTTCCAAAGTCTCTCCATTTGCTGATCCTCAGACACTAATCAGAATCCCCAGGCTATCACTTTGCCCAATCAGACTGTCAGATTCAATCAGGAAGGGGGAGGGAGCAGGTGCTTGATTGTTTACTTCGGAAAGATTGTTCTTGCACTCCTCATTTTGCAAACTATAAGCGGCCTTCTGGTCTTTACTTTCAAATCCCTTTGTAATCCTACACACTATCGCTTTAATTGTTGCACAATTTGTATTCACAGACATGATTTTCCTATCCAATCTAAGTTTTTTTGAAAATAATGACATTGCTCAACAAATTTCCCTTCGTTTTACTGACGAAGTTTGGTGAAAATACCAAAATGAGGGTCAAAAACACATTAACCTCCAAAGCTTCCCATTGTGTTCAATTTGTTTTTGAACAGTGACGTTTTCTCTTCATTTTTCCCCCGTTTGATTGAATGTTTGCCAATCTCAAGAGCGAAACATGCACAGATATAGCGGTAGGACAATGAAAAATATTAAATTGGACTTGCTGCTGCCTGTCTAAACCCTGTAAAATGAATTTTCTAGCTGGCGTCATAAAAAAAAAAGGACAGAAAAAACACTCGGCTCTCTGTAAAAAGCCATAAATCCCACCACTAACTCGCACCACATTTCGAAAACCGAAGCCAGCAAATTGAGCAACTTTGGAGAAAAATCACTTGATAGTCGGAGAATTAGTCATTTGAAAACATTTCTCCGACGCTAATAGATTACACACACACTCAAACAGTCAGATGGCCTTTTTTATTTTTTTATTTTTTTACATCATTTACACCAAATATAGTAAAAAGACCTCTAAATCTGGATGTGCGTGTACTTTTGACTGCTCATCTGTGCACACCTTCTGGTCCTCCCCGGTACACTGTGTTCAAAGGGAAACGTCAAAGAGATATCGGGATATGGAGCGCCAACTATATGGAGGCAAAGACGGACTATATTTAGTAACGACATCAACGTCTTTATAGCATTTCAAATGGATCCCAGGACGACTGCCAGTACTTACAAAAATGGATTTGATCACCTAAGTAAGAATAAGTACGGAATATTTACAGAAACAAAACATTCTCTGTACCTTTCCGTTCGAGTGATGTTACGTAAACCTGGAACATCAGGCCAACTAGGGACGTGCTTGGAAACTAATGTACATATTCGATGGCAATTTCCAAAGAGCAAAAGGGGACACGCGACGATGTATAAACACACAGTCTTAGAAAACGCTTCGAGGCAAGAATTAACGAGTCCTCCATCTGACGCAACGGTCCACACGACAAAAAGCTGGAAAATGCACCAACAAGCGCATAAAACAACGCAATAACAATGCTAACAAATAAACTCGCCCGACACTTCACAGTAATTAACTGCCATCGACATCAAAGCCCCAACGGGAGTGTACGGCGGGGGAGATGAGGGGGAGAAAAAATGCCTACGTCAAAAAAAAAAAGGTCTGCATAATTTTGCCACGCCACGCTGTTCCCGAGGAGTTCAGAGAGAGACGCGGATCTTTGAACACGACGATCCTAATCGCCGTCAACACATGCCCAAGATTGGAAATCCCGTGTAGATATCAGATGAAACATGAGGGCGAAGAGTGCGTACTGTATGGGAATGTTTGGTTGGTAAACAAATCAATCAATCAATACAAATGTGAACGCTAATGAAGAAGTTGTTAGCATAGGTTAGCTTAATTTCTGTTGACTTTCTTGCTAATATGCCCAATTACTGTGTTGGATGGAACTAAAAGCGACGGATCGCAGCGAGGGAAAAACGAGCGATCAAAGTCCACGGACGAGTTCCCAATGGTCGTGATTGACAGGTGTGGCAGGAGATCAGACAAATGTGAACGAACTAATTTGTTTTTGCGTTGTGTTTTTTTTTTTTACTGATAGTAGCTCCTTTCCATCACATGCCAACACATGTATTTGTTATTTTTGATGTCCACTGCAATACAAATTTCACAAAGGAAATGCTGAATAAAATAAGTCCATCCATCCATCCATCCATCCATCCATCTTCTTCCACTTGTCCGTTGCCTGGTCGTGGGGGCAGCTGTTGGAGCTCACGATCCTAATCGTTGGTGTCTCTCACAAGGGGCTTCTGAACCGCTCTTTGTCTGACCCGTCACCTAGGACCTGTTTGCCATGAGAGACCCTACCAGGGGCACCATGTTACGGTAGCGGTTCCAGGAGGGGAACAAAGTAAGTCATCATATATAACCTAAGCCATTCAAACTGCAGACCTGTATATTTGTGATAATGTTTGAAAGTCTGAACACACATATGAACTCTTTTGTATGTAATTATAGATAACGCATGAAAAAGTAGCTTTATCTAATGATGCACGGATGGATATAATGGATAATAATAAACTGTTATGCCAATGAACGGACACCCAACACTAAACAATGAAAGAGGCCTTGTTTTGACATTGACTAGACTTATTTTCGATGAGCTGTCTTGGAGCAGTGTCGTTGAGGCACAAAGCAGAGGTGAACATTGCACTTGTCACAATAGACGTGTTTTTCCAGTACAGTTTGTCATCTTGCATCAGGTGGCCTCTTTCTTTTCATCATAGTTAGGTGGTCAACCATGTCATACTCCACTTCACGTCGAGGTCTTACATCTTGTACAGGTCTGGAACAGCATCTCTGTGTGGCTTGTTGTGGTTCTGGAGACATGCTGGGTCGTCAAACGTGTTTCTGCCACTGCCACTGCTTTATTGATTTTCACCAGACTCTGGGCCACATTCAGCTTGAAAAGAAGTAGATCCAAAATGTCCTTTTGTGGGATATTGGCCTTTGTGGCATCAATTCTGTACTCTGACTCCTTTGGCCACATACTTGGAGCGAAGAACCTCCAACAGCAGCTGATCCGCAGATCTCAGAGCCCGCACAGGGGTGTGACGTACAAGAAGCTCAGACAAATACAGGGGAGCAGCGCTGCTGTCACTTTCTGGTCCCTGTAAGGAGACGAGCAGCTGTGTTTTGTACCCCCAGGAGGCAACGAATTGAACGCTGACCAGGTAGATAATGTTTGACCTTGCTTAGAGTTTTAAGGTGGAAAAAACTTGATTTGACAACATGATTTATATGTTTCTCAAATTTAAATTCATTGTCTACAAACAAACCGAGATTCCTTGCAAAAGGGGTAACTTAAGGTGGCTAGAGGGCCAATGGTGCTGTCACAATTGTCGAGAACATTTGAATCAGAATTGTCAATTCAATGATCCCTTAGAGCTAGACTTTAGTGGCATATAGATCTGCAAATCATCAGCATAAAAATGAAAACCAACTTTGTGTTTCTCTGAAATCAGACCAAGGGGTAGAAGATAGAGAAAATAACAAAGGGCCTAAAATGGACCCTTGAGGGAACTCCACAATGAATAGGTGACAGATGAGAAGCATGAGCCAACATTAACTGAAAAACGTCTATCTTTTAAATATGAATCAAACCATGTTTAATGCATTGTTTCGTAAGTCTTCTAGTCCTGACGACGTGTTCTGTGATTGGATCGAGGCGGTCCAGCTTTTGAGCAGAAACAAGAAAGCAGGAGCGGCAAGGAACAGTCAGAAAACTTAGTTGGATAGCAACGAGCTGCAGATGCGTTACATGTCTTTCTTTCAAAGTAAGCCATCTAAAAGTGATCAAAATTGCCTGAAATGGTAGTCATGTTTCCACTTTGATGGCTCGACGAAGGATATTTATGCATGCTACGATAAAAATGCAGCATAACAATATGAATGTACTGAAGTTAACTCGCAATGACGAGCTCCCGCAACCCTTTGATCCACTACAGTAGCCCTGCGGGGACACTCTTCAGCCTGTGCACGTAGAGTGAAATGCGACGTACTAACCGCCTCATTGTTGGTCAAAAGCCGGACTGTGTCACAGCGTATGCAAACAGCACATTTTCTCTGCATGACTTGTAATTGGCGGCCCTGTGTGCGTGCGCGCCGCTGCAGCCGAGCCGCTATAGACGCCGCGGACTACTTTTCGACCACTTAATTATGCCTGCAGGTCACACATCAGTGGCATTTCTCGCTCTCTCCGTATGGAAGTGCGGAATGTGGGAGATAGAGCTAATAACCAAGTGCAGTGGGGGGAGAAAGAAGGACATTCAGGAGTGCTGTTTTCGATATTCTCGCGGCTCTTTGAAGGGCAGATGGAGCCAACGCATCAGAAGAGACTGCTGATGGAGAGAGATACAATCATCCTTCCAGCGTGGACAACAGATGAGGAGATGACAAATCTCAAGCCCGCAGCATCTTTTGAAATTATTATTATTCATTGTGGCACTGTATTTTGCATGCACGGAGAGCACAAACCTTCACAAGACTGTATTAATAAAAAAAGAAAATTCATAATTAGTCGCAACAAGGAAATTTGATTGAAATAATTGGCACGAACTCAACCGAATCACAGTTCATTAACATGGCTTTGTTCACTCGGCGTCCTTTGTGTTTTTTTTGTTGTTGTTTTTTTCAAAGTCGCCTTAAGACTTGAAACATGACTGAAAAAGTAAATGTAATGTTGAAAAATGTTACTTTGAATTTCCATGAATATGACTTTAGAAATCTTGCTGTAACCTTGACGCGCGGTTGAAGGGTTACAGTCCTTTATTATAACCAGACTGCGCGTTTTGAAGTGACTTCCTGTTTCCATCCAGCGCACCAAAATAAAAGCACACAGCTCGTCTCATTGATTTGTTCAGCAGATACTTCCAACATTACAAGAATATAACTAAATACACCCCCTTTTTTAAGTGTTTGTCTGTTAATAGTTCGGCAGAAAGAAAGTTGAACTAATGAACTGCTGAACTAATGAATAAGATGGTGCTTTTATTTTGGTGTGCTGGATCGAAACAGGAAGCCACTTCTTGGGGAGCGTGATTTGACGTTATTAAAAGTCAATTAAAAGTGGGCAGGCCATAGTTTGGACGCCCATGGTTTAAGCCAACGATCATGGCCTTTGATGACGTTTTCCGGCTTGAAATCGCATATGGAATAACACAGTTTGTTTGAACAGAATATATTCCTTTTATAGGGGGGCCCCAGTGGAAAGTTGGGTTCAGTAAGAGGGGTCCAGACTTTGGGAAAAGCTGCATTAGGGCAGGGTTTTCAATTAAAGAGCTATAAACACTTCAAAAAAGGGGCTTCTCGATGTGACAACAAACTTTCCAAACTGGCGAGAAACATTTAGAATTATTACCCAGTCCTTGAACGGCACCTGTTCCACCTAACATGATAACCAATGAAACAAATTTAAATTTCCACTCATGACTATTTGCAGTTATTCACGTTTTATATCAAAATACAGTATTTCCTCACAAATTCCCATTACTTTAAGAAGAGTCAATGAATCATCCATGTCGTGCACATTCTTTCTGTTCATATTAATGCCGAAAAAAACATCCCCCGCAAACTTTAGCTTTATCTGCATGCGTGGCTCATAACCTCACCTGTCATTCTCCCGTTCAGCTTTCAGGTCAAAAGCCCATCTTTCACCAAAAGTTAGTGGCTCGGTGTCACCTGCCTCAATGTCAGCGGCCGCCGTCCTGACTGACTGCCGCATTAGACGTGATTGGGGCGCGGATCATATTCCCATGATTTCAGACCGAGGGTTGGCTTTTTTGATTGGAATTTAGAGAGTCTGTCAGCAGAATGGCAAGGACAGGCAGGGGCACAATGGCGGCGGGGTGACAGGAATAGGCAGGGAAATTGGCTCCAGGCTGTGCTTAGAGAAAGAGAAAGTCAAGTTTCGAGTCATGTCCTAATTATCAAAAAGGTGGCGTCGGTGTCGCTGCATCGAGTGAAAACGCGTAGTACAGTATTCAGATTCCGTCTCAATGAACGTGACTTATTTTGCTGGTGCTCAGACCCCAGCAGAAGATACTTGGTGGAGGTGACGGGGTAAATACCAGGTGTCGAAGGTGAGCAACTGTTATCGCTTGTAAGTTCAGGGCTCTCTCTTTCTCTCAATGTTTCGCTCAAACTAAAAATTATCATGTAATACTTTGCGACCTATTAATCTCTTTCCTTCCTCGCTCAAGTTTGAAGGCCACGAAACAAAGCCATTTTAATAAGCTGTGATTTTGTTGAGTTAGAAACAGTTGGGCACAGGAGAAATATTTCAAATTAAGGAGTGAGCAAAGTTAGGGCACTTAAAATAAGTTTAGTGTAAGTTAGTGTATTAGAACATAATAATAATAATAATAATAATAATAATAATAATAATAATAATAATAATAATAATGCATCGGTTTTATATAGCGCTTTTCTGGACACAAAGACGGTTTACATTGCATTATTCATTCACTCCATACTTGGTGGTAGGAATCTACTATTGTAGCCACAGGTGCCCTGGGGTAGCCTGACGGAAGCAAGGCAACCAGTCTGCGCCATCGGCCCCTCCGACCACCACCAACCACTCACTCACTACATTCGCTAGGCTTCCTGGTGTTCCCAAACGGTCTCCCATCCAAGTACCGACCAAGCCCTTCCCTGCTTAGCTTCCAAGGTCTGACGGGATCGGGCAGAACAAAGGCGGTATGGCAACATGTTTTATATATTTTTGCACATATAAAATACAAACAGAATGCAATTCAAAGTAATGCCAAAGGGTGGGCTCTATTCTCACCGGCCTGTAGACTAGTTGGAGACTAGTTTGAGACTCGAGTTGTCACTGGTCACGGAGATGTGTTCGATTTCAGCGGAGACCGTGTGGTCTCTGCATGGTCTCCGCAAGGTCTCCACATGGTCTCTGAGAGGTCTCCACATGGTCTCTGAGAGGATGCCACATGGTCTCCATATGGTCTATGAGAAGTCTCTACATGGTCTCCGAGAGGTCTCCACATGGTCTCCCCAAGGTCTCCGAGAGGTCTACACTACACGGTCACCACATGGTCTTCGGGAGGCCTCAGAGCTCTCCATAAGGTCTCCACATGGTCTTTCAGAGGTCTCAGAGATCTCCACACAGTCTCCACAAGGTCTCTACATCTTCTGAGAGGTTTCCACATGGTCTCCGAAAGGTCTATGCAGTCTAAAGCAGTTGTGTCGCAAATACTATTTGTTGTCCTTAAAGGGACTATAGGGAGTGTAAAAATGTTAAAATTACGCATTTTCCTCCCCCTGCATGTTCCAGCCATGTAGTAGAATGAGCTCAGACCTGTTCACCACAACTGCCTCTAAAATCCTGCACTGTCACTAAAAAAGGTGTTAATTCGAGTCCGAATTGCCGTCATGCACGAGCTTAATATAGAAGGTACAGTTACACATATGGCCTGAGGTGGCAGTAGTGAGTATAAAATGGAAAACTTGCATCTAGCCCCTTTAACTTGTGAGAAATGTCTGTGATGTCCCTGCAATGTCTCTGAGACCTGTCAGATACCAAGGAGATCTAAAAGAGACTCCATACGACTCTTTCGACAGCTTTCTTTTCTTATTTGATGTCATATTGCTTTCTTTATCACAAAATTCATATGATCCGTTTCTCCTCCAAACTTGAGCCTTTTGTTCAGACATGGAATTATGTGGCGTGGTTCTTATCGGCCGTCAATAAATGCAAAATCAGTGTCTGGATTACAAACCTCCACTGAAAATGCTTTTCCCTTTTCCTCTCAGGCCACACACAGTGCAGGAAAAGTTTAATGACTGTATTCGCAGATGATTGATAGTTGTGTTGAATTGCATCATATGGTGAGGGAAAAGTAGCCAATAATTTCAGGCCAATACCCCCACTCACAATATGCTGTTTCTTGGCCCAGTCGCAGAACGACTGAAGATAGATATATGTTTACCATGTGAGAATAAGGAAATGGAGCTGTACATTTTTACGCCTGAGATTAACGTAACTCTGACGTGATTGTACAATGATGCGGAGTGGCTTTACAGACAGCAAAACTGTTGTCATTTATAAGCAGTAGTTTCATACAAACTCTTGATATCTTTATAATTATAAATCTCCATGTGCTCATATCCATGCTAGAAATTAAACATTGTTTTTCCTATTGCATTGGGATTACAGTTAGTGAAATTATATACTCCCCACGCTCAGCCGCCTTGATTTCCTCTGGGTTAAACAAAAAAAAAAAAAGGAAGAATGAGATGAGACAGAGGAGAGGGTTAAAATTAAATTAGGCCCAATTACCAGTGGAATCGACTGCAAATTGAGTTACGCATCCTCCATGACTTAACTAGATATCCGATAGCGCGGGTAAGCAATAAGTTGGAACATGATATGCTGGGGAAAGGTGATACGGAAGAGATTGTGTGATAGGGACTTAAGGGACAGACCTCGGAGCGGAATTGGCAGCGTTCCCGAATATGGGATTGAAGAGGCACCAGGGAACAGAAAATGGAAGCTTGTTTTGATTTTCAGCGGCTATCATATACCTTGTTGGGTCTGTCTCTTTGCCAAAACACATAGAAGTGATTAGAAATGTCAACGTTACATGGGAAAAAAGAAAAGTGGCGCCTCGTTTAGAGTGAAATTAGGGGATCTTTGACGACGGTGAGTTTGTGATACAACTAGTAAATTATTGGTTATGATGTTCTAAATGTTCACAAGTGAGAGATAGACGGAGCGTGAGATTGATAGACGGAACGGTGCGGTGTCGGCAGAGATGCAGTCGCTGTATCGGACTGTTGCTCCTTCACGTCGAAAGGAGCCAGCTGAGGTGGCTCGGGCATCTGTTCCGGATGCCTCCTGGTCGTCTCCCTCGGGAGGGTCTCCAGGCATGTCGTCCTATTGGGAGGAGGCCTCGTGGAAAACCAAGGACACGCTGGAGGGACCATGTCTCTGAGCTGGCCTGGTGTCGCCTCGGAGTCCCCCCGGAACAGGAAGTCTGGGCATTTCTGCTCAGACTGTTGCCCGGCCCCGGATAAAGCGGAAGAAAATGGATGGATGGATGTTCTAAATGTCCCATTGTGAGATGTGAGAAATGATGGTCTGGTGCAAGGGTCTTCACCGACCACTGTTTGATAAATCTCCCTAAGATGGAGATGTACCGCAGACTGTGGGCCACTGTTGTTCTCTTAGGTGCTTGGGATATTCTCTCGCATTTCTCCATAAAAAAAATGTGACACAAAGACACAAAAATAAAAACTTCATTCATTCATTCATTCATGTACTGTAGTTCTAACGTACTTTTAAAGATTACATTAATCATGAAAATGCACCGCCTGACCCCCCCAAAAAGTGGCCACTTGGATTAGACCTACTGTCATGACCTGTGGTTGCAGCAGTTTGTTATTTCTAGGTTCAGCAACACTATGAGTCCAAAGAATGAGATCAGCCGACGATCTCAACATCCTGAATGACCAGGTTATTCCATCGATGGATGTCAATGCCAGAATTCATCAGGCTCACATTGTGAAACAGTGGTTCAGGGAGCATGAGACATCATTTGCAATCATGTCCACCACAGAGTCCAGATCTTATCTCCAGAACTTTGGGATGTCCTAGAGATGGCTTTGCACAGTGGTCACTCTCTCTCATCATCAATACAAGGCATTGGTGAAAAATGAGTGCAGCACTGGTTCTTTTGACATTGCAGAAGCTTACTGAAACAATGCCAGGTGTCAAATGTCCCCTTGGATGTTTAGCCGCTAATGCTCCATAGCAGTTACGTAAAAATTGAAGAAAGAATCTATACAGTGCCATGACAGACAGTTGATATCACAGCCCAGGCCATACCCTTGCTTCATCTGGCAATTAGGCTCAGTCTGTGCGGAACAAGAAAGTCGCCAGTTTTGCGCTTGGCTCCAGTTGGCCTAAAAATAAACACGAGCCGAGGGCGAGGAACCTTTCACCCCTGGCGCCCGGGCGACTGTCCATGCATGTTCACACTAATGATCCGGGGGACAGAAGTGTAAGGACAATCTCGCGGCTAACCGAAGTGTTAGCTTTGGATTGGGCTTGTTACGAGCTACGGAATCAATATGAGGACACGACTGGCCGACCCGCCATGCTAACAAGAGAAATGTTATGAGGCTAATGATGCAGTAAAGGATTGCTGCGGGTTGAATATGGCAAGACTGTGTGACTTTGAAATCTGCTGTTTGGCAAGGTGACACTTTTCAGGTTTGCATAGTGCGTGAATTACTACTTGCATGCCTGGAAGTGTAGTTACCGAGACCACACTGAATAAAAAAAGAAGTCGGTGGTGGAAAATGCTGCTCCTAAAAATTCAAACAGCAGTACAGGCGAGCATTTGATTTGGCGCATGGATAAATTTAGCCGAGATGTCAACACTCACTAACCTCTTGGAACTCCCAATCCCCTTATTCGTCTGATAACAAAAGTCGGAGAGAAATGCTCCCCCATTGCCTGGTGTTTCTTGGCAGAGCACCAGCCCTCTCTGACCCAAGACCAGCACGGGCCAATTAGCCGTGCTCCTCGTCCGGCGCACATCAAAGCGATTGGCACGGCCCCTTCACCAAGTGCAACCAAACGCGCCAGAAGCACCAGAGCGATCAAGGCCAAAGCGCAATTTGTAGCCGGATCCGTACCTTAATTCACCCAAAGCCGGATTAGGGGGGGGGGGGGGGGTTGGCTCAGGTGCAGCGACCAC
Source organism: Gobius niger (assembly GCF_951799975.1). Taxonomy (NCBI): domain Eukaryota; kingdom Metazoa; phylum Chordata; class Actinopteri; order Gobiiformes; family Gobiidae; genus Gobius; species Gobius niger. The sequence goes on from NC_136874.1 coordinate 8,742,769, forward strand.
TTAATCTAACCCAGTGCACCGTAAATCTCCTTGTGCATCCTTTCTTACTGTTCAGCCCATGGCAAATCCAGTTCTCCAATAGCTCACCACTGTAAGTAACTAACAAAAGAATACAGACACAGCATGATGTATGAAAACAAAAAGTGATGGTCCAAATCCCACAAAGCTCCATTTTTTTATCAGTACAATAAAACAACAAATATTGATTTTGTGGTTTCCAACACCGACTTGTCTTTTCTTTATCATTTAAAGTCTGGATACCCAGTACCTCAGGTGTTTCCGATTACTTAGAAAGTGATCCAGTGGAAGATTAAATCGTAAAAAGACAATCTGTTGTGTCGACGAACTGTCTACTTGGAAAACAGTCTCATTTAGTTTGACAGTCCCCACCTGCATTATTACAAGCTACGATATTAAAGAACATTAGAGTTGCAAGTGAATAATGTGAATTCACAAATATGAGGTTGTTGTATTTGGAGTATGTGTGCATATACCGTTAAAGAGTGTGGGCCTTTGTGACCATGGTAAAAGAGTCCAAGGTGATGGGTCAGATGAAGAGCGGTTTAGAAGCCAACAAGGACGAAGGGGCGTTGTGGGGGCCGCCCTTCCGTGGACCCCTGCAGGGCGAGCCATAAGGGCCTGGTACAGTGTGATCTGGGCAGGTTGGACTGCTGCCTACATGCCCCAGCAATGGAGAAATGGAAGAAGACGGGTATATGAAAAATAAATGTAAAATGGTAACGTTGAACCTGTTTTCTGCTGGGTTCGGGTTGGCAATTATGTATATCAAAATCTCAAAGCGTATTAACATGACAGCTTACATGACATTTGACGTCCTAACCCGAATCATAACCCTAATCCCTGACCCTAAACCTAACCCACTGATCAGGGGGGAAAGGTAAGCAACAAGTTCAAATACGCAGATGGACATTCTGATTCAAGAAGCCAGAATAAATTATTCTCCTATTTGTCGTAAATCATGTATTCCATAACATACAGTGCAGTATAGAGCAGGGGTCCCCAACTAAATCAGCTCGAGGTCACATGTCCAGGGTCCGGACATAAAGTCATTGCTCTTGAAAATGTTAAAACATGAACACAGGTGGTCTATTTACAAAGGAGAACTGATTACTGAATCAAAAAATCTTATTTCAATGTTATTCAAATTGTGAAGAAAATTTTTAATCAGCCTTAGAAATGGAAGGAACAGGCCACCGTTTTTCCATACTGAGATAAGTTCTTCCCTGAGCTTAGACGAGTTGATGCGTACCTGTCTGATCTCTGTGCATACCTGTGGAAGAGCTTGGTCGCTTCTAACTTCACCCCATTTGGAGCTATATATACTGGAGAGGCCAAATGCCAACAACATCTTTGGTCATTTTGTGTGACTGAGGGCACGCCAAAAGACCAGAATGGGACGCATCAACTCGTCTAAGCTCAGGTAAGAACATATCTCAGTGGCCTGTTCCTTTAAGTATACTGAGAGGATGAAAAGGCTTTGGAGTCCGGACTAAAGCCTCTGGAAGTCCGGATCTGGACCCGGGTACGCCAGTTGGTGATCCAATAGAGAAAGTAAATTTATGTAAAAGTATTTGGAGTTCATCTTGAGAACTGGACACTAAACCATTACTTTTAAATGCATATACTTCAGATCAGACTTCTCTTCAGTAACTATAGAAGTTCACAATTAAGGCGAGACACTGCAGGTGAATAGGGAAAAAATGTATATTTACAGATATCAATTTGAAACTTTTGCTGTAGATCACTGGCATAAATGTGAGGGAAAAAAATGCATTGCAAGTTTTCGGTCATTTTATCTTTTCATATAAGAACAAGGTGTTTTATGCCTAAAAATGCCCCAAATTTCCCATCTTTTCGGAGACGAACTCTGAATAATGGACAGAGCTACATTCAAATTTATGGTTTCATTTTATTGATGAATGAGTTACCAAGGCTTTTTCAGAGGGGATTTTGGATTTCTTGTTTAGTTTTAAAATAAGCAGTTTTTTAGTGGAAAAATGTTTAAAAATGTGATTTTCGCCTTATTTTTTGACATTCAAAACTCAATGAATGGGGCTAGGGATTAAATAATAAAAAATCCCTAATCTTCCAAATATTGTTCAGTCCAAGGCTGGAAAATTTGAAGTCTTTAGGTCCGACTGACGTGGACATAGTGTCGCCACAATGACAGAAAAATGTGTTTTGAGAAAAAGGCCCTTGAAATTGTGTTCTCCCATATAAGTCTATGGGCAAACATTGAATCAGCGCAACATTTAAACATGTTATTGTGAAGATTAGGCATATTTTCTGTTTCCGGGTGAACGCTTATATGTTCAGAGACCAATTTGGCCCAAAACCTGAAAACTGAAAAAATTGAGTTTTGCCTGTAGTGTCTCCCCTTAAATACAAAATGGAAACACACTAGTGCCAATCTGCTCCCAATTGTTTAAATTTGCTTGTGTGGCAATGACATTTTCCCATTTTTGACTTTATCTTTGCAGTTGGTTGTTACCACTTGCTCGCTGTACCACAAGCTCTGCTTCTTGGCTCGGTTCCCTCTGGAGCGGAGTCAGGCTATCGCTCTATTGTTAGGGAGTTACAAAGGCAAAAGTTTAGTCTGGTGTACAAAGCAATAAAAGTTAGCAAAGCCAATGGGTGGAGGAAGCAGAGGGAGATGCAGATCAGTATTTCTTGTTGCCGCTTGATGTTACACAGCAAAAAAAAAACGCTGTTGTCTTCTCGCATTAGGAGGTGAGCCAGGATATTGAACTTGGCCTGCCTCAGCCCAGATTTACTGTTGGCTTGTTGTATAATGTTCCCTTTTTTGTTCATAAATCAGTAAACGCAATTGATTTTGTAAAGCGAAGGATAATATTTTCCTAACCTCTGTAACCTTAATAAAATCTGAACTTTAAATCACTGAAAATTCGTTGCTTCGAGGGAGAAAGTGGCTGAATAGAAAACATCACACCTTCAGCATCAAAGCGGGTAGAGGTTTATAATAAGCCATGTCTCTAAAAGTATTTACATTGTGCCCGGTCACTTTCCAAAGGCTGGACATGTGCAAAATGCGCCGCCTATCCACAGTAAACACATTTCTTGCTCTTTTTCTGTAATTTCCTGTGTTTACTTCATCTGCCTATTTGGATTTTCACCAACAGTTATTAAAGTCAAAAAGGCAAGAATGACAAATTAATTTAGCCACTCCACGCACAGATGTAGAAAAGCACTTGCAAGGCGCGCGCAGCAATTAGGCGCTCTTCCAAATGAGAGTTGGATGTTTGTTTATGTGGGCCTGCGTTATTATTCAGCTCAAATTGTAATTCTATTTAAATTTGAAATAACATATAGTGATCATTTGGAGAGGAAAGTGAAACATAGTCATTAATACAAAATGAGGACTTTAAAATAATGTGCAGTCTATGGTATTAGTTTATATACTTATTGGCATTTTTTTTTAGTATAATCAAAGCATTTCTCAGTGGTTTTAGTAAGAGGTCTTTTCAGCGCTCAAATTGCCTACACTCCACTTAAAGTATTGTTAAGAAATAGTTGTATGGATAGAGGACTTTGACCTGTTTTCTATATACATTATTTAAAGCAGAACCTAGTAACTTTTTTACCTTAAAGCTGGGGTACCTGATTTTTCCGGCTCAAATTGGGGCATTTTTAGTTTTTGGCCCAAACTCATTTCTGGCTCTCACAATCCCTCCTACGTATCCAAATTGTTCAAGAAACTTATTTATATGCATGTTTCTCACCCGTGTACAACTTTGAACGGTGGAAAAGGGAAGCAGGAGGGAAAATCCCCAAGATAAAGTGCACTAATTTAGTTTCTACTTCCATCATCTATCACTCAATGAGTATTATGGTGAAAACAATGCACCATGGTCTGTTTTTTTGCTGTGTTTACAACATACTATAAGTGACAAAAATAAATGTACTCTACATCAACAAAAAGTCAGGTACTCCAGCTTTAATAAATCCTTTTCGTAGTCCCTCTGGGCGTTATACACGTGTTAATGGGATGATTGTGGGGTCTTGCATCTCTCCCTGGTGTCCCTGGCCAGAAAATCACACTTGCAACTTTCCCTGCCTCCGACCCGGAAGCCCCAATACACACTAATGGAAAACATCTCCCTCACTGCTCTCACTCATGGCCGACGGGCAAGTCCTGACTGTGTTCCGTCTACAGCTTTCGGTTTGTTGATGAAAATTTTGCCAAACGTTATACACGAGCAGAAGAAGCTAACAGGCAAAGCTAGCTTTGAGCTAGCGCCACAGTATTTACAGCCAAGTTTGAGCGGGAATAAAAATATCTCCATTGGATAATGGACTGTGGCACAATCCCATCTTCTCTCAGCATAGTATTTACTCTCACAGACAATTAATGAGTAAAAAAATTAAAAAAAAAAACGCAACATGCTATGACAGCTGCAGTAGCGCTTGTGGCCTCCAGGGGCAAAAGTGGCTATGTTCTGCTTTAAGTTATTAAATGCAACATACCAATAGGTTGTCCAAAAAGTACTTTAGTTAGCATTACAAGAAATAAACAAGAAAAGTATTGAATTGATGTTATTGCTACGCCTGTATGGTACAACTTCCTAAAGTTAAGAAACAGAAAAACCTAACTAAATACGAAGATTATAAAGAAGCCACAGACTGAGAGATTGAGTGCTCTGTCCCCATACAAATGAACAGAGAAGCCAATCCCTATATTAAAGTATGGCGAGGTTTCTTTTTTGTAGTTTCTCCAACTGTAACATACTAAAAGATGATGTTTAGTGGCCATTGGATCTGTATCCAAACCCCCAAAAAGGAAACACTCTTTTGTACACTATCAAAATTAAAATCTAAAAAAAGAATAACTACAACAATAACTCCAGTGTTTTACGTTTGAAATCAGCACTGGCTTGCTACTAAGGAATGTGCGCAGAATCCCATATGCTCAGTTTCTGCAAGGTCTATCCTTTCCACACGTTCCCCCTAACTATCCATCTTGCAGGTGCACTGAGATAACAGCTGACAACTCGCAACACGTCCGTGCCCCAGTGCATTGTGATTTGGACCTTTTTTTTTTTTTTTTTTTTCTCAGAGGCCGCTGGGTATTATTCTTAATGATTGTTTATTGAGTCTAATTTGCCACCTTAATCAAGAGAACCTTTGCAATCCGGGGCGTCTGGCACTTTTCGTCGCCTGTTTACGCTGGTGGCTGTTTATGCCCCCGCTTAAAAAGCATATATCAGCCAAATGCGTTTTCAATCACACAAAGTTTATGGGGATAATTATGGAGAGCCGGTGTGATCTATTTGCATCAAGCATCCGAATGTTTTGGCGCTAACCTGCCTGTGAAGGTCAGAGCCAGGACAGACATAATGGTGCGAAATCAGGCAGACGGAGCAACAAAAAAAGTGACGCACGGATGAATCACAACAGAACAAGTTTGAATAGACTTTTCAACTAAAAAGAAGACCTGATGAGCAGCAGTTTTCAGCTCTTCGAGTGTGTGCCTTGACTGCATCACACAGTCACTGGATTTTATAATTTGTCATTGCGTCAAGCCCTGATCAAACTTTTGAGCCAGAGGAGTGAAACAACTTTTGGATATCCAAACTCACACTCTGTAGAGCTGGAGGCTATTTTAATGCGGAGGTCAATGACAGGTCTGAATTCTGTAGAATAACTTGAATTTTGGCAGCCAAATGCATTTGTTTCGACAATCCATATGAAAAAAAAATTATAAAAAAAACATGGCATGAAATGTGCTGTCTTCTCAGCCCAAGGTAATGAGCTCTTTTCCCTCCATCTTAAATTATGCCCTTATGCTGTGAGTGCAACACAGAAACCACAAAAATGGCTTCTCTGTGAAACAAAGTTGGCATGAAATGGTCCGTTAAACTTTTTGAAATTGAGATATCGTAAAAATCCCAAAAGTCTGCTCAAAGTTGTTTGTGGAACTATTAGCAAAGCCTTGCAATAGGTTGCATTCAACTCTGTGGAAGAGAAACAGTTGTTTTCAATTATCATTATGTGATAGTGATTAGATTCACAAATTATATTCTTTTGGCTGAAAGTCCTTTGTACTGGCCAACATCACGATCATGTTTTTTCATTTATTTACTTATAATTAGACATTAGACAAGAGATGGCTTTCAATGTTGTGACAGTTTTTCTTTCACGTGATTTGGCCCAGGAATTACAGAGAAATTAGCAATGAACTAAGACTAGAAATCTGCATTTTGATAGTTACCATAGTTACCGCCAAATGATTTTCCCCTGCCCTCCACAACTACCATAAACTATTGGCTCTTTAGAACTTTGTGATGTCACGTGAACGCAACCTATTTATAATAAGTCTGACCTTTGACCTCTCTGAGTGGAATGCACCTGGCAACCTAGCAACTGCAAAAAAATCCAAAACATACCCATATTTGGATTTCAAAATGACATCACGGAATTGTAATTATCTCAGAACTGTGAGCTTCTAAGTGCCCAGTCTGTTTACATCTGTCACAACACATTTAGCCATTGCGATCGCGAGCACTTCATCAGCCGCTCATCTGCCGAAACTAGTTTCTCAGCAGGTTTGCAGCAGAACAGACAGTTTGGAAACAATTGCATTTAGTGTGTATAAACTTCTTTGACAATAGCGACATGGATAAAGTCCCAGACATGTCCGAAGTGTTCGACGCCCCTCAGGAGAGAGAGATGCGTTTGACTCAAGAGAGACAAGCGTTCCTGGAGAGAGAGCGTCAGTGGAACCACGAGAGAGAAGTCCTCCTTCAGAGGATAAGATGGTTTGCAGAGTCATGGCAGGAGCGTGAGAAGGTCTATCTTTCATTCTCCCTTGCCAAAGACATAAATTGGTCATTTTTCCAGTTTGAGAACCATAGACGCCGGATCAACTATCAATTATTCTATGACCAGCAGGTAAGTGAGCTTAAAAACGATATTCAACAGGCTGAGGCACGGGAGCAGCTTCTTTCGAAAGTGTATAAAGAAGAGAAACAACAGCTTGTGATTGAAATCGAGAAAGTAGTCCCCGAGACTCAACAAACACAAGCACTAAGAGAGGACAGGATTCAGCCATTCCATTTTGACCTTGGCAGACCAGCGTCCAGTGCCGAACCTGGTTACGAAAACAATAACCATGTTCCTGTCACATTTGGGGATTTTCCAGAAGGGTTTGAGTTATTGAACAAGCCTTCAGCGGCTGTAGTTGAAATGGTGCCGCTAAGTCTCTCTAAAACACAGGCAGCTGTACAGTCTGAAAGGACCGGCTCTGAAATGGGAAGGATGAGAAAAATGCAAGCACAGAAGCCGGTAGTTGAACTAAAGTTGGTCCAGGATACAGAGAGATCTCTATCAGAGCCCCAGCAAAAACAATTGCATTTAGTTCATACAAACTTCTGTGACAATGGCAAAATGAACAAAGTCCAAGACATGTCTGAAGAGAGAGAGATGCGTTTGACACAGGAGATTCTGGCGCTCCGAGAGAGGGAACGTCAGTGGAGACGCGAGAGACAAGTCCTCCTTCAGAGAGAGAGATGGTTTGCAGAGGCGTGGCAGGAGCGTGAGAAGTTCTATCTTTGGTTCTCCCTTGTCAAAGAAACAAATTGGTCACATTCCGAGTTTGAGAACCAGAGACGCTGGATCAATTGTCGATTATTCTATGACCAGCAGCTAAGCAAGCTTAAAACCACTCTTCAAGAGGCTGAGGTGCGTGAAAAACTCCTTTTGAAAGTGTTAAAAGAGGAGAAACGACATCTTGTAATCGAGAAAGTCATCCCTGAGACTAAACAAACACAAACATCAGGAGAGGACAGGATTCAGCCAACCCATTTTGACCTTGGCAGACCAGCGGCCAGTGCTGAACCTGGTTACGAAAACAATAATCATGTTCCTCTCACATTTGGGGATTTTCCAGAAGGGTTTGAGTTTTTGAACAAGCCCTCAGTGGCTGTAGTTGAAATGGTTCCCCTAAGTCTCTCTAAAGCACAGTCCCAGGCAGCTGTACAGTCTGAAAGGACTGGCTCTGAAATGGGAAAGATGAGAAAAATGAAAGTACAGGAGTCAGTAGTTGAAGCAAAGTTGGTCTTGGATAGAGAGAGGCCTCTTTCCAAGCCCCAGCAAACCATTTCGTATGCCAATGTAGCAAAGATTGTCCCGAGTGGTCACTGCAGACAAAAATCTGCGTACAAAGCTTCAGATTCCCAGAAAGAGGCTTCAAATGAACACTTCACGGTCCCAGAGAATCAAGGTGTTTTAAACATGGATGTGAACATAGAAAGCACTCATGAGACACCAGCAGAAACGGTGGCTGAGCTCCAGGAATCAAAGGAGGCTTCAGGAAGAGCAATGGAAGCCAGTTCACCAGAGCCTGAAGAAAAAACCACAGAGGCTCAGGAGAAGGCGACCAAACTGAAGCCTCCTCATGACCACATAGTCGAGCAGCTAGCGCAGAGGAACTTAGAGGAACCAGTCATGATTAACGCTACCTCATTAGCTAAAGAAAGGGCCATAGAGCCTGACGTAGTACAACATGACCAAAAGGACACCAAGTCTAAATCTTTAGAAGGTGAAGGTGTAGAAACTCACAGCAAACCAGTCGGTGTCCCCAAATTTCTGGAGGAAACTGTAGATAAAATTGTACCAGCAGAAGCACCTCTGGATAACGTGGACCAGCAATCCCAGGCTCAGGAGCCGATGGTACCACACCTCAAAGCCCGCACCTTAGACCTGCTAACTTACAATAACACAAACATGCACAAGAAAAAGAACAAGAAGGGACGCAATAAACAAGGAGAGAGAGTTTCTAGGGTCCGGATATGAACTGCCAAAGGGTCCAAGGTCCCTGGGGCCTGAGAGATCCGGACAACAACCCATTTGATCACTAAAACCCCAACCCACTTTCTCATGACACTTATCCTTCATCTGCTGCAGATTAACCCAGTGGCCACTTCATTTTGTATGGATTAACCTCTTCAGATTAGCCCACTGGACACAAGCAGCTCTCATGTAGGCAAACACCGTAACAAGCTAAACTACACCAACTAACAACTCTTACTCAGACATTATAGCCAACCCTGTCAGAGTTGTTCCCAATCATGTCCTGGCAGTTTATTTAAGCTTTAATCACAGTAACATTACAAGAAAAGGGACTGTAGAAAGCTCAACATGAAGAATCCAATCCATTTTATTTTCAAGGCACATTTTCTCAAAAAGAGTTTAGTTAAGGGCCTGCACATAAAAAAGGCGGACATTCCATTAACTAGTCAAAAAAATTTTTTCAGTGAAATCAAACGAGAACAGTTTCCTGAAAGCGTGTAAAAAGTAGAAAAGGAAAAAGAATGGGGAATAGTCTAGCTTTTAATCACGTTATAGTTCTTTTGTTCTCTTATATTGCAGGATACATTTGTTTAAGGGTTTCTGGTAGGTTTTCTGAGTGGACTGTATGCGTGACCATGGAGATGGTTTCGCATACAGGAGTGTGGGAGAAATGGATGGAATGGAAAGTAATATAGCCACTGGGTCGCTAAAAGGTTCACATAGAAAGTTCCATAATGTCCATAATGTAAGGGTAAGGTGCCTTTTTTGTCTTTATACTACATAATTTGTCTTCTGCATTGGACCCCAGGCCTGAAAAAAGATCCAAGGACTACATGGGTTCTAGAAATTACCAGCAGTTGTCCTATGGCCCTCTGTTGGGAATAGGTTTGGACACGGCAAACAGTTGAAGACAAACAATGAAACCAGACATAGTGAATAAATAGTCCCATTTCATTCTGATGGTATATTGCTCGTGCTGACTCTGACCTCACAAATCCATATACATTTAAGTTTTCACCCAAGTTCCACATCAGAGCCTCTTTGTCTGTGTCCTTGGCCCGACCATGTTGTGATGAATCATGCATCGGATCAATAGCGCCGCCCTGCCATTGTCTCCTTATGGGGCTCTGTCTGCTCCGTCCTCCACCTGCCTCTTTGCAGCAGGGCGCCACAGGTTGTTCTCTCCTGCCCTCGCCGGATGTCCTCCCCCCTTCCCAAAAATCTCACGGAAATGGCTTTTATTTAGTCCTCCGCCACTCCAAGCCTCTTCCTCACTCCAGCGCCTCTGCAGCTGCTACTTGTTGGCGGCCCATCTGTTAAGGGTATTCTGTGCGTGCTCGCTGATCCGCAACTCATTACCGTCCCACCTACCCCTATACGCTATTGTTGGTCCCAGTAATATGCCGGGGCTCTGAAGCAATCTGCCGGCAGGTTCCGTAAATATGAGGATGACTAAGACCGAAGAATGTAGGCCAGATGTGGAGGTTTTGTCGGTAGAGGAAACAATAAAGGACAAACGAAAGGTATGTTCTTGGCTTGAGTCACCATTTCTCACCATTTTGTTACCCTTAAACCACCCTTAAAAGACTTTCAATCAATTTCAAATGTAGGAATGCAATAAAAGCTCTTGTATTTTGCAAATCATGGTCTCAAAGTATGTTCTGATCTGCATACTGATTTCACGGATGGTATGTCCGATGCCCTAAGCCTTAAAACATATTAGCGATAGTTTAGTCATTCATATATTCATTTATCTTGCAGCACAAACATTTTTCAACTTGTCAGCTTTACAAACAAGAACAATATAATTCACAGCTTTGGCAAACATCAAATGGACGTGTTGCTTGTAAACACAGCCCGTGTTAAAATATGAAATATCCTTCCCAGGCAACACACTTCAAATACCAATAATAAGCCTTGATGACCTCCTAAAATCGCACTTTTCCAAATGACTATAATCTCACCGAATGATTGCTTGTGCAAAATTGCCCTACTTTGTATTTAGCCACTAAATGTTAACCCCACTTGTAACATCACTGCCCGATTCAACTTATTACGTCTAGACAATGGGAGCTAAGTGATTGAAAAACGGTGGCATTTAACACCGTATAATTTCCCAGATGTCTACAAATTTCTGTCTTAACTGAATGGAAAAGTACGAGTGAAAAAAAAAAAAAGAAGAACTGGCACAATGTTTTATTCTTAACACAACGTGAGCGCTCTGCCAACTGCTGGAGTGTAAATTTATTCTTGAACTGAAGTCCCCCATATTTGAGAAAGTCACTTACCAGCTCTCATTTTCTGTGGTTTGCAAAGACATACTTCATGGCACAGGAATAATACTACCTCTACCGCGCAGTAGCGTACATCAGAAACTCAGTGCACTTTCAACAGACAGCATTACGTCTGTCCGGTACATTATATAGATTTGTATATGGCCTGGAACATTTTTTTTTATGCAGTAGCCTAACTGGTTATTAAATAAGATAAGGCAGCACGTGAACATTCTGTCCTTACACATATAACCAAATGAATCTTGTGACCTTCAAAGAAGTCCAAGGTGGGGATGGAATTCGGGAGAGAGGCCTGATAGCTCGGGCAGGACTGTATTACTCTCGAAATGTAAATGTTTTGGCCCGGTTAACATCTCTGTAACAAAACCTGGCACAAAATCAATCTGTTCTCTGCTGTAAAATTAACTATGGTGACTTTTTCCAGAGGTTCATGGCATTATTCAGTTATAAAGGCAAGAATGATGGCCCACCGCGAGATCATCATTCCCCATTTGTGTCCGTAATGTTAGTGCACACAGGCATCTGCAATCTGTAGTTTGGCTGTTTGGAAATTTAGGTGTTCTGGTAAAGTTCTAGTTTAGCCCTGGTTTAGTCTGGAGTTAGTCCACATTTAGACCTCATTTATTTCAGGTTTTACGCTCACATTCATAGGAAACATGCCACATACAGGTCTAAACAGGTCTAAACCGAAAAGTTTGCAGAGCCCTGGCCTTGACCAACATTCCATCTAACTTTTCTCTCTTTTATAAATATCAATGGCAAAGAAACCAGTTGTTCAAACTGGTCAAACTCTTCCACTGAGTTCACGATGCGTGTGTCAAAATCTTCAAAGTCTTTCAGTTCAACCCCATCTGATATACCGAATCGAAACACCCCTGCTTGTTTTCTACCTGATATATTGTGAATGACAGGCTTGGAAGTTCAGTTCTTGCAAAAACATGCCAGTCTGCCTTCCTTTTTCCCAAGCAAAAGGGTGGACACACACTTGCTCCTGCGGATCCATCCGGGCCTAAAATGCTTACGCCTAACAATAGTTCTCAGGAGTTTGTAATGCCAGTAAATGCACAGTGTGGAATTTCAGCTCAGTAGGTCAGAACCACAAAGTCAAATGGAAAACGCCAATGTGCTGACTTGAATAGTGGGCTGCCATACAAAAAAGAAAAGAAAGAACAATAGGGGTGCGAGAGTTGGGATAGTTCAAAAAGCAAACTGTCACAATAAGGGACTCTCAACAAAAGATAGATGCGAACAAAGTATTCCATGCAGCCGTTTTAGCATTTTAAAGCCAAGAAGGTGTATGCAATGACTGAACTAGGTCACCATCCTCTAAAAACTAGCCTAAGTCAAGAATCCAAGAGTTTTCTTACTATTTTCCAAGGAGCATCCACCCAAATCAGTCAAGTCCGAGTCCTTGGGCCACAAGTCCTAGATCTCCGCTATGGCACCCTCCCCACAATCTTGGCTTGTATCGACCGTACAGCCCCGTGGAACTGCCAGGCGAAGCTCCATCAGCTGCTACGTTGCATTTCTTTTCTTTACCCCTTTGTTTGGGCAGGCTTTTGTCGCGGCGGCTCTCTTTCAAAACATCTTCAAAACCGAGCAAGCACAACAAAGGAAAAAAAAAATAGGACTGCGTTGGAATTCTCGTTATTATTATTTTGCTATAGACAGAAGGGTTTCATTAAGTGCAGCGTTTGTTGACGATGTAATGGGCAGGGGGTGCTTGAGGTGACTAAACTGCTCTGATGAAGGTAATAAAGTCGCACCTGATGGGTTTATTGAAAAGAAACCAGTTCACGTCGATAAACAATCTGCCAAGTTTCGATACATCTACATTCATCCATCTGGCAGTGACCTTGCTCTTCCTTCTTTGCCTCGACATGGAAAAGAATGTATTTCTCATCAACAGTTGTGTGTGTTATAGACATTTCACCTCTCTTTTTAAAAAGCTGTCACCTTTCAGAAAGTGTGCCCCCATAACAAAACAAAAAGAAGTGTTTGTATGTTCAATAGTTGCAAAAGTTTTCAAATACATTGCTAGTAATGTGTCTAAATTTCCAACATACATTGTAAGTTAACGGATTGCTACAGCTCTCCTCTGGACACTCTCGTGCACAGATGTTTTGGGGCTAACTAACAGAGATGTGGCTGCCAATCTGGACCAATAGCGTCGCCAACCATCACCAATCATTCATTGTCGCATCGCATTACTTTGAGGCAATGTGGGCGAAGCGACTTGCCAAGGATATAAAGAGAATGCTGGTCGGAGTTGAGATTGATGCGCCAACTTCCAATTTTGAGATGAGCATTTCATTTACTTCAATGTTGTCGTTTTCTTCTCCAATTTTCAAGTTTTGGGCCAGATCGCTCTCATTACATTCAAACTTTCACCCGGGAAACAAATAAACTGCCTAATCGTCACAATTAGGTGTTATTATTGCACTGCTTCGACTTTTCGGTATTGTTTAAACCAAATTTTAACTGTCATAGTGTCTACATCACACCTTCCTGTCATGTACAATATTGTGAAGGTTAGACAGATATTTTCAATACTAATGACTTTATTCAAAAACTAAAAAAGAGATCCGAAATCCACCCTGACAAAATCTTTGCAACTAATATGTGAACAAGATGCAAGAGACCACAGGCTGTACAAGTCCTCCAGAACCATCACACTGAACAGGGGTGCTCCCCAAGGCTGTGTGCTCAGCCCCCTCCTGTTCACTCTGCTGACCCATGACTGCGCAGCAAAGTACGACTCAAAACTCTCCATCAAGTTTGCACACGACACAACAGTGGTGGGTCTCATCAGCAACAGAGACGAGTCAAGGTACAGGAGTGAGATGAGCAGACACAAAACAATCTTTAAATTTGGAGAAGACAAAAGAGATTCTTCTGAAGAGTAACGGTGCTGCTGTGGAGAGGGTGACCAGCACTAAGTTCCTGGGTGACAGGAAACTTGCCATACACATTTGCTCATACTTGATGTCTGTAATCTACTGTAAAAGTAAATGTTTGCCTTATGCATTTGCAGGGGCTCATCTTGATATTGCAAAACCAAAAGTACTACTACTACTTTTACTACTCTACTTAGTGACATTGGTGCAATGAAATACAGCCGGTCAAAAACTCACTCCAATGTCAGCGAGTATATATCCACTGGCTATGTTTAAAATTCCGCAGAGAGAGGTCACCCCTTTGACAAATGTCCCTTTTAGCTCGATGAATAATGCAAATAAAACCAATTCATCCCGACCCAGTGCCAATTCAAACGCTTAGACAAGTGTAAGATCCTTATTACAGAGGGGAAGCAATCTGTGTTTTTTAATAATAGGCACACAGACCTCTGCCGTTTTCTTCATTTGAGAGTTTAGATGCACCTTATGTGACTTATTGTACGACGCAGTGACAGTAATTGCTTGCAGTAATAGAACAGTAGCGTTCATACACAGGAGAGGTTTTTTAGGCCAAAGCACTTAGCAAAATGAGAGCTACAAATGCACTGTCTGTTTTGCTTTTGTTGCGGAATCGCGCTTTTTGCGAGGCTTGTCTAAATAAACTTTAGAAATATAGAAAGCAATTATGGTTCTGTGATTACTCTATTGCAGTACTTTCACTCGTCACTGCCTCTGATTATACGTCCTCTGCTAAACAACCACCACCATCACTACTAATGAAAAGAAAGAAAAAACATTCAGCTATTGCTCATGAGTGGTTATGAGTTCCATTCCCAGGCCCAGATTGGTTCCCCGGTTTGACCTCCCAAATGCGCACAGACTTTATGGAACAAGTACAACAACAACAATCAAAGCACATTCAGATAGAAAATATGCATTTATTTGTGTACCGCTGCTCCTCATTACGTTTTACATAACTTTTACTGCACCATCAGATCTCATCCCGCTTCCCGCTACAAATATATTGGGGCTGCTCTCCCGCGTTTGACAAATTGAAAGTCTTATTCAACTCAAATTCGCCGCAGATGTTTCGACTCCTGTTAGATTAAAAAGAGCCCAACCATAAATATCTATTAGATTGGTACATTTCTATGCGGCGCTTGGAAATAAATCTTCATCGGGGCAGAATATCCCACCTTCAAGCTTGCATAATGGGAAAACATGATAACTCAAGATTGGCAGAAAATTGGATGGCTAATATGGAGAAAACTTGCGACTTGCATGAGTCCAACTAATCAGCTCTAAATATTACAAAGCATTCCTTGAAGTGCCGCTATTACGCAGGCCATGGACAATCAAGTACATTATGTAGCCACAAATCATTTTTCGTCTTCATTCTCCTTGGTCACCTCTGGCTAGGTGTTTAGCAAAACTAACGCACCACATGCAGATGAGCTAAGCGGCCTGGAGAGTTGCTGCCCTGAACCACACTCCACACATCGAGTCTTTGATACAACATGTCACCAAGGTAAGAGCTGAACTATTACTGTCGTTTTCCTGAGAGGGTTCATAGATGTGAGCCACAGACGTGTTTATTGTGTTGAAGCTAAATGCTAATCGCTATACAGTAGCATGCTACCGTCTTGAGCAGCTTAAATTCTGTGGCTCTCTTGACATGACAAACTTTAAAATCCACAGAGAAAAAGTCTGCTACATGGACATCTTTGCCATGTCAATCTGCTGTCCTTCATTTTCATCCCGAGTAGAGATGTTGCCACATGTTGTAGCGCAGCATAATCCCACCTTGCTCTTCAAAATGGCGACCTTAACTATGACGTCACTGGAAACACAAGAACTCTGTAGTTTGGATGCCCATTTTTGAATTTGCTGCCAGTTTGGCCGCCAAATCCCAGCTGTTAATTCCCATTTCTGCCAGTTTGTAGTTGTCAAGATAATTGTCAGTCCTGTCGACAAAAACGCTGTAAAACACCGCAAGAATTTACCCAATACACAAAGTTCTGATTACATACACATCTAAAACATACAATTTTAATAAGAGAGTGCTGTGGTTTAACTTCTTTTTGGACTTATTGTCACTTAAAAACCACACTACTTTTTAACTACAGCTATGTCCACAGCCAACATGGAGGAGGTACAGCGTGTCCAAAAGTGCCTGAGTCATTTTGTCTATCTCTGCATTGCACGCGGGTCGACTTGCACTCTCCGCTCTGATTGGCCGGCAGCAGCAGGAGTCGCCCTGTCAGGTCCTGCAGGCTCTTCATTACACACAAGACTCTCACCGCCATGCGCCGTCTCCAGGCAATAACATTTACAGAGGGCCAGTGGAATTACCGCAGAAAGGAGAGATACTGTACCGACGCCATGTACTCTGACTGTACGGCTTGCCCTATTGATTTGGCGTGGGCTGTTTGAACATTGCAGAGCATGCGAGGGGATGAATATAGTAAGATTAGCATAAAGGTACACTTTATTTACCCTGTACAGAGATTTGTCTTCCGCCCACCTTTCAATGCTTCTGGGGCGACTGGCCAGAAACAGTTGTCAATACAGCGATGCACCTCATTTTGAAGAATTAAATTGCAGAGTTAGTTTTAACTTCCATCCATCCATCCATCCAGCCATCCATCTTCTTCCACTTTTCCGTTTCCGGGTCGTGGGGGCAGCTGTTGGAGTTGCCTAAATCACATTGCACCAGCCCCTTAGGCTCCTTTTGCAGGTGGTGGGTCCACAGAAGGACGGCCTCACGATTAACCGGGCTTATTGGTCTCTCATAAGGGGCTTCTGAACTGCTCTGACCGGTTTGCCATGGGAGACCCTACCAGGGGCAAGAAGCCCCCGACAACAGTGCTCCCAGGATCATTCGGGTGCTCAAACCCCTCCACCACGTTAAGGTGGCGGTTCCAGGAGGGAAGTTTTAACTTTCACAAACGTATTTTGATGGCCATGGAAAATGCAGCTGCTAGCAACAGTATGCTAAACCTAGCAGCAGCGTTCTAATGCTAGCAACTGATTGGATCACCTTATCAAATAGAGCATTTGTATTTTAGTTTATGAAATGCTGTTAAGGAAAAACTGATAGAACATATTTGAAATGCAAAGTTGTAATCATCAGGTCACTTCATGTGATTGTTTTTAGCTTATTTATGTAGGATATTTAGTGTAGAAAAGTCCAGTAATTAATCTTCTTTAATGTTTATTAATAGATAGGATATAGTTGACCAGTGATAACATCTTGTTTGCAAGAAAAGATGAGACTTGTTCTCACACTGGAAACATGGGAATACTCATTTTTTTCACTCACAGCTGTCACTTTTAAGGAAGTCTCCTGGTATCGGTTGATATTGGATATCGGCAGACACTCAAACCCCAGAAGAAAAAGAAAGCTGGACCGGTGCATCTCTAAATATAATGCACTTAAGTTAATGGGGAATGCTACCTCAGCTCTCACTGCATTATTGTATAGAGAAAGCCAGTTTACATATGCATCCATATTGTCAGGGACTATTAGCCAACATCAGTGTGACTTGGAGCTAACCTTTCCTGACAGGAGCTGCGCAGAGACCCGCACTGATTAACTTTGCAATGTGTTGTTCATGTTTTCTCAATAGCACCAGCCAAGGACAGGTGCTATTTTTAGTACAGTGAGTTTTTTTTTTTTTAATACGCTGGATTGGCTGGCGTTGACATTGCAGCTCTATCCTTAGGGCGGTATTTGGCGTTAATACTGATCCACTCGTACAGCGTGATTAGATTAAGGCAGGCTTTAATGGAGGGTAATCAAAATGTGGCATATAAACTGCTATTTTACATCAAATTATGACAAGGTGAGATACTGTAGGGAGATGCATGTTGTTCCACTTGGCGCCACCTCATGTATCAAATATGTACAATTCGGCCTCAAAACTCCACATAAGTACGAAGGTCTCGGGTTTCTCTGGCCGTGAGGAGTTTGCATGTTTTCTATGTGTCTGCGAAGGTTTCCTCTAGGTGGATGAACAATTAATTAAGTCATATTTTTTTCATTCTCACCTTTCAGTCAATCACTAAAAATTGTCATATGGTTCGACGGCAACATTATAGCGGTGTGTAAACTTCCAAAATTCTATATCTTTCAATCAAAATCCCTTAATGCATTATATTGTATTCTTAATCCTTGAAATTGCCTTATTTTCCTTTACATATGAAACACATTTTAGTATGTTTGCAAAGTATGCAATATGCAAAAAAAGTTTTTATTATTTTTTATTATTTTTGTCATTGCTTCTGAAAACTTTATAAAAATCCTGGATCCGATAGATGAGGGAGCTGCCAGGCCACTTTTTTTATTCTTTGATAGTTTTATGTGATATACAAATCACTAATTTGCATTTCTTCCCTCTATTCCTATGTCGAACCATATGACATGATGTCTTGGTTCTTTACAATGCAATACTTCATACTTTAAATGTATCCATTTCTGAATATATTTGTGTATTTGGTCCGGACAGTGCATTTTAGAGACATTTAAAATGTATTCTTTGATAGTTTTGGGTGATATACCAATCACAAATTAGCATTTTTTTCCCCTCTATTCCTAATGTCGAACCATATGACATGATGTCTGGGTTCTTTACAATGCAATACTTCATATGTTAAAGGTACACTGCGTAACATTTTGGACTACACTGATGCGGCGAAACAAAAACATGCTCTAATGACCAGCTCAACACAGAAAATGCTGTTACTGCAGTGTGTAATAAAAGAGTGGATTTGGATGAAAAACTAACCAGTTTAAATCTCAAATTCTTCTGCCTTTCGTCACATCTCCATGGAGACGAGCTGGAGACGTACCCACTCCCAGTAAAGTTTACAGTCACATCTTAGGAGGGGTGAGCCTCATAAATGTTTGTTTGTACATTTATGAGATAGTTTTAAATGATGAAAATATCTGTCATAAAATAAATGCTTGTGTTTCAATTTTATTTAATGGGTAAAATTCTACGCGGTGTGGCTTTAAATTTAGCCATTTCTGAATATATTTGTTTATTTGGTCCGGACAGAGCATTTCAGAGACATTTTTGTGCAACTTTTCAATGTACTTTGAAGAGTCAGGCTGAAGTCCCCCTGCTTTACTCAATATTCTGAAAGAGCCCTGAAGGGAAATCTCCCTGTTTTCTTTTTATCACGCATTTTCAAAGATTATTGCTGTGTTTGCTTCATTTAACGCTCCTGGTTTTTTTAACGCGGTTCAGAAGTATTAATCGCATCTACAATGCATCAGCCCGTCTTGACAGATCGTTTGAGGCAATGAGAGGCGAAATTCACCAAAGTCCCGCCGCCGCTCCGCATTTAAGAGCGAGCGAGCGGAACACAATCGACAATTTATTATCATTGAGAAGATTGCGTGCATTGATTAAGCCTTGATGGAGATGGCGGTAGACAACCCGAAAGTTGCCAGAAACTTTGTCCGTGATGTAACCCGTTCTTGGCATTGCGAGAGTCATAAGCGTTCGACTAAAGCCCGAGCTTTAACATAACTGACAGACATAATCCATATTTCGAAGGAAGCTACACTTTTCGACTCGACGGGATCCAGTCCTGATTTCCATTTTCAAATAAGATTTTCCCACCACTGCAAACAGTCCAAAAAAAGATGGGGAGGAGTTCAGAGCTGCGGGACTTTAAATTGCCTGTGAATAAATGTTTATAGACGGGGATTTTTATCTGTGTACTTTAGACGCCGTGCTTTTTCTCTTTTCAATGGCAGATGGATAACTTGCTGGCAATGTTTATACCATCGTCACCTTGCAATCAGAAGTTTGTTTTGGCTGATACAGGAGTTTTTCCAGTGTAGAAAAGGGTTGTTCGTGTCTACTTTTGCGCTGGTTGTTTAAACCCACCCCACGTAACATTCCACCCAATATGACACGAGCATTCATACAGATATCTATATCACTGACACACACTACAGGTGTCGTAGCATGTTACGTTTTTTTACTCATTCATTTTCCGTGTGAGTAAATACTACACTGACAGAAAAGACAAAGGGAGAGAGGGATATTGCACATCCAATTACACAATGGAGATAATTTTTTTCACTCAAACTTGGCTGTAAATACTGTTTCAATGGTGCTAGCCCACAGTTAGCTTCTTCTTCATGATTCCATTAGTGTGTATTGGTGTGGTTTTCTTGCCAGAGACACCGGGGGAGACCAAAGACACTTATATTAGCCCCAGAGGGACTACAAAAAGGGTTTATTAAGGTAAACAAGTTACTTAGTCCTGCTTTAAAAAAGTTAGGTCTTCATCCAGATCCAATTCTTTGATAACCCACTCTGTTGAGCTGGTCATAGGAGCATGTTTTGTATTGGCAACAGTATGATACGAAGCGTCTTTTACTAACATGTAAACATGTTATTGTGAAGATTAGGAAGTTTATATGTTAAAAGCAGTGGGGGGGTTCGCCCCCTTTACACCCGTCTCCAGTACGTGCTAGTGGCAGGCCGTGATATTGCAGCCAGCAGCCCAAAAAGCCCTTTTTGCCATAGACAATCATGTAAAAGGAGCAGCCTGTAAAATGGTCCACAGGGCATCTGGAGTTTCTGAGACTGAGGCAAATATATTTCTTTAAAATTACTGTTTTTAGGACATGGCCTTTTTTTCTTCGTAAAAAAATTGTAAAGCATCAAAAATACATTTTTAAACGTTTTCTAATGACGTGACATCACCAGGGCCGTAGACGTGCGCGAGCGTGTGCGTGATGACTCATGAACGAGCAGAGTTCTCCCTCGTGTGATTTAGCGGCTGAAGTCTGAGCAAAACAAATGAACGGACTGGACTAAAAACAAGGATAAACGACAACTTACAAACATCTCAAGTTTATTTTTCTCTAAATCTTTAGCCCAAAACTAAATACGAAATATGTATGATGAATATAGCATGTGTTTATAGCATTGGATTATGGTTAATAAGAAACAACTAGCCTACATGTTATTGGAAACTATAAAAAAAAAATATTCATGATTTCTGCATCTGTCCTGGATCCAGTACAGTACAGTACTGTACAGATAAATGCTATATAAAAAACAATCTCTCACATTTTACCAATGAAAATGTAATATAAAACACTTTTGCAGTGCTCCTTCTTTGTATTTCAGCAAAACAATTCTAGTTGTGGCCTTAGCAAAGTAACTCAACAATTTTTATCAATTCTATCACAATATCAAGACTTCCAGCACTTACAAAACTTCCCAGAAAAGTGGCCGAGCGTAAGTTCATGAGCGCGGCTACGTACGTTCGAAGGGCCGCTAAGCGCCCGGTTGTTCCAAGAGCGGCTAAACTAGCTTTTTAAGCCTCGCACTGACAAACTAACCCCCTAAGTCATCGTAGCATAGTAGCTTATTCGCCTGAAATGGCCTTAAAGAAACATTTTGTGTTTAAAGAATGATGATATTAAGAGATTTGACTTATAGCGTAATGGCGTCCGCTCCGCTCTGAGGCTTCGTCGGCAGCCGTGCGCGCTCCCGCTGCTTTCACCCACTTGAGCCGTGGAGAGCATAGATACAGGTGACGCGTCATATGGGTACTTTGGGCCGCAATGGTGGACGAAACTGGAGTCATGCGCCACTGAGCACCCCTATGTAAAGAGATAGGAGCTGAGACAGCATGCCTCATCCAGTTTAATATAATACATCCATGGTTAAAAGTTACTGGATGCAAGTTTGTCATTTTATACTCACTACTGCCACCTCAGGTCTTACGCGTAACTGCAGCTTCTATATTAAAGTGATATTTCAGGATTTCTGACATAGTTATCTAGAGTGTTGTTGAAAAGAAAATCCTGAAATATCCCTTTAAGCTCGTGCGTGATAGTCTGAGCTCATTCCACACATTAGGACATGGCTGGATAATGTAGGAGTAGGAAAGTACATAATTTTGATCATTTTTAAACTCTGTAAAGTCCCTTTAAGAGAACAAATTTGTCCAAAACATGAACATGGGAAAAAAATGTGTTTTGCCTGCAGTATCTCCCCTTGTGTTTACCCTATTGCCAGTATGAATAATATTCCGCTCATGCATAGGCAGCTGTAATGGAGCGCGGGACAACGCTTGTTTGAATTGATAAAAAGTGACACTTGGACGGAGAGCAAACAACAGCACAACTTCAGAAATCAATGGCGTTTATTGCACAGACATTTCCTCTGATGGTTGACAGCTTAACTGAAAATATATATTCCTTAAATGTTCTGCGCATCCCCTGACAACAAGACGTGAAGGAAAAATGTTATTGTGGCCAAAGGGAAGGCGGGGGAAGGGGATGACGCATCAGGCCTGCTGTCAAAGTCGTGCAGTGCTAAATATGCAGACAAGCACATTTAGGGGAAATGGTACTAATACAGCAGTACAGAGTTTGGTCAAATCAAATGAAGATGAATCGCAAAATGTTTGGTTCAAAACACAAATGGCCGTGTTTTCCCATTCAGCAAATCTAATGGAGAAGTAAACTGGATCTAGAAATGATGAAAAATAGGAGTGAAATGTCACCAAGTGCAAAGTCATGCATCAAATACATTTTGTAAAGCGAAATGTAGACGGAAAATGTTGCTTTGTTTAAACATTATTATACCACGGTCAGTGAGGATTCCAAGGCTCAGGCATGCATTATTTTCGTAAAACCGCACACATAGTCCGGTTTCAACATTTTTGGCCATAATAAAACTTTTGATGAATGGGAAGTAGAGGAGAGCAAGCAACTAGGTCAACCTACTGTTAAAGAAATTAATCATTTCTATTGAAAACGGTTTAGGCACTATTCATTATTTTCAGACCTTCATTAAAGGACCTGTATCATACTATTTTAGCCATCCCAAAGTAAAGTATGGGCATTTATATGATATATTGTACCTCTACCATTATGGAGTACTAATTTTTGTGAGAAATCTAAGTATTTTCTGGGGGTATTTTGCAAACCCGGAAGACACAACGCTTCGATTCAGTTAACTCCGCCCCCTCTCTCAGAGCTTATCCGCCCATGCATTACTAGAAGTAAGATATATAAATACCACAGCAATAAGTGAAGGTACTTCACAATGCAGTTGTAAGGAGTTGACATCTGTAACACAGCTTTGCAAGAAGAAGAAAAAAGAACAGGTGTGTCCAGAGTAGGTTAGAAAGAGCTCCTTCTTCACAGCTTTCAATGCAAACATGACATGTGTTCAGACGCTCAGGGGGTGCGTTTGTTTTGTCAGTAGGGGCACGAAATAATGAAAAGGCTATTTTCTAAATTAAAATCAGGCCGTAAGGCATTACAGACGTCGGGTTCTTCCTGTTTGGAACCATGATGTAAAAAAACGTGTGTGTCACAAGTCTGTCGTTTTCCAGGAGAGGGTGGAGCAAGATTCAGGAGGATTGCTTAGAAATGCATGAATGAAGCCAAAAATCTCTCTGGGGGTGTTTTGATAATGAAATAGCATTACAACATGGTCCAAAAAGTCGATTTTGTATGATATAGGACCTTTAAATGATCTGCACTTAGGCATATTTGGCTGGATTCGTGGGAAGGCATAAACGACTCCACCACAGCTGTTTCCATAAAGAGCTTCAGGTAGCTAGCTAGCTCCAGGTTAAACGGTGCAGAAGTGAAATAACTCCTGTATTTTATCTGTGTTTGTTTCCACGGAATCGTGCCGGGTCAGTCAGTGTTATGTTGTGATTCTGGCAATGCAGTGTGTGCTTATGTTGTTGTGTTGAGCCTGACGGAGATCCATGGGGGTTAAGAGGTTAAACTCTGAGCAAAAATGGAAGCGTTGGCAATGAAGGACGTACCTTTGAGACAGATCAAATCAATGAAAAATAGGAAAAATAATAACCACATTGAAGTTACTGAAAGGATATTGGACTGCTGTTGCTCTTCGGATTGCAGCGAGTTCGAGAACCTCTCTCGTAATGGCATTTCCCGTTTGAGAACCTCTTCCTCTCAAAAGCTGACTCTTACTTTGCCACTCGGACGTATTCTCCTCAACCATTCGCATCCCAACAAACAGGGAAACCCGACACAAACATGCTGACATGCTGATGGAGGTCTACGTCAGCTTGTTCTGGGGTGCGCTGACGGTTAGCATAAACAGGGGGGGGGGGTCACTCAGGGGCCGTGTCATTAACCTACCCATGTGCGGATCAGCTGCCCCGGGCCGGCTCTCCAGAGGAATATCAATCAATGGCGCACAGGTGCTGTAAATCCGGTGCGTAAAACAGTTGGAGACCTGGGCTGATTGCATTGGAGAGTGTTACGGTAAACAGTGAATGGGGAAATAAAAGTGCTTTATATTGAGCTTTACGGTTCACAACAGGTGTGGGCAACGTCAGGCACGGGGGCTAAATCCGGCCCTCCAGCAGAAGAAGCTCTGGCCCGCAAGGTGATTTTGAGAAATAACTTCACACAAATCAGAGATCAAAGGCCTGTTCATCTCTAAACCCCCACATGAACCGAGCACATTTACTCCAGTTTGACTTTACCCAAATCTAAAAAGGTTGAAGTAAAAAGTGTCAATATAGCAACGAAAGCGAAGATGCAAACGCGACAGAAAAGTGACAAAAGAAGAGCGACAAAGAAGCAACAAATACCTGCAGAAAATGTGGCGAAATCAAGATGAAAAAAAAAGCAACAAAAGGAAAACGATGAAAAAGCAACAAAAACATGACAAAAAACAACCTGAAACTGTATAAAAAACCAAAAAAAAACTGAAAACAAAACAAACGTCAAATAAAGTAGAAACACAAAAAAAATTAAAACAGAAACGCGCCAAAAAAATAAAAATAAACGGACACTTGACAAAAAAAACACAAACAGAAACACAACAAAACAAAACAAAAAACGGGAAACACAACGACGAAAAAATAAATGGAAACATGACAATGAAACAAAAACGGAAACACAACAAAAAAACGGAAACACGGCAAAAAAGATCAAACGCAAACACGAAAAAAAGAGGTATGAAAACACAAAAACATGACCAAAAAAGTACGAAAACACGACAGAAAAAACTAAAATATGTCAAAAATGTGGAAAAACATGGCGGCAACAAAACACAAAAAGCTACGATCAGTTCTGAGCTTTCAAATGAGGCTGGCCTGGCCTATTATCTGTAAACTCTAGTCCAGAACAGGCCAAACAGGAGAAAAGGCGCTTGGTTAAGGCAGGGGGGGTTAAAGTTCCTTTAAATATCTTAGCTAAACACCGACTTAAGTTATATTGTTAGAAGTAAATATTTGCTAGAAGTGATGCTTTACTTCGGGCGACAATTGGGGGGTTCAGCCCTCGGTCTTTTGACGATCAAGAAAACGTTCTCTTGCATTCTGGGTGAATAGAAAGGTTTGCATTGCACAGCACACTTGCAGGAAGGGCAGTAAAGAAGCGACTCGCACTCCATTAAAGTGGCACTTGACTTGAACGGGGTGTTTGGTGTGACCACAGTCTTTAGTCTATAGTGCACTGAGACAACCTTGGAGGAGACACTTATGTAAATTAACCTGCGTTTAAAGGACAATTAGAATGTGCGTGTGATGCTAAAAGCTTTGGTAATAATCCGGTAAGAGCAGCGGGTTCGTGACCTGAAAAGGCTGGGAAGATCGCGGGGGGGGGGGTCGAAGTCGAGGCGCTTCCCGGGACAAACTGTCTGACCTTAAAGCGGTGGTGTTCATGAAAGAGGAAGGTCAGACGAGGATTCAGACGGATAAAGAGAGGCGGGGTTTGTTTGTGGAGCGCCGTTCGTCATTCAAATGTGCTTGACACAACAGACATGCATGGCTACAACAAAAGTACAAATACGATAGGGCGTTTGCAAACTTACGGTCTATCACTTTAAGCTAAGTGAGGAGCGAGTAAAATTCCTCCCCTCTTTAACCAGAAAGCACTTCTTAGTTTGCAAAATGAGGAGGGCAGGAACAGAATTTTCAGAAGTAAACGATCAAGGTCCTCCCACCTCCCTCCTGATTGGACCAGACACAGATACGCTCGTCTCATTGGTCAAAGTGGTATCCCATGGATTCTGCTTCGTGTCTGAAATCGGCAAAGGGAGGGACTTTTTAAAAATACTATTATTTAATTATGCTTATGCTACCTCACATTTCAGATCCAGACGCTCAATTATACACAATCTATTAAATTTGTAAAACATTGAAATGTACAGACTATCACTTTAAAGCAATACTAAGTAACTTGTTTACCTTAATAAATTGTTTCCGTAGTCCCTCCGGGGGTAATACAAGTGTTAATGGGATGATTGGGGGTCTTTCATCTCCCCCTGGTGTCTCTGGCCAGAAAACCACACAAAGCTAGCAGGCTAACGGGCAAAGCTAACTGCGGGCTAGCACCACTTAAACACAATTTATAGCCAAGTTTGGATGAAAAAAAATTATCTCCATTGTGTAATTGGATGTACAATATCCCTCTCTACCTTTGTCTTTTCTGTCAGCGTAGTATTTACTCTCACGGACAAGTAATGAGTAAAAAACCGTAACATGATACGACAAATGCAGTTACTTCCTGTTTTAACAAGCCAAAGTTTGCCGAGAAACTTTCTCTTTTCACATGGGCCTAATATAGCTCCACATTCAGCAGACTGAGTTATGCAAATGAAAAATATATTATTAATTCACTTTTTTTTTAACACATTTGTCGCTTCTTCAGCCCCACCTGCCATTTTTCTCTCCCATTTACTCACTCGGATTTTTATTTAACCTTTTCTTCAATGATGCCACGACTAGCTTTGACTCTTCTCCAGATCTTGAGCCACGTTTCGGATGCAAAGAGGAATTACCATATACACAATAACCTCTTACAAGAACCATAATAGTCTATTACGACGACAGCTTTTATTCTCTCTCTCTGTTTAGGTTGGCTGTGCACAAACAAATCAACTTCACCCAGAAGGAATAGCAAACTCTGGAAACATTCATTCCCCCCACCCCCCCCCTTTCCATTCAAAAATATGATTCCTTTGCTCTCATCAAATATTGATCATTGGCAAATACAAACAATGTCGCCGTGCCGTCCACCGTGGTTTCCTCTGACAGAAATTAATGTGTTTGCTGATTTCCCCTAGCATGCAGGTTCAATACTTTGTCTTCAAGATGGATGTCGCTTTTACAAATTGTCAGACGTCCTGAGGCACACTGGACGCGTTTTTTTTTTTTTTTTTGGGGGGGGGGGGGGGGGGGGTGAACCTTGGATAAAATGGATACAGTCTGAGCGAATATATCCGACATCCTGCTGTCGTGGAATTACTGCCGTATAGAGGCAGAGACAAGCGAACGCAATCACCGTTTGGATAAAAAATAAAAAAAAATAGAAGAATCGGATGCATTGAGTCGCAGGCGTCGTCATGTGCTCAGCAGGAAATATCCCCTCAATCTCTCCCACTTCCTCTTTCCATTTTTGTACGGCTAAATATAGACCTGTTTAGCCTCTTGGTAATTACAGCGAGTACGGCGATGGGAAGTTGCCAACAATATCATATAATTGTACGCAATACAGTGCTCCTATAGTAGTACTCCTACAAGCTTTCAGAAGATGTGGCACAGGCCTCAACTCTTGGCAATTTTCAAATCCAGGCTGGAAACAGACAAACAACAAATAAACTTGGCTCGCGCAATCACTGGAACTTGGGAATCAAAGCGCTTTATTTAGACTGTAGACAGCAATAGATACAGACGGCATCGCGTCATAGAAGGGGGCGGGGCTTCGCCGAAGGGGAAAAGAGAATCTTTTGGGAAACTAATTTCCACTAATTTTAGACATTTTCTGGTGGAATGTGAACTTATTTATCACACATGAGTAAAGTCAAGTCTAAGTTGGGTCCATATGGATTTTTATTCACAGCAGATTGTTCAGTAGAAGCGAAAAAAACGGCAGTCGTAGCTAGAGCTAGCAGCTAGCGTTAGCATGCTGCATGATGCTAACATTCTCCGTTATTTATGTTTTTATGGGCTGTTGAACCACTTTGCTCCTCTCCATTTCTTTGTATAGTTGTAATTGTATAATTCAGCATGTGTTGAAGTACTTTTTGAATACTTGGAGAAAGTTAAGATGTTTCTCTTCTGTTTTCCCCCTTAACTGTTTTCAAACATGACCATATATGGGTGAGTCAGAGTCGCCCATATATGGTCATGTTTTAAAACAGTTAAGGGGGAAAACAATTTGGAGAAAAATCTAAACTTTCCCTAATTATTCAAAAACTACTTCAACAAATGGTGATTTATGAATATAGTTGTATAGTAAACAAAGATACAAAGACATGGAAAGTTGTTCAACAACTCATAAATACATAAATAACGGAGAATGCTAACATGATGCTTAGCATTGTGCTAATGCTAACGCTAGCTAGTGCAAGCTACAACAGCTGTTTTGTTCGCTTCTACTGAACAATAAACATCCATATGGACCCGATTTAGACTTTATTTTGTATGTGATAAATAAGTTCATATTCCACTGTTTTTATCTCTCAGGTGTTGATAAGTATTGACATTTCCAAAACAATTGCATATACATGTATAAGTGTGACATGTAATGTAAAACATTGAGATGTCATGCTTTGAATTTTGAAATATGTAAAATGTATTTTCAATTGGCCTGGAGCGCAGCAATGGGAATGAGACGTAATTAACAAAAATAAAATAAACTTCAGCTTTTACTCCAATGGAATGCTAATAAATCAATGGCACTGTGGAGAACACACATTGTGCGCAGAACAGGCTCAGTGGTGAAGAAGCAGAAGGAGAAAATACTGTTTCAAATCTGGAGCTTAATAAAGTTAAAGATAGTTTTTATATATTCTGCTAGATCGCATAGCTTAATGTTAGCTTTTCTCTGCTTCCTGGCCAAAGCAATAATCGTATATATGTGTACATTTATAGGACAAAGCAATACTCAGGGGCAATGATTGCATTCAGCTTGAACAGATGCATAAATAGGCTCTTCATAAATAATGCACCGTCCACTTAAGGCCAACGGCAGTGCTGAACACATGTGCACGCCTAACATGTATGTCACCGGTTGACATTAATAGACACCTCGCACAGTCCATTCGCTCATTACCGTTGGGTGGTCGGAATTGCTGGGACTGCTTTTACCCCATGTTTTATGAGTGGGCGTTAAAAGGATGGAACTGCTGTATAAGCTAATGCGGCTATTATTTATTGATCACCCATGCTGACATTAGCATATAGCACTAAAATCTGATTTCGGAGCTAGTAGCATTAGCAAGCGATTCTGTATCTGAGAGGAACAGGTGAAGAAATGTGCTGGAGAAATTAAACGGAATGTAGCGTGAAAGTGTATTAGATATTAAGTTCTGAATGTGTAAAGGTTGAGCTTTTTATTGAATGTATTTTCATATTTCATTCCCCGCACAGACATCATATGCATTGCCCTCTTACTTCTTGCCTGTAGCCATTTACAGTCTTGAGTCATCCATTCTCCTAACACGCAAATGCACACGCTTTTAGCTCACTGCCATTCTTCGTCCCCCAAATGACCATCCTTAACTTGATAAAAATCTCAAAGGTTTGGACCGCGGAAGACGAGCAACAACAAAAAAAAAAAAAACAAGGCTTGATAGGACGTACCACGGGAGACTGTTATCCCTTGGGAGCAAATGTCACTTAATTGGAAAGTATTGATTTCCGTAACAGCTTGCTCTAGTCTCCAGTGTCTTGGTGAGGATTCCCCTTAGCCGGGCTTGATTAGCTGGTGCCCATTAATTGCGGCGACAACAGGGATACACTGTTTTTTTTACAGCCCGATTGATTGACTTGGGGGAAATCAGAATCATGTGTGCGACATGAGGCCCAGTACAATCCAATGATAATCCAATTTCCAGTGTTGAAAGTTATTCAAGTTTGCATGGCTTAGAGCAGCCCTGTGTGGCATGAGGTACATCATTGTACTGTTAAACCATTTACGGTTTGTGTTTGGTGATTGCCCCCCCTGGAACCGCCGCTTTAACGTGGTGGAGGGGTTTGAGCGCCTGAATGGTCCTGGGAGCTCTGTTGTTTGGGTCATGCCCTTGTTAGGGTCTCCCATGGCAAACAGGTCCAAGGTGACGGGTCAGACAAAGAACGGTTGAGAAGGCCCGGCCCGTTTAATCATGAGGCCGTCCTTCTGTAGACCCACAACATACAGGAGGAGCCATAGGGGCTGGTGCAATGTGATTTGGGCAGCTCCAACAGCTGCCCCCCATGACCCAGAAACGGAAAAGTAGATGGATGTTTGCTGATTTGATTTTTTTTTAAACCTTTTTATTTGTCTTAAACTCTAAACCCCTACTTTAACAGAGCACAGTTTCTCCAGTTGGACCAAAATCTATAAGCTAAAGGAAAAGAAGTCTCAAAAATAATGACAAAAATGAGACAGAAAAGTGATGAAAACCCAACAAAAAAAGCCAAAAAAATCGCAACAGAAAAAGTGACAAATAACTATGAAAAAGTGACAAAAATGTGACGAAAACACGGATGAAAATGCAACAAAAGATTGAAAAAACTTTGACAAAGTGATGTAAAAGTGACAAAAAATATGAAGAAGTGAAATTAAAAATATGATCAAAACCCAAGAAAAAAAGTGATGGAAAAAATGTCAAAAAAGTGATAGCAACATGAGGAGTTTTGTAGGTCTTTCAAAGGAGGATTTTCTCTGGCCTGTAGGCTGTGATCTGTTTTGATCCAGAGAAAATGCACTCTTAATGTATAGGTAAAGAGGTTAAGCACAGACGGGATAAGAAGATGTGTTAAAGGAATTCAGAACTTTAAAACATCAGGGAATTCTCCTTGTGACGTACACCAGATCATGGGCTGGCGTTTCGAGTGCAGGATTACAGAAACATGGGGGCAAAACATCCCCCTGTATTCTGCAAATAAATCATTCAAAGACTTTACTTTACATTAGTACTCTCGCTTTGAATAAATAAAAGTTGCCCTCCGTTTCGAGGCAGGAGAATTTCCAGGTCCTCGCGCCGCTAGCCGCGTGAGTAACCGCTCCCATGAAGGGCTGAAGCGGAAAGACTGGGGCGCGCTTGATTTATTAGACGCCGCGCGCCGCGGGGTTCCAATCATCGTTACGCTGGATGCCAACACCGAGCTTGGCGTGCGCCTTACAGTAAGACACTCACTTCAAGGACACGACGGCATCAGTTCAAAAAGGCGGCGCAATCTCAGAGTCCATTGTCTTTGACTGTAAACAGAATCCAGCGCCCCGGAGGAGGTTACTTACCATTGATTGGCTTCATTTTGGGCAATCCACGGTAACTACCCTGAAAATAACCGCGCGCTATAAGCCACAGGAAATGCCAGAAAAGGGCCTGTGATCATGTGTGCCATTTTTTGACGGGGCGCCAGATATAAAAGCTTTCTGAATGCACTCCATCGTACCCCCGCAATCATCATTTCGTGTCATCTCGAAAAAAACGAATCGCGGGAAATGTTGCAGTTCGATGCGGCAAAGTTCCGTTTTGAATTCAGCGTGATTTTGACTTTGCATTATTAGGCTTGGGTTCATTTCACGCCTTCTGATTTGTTCTCCGGGGCAAAATCCGCCCGGAGATCAAGGCCAAGTTCAAATCCCGTGTAAAGCGAAGCCATTACCGTCTCTCCTGCTATCTTCTCCTAACCCGACTTTGATTCCTTGTACCGCTTTGGCGCGACGTGTGTTAACCTCATGTCATTTCCAGCTGAGAGCTTCTTCCACCACCGTGACGGCCACTGGGTCCCCTCCCCCCCCCCCCCCCCCAGGTGGTATAATGGATTACAATCTCACACTCCGGTAAAGGCTGTGTACGTCAGGCTAAATAAACCAGGATCGGCAGCTGTGGCGGGGGGGCGAGAGGAGAGCCATCCCGATCGGCTCACCCCGGTGGGCTGAGCAAACGTTTTATAGCCGCTGATTATAGCTGACAGCTGTCCAACATATTTTCAAAGGGTCACTCAAAGGCCTTGATGTGTGAATAATGTCTCAATTCATCCCAACCTGCCTTTTTTTTTTTGTATGTGTGTGTGTGTGTGTATTCAGACAAGAAGCGAGCGGTGCATATACCGGGCACTTCGCCAGGAAAGGCCACCGATGGAGGTCAGCGATGGATTTTTCGCCATTTCCCAAAAGATAACAACAACCAACCTTATATAAGTGAAACGCTCATTCAAGGGAAAATTGGCAAATGGAACGGCTCGATGAGAAAGCATCCCCTTGATTTTCCGCATTTCGTGAATTTGAAAAATAAAATAAAATAAAATAAGGGAGAGTGGTATCGACTAAATATGCCTACGCTTCTGCCCCCATCGGTCACAGGAAATAAATACTTAAGAGAAACCATCTATGATACTAAATAGCTGTTTAGTTGGCAACGGAGTGATAATTTTGATACTCTTGCAAGGCATTTTCTTTTGGTAAGGACAAACAAAAAGTAAGAATGTTTGCACCTCTGGGTCTCACATCTTCTTCCTTTTCAGCAGCAGAACCAGCAGTCACCTGAGCCCCTTCATCTCATCCTCTTATCGCGGTCAGCGTCCTAGCCTTGACCCACAAATCGATGCAGCCTTTCATCAGAATGCTCAGTGTTCCGGACTGAGTGTCCAAGACAGTGACAACAGCGCAACATTTCACTCCATGCTGGAAAGTCATCTGCGTAACCTCCATCTTAAAACGGCCAGAAACTTTTGCTGTAGATTACTGATATAAACATGAGAAAGAAAAATGTAGAGCAAGTTTTCTGTCATTCCATGTTTTCATATAAAAATAAAACAGTTTTTTTGAAATTGCCAAACTAGACACTCTAATACACCTTATGTGTGGTTTTGGTAGCCCTGTAATGAATAGAACAGAAGAAAATGATGATCAAAAACTTGTGAAAAGTTACGATCTGGACATTTCATATATATTTTTGTGTTTCTTCTTTTTTTTTTTGTCCGAGGAGACGTGGAGCCGACACTTGTCTCTCGCTCTCTGGAGCGCGTTTGACAAAGCAGAGCGGCTTCCCATTACAATCAGTCCAAGGACGACTGAGAAACATCCTGATAAAGTCTTCAATCTGAGAACCAGGCTGTTAAAATGCACACATAAAAAAAGCGATTGATCTGCGGCAAAAGGCAGTGTATACAGAAATATTTAGGAATTTGCCTCTTCTCATAACATTAGTGCATGTCCAGAGAGAAGAGAGGAGTTAATCAGAAAGTGTTTCATAAAACACGCAATATCTCAGTTTCTAGAAAAAAATAAAATCAAAACTAGCCTCTGTTAAGCTAGGATTTCTCAGGAACAGAGGCATGTAGAATTAAACTGTTTTCACCTACGGAGAGCTTAGAGTCTCCCCTTTCAAACGAGCCATAGCATGTGTCCATAGCTATAACATGAAATATGCTGTGGTGCTACAGATATCATGAAAAATGGTCTGGATTGTTGGCACTCTACAGCTAAATCCCAAAAACATTGCGGCACTCAGTGTGTTAAGTTCAAGATTGGAAAGTTAGGAGTCTGTCGGAGCTACTAAAGTGGAGATATCACTGCAAGAGTGTATTTTGAGAAAACTTGCCCTAAAGTTTTGTAACTTTCACGCATGTATAGTTCTCCCGTCGTAAACTGCAGCTATGCCCACAGCTGTGAAAGGAAATGACAATATTTAGATTACATTGCCATCTGCCTGGAGTGTTACATGTAGATACCAAATATGTCAATATTTGTGTATGGATACGCGTGGGAGAGCAAGAAACCTGCGGCTTGCTAGCGGACAAAATGAGCATTTTGCAAAGGGTGAAGTTTTTTTTTCCTACTCTGACATTTAAACTAAGATGTTCAGGGAGAAAACTAGCAGAAAATGTTAACATTAACCACTGAGTGAAAAATCGATGTTTTCACCTGCCGTGTCTCGCCTCAACATTATAGCCAAGTGAGTATTTTATCTATTTTATAACCTCTCTCTGAACATCAAAACATAGCTTTCAAGGATGTAGAGAAAAAATGCACCACCCCAAAGCCAGGCTCTATTGACTGTTCTAATGCAACTTAATGGTCATATCAATATCGCTGGCCCATATCATTAAGTCAGGAGCACATCTGATTCTAATTACCATTGCATAATACCATTTAAGTGCAGCTATGATGTATTCTTGCTATGTGTACGCCCTTTATTTGTTATAAGCCTTTCACTCACTAAATGCTCTGGCACCGCTAATGGCCCAATACAGAAACAAAATTACAAGTGATTTATCCAAAAGGGGATGAATCGACTTCTGCATACCATAATATTCTTGAAAGCAAAGGCCTATTTAGCACCAGCCAAGCATCCATTTAACTTTGTGAATAGAATATAAATATATGGAGGTTGCTACATTGACACCAAGCTACACTGAGGTATAATTAAAGCTTTATAGAATTATGTGTATTCAAAAAGAGCACTCTTGGAATTAAAATTGGACATAATAAAAGTAAAATGATTAGTTCAGAGTAAGACGAGGCATTGGATCAGATGCAATGTTGTATGGACGTAAATCAAAATAACTTGTATAATAATAACAATGTAAAATCGTATCCATTACATGAGCTAACAAGTGATTGCTCCAGGTATATCAAGATTTTGACACTCTTACAAGGATTTGTGAACACAGAGTACAAAAACTTGTATTCCTTACTAGCTGATTATATCTGTAGGGCGAACTTCATTGTGTAGTAAGCACAACTCGCAGAATGAATCCTAGCAAGTAAATGGCTTAATGATGTGTGAACAAGGATATCCAGGTTACCCGTACACAAAAAAGAGCGATTTATAAGAAGTCAGAACAAGGATATCTAAGTAACCCACACACAAAAAGCAGCGATTTATAAGTAGTCACAAAAAGAATATCCAAGTAACCCACACAAAAAGGAGTGATTTATAAGTAGTCAGAAAAAGGATATCCAAGTAACCTGTACACAAAAAGGCACGACTTATAAGTAGTCAGAACAAGTTCATTCAAGTTGTCAGTACAACAATTCCTGATAGTATAATAAGAAACAAGGTGCTGCATACTGCGAAAGCCTATTAAAAAATAGTCTTGTTAGCATTACTTGGAAAAATAAGTCAGATCAGTAAGTCATCATATTTACAAACTATTTCAAGTAAACAGAGCAAAATTGTCTAACAACGTAATTGTAAACCATAAAATCAAAATCAGCTGTAGTGTTTGTGGTGCAGGTATTGCTAGTAGTAAAAACAGTAACTTCTGTGCACAAGTATTGAGGTGGGTGAATGTTTTAATTCAAGTAAATGCAACTACTCACACATCATATAGCACTACGCTCTGAAATAAAAACAAGCTCTTGAGGTTAATCCCCAAAGTCATCGTTGGGCAGCATTTGGAGAAGGCTGGCCCTATAAACTTTAACCTGCATTTTTATCAGCTCCTGCAAAGGACATCTCTCTCTATCCCATCGCCTCCACCTCCTCCTCCACCTCTTCTTCCCACCTCGAGACCAATCTGAGCAGTGGGGGCTGTATAGTCTAACAGAGTGATGAAGAAGCCACAGGGATAGTGAATGAATGCGGGTTCGGAGAGAGAGAAAGAGGGAGAGAGAGAGAGAGGGGGGAGGATGTTGAGTGTGTTTTGCAGTTGGTGATTGTGAGAGAACAGCAGTGGCAGAAGATGTCCTCTGCTCAGTGATTAATTCCAAGCCCGATGTGATTTATGGCCGCACCACCGCTGTTTTGTAGGTCACTTTGGTGCCACATCACTCAAAGCTGCGCAAACAAAACGCGGGCCGATATCAGCAAACCGTAAAGGAGGATACGCGCATGTGTTTCGGGACATTTTTGACTGTTTTTTTTTTTTTGGCTTCTGTCGCTTGTCACCGATTCAGACAGGGCACAAACAATGCACTTCCACGGGCAAAAAAAGAGCAGGGAAATAGATGCCTAAAAATGTATCTGACGCGATTGTGTTTACTGTGTGTCGCCATGGTTACTGCCCCTCAAGTGATGAATGGAAACTATCTATTGTACTCCTGTCATTAAGTCATTGGAAGCAATTTGGGCTGTGTGTGTTTATCTCCAAACGCGAGAAAAGGTCAGAAACACAGACTCCGCCCACAAATGGTCAATGTGGTTACAATTAATTTCAATGGATTGGTTTTGGCTTTTAATTCGGATCACTTTTACTGCACCTGAGCATGAACACTGACTCGAAGATGGTTAAACTGCATCTTTGTTTACCCTTTTTGCAAAAATGTAACGACATTCTGCTAAAGAGACACAGCTGGATGATAAAGGTGCATAAAAAAGCTTAAAATGAATAGCTGTTTTTGTGCAACAAACAAAACAACAAAAAGAGCCATGTTAAGTGTCTAAATATGCTGAAAGCTATCGCTCCGTTCATCGTATCAACAAGTTTCACCTTCCGTCTTTGTTTCACAGATGTAAAGCCGCTGCCGTAATAATCTGCGCTCTCAAGATGAAACATTTGCTTCATTTGTACAAAGTCGAAACAGCCTCGTTGGCAAACATTCAGGGAATAAACAAATAAAAGCCTTGATGTTAAGTTTGGCTTGAACGTCTGCGCGTGATAAAACTTCGCTTCAAGTTTTTAAAGTGTTTGGAGGTAGCCCAAGGTCACGCTGTAATTAAACATCTTTACAATGCGGCTGCCCTTACATCTTGTCATAGCCAGTTAATTGCATAATTATTGCACCTTTAAGCCTGCGCCCGGTGCACCGCTTAAGAGCTATTGTAGATAAATAATGTTGCGAAATGAGGATAAGATTGTGTTCAGTCATGATTGCCTATATTGTTTTCTCTTTTCTGATCAGAATACACAGTAAAGATTCATGTTTTTGGAGGTATTCTTCAATAAGAAAAGCATAGTCCGCTTATGTATGGCTTTTGTAACTCTTGGTATTTGACCAGTGAGTGACCCCCGGCATGTTACAAAGTCGGTCTCTCATCAAAAACATACCTGTAGTTACTTTTCGAGACGCTAGCATATCTTTGAGTAATCTTAGGATTCCTCCTGTTCCCTAAAAGCTCCTCCTGGGGTTCCACATGTCCAGGAAATGCATTCCTCACCTCTTATGCCATAGCTCTTTATTGAAACAGCTGTGCAGCAAAGGGGAGCAAGAGGAGGAGTGGGAGGGGCTTATGGAAAAATGGCATGAAAATCAGGAAGTGAAAATTATAATTTGGTTTTAGCTGTTTTATATCAAGATGGGATATTCTAATCAACAAAGTGTAAGTAGGTGATAAAGATGTGTGAGATCATTGTCAAATACCGTTTTTTCTGGACTATAAGTGGCACCAGCCAAAAATGCATAATGAAGAAGAAACAAAACATATGTAAGTCGCTCCGGAGTAGAAGTCGCACAAGGCTGGTGCGACTTATACTTCAGCCTTGGCAATTTCCTAGGCATGGAGATGTAACTGCACTGCACAACGCGTTCCTCTAGCTGTGGCCATGTAGCTTTTAGTCCGCATTAAGCTTTTTTTGTTTTCTTCATGGCCCCCAGCCAAACTATGAAAAAAAGTTGACTTATAGTTGGGAAAATACGGTACCTGCAAAAAGCATAAAACCTCCTCTTTAAAAAAGGATAGGATTACAGAACATAAAAATGGTCTGTGTTTGCACTGTGTCACAGCTGTGGGTCCTCTATGGTCGAGGGCCCCAGTCGGCTGTGCAAGGGGCCAATGTCGAACAGAGTGCAAGTTGGGCGCATGTGTGGCCAAGGCAACTGGCAGGTAAACTTACTAAAATCAACTTAAAACTAAAAACACACATATAACTTCATCCAACAAGGGAAAAACAGACAAAATGATCGTACTCTTTTTAAGACGCAATTTTGGGAGCGGTATAATTGAAGAAAATAAAAGCGGAAATTAGAAACTCAAATTAAGATGTTGCTAGGAGACGTCAAGCCCCAATTGTGTGTGTTCAATTATGCAGAGGACAGTAATCCTTCTCCTGGTGGTGCTGCGGGGATTAGGGAGTCAAATTTCACATGAGAACGGAGAGAAAAAAAAAAAACACAAGAGTGAACCAAGACTGGAGGGATGGCGTGGCACATACGGCGTTCTTTTGAAAGTTTCTGCAAACTTAGAGGGACCAACGAGACTTCTCCATTTGCAAGATCGGATATCAGTAAAAGTACAGTTGTGATATGGGAAAAAACAACGCTTGTTTGCTGTAAAAGGGATACAGTCCCTTGGTGCCTTGGTGAAGGTCTTGGTTCGTCTTATTGCAGCTAAATTAGATGAGAGATTTATTTGATATGCTATCTTTCTACAAGATGTGGCCAAAGATACCTATACTCCAATCCCAGGGGGGGTCAGTAATGAAATATATGTATCATGTTGCAGGTTATTACCGACACAAGATAAAATGGCTTACAGGAGTTACAGTAGGAAATTAAAAAGTTGCTTGTTACAGTCGAGATCGAATCGCAGTATGTGGACTATCTACGATCACGATGTATTGATGGCGATCGCAGCCATTTTTCCACCACTTCCTCTTTAATTAAATTTGATTTCACTTGAGCCCTTATCAACCCAACAGATAAGCGTCTTATCTAATTGAATCTACGCAGTAATAGGGTAGAACCAAATGAAAAACAATACGCTCTATCCTTATCAGCACATACCATTAACACTTCTACATACAGTTAACATACTATCAAGGAAACAAGATCAACTGAGGTCGCCTGCTACTGTATGTACTGAAACTGCTTCTCCTCGCTCCAGGTCTCCAGTTTCCATCCAATAAAAGACAGTGACCTGGAATAACACGTTCTATCCGGAGACTACGGAGGACGAGAGATTCTTCTTTTTTTCAGCTGACGAGATGCATGTTTGGCCAAGCGGCAGGACCCTGGCTCGGAACGCACTTCATTAGCGCCGTCCAAAAAAAAAAAAAAAACCTTCCCTTTTATTGCATAATGTATAGTGGCAGGAAACAGGGTCAGCCAAAGCACACTGTTGTTGCCGTCAAGCTTTGGGTATGGGAATAGAGAGGAGCCGCTCAAAAGTTGGCTGACCTCAAGTAGGAGTGCATTATTTTTTTCCGGTGGTTCAAAAGCTTTTTCTCTGCAATGTATTCTATTTGGACGAGGGGGTTCTCCGGATCGCAAACTCAATCTATACTACTACTCTATACTGCTATAAAAAAAAAGAATGTGTTATTTTTCTGATGGAAAACTTGCATTCAAAGCCTCTGTGTCCATGTATGTCAATCAAACAGTATCCCGAACAGTTTTGATACATTAAAAACATGGCAATTATAATGAATGCTACCACTGCAATTTGAGTCCCATTGTGTCGTAGCTTCACAAGGGTTTGGAAATTATTATCTGAGGCAGAAAAAAACTCCCAAAACGGCACCCTTCGATTTTTCTCTCTGTTAAAAAAATATGAAAGTACGCAAAGTTGGCAAGGCTTTTTGCTGAACCTTTGACAATTTCTTTGTGGTGGGAACAGCCATTTAGCAGCGAGATCTTTTCTGCGCGTACAAATTTGCCGGTTTAACTTGGCCCGTTCTGTCCAAATCAAACACATGTGAACTTTAGATTCTTTGCAAGTCACCCAACCTGGCGAAAGCAATAGTTAACCAAATAAAAAACAAGTCTAAAAATATTTCGACAATGATTAAAGCATGAGAACTCAAGTTGTTATGATAATGGAAAGACTTGAAGCAAAATGTAACCTTGTATACATTACTACTCAAATATAAGCACAAAGTTTCAGGTTAACTTTTCCCTCGGTCTATACTCGCCTTGTCACGTATCAATACCCAGTTCATACGACAGTTTCCACAAATGCGCACACATTACTGAAGCATCAATAGCACAGCCTGAAAAGTTTCGAGAGCCGCGATGAGA
Organism: Gobius niger; assembly: GCF_951799975.1. NCBI lineage: Eukaryota > Metazoa > Chordata > Actinopteri > Gobiiformes > Gobiidae > Gobius > Gobius niger. The sequence continues at coordinate 8,782,662 of NC_136874.1, forward strand.
ACAATGTGGACAAATGCTGCTGGTTTATGGACTTATTCAGAGGTGCCAAGGCAAACAATAGAGGAATGAAGCAGCTAAAAGACAACTATGAAGGTAAGCAACATTCTAATGTTATGCTAACACCAGCTAAAGTTGTGCTAACAGCGGCTAGATGCTACCGTCGGCAAAAATCACATTTTTCAACAGTTGAAGATGTATGATGTTGTGAAATATTACTTTGTATGACCTGCATGTTAATAGTGAGGGCTGTACTCTCTCTCGATTGTCAGTTTACGTCACGATGGTCTCGGTTCATCACGCTTAAGAGGTCAGCCCCAAAACGTGTGCCTGGTCATGTCAGGTTTTAAGGAAATAAGACCCAAGTGCAAACAGCCATCAAAACTCTTAAGTAAAATTCAATTAAATGGACAAAATCCAAGCCAAAGGAGCAACAAAGTAAAAATCAAAAACTCACCAACAGGAACGGAACCGGAGCAGATTTGGACCAAGAGCGAAGACGCACAAGCAATGAACCAAGCTAGGCGAGGGGAAACACTGGGGGAACAGGTGAAACACATTAGGAATCAACACAGGGGAAGCCAAAGCAAAATCACAAGTACAGAACAGACATGTCAAAATAAAACACAAAGAACACAACGGAGACAAAGACAAGACTCAAACTAGAAACAACAAAGGACCATGTCAGTGGAGCAGTGGAAAGCGCCCAGTTATAGTAGCCTATGGTGCATGTTTACAGTGATAGGGACACAAGATAATGCAGAGAGACAAGACCAATATGAAACTCCTCAAAGAAAGGGTCGATCCAGGAATCAAACCCAACATCTTCACGCTGTAAGACAACCGACCCCTCAGCCACCCACAAAAGTAAATATCTCTCCTCAAAAACTTGGTGAAGGTGCACTTTCCTGAGTGACTGACGATGCCGTGTGCTCTAAAACACCCGACTCCATCCCACATATATTTAAATGGTAAATTATATCCCAGAAGGAGAGCCAGTGTGGGGTCAGTCAGTGCTTTAAAAAGCAGCAGATGCTCCAGTAAGCCTCGTTGCTCTCCCCCTTTAGGCGAACCACATAATTGGAGCTCCATTACAAGCCTGCTTTGCCGCCGCATAAAACTCCTTAAAAAAACAACAGGCACTTCTGTGAAAATACCCCCTCAAAAAAAAAAGAAGAAAAGTTCCACTCACTGATGTAAAAAGTTTTGGTGTGTCTCTGCTAGAAGCATCAGAGGACTTCGCCTGATCACAAATAGCTGTAAGCGTTTCAAATCCTCCAAGTATTGAGAAAGAATCAATCATGTTGGAGCTTTCCAACTACTTTGAGAACTTAGTCTGGAGCCAATTATTCGGTTTGGATGTTCTGCCCTTGGACATATGTCTATACTCAGCCCAGGACTAATACGGGATTGATATGATTAAAAAAAGCCTATTTCTAGCAGCACATAAATGGTCTGGCGATGTACAGGGGAGGAAAAAATAATGATTGTACAACCTTTTGATCAGAAGCCGACAGGAAGACATATGGAGCTGTGATACTGGGGGGGAAAAGTGCAATGTTTTTTTTCTTAGAAGTGACTGTTCAAAAGTTAGCGACAGACATTACTGAAGATAATGGCGCTAAGAAGGATGACATAAATCAAATTATTCGGTAATGAAAGCACCATTAGAATGACCGTCAACGTAATTATATGTCTGTTTTTGAAGCACAAAATGAACACGACTGGTTGTGACGATAAATCTAACAGCAGTGGTCGCGAGGGGAAGTGGTAGTTTAGCCTAATGTCGAAGCAGGAAGTGCCATCTGGTGTCAAACCTATTCCAAATCCGTCTGGAAGATACACATACATAATCATTTGTATAACGTGTGCACTGGCCCTAGTTTGGGATTGAAACGCTGAAGTAGTAGTAGTATTATTGGCATTTTAGTCCACTTATGACTTTTTGAATGTATCCTTTTGTCTCCCCTGCCCTTTGCTCCTCGCCGGCGCTCTCTCGCTCACGTCGGGGATGATCTGTCGCCGAACAACAGCCTCCGCGATGAAATATCTCCCCCCCCTTTGGCAACGATCAGCAGTCTTCCCTTCACCCGGGGCCGGAAGACAGAAGCTGCCGAGACGAAGGGCTAAACCTGAAATCAAATTCCGCTCCGGCGGCGGCTGTCGGGGAGTTATTGCCTCCCGCAGAATCCCGTGTCTGTGGTATTTACAACGCCGTGTTATCATTTAATAAAGCTCACTCACTCAAAAGTTACAGGATTGAGTGAAAATATTATTCCCAATTCAGCAGCAATCTCGGCTTTCATTCGGTTGAGTTGGGCACAAAATTTCAGGGACATCACAGGGTAGACTGTATGTCGTAAGGGTAGGGAGATTTCTGATGACTATTTTTGTGTCACATTCAAACAGTAGGGCTTGGACAATGAGCTTTTGTCACTATACAATATGCGTCATGATACATATAGGGGCCAATAGGTCTTAGATGTAGACTTAAAGGGATATTTCAGGATTTTTGACAGGGCCTCATTTCCTCGCTATCCAGAGTGTTGCTAATTTCTGGAGATATTTTTTTTTTTTTGTAATTCATGCAGTTCTTATGTTTGAAGAGCTACGTGGCGCTAGGCTAGTGCAAGGCTAGCGCATTTCTACGATATCAGCTAGCCTCCATTAAAAACAGTCTGACCCGCTCCACAGTGCACCTGAGGCAAATCACTTATAACACCAGACTAAACATAAACATGTCTGTGTCGATAGTTTAAATACAAAATGGTTAAAATTACTCTAACTTATATTTGAGCAGCATCAGCTTCGTGGTTGTATAAGCTATGCGGCGGCGGAGTGATCTGCTAGAAAATAGTGCCTCAAAATGCGAACATTCATGTGATGCAAGGTCAGTTATATTCCAGAAATGATTCTATCGACACAGACATTTATATCGTTAGTCTGGCGTTATAAGTGATTTGAAGACTGTTTTTAATGCAAGCTAGCTGATACCATAGAAATGCGCTAGCCTTGCACTAGCCTAGCACCACAAAACTCTTCAAATATACGAACTGCATAAATTACAAAAAAATCTCCAGAAATCAGCAACACTCTGGATAACTAGGAAGGAGGCAAGTGGACCCGGTTCGATTGAGGACCAAAACTGAAACCGCTGTGGTTCACGTTCACAAAGCACTTGTCACAATCCAGCTAAAGCTTTATTACCATCGTCTCCCCATTCCCCAGTAGAGGCGCTGTGGTGGGAATTAGCCAAAGAAAGGACAGAACAGCGCTAAACCTCATGTGTCTTGGTTAAACAGGTGATGACATGCTCACATTTATCTTGTTACTGCTAAAATAAGGTCTGTTTCTCTCATCAAATTACATTTCAAGGCATTTGTGCTATGCGATTTTTGGTCCATTTAGCCAGAGATGAACTCTTTCCCCCTTGGACGCGTACTAGGAACTGTTCTAATGGTCATCAAATGAAGTCTTTATGGGGGAAAGAGTTTAACTGTATGAGTTCTTGTCGATCGTCCCAGAAGAACGGGATATATTTTCATGTGATCATATTTCTATCACATCACGTCAGTCTATTAATCAAAATTTGTTCCGATATTGATCACTCTTGTTGCAGTTTGTTTGGATTTTGGACAGTCACATGGCCTCGTGGCGTTGACCACTTCCTGGTTCAGTTCCGCTCCCTTGTGATTCGAAACATGAGCTTGGATTAGCCATACCGAGACCCACATTTTCAGCTGGAGTAGTAGTATTTTTATGTGCATTCATTTTCAGCCAACTCAAAACTAAACGTCTTTCTATCATCATCTGGAAAAAAACAAACCTTTCATCATCTCCTTAAGCACTTTATTAGAATGCCCAATTGGAACCCTGGGCATTGCAAAACATTCTTTATTGATGCATTTAGTTTCACTGACCATGAAGTTTTCTGGCCAAAAGGGTTATATAGGAGGACACGGAAAGGTGATGTGGAGGATACTGCAGCAAAAGCCACTTTTAAAGTACAATTAAGTTAGCAGCAATAAAACAAAAAGGCTGCAATGTCAAAAGTAACTCTCTGCAAGTGCAGAGTGCAGACTCTCGTTTTGAATGGGAGGTTATTGCGCCCTTTCTTTTCCGTCGTCAAATTAACGGTTTTAAAGTTAATTGGGATATCCGGGGGCCATTTTCAAAGAGTGTTTTGGCAATATATTGTTGTAGAGCAGTTTTTTTATGTTCCGCTAATTGGTCATTTATATTGTGGACATTGTTTAAAGGTTACGCACCGAAAAGTATGGCCAATTTTAAACTCTCAAAATGGGACTCTCAACATTGAGCTACAGTCAGATCTATAATTTGCAACTAATTCTTTAATTGTTAACTAATGTTTAGCATATAGACAAAGCAAAAAGAGTTAATAATGGTTCGATTTCTGGGCTGTTATGGCATACAATCCCAAACTCTAGTAGTCAATATTTTCAGTTTCAACAGAATACTTTTAGTGATGATAGTTCCAGATCGATCAAATTCCGCGACATCCTGCTCTCCTCATCAGAACTCCTGGCCTTCGAAATATTTGACCTTAACATTGCGTCCACATCCACGGCGCGCTCCGCGATAGAAGCCTTCTCTTTCCTGTCCGCGCCCTGTGATCTATGTTTATTTAGAGGAGTCGGGCCGATCCATCATGGCCGCAAGTGTCTGGAACCCGGAGGTTGGCGCGTTGACTCATCGGCGCCTTCTCCTTGGACCTGTTCTTGATAGCAGCTTTGGACAGTGACGGATAGAGGCTGCGACTCAGTGATGGACTCTGGTCCGCTGCAGTCCGGGGGGGTCCGAGACGGCTTTATTTCACTCTTGCAAGCGCATCCGAGTCCAGGAAGAGGCGGCACGGAATTCAAATCATGGCGATGTCCATTTATGAACAGCTGGAAAAGCTAAAAGACATGACTCTTTTATACATAATTGTGTTGGAAGTCATCCAAGACGATTATTCTTACTGAGTTCTGCCTTATCATCTGTCTTGGAATGTTGCAGGTTAAGAGTCTACAAAATGGTCATCAGAAAGATACCACAACGTGAAACCGTATAAAACTTCCTATGTCTTTTGAACCTGTTTGCATAGACGTTTTATATTTATTCCAATATGCACCCGAGCTATAATTACAATACACAGAGAATAGCAGTGAAATGTGCCAACTTGTCAAAAGAAAGCACAGGAATCCTACAAGTTCCCCCACACAGAACTCCAGAAAGAAGTCAGCCAAAGTTCACTCCAACACTTCACAGAAAATATTCTCCTTTATTCCAATCGAGCCATGCTTGTTTGACTTTATAAATGATATTGTGCCGTATTTTAGAGGAATAGCTTGTGCATATAACCTGTGTGTGTTTCATATTGCCACTCCGTGCTAAATATTTTCAAAACCAATCATTTTCATTGCTTGATTTGCGGTGGCAAAGTGAGTTGACGCGGTACTATCTAATCACAATGCCTTGACATTTCACCAGGCTGTGCACTCCTCTGAATCTCTTCTGCAGATAAACTGTTTGGGCTCTACAGGCTTTCGCAGAGATTACATATCTTTCCTTTCATAAAGACGCCATTAGTGTCTGGGGAGTAATGGGAGCCACTAATTTGATGGTTTGACCTTAAGCGATTCATCAGAGGGGGGGGTGGGATGAGAAGAATAGATTGTGTGGGATATCGCATTATAATTTGGCTACAGGATCCAATGGCCTAATGACGGCATTAGCTCCAAACAGCTGCAAAGAAAATGTTTGGAGACGCGGCTAAACAAAAGGCTGCCGCAGAATGGCTTAATCAGTCCAACTCCACAGCGGGGGGCAATGTAATATTCATGCTATTCCATAAACCGCAGACAGCGCTCTCATCGCTTCTGCTTGGCCCCGAAGCGGCTCTTAAAAGTCATAGTAAAGAATGGTAATTGTTTTGTTTTTTTTATACACGGGGTGGCTTTCATACACTGTACTCGGTAGGAAAACGTTTTCCGATAAGTGTTTGAGAAAATGTCTTCGAGGTTACATTTGCCGTTATGTTGTCGCTTCTCGTTCTGTTTGCAGTTGGCCGTTCGCAACCTCCCGGTGCACCTTTGCCACCCCAGCAGAATTAGAAGTACTTCATTGATCCCCGAGCGGCACCGCAGTCAGAGTCGAGCTCCTTTGCTGGGATATGGCAACCAATCACCTCTCAAGCAGCTACATTTTATACGGCACCGGAGCAGCCCTTCCTTTGCATTTAACAGCCAGAAGTTTGAGCGTAAAGCGACACTTTGAGCACGTTGTCAACACAGGTGTTTCCGATAGAGGTCGGCTTGATGAAGCGCTTACAAATCTGGCCACGCATCTGAGCAAATAAGAGAATAATTGAGGGCAGTTATCCAATTCCCCCTTGTTAAGATCCCGAGTTTTTTTCCCCTGCCCCTCCTGTGTTAAATTTGAAACGGGGCCAACATGCAGATGAGAAGCTTGTGGATACAACACAATGACAGGTATTTGAAATGCACCTCACGAGCTATTACACAGCGGAACATGTGCCAAGATCACCTCCAGCCCATGTCTGCCATATCAACTAAGTTTGTATTGAGTGGTGAAACACGCATGTTAAATATGACTTTGGATTCATCTTTCCAGAAAGGAATTCTGCACACAAGAGTTGTGGAAGACTATTCGCTTCACGCTTGCATCTTTAGGGCCAATTTAGGCTGAGCGGTTTGATTTATCAATGAAAAAAGAAGTTGGTTTTGTTTCATTCATGTTTGAGCAGCCCTGTCTACTCGGTCTTTTGTTCTGTACAAAAGTTCTAAACATTTGTCACGCGAATGCTGATGTTTTCTGAGTCCAGGCACCTTCACTGGACCTGCTCCTGACGGCAACCGGTCATACAAGGAGGGAAGCTTGGTATGGTAATCACAATTCTGGCGGACGATAACTTTTTTTGTCTCATTTTTACCTGAGAAAATTAAGCAGATTGTCCAGTGGAAGTGAAAAAATGGCACTTGAAGCTAACGATCAGCATGGTGCTAATAATAGCATCAGTTATGTATTTATGGGCTGTTTAACCACTTTGCTATTTATGACGTATCCCCTTAGTAGCGATGCCACCATATTAGCATCAGGGAAATTCTTCAAGCAATTCCAGTGAACGTCTATGTAGCAAACACACAAAAATTGTATTTAGTGGCAATTTGCACCAAAACCAAATCTATAGTCATAGTTTCTAAGCTTGTTCCAATGCACATTTATGATTCAAACAGCTTCACGGACCTGTAAAAAGAGCTTTTTCTCACATGGTCTGGAATGGTGAAGTGCCTTCTATGGAAAGGTAAGAATGTCCATTTCATGGCATTTCTATAATTTCAGAAGTTTCTTCATAATAAACAAATTATTAGATCATGTTTAGTGGCCGTTAGACGTCAACCTGACCCACAAATTGAAAATGTTTCCACATTTGGATCAGAAGTCACTTTTATATGTTAATTATATTATAACCTATTTCATTAATGACTTCTAGGCTTTGACTTCATCTAAATTTGGTCGATGGGTTTGACAACAGCTGAAAACATCTGCATTGTTCATAACTTGTGATGTTTGATAAGCTCAATGCTAACTGAATAAACGCACCAAAATACAGAGTTCTCAACGTTTCCCAGAGTAGCCGGCTTGATGGCGGTTTCTGGAGGTAGTACACCATATGTCCTTTCTATTTTTAGTTGTATGAACTGCAATGACTCAAAGCTGCATTGGAGTCAATGGGAAAGTGCCTTACTAACCCCTTGTTCCGGATAGTCACGTGGTAGCCCACATACACTGTCTACCTAAACAATATAACTGCGATAGGCCAAAATACACTTCCAAAAATGAGTTTGAAGCCAGAAAATATGGGCCCTTTTTTCTTTTTTGTAGGGGGTGTGAATATAAACATACACAACATGAGTTTTACTAGCCCTTACTACCTTTTAATATCCATACATACCAGAGGTGGGACTCGAGTCAAATGACTTGACTCGGTTTTACCAGGGGTTAAGGGGTTAAACGGGAATCGGTTTTCCCGGGGGCTAAGGGGTTAAACGGGAATCGGTTTTCCCGGGGGTTAAACGGGAATTGGTTCGACAGGGGGTTAAGGGGTTAAACGTTTTCTAAAGACAGTGAAGAGGTGGAGATTTACGGACAGGAAAACGTTTGAAACAATGGACTGTACCTACAGCGCAGACGGGCGGCCTCCAGAACAGAAATCTTGTGGGCTTTTTGATGTTTTAAGGCGTTAACACACAAAGTTTACAGCATTTAGTGGTTATATTACGCATCCGCACACAGCCCAGTGACAGCGGGACTGAAGGCTACGGAATCTATTTTGAGCAGGGGCGAATCCGAGTATACAGGGGCTGGGGCATTACAGGGGAACCACTGACAGAAAAACTGCTAGAGGCCAATAAAAATAAAAAATATTATTTTATATTTATCTTTCAGACTGCAAGGAAAAACAGCTAATGTCTAAAAGACTCTATTTCATTTTTTTTTTTTTAAGTCGGCCCCCTTCCTTAAAATGCTGTCCCGGTAATTTTGTACATAGACTGGAGCATTTAAAATTTATGTATTTTGAATTTTGTGGCGATTAAATATTAGACTTTAAATCCAAATCCATGAGATTTCAAAAAGTTTGATTTCAACCTAAATTCCAAATTGCTATATCTTGAGAAAGCACTTGTTATTTTCAAGATTAAACACATTTTGAAAAGTAGACACGCTGGCGTTTGTGACTTGAGGTGACTTGCCGGCTTAAGCAAGACTTGACTTGACTTGGACTTACTTGGGACTTGGACCTTCACGACTTGGACTTGACTCGAGACCTGCATTTAGTGACTTACTCCCACCCTCTGATACATACTACCAATGAGCCACGAGAGGTACCAGCCCTTGAAAAAACAATAGCCGCTGCATAGTCGACACTTGGATAAATACGCCGCAGGCAACAATTGATTCTCACCATCATTCACTCGCTCCATTTAGAAGCACACCAAGCACACCAAGATCCAACACAGGGCGACTGCAATATACGGTACAAAGGATCGCCGAAGAAACATTGTACCCACTATCTCTGGATGAAAGCAGAGCACAAACCACAACGACACCGACCTTCCAAAAATAGAAATTACGATCTAATTGTAAAACCATCATTCTAGGATCAAATTGCTGCGATTAACTTGCCATCGATCCTCCCCTCGTCCGCGGCTGACCCAAGTCGTTTTCATTTTACATACACTATAAAGCTCTTTACAACCCGCATGATCAATTTTCGAAATCCCGTCAACACGGTTCCGCCGAAGCATTTATCAACACACTAAACTACCACGTGTAACCAATTCGCCGTGATTCCGGGAACCGATGCCGGGCCGCGATCCATCTCCCAGTGGGAAATCTTAATCCAATCCACAAATCCGCCGTAGATTTCCCCTTCGCTGGTGTCCACTTACAGGGATGGATTATGTGTGGCACTACACTCGGTCTGGGGTTGATAGCTCCCTAAGGACCCCGGACCTTCTATCATTAAAGATGGCTTCCATTGGGACCGCTGCCGAGTGATTGATCCCACGCAATCCCTAACATCCCCCTTTTTTTACAGCTCGGGGCCATGGCCAGCACTGTCTTGACCCCTTCCATGTAGCGCACAGCATAGAAATAGCCATAGTAGTGGAGTTGATAGATGCAGTCAATGGGGAGAGTAGACGAGATGAGGCCGAAATGATGTAAGGTTTGTAATCTGGTTGATCAAATTTGCCGCGGGAAGATAGTGTAGTCTATATATGGGCAAGTAATGGAGTCGAGTGAACACAAGGGCTGCAGTCCATCAAGGACCCTCCAACATCTCCAAGGGTACGTCAACAGACAGCTATTCAATAAGAAGGAAACACAATTCGACATGGGGGGATCAGTCACGATAGAGAAGCACATTTGTTTTGAATAGTGCTCCTCAAAAGGTGACACTGTATTTGTAGACTTTGCTTTAAGGGGCCATCTTACAGTCACTTAAGCAATGTCTATATCTTAGACACTAGACTAGATCTATTCAGTTGGCAGCCCGGGGGATGGATGCGACCCGCCAAACAATCTGGTCTGGCCCACTGGCAATTTTCCATAACATAAATAATAGCCGAATTATCTGCTAATGCTACTGCGGCTATCGCTGTTGTCGAGGCTAAACCTGCACCTGCTAAAACACAATATATTACAGAGAGGTCTTCGCAGTGCTTCCATTAAGAGTGTGTTAACAGTTGTGACAGGAGCGCTAAAGTATATGCTAATATGTGTTAAGTATGTTAAGTAGCCATGTGCTTCTGGTACGTGCTTAGTGTCAGGGTTTCAAAACAGTACAATAGAGCTGGAAAAGGACTGAACAATAAAGTGCCAGCCACAGTGAGAGTTGTAATACTGTATGCTGTTTAGTATGCTGCTACTTTCTGTGTTAAAAAAGAAAGAATACATTTGGTGGCGGTGGGGTCTCGCCAAATGACCGCAATCGCCTCTGAAAAGTCTGGCCCAGTAAATGGAATTGAATAGCCCGTGCACTAGACTGTATATTTGAGTCGACGTGTCCTTGTGTTCGAGGAACCATTGTGCATTGGTACAAATAGTCTAGCCCCTATTTATGCAAGGAATATTTCAGATCCTATTCTCTTTACCACTCCTACTGCTTCTTTCACAATTTACCAACATCAGCATACTTTTAAGCAAGAACAAAACACCAATCTGAGACCAACACAGAGTTGTGGAACTTTCTGAGACACTTAAGCCCCTCCTTCATCGGCTCAGCACCAACTAATCAACCTGTTTGGACTGATGTAAAATATAACCGGACAAATGGAGATGTTCTATCATTGATTCAACCTTAAAATGTAAATGTTTTACACTGTTCAATGCTAAATAAATTGATTTCATAACTAGATTTTGTTTTGCTTTTTTACAACACTTATGTCTTGTACTAAATTTGTAAAACTGAAATGAATGGGAACAACAAGTAAGCCATAAAAGGAAAAGGAATATTCTAGTAATCATTACTAAGTATAATAGTACAGGTTAAGACCATATTTAAGCAACAAAAGTAATCCGTACTAGGAATTTCAAGTTGTCTTTACTAACATTTCTCGTAATCAGAGTATAATCGTACAGGTTAAGACCATGTTAAAGTAACAAAAGTAATCTGGACTAGGAATTTCAAGTTGTCTTTACTAACATGTCTAGTAATCAGAACTTGCATCATAAGTGAATACAATAAAAGCCCTCTTAGTCATACTCGCATTACTAATAACCATTTGGCTGAAGTATTATGCATCAGGTTTACAACTTATTCCAAGTAAGCGCAATGAGTTGGAATTTACAGTGTAGAACTCATTACATAAGCTTTGCTACCAGCATCACTATGCTACAAAAGGCCTTAAAGGTCAGACATTTTGAAGTGTAGTCCATTTAGTTTTCAGCCCGTTATTTGGGGGGAAATGCACCACAATCACTTAGCAGTCCTGTCTAAAAGTAAGCTAGATAAACCCACTCGTTGTTTCTAAAGGTCCTGACGCCAAAAAAAAAACTCAAACAGCGGTGGACTGGCACATCAAGTTCCAACTCCAAATGCTCAATGGGCTTTTGAATGGGGTCATTATGGAGACGACAGCGCCATTTTATGTGCCCCAAAGCCCTCCGTCTCGCTTTGAGGTCGCGGGATAAGTGCAGCGGCATAGTCCTTGCTCGTGTTTTTTTTTTGGGGTGGAGAGGGAAAATGCAAACGGTGTTATTTAAAAATTATCCGGAAATATTTGTCTGCAAGAAAGCCCGCGATTATACGCACTGGAACAGTTTCTCAGCGGGGGAGAGGGGGAGCCACGCTGGGCCCAACTAGCGATGTTACTCTCCTGGTCATACTTCCTTGTGTTCATTTTTAGCTACTTGGCTGGGAGGAAACAGCGTGACATCAATCCAAAGGGAAGCCAGCAAACTCGGAAACAAAAGTACTTTTAAGATGCACTGATGTCCGCATTGTTTTACATTCGGATTAATCAAATGTCAGAGACAAAAAAGCGAAGGGATTTGCCAAAACGTGCCCTGGGTCTATAGACCTCCAAAGAAGTCTAAAAAAGAAAAAAAAACATAATCCGCTTGTTCTTGTTTATTATTCAAAAGCACTCTCCAGCACGGATTTGCAAAATGCTTGAGTCAATTGACACGTTTGGCTTCCTCTAAAAAATAGGAAAATGAGTCTCTCTAATGCTGCACGGCTTTGTGTCATTGCTGCAAAAAAGCCATGTTTATGCCACGGAAAAGATCAGCTACAAATGAACTTTTACCCTTTCCCTTTCGACAAAATATGATGGTAATTCCCACCAATCAGCTTAGGGTATTCAAATGTCTATTGTATGCGGAAAGAGCAAACTGCGTGTTACTGTACACTAACATTGTTTCGCTGGCAGACGTACGCCGGCCATCAACCTCGGATTAACACTTTTCAACCATTGTTTGCCCTTTAGGCTTGCAAAATGTCACAAGCAGTGTTGCCATGGTTTGGGACTCAAAACCCAAAATAACTTGCTTGCAATACGACGCACATAACATGACATTTTAGGCGAATAGATGCTCGATAGCCATCCGCCTAAACCAACTAAATCAGCTCGAGGTCCGCAAACTTATCTTTCGTAACTTTGGACATATGTCCAGGGTCCGGACATGGGTGCAGGGATTGCTCTTGAAAATGTTAAAGGTCCTATGTCATGCAAAATCGGCTTTTCGGAGCTTTTAACCATGTTGTTATGCTATTTCCCTATCAAAAACACCCCCAGAGTGTTTTTTGGCTTCATTCATGCAGTTCTCAGCAAATCCTTCTGAATCCTGACTTGTGACACTCTGATGTTTGTTACGTGTCAAACAGGAAGAGCCCAACGATCTAATGTTATGCCTTACGGCCTGATTTTAATTTATATAATAGCTTTTTCATTATTTAAGAAAGATATAAGAAAGAAATGAAAAAAAAAAAAAGAAGTGCTCGACGTGTCCGCGCTGCCCCTGTGTAGAAAACAAAAGCACCCCCTGAACAGATGTCATGTTTGCACAAGTTGGGAAGAAGGAGCTCTTTCTAACCTACTCTAGACACCTGTTCTTTTTTTCTTACCTTACGATAATGTCACGGAGAAAATCGCGTTTGAGAATAGAATCCAAGTGGATTAACTTTTATAACCAACGCGAGTTCCATATCGTATACACCTGATGGAGCGGCCAGGTCAGAGCGGTAAGTCAATCAAAACGCATGTTAGCTTGTGTGTTGTTGTGCTTGTTTGGGTTAGCCATTTACAAACTTGTGTTGCAGATGTCAACTCCTTATAACTGCGTTGTGAAGTCACTTATTGCTGTGGTGTTTATGTTTCTCATACTGTTTATAATGCATGTGCGGATTAGCTCGGAGAGAGAGGGCGGAGTTGACTGAATTGAAGTGTCGTGTCTACCGGGTTTGCAAAATACACCCAGAAAATATATATATATATAACTCCATTGTGGTGGAGGTACAATACATCATATAAATGCCTATACTTTACTTTGGGATGGCTAAAATAGCATGATACAGATCCTTTAAAACAAGTTGTCTTTATATAGCAGAGCTGATCAATGAATTAATAATTTTGCCATTCTATTTCAATGTTTAGATAATCTTTCATTCAGCCTTAGAAGTTAAGTATATTGAGAGGATGAAAAGGCTTTGGGGTCCGGACTAACGCCTCTGGAGGTCCGGATCTGGACCCAGGTCCGCCAGTTGGGGACCCCTGACCTAAACCTTGCGCGTTAGAAGTTAAGCTTGTAAAATGTCACTTGTTGCAGTTGCCAGATTCGGGACCGCAAACAGTAAATAACTCACTACAGTAATCCTAATAAGTCAAGCTACTGTACAATGCAAATCCCAGCCCGAGAATAGCTTGCTAGCATAATCCATTGAAGTCGTGTTTACTACACAAAAGAATACACCCTTCCTACCAAGACTGAATGGAAGGAATAGAATTGAAAGCTTGCGAATCCGCACTTGTCACCACAACAGCCCTCTACAGAGAATAGCGCAGTGGCGAAGTGTGTAATTAGAATAATTGCCGGCGAAACGGGCGAGTTAATGTTTGACAATATACGGCGGCGGATTCGAATGTAAATGTATTTTTTATCAGGTCGTGCCAGCGTTCCGTAGGGGGGGGGGATGGAAGAAGAGACGGTCTGAAAATGCCAAAGAGAATAAAAGAAAGGTCAGGAGCTTCCACGCAACTCCAGAAACGTATTTACCAATGTGCTGCGGGGATGTTGTGAAAGTGGAAGGCATGCTAGCAGGAGATTTTCGCATGTTTTATGTACAATTGTATGGGAGCGCGCTCGCCTGTAGTCCGTGCATTGTGAGCGACTGTCAAAAGAAGCAGCTCGGGAAGCAAAGCCGCAAAAAGGAGGCAAAATGAATGAGTTCGAGTTATACATGATGGGGTTTGGCGGGGTGGGGGGGTCCCACTTGAGCGACACAGAAACATTTAATCTGAAAAATGAAATGGTGTTGCCATGTGCTTGCATTATCATGTATTTCCCAGCAAGGAGGGACAGATTAGCAAAAAATCTCACATGTTTTTCAAATGCCATGGCAACAAATGGCCAATAATGTTAACTTCTTAACCCCTTAACCAATCACATTTTATCCAGTTCAGTTCTACCCAAATCTAAAAGCTTCTCTCCACGCTGTATTCACTTATTTGTCGTAATTTTTGTACTTTTTTGTCAGGTTATTCATCACTATTTAGTCGCCTATTTTGTTGCTTATTTGTGGCCTGTTTTTTTTTTTATCATCACTTTTTTGTCGATTGTTTTGTTGCTTTTTGTTCAGTTTTGTTGCTTTTTGCTCAGCTTTTTGTTGCCTGTTTTGCAGCTTTTTTATCACTTGTTTTTTGGTTTTTCATCACTACTTTGTTGCCTGTTTTGTTGCATTTTTTGTTCATTTATTCATCACTATGAATAAAGGTTTTGTTGCTTTTTCATCACTTTTGTGTTGCTAATTCATCACTGTTTTGCTGTTTTTTTATCACTTTTTCGTTGCTTTTTCACCACTACTTTGTTGCCTGTTTTGTTTCATTTTTTTTCATTTATTCATCACTATTTTGTTGCCTTTTGTTGCTTTTTCATCACTTTTTTGTTGCTTATTCATCACTGATTTGCTGTTTTTTCATCACTTTTTCATCACTAATTTGTTGCCTCTTTTGTTGCATTTTTTTCATTTATTCATCACTATTTTGTTGCCTGTTTTGTTGCTTTTTCATCACTTTTTCGTTGCTTTTTCATCACTTTTTTGACGACTGTCTTGCTGCATTTTTGTCGCTCTTCTGATGCTTTTTTTGGTATACTGTCATCCTCGTTTACATCCTGTTTTTGTTGCTATTTTGATGCTTTTTTTCCAAAAAGCCTTTAGACTTGGTTAAAGCCAAACTGGACTAAAGGTGCTCGGCTCAGTTGGGGGTAAGTAAAGTCCTTATTCGAGACATAACAAGAACTTTTCAGTGGTAAAAACCCCTCAGTCTCTCTCTGCAGTGGATGGTGTGGTCTGTACCTGTATAATGGCCCATAATCCTCCAAATAAACAAGCATTAGTCAGAACAAGGGAGGCACTGTTGACCAAGTGGTTTCGGCAATCAAGCAAAATGGCTGTCCTATATTAGTCAATAAAAAGCATATTTAGTAAAACTCCTCTATTAGGGCTATTAAAACACTGAGAGGAGCGCACATTAGTTCCTCGCCGAGGGAATTCGGGTAAACACGGTATTTAAAATGCATAACTACGTCATAACACACGCATGCAGTGAATTTAAATCATCGTGAGCCTAACCTTGAGTGTGTTTTTTATTTTTTATTTTTTTTAATATGCTAATCTACAAAAGAATGGGAAAAGATCAGGAGCTCGATAAAGGCAATTGCTTCCAGCGTTTGGTGCGCCTTTGGCCAACCTTCACCTTGACGACTTCTATCAGCGGGAAAAAACCAACACAATTCCACTTTTTTTTTTCTTTTTTTTTTTTTTTCTCATATGAGACGCAATGCAAACAATTTGGAACCTTGCTTCACCTTTAGTGCTCTGTTTTACCGCAATCTCATCGCAATGCATATACACTGAATGCAAATGTCATGTCAGGAAGTTATGTGTTCCAACGCAACGGACCGAGAACGTCCCACGCCTTCGTAGGTCCACTTTCCACCAAAAAAAACATGTGCAATAGGGGCCCCTTTAAGGAGACTCTGCAATCTCAGTCTTCACTTTACTGTTGCATTTTGTGCAATGGGCAAGGAACGCGCTTCTCTATGGTCCTTATGGTGGAGAGCTGACTTTGCTGCAATACCACCCCCTGGTGGCCAAGGGCGACTCCAAGAGACACTCGGGAGCATCGATTCTATTGGGATTGAACTGTCCCAAGAACGGCTTAAAGGAACAGGCCACAGTTCTTCCATACTGAGATATGTTCTGACCTGAGCTTAGACGAGTTGATACGTACCTGCCTGGTATTTGTGCGTACCCGTGGAAGAGCTTGGTCGCTTCTAACCTCACCCCGTTTGGAGCTATAGGAGTATGATGGGAGAGGACAAATGCTAACAACATCTGGTCTTTTTGCGTAACTGAGGGCACACCGTTTTTCCATCCTGTGATATGTTCTTACCTGAGCTTAGACGACTTGATGCGTACCTGTCTGGTCTTTGTGCGTGCCCGCGGAAGTGCTTGGTCGCTTCTAACCTCACCCCGTTTGGAGCTATTAGGGGTATTAGGGGTATGATGGACAAACGCTAACAACATCGTTGGTCTTTTTTCGTAACTGAGGGCACACACAAAGACCAGACAGGTACGTTCCAACTCGTCTAAGCTCAGGTAAGAACATATCTCAGTATGTAAAAATGGTGGGCTGTTCCTTTAAAAGCATGGCTCCAAAGAGTTTTCCTTTTTCTAAAAATCGCTATGACCCATGTGACAACACTGGGGTAGGTGAAATAGTTTTAACCAAGCTGGTTTTTGTTCATCAGCCCAAAAATAGGAAGCATTTTCAGTGCCAACCCACTCATCTGTATTATATTATACTGCATTTTCATCCTCATTTTTGTCTAATTTGTTTGAGCTTTTTTGACCCTTTTAGATTTGGTTTAACGTGCTCACTTCAGGTTAGGATTGAGAGGTTAAATAAAGGACAAAGTAGGTTGTGCAATGGGTGGAAGCAGGGGGAGACATTCAGCAAATTGTGGGGGCAAGAATCAATCTCAAGGCGCTGCCCTGCATAAGCACATTTGGATTTTTTTTTTTTTTTTGGTTTGTTGTCGAGTTTGAAAAATAGGACAGTGTCAACGAAATCTGGTGAGATTTGGGATTCTTACGCTGCAGGAGCTCTTTTGTTCTCAACTTCTGACAGCCAATGCCAAAGTTTATGATCAGCTATTCCTTTCTTTTCACGCAACAGCTCCAAAACATATTAAATAAATGATGAGATAAACAAGTCTCGCGGTTGACGCAAATGGGCTCTGATGTCTGACAAAGGCTTTAATCAACAAGTGTGCTTTTCAACCATGAAGAGAATGGAAAACGCAATCAAACCTGCTGAAAACCATTGCATCTTTGAATTGATTTCCCTTAGAAGTCATATGACACCTGGAGCTAAATTGGAAAATCATTCAGAACATGTGCACTTACTGTATATATTCGTCCATGGTCTTTTTGCCTGATATTTATACTATACATGCTTATCCAATGACATCCCGCATAGTTCTGGCCGCCATTTTGAATAGCGAAGTAGAATTATGCAGTACTACAACATGTAACAATATCTTTTCTCGAGATATAAATGATTGACAGTGGCATTTTTATGTTCTCGTAGTCATTGTTCAAGAAGATAACAGAAAAAAACACGGCCCCAGAGACACACGTTTATGTGATATAACCAGAAAACCAGCAAATGTGGCCCAGACGTAGCAGCTCTGTCTGTCGAGCTACAGCAGGATTTACTAAAGATCTGCTTCACTCCTCAGACGAAATTAACACATTAAAGAGGAAATGGAAAACTTCTCTCTGTGATTTTTACAATTTGTCATGTCAACAGAGTCTCAGTCTGAGTCAGTGTTTAAGCTGCTCAAGACGTTAGCATGCTACCGGTTAGCAGCTGTCAAACACATGTGTGTCTCACATCTATGAACACAGAGGAAATACAGTAACAGCTCAGCTCTGACCTCTGTCACATGTTGTATCCAATGCTAGATGTTTGGAGTGTGGTTCAGGGCTTTCTTTCGGAGAGGCTTCATCATGTTGAAGCTAAATGCTAACCTGTAGCATGCTAGCATCTTGAGCAGCTTAAACACTGACTCACTGGTTTCTTCACATAAAAGTGCGCTATCTAGGGCCGTGTTTTTACTGTTATCTTCTTGAGCAATGACATGTTACATGTTGTAGTTCTGGATTATTCTACTTTCGTATTCAAAATGGCCATAACAACAGACTGACAGGCATGTATATGTGCCTATGTGTATGTGTAAGTCTAGCATTTGCTTGACGGACATTATTCTTAATTGAGCAAAAATAGCAATAACTTGAGGAATTAAAATGCAAAAAGTTAGTTAAAGAGACTGGATGCAAGTTGGTAATTTTATGCTCACTGCTGCCACCTCAGGTCATACGTGTAACTGCAGTCTCTACATGAAGCTTGTGCATGACGGCACTTCGAACCTGAAGTAACAACTTTTTGAGTGACAGTGCAGGATTATAGAGGCAGTTGTGGTGAACAGGTCTGAGCTCATTCTACACATTAGGACATGGCTGGAACATGTAGGGGGAGGAAAATACTTAGTTTTACCATTTATAAACTCTGTATAGACCCTTTAATGGACAGTTTTGTGGCTTGAAGTAAATTACTACATGCTTTATTATTTTTATATCTTATTAATTCATGTTAATAGCAAAGCTTTATAATGAAAAAATACCACAAAAATGTGAATCGAAATGATCATTGAACCCATTTGCTTGCTAATTTTCACAGAGCAGAAATGGCATGTTTTATTTTGGTCGAGTAGTGCCATCTTGTCGGCTCAAAACTGCGCGAGAAATCATTGTAATCATCGGGGAGCGCTGTGAACGCGACACAATGCATTTGTTTGTATTTGCTTACAAAGACTGCTGTCTGCTCCAAAGTAGAAGCAATTATGTGAGCTAACGGTTAGCTGCGGCGCGGAGAAGAACACTGGCTAATGAAGTGAGAAATCTGACTGAGTCAACAGCCAAACAGTTCAACGGGCGACGAGTGACCTGCCATCGAGACAGACGGAGCAAGCGGCGGCTTTTAGCACAAATTAGACATTGTTTACGCTCTCTCTCACCAAACGGGCTTAGGTACCATGACTTCTGTTTAAAGTCTGAAAACTTCACCAAATATAAAACAACAATTTGATATTATAAGACCATTGAAACAGAATATTTGGTTATTTGCAGAGGACTGTGGACCTTTTTAATCGAATAATTGCATTTTCGATCAGAGGTGTTTAAGTAAGGGTCTGAGGCCTAGTTTGACCTCTTAACCCCCGCCTTAACTGAGCACATTTTTAACCAAATCTAAAAGCTTCTGGAAAAAAAGTAACTAACTAAAGTAACTAAAAAGCGACAAAACGAGACAAAAACGCCCCAACAAAGCATTAAAAGAGCAACAAAACAAGCGACAAAACCGAAGAAAAACAGGCGACAAACCGTAACAGAAACGCAACAAAACAGACGACAAACAAGTGACAAAAAACAGGCGACCAAAAAGCAACAATAACGCACCAAAACAGGCGGCAAAAACGTGATGAAAAAGCGACAAAAAAAGCAACAATAACGCAGCTAAACAGGCGGCCAAAAAGGGATGAAAAGGCAACAAAACAGGCGACAAACAAGTGACAAAAACGCAACAAAACAGGCGACCAAAAAGTGATGAAAAGGCAACAAAACAGGCGACAAACAAGTGACAAAAACGCAACAAAGCAGGCGACAAACAGGTGACAAAAACGCAAAAAAACAGGCGACCAAAAAGTGATGAAAAAGCAACAAAAAAGTGACAATAACGCAGCTAAACAGGCAGCCAAAAAGTGATGAAAAGGCAACAAAACAGGCGACAAACAAGTGACAAAAACGCAACAAAACAGGCAACAAAAACATGATAAAAAGCAACAAAAATGCAGCAAAAGAGGTGAGTGAAGAGTGAGCACCAAAACAGCACCAAAATATGATGCAAAAAATGACGACAAGTCGCCGACAATGCAAGTTTTGTAGGTCCATCCATCCATCCATTTTCTTCCGCTTTATCCGGGGCCGGGTCGCGGGGGCAGCAGTCTCAGCAGAGATGCCCAAACTTCCCGATCCACACACACTTCCTCCAGCTGTTCTGGGGGGACCCCGAGTTTTGTAGGTCTTAGCTTTCAATTGAGGCGCTACACTGACCTTTAGGCTGTAAGCTCCAGCCGAGAAGCTTTGAGATTTGAGTAAAACTGACCTAAAGTTAAGGGTTAAGAGGTTGAATGGTGTACAATGAACTCTTGCCATCTCAAGATGAGACACCGCTGGTGAAAATGTATTGCATATTTTTGTTTCATAAACTGTACAACCTCTGGGGTGACAAACCTCTCAGGCTTATGTGATATTGAAAAATCCTTTTGAGCCAAACAAAAAGTGTCGGTGTTAAGTGCAGATGCAGAGAGAAGAAATCTATAGCGCGACGTTGAATCGGTGCCATAATAACGGTGCCATAACACCTTACTCAGAAGATGAGGCCGTTTGTTAGTTTGAAAGCGTTGCCTTTTGCCAGTCTACTCAAAAACACGAACACGATCATCGGCGAGCGAGAGCCAGATGGATCTTTTGTCTCTCGATAGTCCCTAAGTTCAGGAGGGTGACTCAAAACGCCTGGAGGAAAAGCAACCGCTGCCCCCAAAGTGCGCACGCAAGTACCCTCAGACGCCACGAGGAGCACTCCGGTCGATAAAGTCTGTTTACGTCTTGTTTTTCGACCTTGACTTCACAATACATGCGGGCAAAAGCTATTTTCATGCGTCCCTGTCATTCAAATGAGACACAAAATAAATAAATAAATAAAAACAGCTCGAAAATGTCAAAGGGAATTCTCTAACATGGTGCGGAGACACAGATCCGGGAGCGAGCGTGCAGACGGTGACGCAGACGTTGACCTATTTAGAGATATTTTTTGAAAGTGATATCAGTAATATCGTGGGGAGTCCTCGGGGATGAGCGAAAATCAGAATGTGACGACTCCGGCAGATATTGTTGGGTTTGAGTTTTGATCAAATGGTATAAAACGGCGGGAGGGCGTGATTTGATTTTGCCAGTGGATCCTTGTTACAGTTTTTTGCTACTTTACATCCACTTATATTGACGTCGGCGGTTAACAAAACTACTTAGCATGTGTTGATGATGTGCTTTTACTTTTTGAAGAATCTGGGCTGCATTTTTGACTTGCAAGCTTTCTATTCATTCAGAGAATCTGGTAATATTTGACGAATGATGCAAGCCACAGATTCTCTGTTCCTTTGTTTGGTAGAGTGTGTTTTCAGTTTTACCCCTGCATGCCTCAAAGGACAGGGTGTGGAAGTAAGATTGGCTTTTTTGACACTTTTTTTTTGGCGACAGCACACCAGAAAAGTCACGATCCGTTGTGTAGGTCTTAGCTTTCAAATGGGGCATTAAACCGGCCCGGAGGCTGTAAACCTTTTTCGATTTGGTTAAGGGTAGTAATCTTCACTTTACTGTGCAGATGCCAAATCACTCCTGGTATTCTTACGACTTACAATATAGTTCCCCCTTTTATTCGCTTTGAAAATCCACATGGGTTAATTTTGTGTAATTATACTTTGTAGTGTAACACTTCACGTAACCATATTTAAATAGGGAAAACGTGGAAGAGCTTGGAAGTAGCTTCTATCTTGACCTGTTTTGGAGCTATAGTGGAGAGGGGGAGAGGCTAAATGCTAACGCCGTCTGCGCTGTGTTTACGTGACTGAAGGCACGGGTGAAGACCAGACAGGTCCTAAAGAACTCGTCAAAGCTAAGATATGAACATATCTCAGCATGTAAAAAAGGTGGCCTATTCCTTTAATCACTTGCCCCATTTCCATGTGCCCCGCTAGACTAATTGGTTTATTTGGTAGGGATGGTTCTTTCCGTTTATTTTGCTTTAAATCCTGTCTCCTTAAAGGGATATTTTAGAATTTTTGACATGGGGCCTAATTAACTAGTTATCCAGAATGTTGTTGATTTCTGGAGATACTTTTTTTATCCCTCTAAATATAGCACCACTAAACTATATTTGAAGAGTTTAGTGGTGCAAGGCTAGTGCTAGGCTAGCGCATGTCTATGGTAACTAGTAGCCTGCATTAAAAACCTCTTCGAAATCATCGGGGAGTCCTCCAGTCCTCCGTTGCCATATCTGATTTGTAGAAAGCTCCTTTGTGAATTCAATGTGCAGTAATGCCGGGCGCAGGTAAACAAACTACTGTAGATCTGGTAAGCTAGCAGATCACTCCGCCGCTGCGTAGCTTGCAACCAGGAAGCTGATGCTGCTCAAATAGAAGTTATTTTAAATGCAAAATGGTTATATTAAAAAAATTATTCAGTCAACACATACATTTATATGGGTAGTCTGGTGTTATAAGTGATTTGCCTCAGGTGCACTGTGCTTGGGTCAGACTGTTTTTAATGCAGGCTACTAGTTTCCATAGACATGCACGAGCCTAGCACCACTAAATATAAGGACTGCATGAAAATAATAAATATCCGGTAATCAACAACACTCTGGATGAGTAGGAAATGAGGCCCTATGTCAAAAATCCTGAAATATCCCTTTAAGTCAAAATCTGCTGAACATACAATTTTAATGCCCAACAATGTCAAATCACGCTCTTTCTCCTCTGCCTCTCGCTCGGCGGCAGCTCGATGTGCGGCCTGATCAAAGGGGCAACAACACACACTCTCCCAGTGTTCACCTCGCTCTGTTAGAGAAGGTAGTACAGCCCATTCGCGGGAGAACAGAAGTATTCAATCACTTTTATGCACAAACCCGCACGGCAAAACTGCTTTATTATGGAAATGGACCAATATGACGCGAACAGGACAACGTAAATCAGGGTATGTTTAAGATATAGGAGTATGTAGTTGACTTTAAATGACAAGGTTGGACTATCTAGTTTGATATCTATGTCAACATGGGGGATTCTATGTTGAGCACCTGCAAAATGTCGGCAAGGCGCCATTGATTTGCTAGCATGCTGGTGTCTATTGAACGTAGCTTATATTTTGTTCACTTTGTCAAACTCCCCCTTCTTCCAAACACCTTGTGAGACGCTTCCAAGAGCAGTCCTCACTCAGCTCGTGTCTACTCCCTTACAAATGTCAATACTGAGTCGCCCAACAGCAGCTTCATAAGCCATAATTATGCATATGTCCATTTTAAAAGTTCATCTTGTTGTATAGGTAGAATTGTTTGTCTGAGACCTCACATTTCTCTCCCGGCTCTTCCAGACGACTCTCCTTTCCCCAACACTCCAGTTGCTCGGGAGGGTGAGCAAAGCAGGGTTGCAGGGCTCTCTTCCTATTTATTTTTTCCCCCTAGTGCTGCATT
This sequence comes from Gobius niger, assembly GCF_951799975.1. Lineage (NCBI taxonomy): Eukaryota > Metazoa > Chordata > Actinopteri > Gobiiformes > Gobiidae > Gobius > Gobius niger. Next base: position 8,806,334 of record NC_136874.1, read on the forward strand.
TATGTTGACAGTTAATTTAAGCGGATCAAGGTGTCCAGTTGCCTTGTCTCACGCGGGGCTTAGTATGACAAATAGCGAGGCCGGTAAACTCCAAAAGTCTATCTGTTCGCCACGCACTGCCCACTCCCTGTCGGTGGAGATTAACCTTTTCCAGAAACACAGTTTTCCATTATTACCATAGTCAGCCCGAGATTGCGGCGAGAGAAGGAGTCACTGGATGCGGCAAAACATCCACCTTTTGTTGGAAGAAATACAATAGCAAAAGAAAGGACCGGAGAAGTTAGCGTGAGATCCTTAGCAGCAGGATCCAATCACGAACAGCCTGGGACCCAAAAAAAAACACCAACCTTTTAACACGTTGAAGTGCTTGAGATTGATTTGACAGTGCATGGCGCCATTTTAAATTACACACGAGAGCTGACATTTTCACCGTCCCATGTGTGACAGGTACAAACCTCTGGCCATTTATGGAACAGTTAGAGAGGTCACCGTGTGTCAGTCAGGGATGATTTCAAATGTAAAGAGGAAATAAAACTGTCCTCGCCGTGCCTTTTGACCTTCGTAAAAAAGGTTCCTCCACCGGAAAATCATTCAAACGACGAGTGATCTTTGGTCTCGAAACGGTCCAAATCGTGCGGCGTGGTAATGAAAATGGTAGATTTCCAGCAACAGCTTTTATGCAAATAATCATCCACCACAGCCATTACAATAGCGGTGGCTGAATAACATAATAAAACAGGTATGACTCAAGCCCCTTTGGCAACATTTCGCGAAAATTAATTTGCCATTTGTTATTCATGCTGTGAAGATGGAAAACACCTTTCTGACCTGGGTTAGAAGAAAATACAGTCCTTTCATTTATTGGTGCATCACATGCTGAAATAAAACTACTTTTTACAAGCGCAACTGCACTATAGCTTTGAAATAAAGGTTTGGAGGAAAGACTTAAGTTTTTATGGAATGTAACATGTGGACGTAAGGATAAAACAATCCCGCTCTACGAAAATGGAGAATTGTTTGGTATCTTGGTGACAGAGTGGTTAGCTTTCTCTCCTCACAAGAGAGTGTCATCTTGATTCCTGGTCCATCAAGGGTTTGTCTCTGCGTATTTTGCATGTTACCCATGTGCATTTGGTCAATCCTTCAGTTAGGTTCCCCTGACCAAAGATCTAGGATTTCAGGTATAGCTTTTTCCCTTTATGGATGCCACTTTGAGCGCACTGTTCTCAATGTATTTCCATGTTATCTAAAAATGGAAGGGTATTCTTACACTAGTGGCATTGAAGGATGGGTGAAACGCCAACAAAAGATTCTCTAAGGGCACAATCCAGTTCAGGAAGGAATTAGAAACTGAACATGACCAACAAGCACCAACAAATATTGTCCATAGTCCATTGTCCAGCTCCTTTCTGTTATTTATTACTGAATGATATCGGAATCCCAGATATCTTCAACCTTTCAAAACTAAAATACAGTATCTTTTATAGTCTACATTTATGCACTTTCCTCAATCGTATTCTTTTGTTTTGCGCAGTTACCAACCCGGAGACTCCCCTTCTTGCCACGGGTCTTTTATGTAGTGCTTCTTGCTTCAGTCATTCCGTGCGGGAAAAGGTCAACGCCATTTATTACTAACCCTCACTAATGGCTCTGAATGCAAAAGCCGGTCCATTTTATTACAGGAAGCACCGTCTCATTTCACATAATAAATCTCCCAAGACGCCTGACTTCTTTTGTTTCCCTCCCCAACATAGGATTTTCAAATGCAGCAAGGTCGCTCACAAGTATCCTGATATGGAATTCATAACAAAACATATTTTACATCATAGCACTTCACCTTGACCCTTTAAGTCAACGATATTAATGTACTAAGCAAGCGTAGAGTCTGGACTTCAAAACAGCAGTCGATCTGGGGACTAATGTTTTGGTGACTGACTATGGATTACACAAAACACAGCTCCAGAGTTGATTTTAATGGATGGACAAGAAGATGTTGAAAGATATAGGGCCTGATCTTCTGTCTGGCGGAACAACAGCGTTGGTCCAGACAAGGCCGATGGATGGATGGATGGATGGATGGATGGATGGATGGATGGATGGATGGATGGATGGATGGATGGATGGATGGATGGATGGATGGATGGATGGATGGATGGATGGATGGATGGATGGATGGATGGATGGATGGATGGATGGATGGATGGATGGATGGATGGATGGAAGGAAGGAAGGAAGGAAGGAAGGAAGGAAGGAAGGAAGGAAGGAAGGAAGGAAGGAAGGAAGGAAGGAAGGAAGGAAGGAAGACTGCTTTGGGTGTCTGCCGAGCCTATGATCAACCCAGATCAGCCCAGCCAAGAGCACTTCCCGTCAGTGTGAAAGTCTAGTCTACTGCTTGTGTTTGCCATTGCAGAGAAAAATCCGATGCATCAGAATTCCATGAAAATAGTTTTCATTGTCAATACTTTGATGAATGTTTTGCACTGCGGCTTCCTGCTGTACCGCACTAAGATTAAACAATCTTTTTGTTTTTGATCTGAATATGAAAACAATTGGACCGCAAGGTGGTATTTTGGTGTTTTCATGATGACCATGTAAGGGAGCTGGTCTTTTATGGTCACTAAATTGTCATCGACTATCCTCCCTTTGCGAGTTTCATTCAGGGCTAAAATTAAGTATTCCATTTGGTGCTGTTCGAACGGCCATATCACAGAGGAGCTGTAATTAGCGATGCAAACTTGGGGCAGATATGAATGGAAATCTTTTGGAAAGACAGTTGGGTGCTTATGAATGTGCTTTTAGGTCTTATTATTTCGGGAGCACGCAGAGAAAATGACTTTGGTTGGAGACAGTGTTGTATGACTTTTGCGAGACAGTTATTTGAGCAACTATGCTTGGTGACATTTTAATTATAAAACCTATTTCACAGCATTTGCTTGCATAGGCCGTTTCTTGTAGTATGTAGCCAGTGGTGGAATAGGCCCAAAATGTGGGCCAAATTAAAAATGCATTGCTTAAAAAGACGTTGATAATTAAAGGGACTGGATGAAAGTTGGCCATTTTATACTCACTACTGCCACCTCAGGCCATAGGTGTAACTGCACCTTCTATATTAAGCTCCTGCATGACGGCAATTCGGGCCCGAAGTAACACCTTTTTGAGTGACAGTGCAGGATTTTAGAGGCAGTTGTGGTGAACAGGTCTGGGCTCATTCTACACATTAGGACATGGCTGGAACATGTAGGTGGAGGATAATACTTAATTTTAACATTTTTGAACTCCGTATAGTCCCTTTAAAGGGGCTGGAAGCAAGTTCGCCATGTTATACTCACTACTGCCACCTCAGGCCATATGTGTAACTGCACCTTCTATATTAAGCTCGTGCATGACGGCAATTTGGGCCGAAGGGACACATTTTTGAGTGACCGTACAGGATTTTAGAGGCAGTTGTGGTAAACAGGTCTGAGCTCATTCTACACATTAGGACATGGCTGGAACATGTAGGGGGAGGAAAATACTTAATTTTAACATTTTTAAACTCCTTATAGTCCCTTTAAGGTAAAGGAGCCAGCAATGTATTTTCAGTATACTGCTATGGCCATTACATCCAAGGCTACAACTGCTTCCACCATCTAATCAAGGGTAATTGGAAGATACAATTGATACCAAAGCGTAAATGATTAAAAAGATTTGTAGCTGTAATTATATCTAGCAAAAAACAACCAGAACAATTTGAAAATGACAGCATGCAGATACAACTTTCTAGATGTAATCAAAAAGAACATTTTGGCCTCGGGGTGAGGACACAGCAAACATGACACATTGCAAAACTCTGCTATTCTAGATCAAAGCTCTAAAACCCCAAAAATACAATATAAAAACAGATGTTCTCTGCCTCCCAGGTATTTGGTAATAATGTCAATACGCATTATTACCAGTCTTACTGTAATAATGCGTCTGTCTTACTTTGTTAACCAACAAAGTAAGACAGTTTATCACTGTCTTACTTTGTTGGTTAATAAATGCCATGTTGATCTAAAACAGCTCAAACAAAATATCAAGTAGTTTCACTTCCTGATCCTCCGAGCGAGCTAAAATAAGCCCCTCCCACTCCCCCACCCCTCATCTTTGCAACACAGCTGTTTCACTAAAGAGAGAAAAAACACATACATCGCTCAGCATGTGTGGCTGTTGTGAAGCTATGGTGAGTGTTCTCAGGGTTTGCTGGATACAGAGGATATGAGGAGGAGCTGTTTGGGAAAAAAAGGAGCCTTTTGCGATTCTCATAGCCACTGATGAAGATGCAAAGATTACTCAAAGCTGCGCTCGTGGCTTGAAACACAACCCCAGGTATATTTGTTGACATAGTAAAGGTAATTGTGGTAATCCTCTTTACTTCTGGTTCATTTTGCAATAGGCACCATCAATATGTCAGCATGCCATTGGCTAAAAATTGTGATTAGCATTGTGTTCTTACGATGGTAAACACCCAAATGTAGGAGGGTACTACAAGCAAGACACCAACAAATACTGTATCAAAATGGAGGGTTCTTGTCCCAGTTTTACCCAGGCGTCATCGCAGAAATGTGATCCCCAAAGCAACAAACGTCCACTGTTTCTGCAGAGAATTAAAAAGCACTAAGCTGGAGTCAAGCTGGCAGTAAATCTCAAGAAAATCTTGGAAAATAATGACATTGCTCAACTATTTTTACCTCATAACTTCATCAAAGCGGAAGAAAATGGATGGATGGATGGATGGAACTCCATCAAAATCACAGATATTAGGCTCTAAAACACCTTCAGCTGCAGTTTTGATTGAAATGTCGCGCCTTGTGCCATTTGCCTTTGAATGCAGGAAATTGCCCTCATCACTCTGTTGATGGAAGGTGAGCAATTTTTTTTTCTATAAATATAGTACTTGGTAGACTTTGCTTGAAAATCAAAGTCTATGCGCCATGTTAAGGCCAGTTCCAACTAATAAACCAACAAAAAAATCTCAAGTAAAGTCTCTTATCCTATTGCTGATTGTGGCCTTTTAAGTTGGAAACTCTGGTCACCCAATCAAAAACAGATTTATGTGGAAACTACTTCCAATACCACTCAACTCCAGTCTCTTTCATACAGACCAGTTCCATGCTGTGTGGCCTCAAAATTGCCATTCTGCCATTGCAACATGCTCTGTCCACGTCTTGGGGGATGCAATTATTTCCCCCTTAGATCCACGCGGCTTTTGTCAGGATATCTGATGCAACCCTCTTCTTGATATTGAACAAATGGCACCAAAATGCAAGCAGACAGAGACGGAGTGCTTGAGAGGTGCGGGGGTGGGGGTGGGTTGCTCCGGTATTATTGCACTATTTAGCCGCGGGATGTTTTGGGTGCACCAGATGTTCCACCTCATGTCTCCACGCTGACTTGTCACCGCATTGAATAACTGGTGAGTGCAGTTGTGCTGTCAGCAAACTTTAGGAGGTACACAGGGGGGGTGGAAATAGGGTCTCGGAGGTGAAAGCAACCGGGCGGAAGCAGAGGAGAGGAGAGAGGAGTCAGTCCCAAGTGTAGGAGAAAAATAGCGCTGGGACAAGTGGGGTCTTAACGCTTGGGGGGACTCCAACAGATGTGGTTACAATCAGGAAAAGCAGTAGGTGGAAGCATGTTGCAACTATTCAATCTGCTCCTTTCTGTAAATAAACTGCACACAGCTTTGTTTCTTTCATTCGCTGCCAAAACTAATCTTCAACTTGGTATGCAGACGTTTGCATATTTAGTATGGGTTACACCGGGATCTGACTTTGACAAACACATGAGCTACAGCTTCAGCAAAGGTTTGTGACAGGTCTCAGTTGTTGTCTAGGAATTTTCCATCTTAATTTCAAATATTGTCGATCTTCGGAAGCTTTCCTCTTGCATTCAAATATAAGACTGGTTAAACACTCAAGCAAGATGTTTCACATACTGATAGAGTCTTTGTTCGAAGTCCTATACTGAGATATGTTCTTACCTGAGCTTAGACGAGTTGATGCGTACCTGTCTGGTCTTTGTGCATGAGCTAAGTCAAAAAGACCGAAGATGTTGTTAGCATTTAGCCTCTCCCGGCATATTCCTATGGACCCAACGGGGGTGAAGTTAGAAGCGACCAAGCTCCTCCACGTTTTCCCTATTTAAATACGATTACGTGAGTTGTTACACGATCCAAGTATAGTAACACAAAATTAAACAGGTCGGTTTTCTAAGTGGATAAAAAGGGGTACTATATTGTAAGGCGTAATAACATCTTAGGAGCACTTCGACGACCGCGCAGTAATATCTTCAATTCTTTAGGAGTGAAGATATTGTGTAACTACTCACGTAACTGTATTTAGAAGAGCTTGGTCGCTTCAAACTTCACCCCCGTTTGGGTCCATAGGAATATGCTGGGAGAGGCTAAATGACAAACTACATCTTTGGTCTTTCTGCGTGACTGAGCGCACTCGTCAAAGACCAGACAGCTACGCATCAACTCGTCTAAGCTCAGGCAAGAACATATCTCAGAATGGAAAAACGGTGGCCTGTTCCTTTAAGACTCTTCCCCTCTCTTCCTGCTAGAACTTTTCTGGCACTGTTATCCACAAAAGCTGACCAATCCAATCGGTTACTAAATGCATGATGTGCAACTTCTTCATCTAAAAGGCTTTGTTTCCAATAGTTTATTAACAATGGCAAATCAGTAAAAGTAGCTGCTTTAACATCTTCGCTAATCAATGCAGCATCCTTACATGACACCATTTTTCTTGCCTAATTTGTACGACGACACAAAGAATGCTTTCCCGTTGCTGCTGTAGACTGTGCCCGTGCGATATTGCAAGACAACCACTTTTGAATCATTGAATAGTTGTTCTTCCTTGCTTGTTCTAAGTTTGCAGCGGCACAACTTTTAAACTACTTTGCCAAGACCACAACTCGCTACCCAACAGCTACACCTACCCTATATACTGTAGAATGTTTCTGAAGGTGTGTGTGTGCAATGGATGGCTCGACTTCCAGGCCACATAGCATCTTATTGGAAAGGATATGAAACCATGAGAGTGTATGAGAAAACCAAGGAGACAGTCCACAATAGAGAGAAAGCTTTGAAAGAAGATCAAGTGTGCCGGTCATTTGATGGATGGCCAAGGTCAGGCCTGCCACCGCTCGCTGCAGGCTCAGAGTGCTTTGGGAAGATAATTTAGCACCATTATTGCTGCCATACCTCTTCCTCCACCTGAGCTTCCCAGTCCGCTATACCCACAAGGGGAAAGAGTGCAGTCTACAGTGAACTGGGAGCAGCAGGTCAAACTGGTGTTCGATGTTTAAACTGGAAGTCTCTTTGTATTTTCTTTCTCTTGTGCCATATAGTTAAACAGTGGCCTCTTAAAGTAAGTAAAGGAAATTTCATTGTGTATATTGGTGTACATTCTTGCAGACGTTTTCCATTGTTGAGAAGGCTTGTGTAGAGTAGTGCAGGTAGAAGCAGAGGGAGCGAGGGCCGGCACAGTCGGTGAGAATCATCATCAGTCTGACATGAAGATATCCTTCCGTCTGAGCCGAAAGTTTTGACTTGAGTGATGTTTGAGATGGTCATATCCGACAGATACTTTTCGGATCCCAGAGAGGACCACATGAGAAAATCCGCTGTCAAAGACTTCAGTTGCTGCTCGGGTAAGACTCCCAATGTCAGGAATGACATGTTCAAACAAGGGCAGACGACTCTACAGTGAGTGACAGAATGCTGGCCAAAGTTCATGTGTTTATGTCTCTTTGTAATGACATTGGTGTTCTGAGCTAGGATCCTGCCATGTTCTTGGTATTTCTGTGCACCAAATCTAAACATAAAAAGCTAGATCGATGTATACAAGCTCGACTAAGCAAGAAGTTTTGAAAAGTAAAGTTGTGCAAAGGGCCAGAAGGAAAGCACCTCTCAGTGCTATTTTTTTTTTTTTATTATTGACAGTGTGCTTTGAGAATGGGGCGGCCTTGGAGCCAGCCTCTTTGAAGTGCAACCATCTCTGTGAAAGATTAGGCAGCTGATGGGTTTATTTGAAGCAGCACATCGAGGGCCACGCACAAAAGGAAGACAAACGCCCGCCCAAACCATGCAACGACAGCTCCCAAATAAAAGAAGCAGATGCTCGCTCTCAGTGCTGCTTTTTCCTATTTAAAAGATCAAAAGTAGCATTAGAATGGGTGTGTAATGGCCTTGTTCCGAGAGTCACAGTACTTGGGAACAAAGAAAAGTGTGTTAATGGACAAAATAACACACAATTGTAGTAAACAAGAGGAAAAACGGGTCATAAATCCAACTCGCTCTATTAAGTTCTTCTTGTTCATGAAGATAGATCCGCTAAACCATTTTTCTTAATTTGTAAAGAACATAGTGCCCATTGTGGCATTTTAGTGGGTTATAATAGGTTGAGTAATTTGCCCACAAAGATAGAAAATGGTGTTCAATCCCAGCCCCAATACATTCTGGAATTGTGTACTTGTGCAACAAAGTGTATCTATTATTAGTTATTCCCAAGTATAGTGTATAAACCAGACATAGACAAACTATTCCATGGGTTTGTCTCCAGCAAGTTAAACTATGATAAGGACCTGCCCTCTACATCCAGAACCTCTTAAAAAGCTGAACCACGGAATCACGGAATACCTGACGCCAGCTTTGTCTCCTCCAACAGAGCATGTTCCAAACAAGGACAGGAAGCAAGTGTCCACAATTCTCCAGGGCCTGTCAAACTTCAAAAATGCAAATCCCAAAAAATCTGCATGTTTGTTTGTATTTTCAGAAACTACTGTATAAAGCTCTTTAAAGGCAGGCTTTTAAGTTGTTTTTGACACGTGTAAAGTCCCCATCGGTTTCCATGCTATAGCAAACCTTTCTGGAGTCACCCCTTGTCACTAGGGGGTGGTAATCGCTGTCCTCATGCAGTAACCCGCCATGAGGACCAAAGAGAAGTGCTTTTCATTGGTCAGGACTAAATTATGGCAAAGTCGTCCTAAAGATGTGAGCCAGGCCTCAACAATGTCCAAATCCAGGCTGAAAATAGTTCTACAGTATTCAGCAGAAAACTACAGTTGCATTATTTTTATTTTAGCGCTTGAAAAAAACAAAATATTAAAATCCATTCTGTTTCGACATCTACCATTTTTCAACCATGTTTGATATCATGTTTATTACCCTCATCTAAATGTGCGTCAGACCTTTCATAGGCGATTATAATTCTACCCACAATCTTGATCCCTATGACAGTGTACTCTGGGCTGAGTAATAGCATGCGATGTCTCTACATTAATACTAAGCTGCTTGGTACCATCCTCCGTTCAACCCCCGGCCGTACGAAGAGACAGGGAACACGGGAACCTATTAACATAGCCATGATAAATGAGAGCAGATGATCCCCGAACTGTAAATCATACTGAGAAGTTGACGCGCAGGACGAAGTGTAATTACAAGATCACAAATGACCCCGACAAAATAGGCATGGGAGTGGAGTGGAGATGCGGTTTAATGTTGATTTATTTCGTCACATTATGGGCACTGACAATGACTAGAGAACTGAGCGAGATTCGGAGGGGTTTGGGCGTCCTCTTCAAAAAAACAATTGAAGCGCATAAGAAGAGTAGTCTATGGAGCAAAGATAATTTTATTGTAATTCTGCCACATGCTGTAACTATTGTCAAAAAGACCATAGCAGGGCTGCCAACTTTTGCTCGTAGGCGTCTCGTATAGATGTTGGCAGACAGGAAACTATTTGCTAGGGCAGACAGTATTGTACAGCAAAGCTCATATGAGGCTATGTGCACAATACATTTCTACTATATCGCCCCTGAAGAATATGCAGTAGCACAGCTGCCAGGATGTTAATACAGACACTCAACAGAAAGCTACATCTTCACCAAAGTTTAGTCCAAATGTCACTTTGTCTGGGTTGAACTGGAAATGTTGTGGTAAATCCGTCTAACCGTAGGTATAACTATAGGTTTTATAACGATATTCTATGGAGCCTTTGTCTGCTTAAAACCCTTTATGTCACCTCAGTGTTTGGTCTCTGAAGCATCAATTGGAAAAATGCACATCAAAGTGACCAAGAGCTACCAGAATATAAACGAGATTATTATTTCGTTTTTTCAAACAACAATCCACTGTGACTGTTAGAAGTGAAACCCCTGAAGCGTCAAGCCAAAGCTCATATCAACAATGGTCAAAGCATGAAATCAAACTTCCCCCTTTCAGGAAACATACACTTACTTACAGGATACCGAATCTCGTTATTGACTGAAAAAAAAGCAGACCAGCAATGTTCTGCTCTCTACTTTTGGGAAAAGACATTTGAGCCACTAACAGTAGGTACCAAATTGGATTGAATAAGACGTTCCCACTGTTTGCTAGGCCAAATCATGGGTTTGGACAGCCATTTCTTCCAAACCTATCTTTATCCCAATGTGGACCGGCCCTCCTTGGCAAACCTCATTTATTGTCCCTGTCATTGGCGTGGAATAGATTTTGCGAGACTCCACTAGATAGGGCTTGTGCACAGTAGGACCTGTGCCACTGTGTGAGAGCCATTGGTCTTGGCTTTAAACCATGGCAGGTCAGCACTTGGAGGCTGAGGCGTTTGTTTCCAGGTTTGATTTTGTGGATTGGATGGACACTTTATACAGTGGGAACCAGATGTTTACACTATATAAAAAGTATAAAAGACATGTGCATTTTTTTTTTCTCACTGACATGAAACCAGAATTAACTTGTACTCTTTTATGTCAATTAGAATGTTAAAAAATATTTCTATTTGCTTAATGCCAGAAGAATGAGAGATACTTTACACTGTATAACTTGGGTCAAACGTTTTGGATTTCCTTCCACAAGCTCCTCACAATAGTTGGCAGGAATTTCGGTCCATTCCTCCAAACAGAACTGATGTCACTGAGCCACATTTGTTGGCCACCTTGCGTACACATGCCTTTTCAGCTCTGCCCAAACATTTTCAACTGGATTGAAATCAGGACTTTGTGATGACCACTTCAAAACATTGACTTTGTTTTCCTTAAGCCACTTTGTAACCAATATTGGCCGTATGCTTTGGGAACTGCCATTTGGAAGACCCATTTGTACCCAAGCTTCAACTTCCTGGCGGATGTCTTGAGATCTTGCTCCAATATTTGCACATAGAGTTCTTTCTTAATCTATTTCGTGAAGTGCACCAGTCCTTCCCACAGCAAAACAGCCCCACAGCATGATGCTGCCACCCCTGTATTTCACACTTGGGATGGCGTTCTCAGGCTTGCAAGTTTCCCCTTTTTCCTCTAAATGTGACGATGGTCATTATGGCCAATCAAAGTATTTTTCCTTGTGTGCATTTGCGAACTCCAATCTGTCTTTTTCATGTTTCTTTTGGAGCAAGGGCCTCTTCCTGGCAGAGCACCCTCTCGGCCCATGCCCATACAGTACTTATTTCACTGTGTATAATGACACACTCTTCCCAGTTTCAGCCAACATCTTCACCAGGTCGTTTGCATTTGTTCTCGGGTTGATATTCACATTTCAGCATGTTCATCTCTGGGACACAGAACCCGCCTTTTTTCTGATCTGTATGATGGCTGGACATTTGCATCTATTTTATAGTACAATTGTTTGAACCAATGAACATGGCACCTTCAGGCATCTTGAAATTGCACCCAAGGTGTTCCTCGTGTTTAAGAAGTCTGGGTTTTATCCACTACTGTACTCCAAGCTCCTCCCGGGTAGAGTCGCTGCTCCTTCACGGTGAAAGGAGCTGGCTGAGGTGGCTAGATGCCTCCTGATCGCCTCCCTTGGGAGGTGTTCCAGGCATGTCCTATTGGGAGGAGACCTCGTGGAAGACCCAGGACACGCTGTAGGGACTATGTCTCCAAGCTGGCCTGGTGTCGCCTCGGAGTCCCCCCAGAATTGGGATGGATCGGGAAGTCTGGGCATCTGTGCTGAGACTGCTGCCTAAGCGACCCGGCCCCGGATAAAGCGGAAGAAAATGGATGGATGGATGGATAGGTTTAATCCACCATCCCAAATACGCATGATAGCTATATTCTCTGACTAGTCACTCCTGACAGCTAACAAAGCTTAAAATCTGGAAAACAAGCTTGCCAGCCGCATTGAAAGATGACTCAAATGCAGATGGTAACTGTCATTATGCATGGGGGCAATAAAGAGCTCCTTAATTTATTATCGTCACCATTTTCACAAAATTATCTAGCCTTTGCTAAGACACCTACATTACTGTGATGATCTTTCCTACTAATTAAGAGCTGATATTATTGCTCCACATGTGTCCTAATAAAAAAAAAGAAAAGTCACGTTTATTTTGAATTAGGCCAAACGTTGGAGTGTTTTGTTTTAAAATAGAGAAAGGCGGATCTCGTAGGAATCCGCGGTGAACTAGGACACAGCAGGAGTCACAAGTGTCCTGAACTACATAGTAAGTGCTTTCTAAAGGTGCAATCAGTCCTCTATAAGGAATACAGCGCCAGGGAAGGAGCGAGTTCCCACGAGGCCGCAAATGATGACGCTTTTATTAGGCTCTCGGTCTTCATCAGCATCAGAATAGGAGAAGATTTATACAGGGGCGTGTCCAGATAATGAATAAGAACACAACTTGACTAGCATGGAGAGATTTCGATATGTGCATTCTGGATTACTTCGAAATCGCTCCCCTTTTTTGCTTCATGCAATACTCGAGGACTTACCATTATATTTTTCTATTTTTCTGATCAAAACCCAAGACTTTAACGCATCAATAATGTACACTTTTTTTTTTGTCAATATGACCTTTCTTGAGATGTTCTTGAAATACCACAGCGCGGTATTGTACTTTTTAATATGAAATGGTGCTTTTGAAAACTTCGCAGACAGACTCATTCTAATAAGTTCCAACAATAAAGCTTAAGAAATCTAAAGGAGCGACATTTGGTGAAGAAGCCGGAGAGACTCCAGCTTCATATTAAATGGAATCCGTTTGATAGAATTGAGGGGCCTCGTGATGTATTCGGTGCATATAGGGAAGGCCGATAGCCAGCTGGTCAGCACAGACAGGTTATGAGAAAGGGTCAAATCTTCTTTCAGTCGTCATTCAGGTTTAGACTGGGGTGTTTATCAAAGAACTGGATGGTGGAGTTGACTGACAGGTGAAAGTGAACAACCAAGGCAGGAAGACAAACATGGAGAGGCTCGCCTTCTATATAAACCTATTTTACCAAAGTGACTTCAGAGAAATGATGTAATCTGTCCACTTTCCTTGGAAGCTGGCTCGGAAGGAGATGATAATGTTGCGTGTGAGGGTAACAAAAACCAAGGTGTGAGGGTAAGTAACAAAAACCAAGATGAAAAACGGTAAAGTTCTATTTTATAATAAAAGGAATGCAATGGCAAATTGAACAAAGGATGCACAATGATACAACACAAGACTAAGTGTAAAACAAACTCAGATGAACAGAAGAACACACACATGAAGATATTTACCAAACAAAAGAGACTGATTAATACAAAAAGCAGAAACCAGGCTTCAAAGGGACACTCTAAAGCAGACCTGGGCAAACCCTGTGGCCCGCGGGCCACATCCGGCCCATGAGATGGTTCAATCTGGCCCCACAACCCGGAAACGGACGGAAGTGGAAGAAAATATATGGATGGATGGATGGATGGATGGATGAAAGTTCGAGTTATTGTTCGTGCGGCCCTCCGACTAAATTCAGGCTTCTCATGTGGCCCCTTACAAAAATTAATTGACAACCCCGCTAAAATCACCACTAAACAAGGGCAACCACACACATAGAGACACAGCCCTCAAGCGGCACGCTGTCCACATGAAATCCCAAGGACCAGGAATGGGTAGGAGATGAGTCCTTCTAAGGGTGTGGTCGCTCAGGTGAAATCCCAGAAGAAGGAAGCAGAAGAACTGTGGATGTTGTGGCTAACAGAAAATGGTAAGAAAAATGCTAAAAGCAAAGTAGTTCTTAGAGCCTTTATTAGCACAAGAGGACAGTCGCAGAGAGTCTGCAGGTAAAACAGAACAACCAGCTTTTTATACCAAAGGGGCTGATCTGTAAGGTCTACATCAAAGCATTCTTTACCAAACAGATAACAAATGAACATCCTGCTTCAGATGACAACTATATAAGTTTACGACTACAATTGCCTAATTAGCAACCTCCTGAGTACCATTGTCACTCAGAAGGCCAACTTAGATCAACAGGAGGTCACAGGAGATAGCAGAGAAACAACTGTCATTTCACTTTAAGCTAAGCACATATTATATTATTTAGAAGACTGAAGACAAGAAGACACATATTTCCACAGAACCACAAGCCAACCAGGAGCCAGGATTGTAGAAACCATACGCAAAACTGTTGGTGCTCCCCTTCCATTTTTGAGATCTTCCAGAAGCCTGGTCACTCTTCTGCCATCGGGAAGGAGACACATAAGCACCAGCTCTAGATCCAGCAGAATGGACCTGAACATCCTGAATGACGAATGAGTAAGTTAAATCTTGTAATCATCAGTTTGCAGTTGTTGTTAGTTAAATTGTTTGCACCAAAAACGGGCCCAACGATTTTGTAACTTCATGAATTATTTAAGCACGTCGACATCTTGGCCAAACGCTTACTTTTTGAGCCTCTCGGGTAAACAATAAGGTTATCTGCCAAGTGCAAGTCGTTTGTATCGCCACGACGCGTCCCATAATAGTCTGCACCCCGAGTGTTTAAACGTTATCAGCGCCGCATTTCAATCAGGTATATCAGTTTGACCCCGGGATTTGGTTTAAAAAGTGGCTGCGGTGAAGTAAAAAGGCGGCTTCTTCCCTCCTTGATTCTAAGCTCTGTAGGACTAGGGGCGAACCAGAGGACATCAAAGTGCCTTCATGGGCCTAGTTCTTTTCAAGTGCAGCACGCCCACAGCGCCTCCACATCACAGCTTAAGAAGGAGCCCTCTGTCAACAAACGTGGGCTGTTACTGGTGAGGGTCCAGCGTCATTTTCTGGGACTTAACTACAGATACCAGAGATTGTCATAAGTACCGTTTTCCTGTGTCAGTATCATATAAACATCAACTATTTGTGTCCCAAGACATGAGGTTTTGTTTTCCATCCGTCATCCATATTAGTCACTTCATCATCTGCATCGTTGTGCACTCTTTACTCATGCCATCCTGTTTCTTTTGCCGTTTAACTCTGTTGACATTCAGCGTGCCGTTTTAGCCCTCCGCAAACATTGTCCGCTTTGACTCTGGCTGAGGGGCGGGAGCCAATAACCGTCCCCGACTTTGTTCGCCTGCCTGCTCGTCTAGTCAATGGGAGCTTCCGGGGGAGCATCTATAACTGTGTGACTCATAGCCTCTTTGATAAGTCCTTGAACAATCTGTGAACGTCCATCGAGTTAAAAAAAAAAGAAAAGAAAAACAACAACCAAAAAAAAAAGCAATGGCATGTGCCCGTGGCCAGATTTGTTTTTGTTTTTCATAAGCGTAACGAGCGTAACGTTCTTGACAGTCTATTCCAAGCCCTCGCTGACGAATGCCTCCATAATGTTTTATTCCGAACGCACGTCTTCATTTACAAATTTCCCATCAGACGATGATTAGAATACTTAACGTCGAGCTGTGCGCGCGCAAACATTAATAAAGTGCTATAGCTCCGCGCAATTGGAATGGATTTGTATCAGATGAACTTATTTCCATAATTATCCGATTGTGTTATATAGAGTGAGCGCGCTTCAATGAGGCGGCTGTTTAAATATGCATGTCTCCAAGTCATATCAAATTAGGCCCGGTTGCTGGCACATTGTGTTGCAATTAAAGGGATGAAACATGTTGATAATGAATAACACAGCTTTGAGATCTGAGCCGTGCCCGGAGCATCGCCCTATCACGTAAAGTCACACTTTGTTTGTTGGAAGTTGTTGGTGGTTGGATCTGCTTCTATTTATGGACCTGTCACGAAAAACTCTGTTATATGTTATATACACTGCCTGAACAAAATGAAAATCACCACCTGGATTCAAATGTTATGATCTTGGGTTGCTGTTTATTCCATAAATGGATCATATCATCATCACGGACTCCTTTGAACGGTTTGAACCAGATTTCTGTTGTGAAAAGACCCAGATCTTTTTTGTCAATTTTGCCCAGAACTCCCCCGAACGAACACAAGAATCTGCCCAACAATGGAGCGGGCCACACAGGTAAAAGCTTTTTTGTACTAAAGTCAAAGCAAAATCCAACGTGGCCTATTTTGTCCAGTTTGGCATTACCCAAAACAATAAGCTTCTTGAAAAAAGCAGCAAACCAGCAGCAAGAACGAGGATTAAAACCAAAATGACCAAAATGAAAAAAGCTACAAAAATTCGACAAAAAACCTTCAAAAATGTGACATAAACGTGGCGACAATGTGGCCAAAAAAAGTAAATATCAGTTTTGTAGGTATAGTAAAAGCTAATTATCCGCAAAACCCATTTTAGACCTACAAATTGCAGCACAGAGGAGCTACAGGAAACAAAAAAGGGACAAATGAGGAGATGGTAAAAGGCTGTTGTGGAGCGGAGAGAGCTGCAGGAGGAAGAGGAAGCTGACCAATGCAGGACACCACGCTCTGAAACAGGGAAAAACCCAGGAAGCAGTGCACCATTTACAATGACAACCATGACAATAAAGTGCTTACTTACTTAAATAATGTCTCATCTCAGTGTGGGAACTCTATCCATAATGAAGACAGTCGCAGAATCAGGAACTTTAGACCCATTCACCATGGCACAGAGTGAAAACTGTCAAAAAAGATCAAATAAAGACTATTACCAAACAAAAGTGCCTGTGGGCGTTTTAACATGACAATGCATAACTTAAGGCAGCCTCAATTTGCATGACACAACACAAACACAAATTATACAAAATTTTCATGAAATAAAGAGTGACATCTGTACATAAATAACTGATTAATGCATTATCATTACTCACAACATTGATCAGTCCAGTCTCATGTCAGTCCTAAGTCAAGGATGTGAAGAGATTGTGCTGCTGCTTCTCAAAACACATCTGTTTGTCATTAACAAAACAGGAAGTGATGTCATCGCGCATCTCGCTAAATCGTCAGACCAGAAACAAACCAAAAATGACATAGCCTAACAATACGATTTTTAACGTTTTACAAATATTTGTATAAACATCACAGTAGTTAGTTTTCAAATGAGGAGTTACTCTGGCCTATAGGCTGTAAGCTCCAGTCGAGAAGCTTTTGGATTTGGGTTAAGCCGAACCAGAGAAATAGTGCTCCGTTAAGGCAGGGAGTTAGGGGTTAACTCCTCTTTGAAACGAATGGTTACCAAAGACTCGGCTCCCAGTAAAGAGCCACAAATGCTATCACTATTTGGGATGTGCTGGTGCAGGCTTTGCTCAATGGTCACACCCTCCCATCAATATTACAAGATCTTGCTGAAAAACAAAATGCAACGCTGGATCCTTTTGCATTGCAGCAGCTTACTGAAACAAAGCCACAGCCAGTGCGCACAGTCAAAGCTACCTTTTTTCGGGGAAGTAATTTATGCCAAACCCGTATTTAAAAAAAAAAAAAATTCCATTTGCAAATAGCTATTTCAGAAATCCTGCATATTCTGTCTCTCTCCCTCTTCCACTCTCAAAATCCCAGCCCACACTGCGCTACAAGCCTCGCACATATTTCCATGAAGTTTCTCTGCAAATTACATGGTCAAACTCTGAACCATGCACCAATTAGCATTTTTGTATATCTTTCTAAAGTGTACTTTTATTTGCAGTGCTACCGTGGTCACTTTTTAAAGGGATATTTCAGGATGTTTGACATAGGGCCTTATTTCCTAGTTATCCAGAGTGTTGTTGATTACTGGAGATAAATATATGTTTTAATTCATGCAGTCCTTCAATTTGAAGAGTTTAGTGATGCTAGGCTAGTGCTAGTGCTAGGCTAGCGCATGTCTATGGTAACTAGTAGCCTGCATTAAAAACAGTCTGACCCAAGCACAGTATGACACTTATAATGCCAGACTACCCATATAACTGTTTGTGTTGACTGAATAATGTTTTAAACATAACCATTTTACATTTAAAATAACTTATATTTCAACTTGAAAAGACTCACAGAAACAGAGTGACGGTATGAGTGTTTTATTAATGAACATGAATCATTATTGGGGCTCAGATCCCGGCGGAAGACTGAACGAACGATATGGATATGACGAATGATAGCCATGATCTTCCCCGGAGCCTGGACCCTGGTGGTGGTGGAAGAGACCTGGGTTGACCACTTGATGAGCGGAACCGAGGAGGAGCCAGGCGGAGAAAAAGGGGATCCTGAGTGATGAACGGCTGGTGAGGGGATGAGCAGCTGATGAGCAGGTGATTGGCTGTTGTGAAGGTGCCGCTTAAGCCGGGTCCGTGATTGGATGATTGGAGTGTGCGGCCGGTGATGAGGTGATGAATGAATGCAGCTGGTAGGTCTTCCAGGTTGAATTTGCGCATACACTTCATTTGAGCAACATCAGCTTCCTGGTTGTAAGCTACGCAGCGGCGGAGTGATCTGCTAGGTTACCGGATCTACAGTAGTTTCTTTACCTGCGGTTGGCATTACTGAAGGTGGAATTCACAAAGGAGCTTTCTACAAATCAGATCTGGCAACGTTTGGAGGACTTCCCCATGATTTTGAAGAGGTTTTGAATGCAGGCTACTCGTTACCATAGACATGCACTAGCCTAGCACTAGCCTAGCAGCACTAAACTCTTCAAATTTAAGGACTACATGAATTAGAAAAAAAACAAAAAATCTCCAGAAATCAACAACACTCTGGATAACTAGGAAATGAGGCCCTATGTCAAAAATCCTGAAATATCCCTTTAAGTGCACAAAAGGAAGCGGACAAGAGGAATAAAATTATCATAAAATGGCATTGTCTCAAAATGCATTAGTCTTACTTTATCGAAAGCAGCAACTTTCCCTTAAATCACTATTTTTCAGTTCGTCATTCCAACCAAACTTGTCCCGAATAAAGAATGCTTGGAAGTTAGGGGGTGAAAAAGGTGAAAGCTCCTTTATGATAACATTACCATTTGAACAAATTCCTAAATCAATATCGGACAAGTACGGGAAGAACACCAACTATCGATTTACATTATCTGGCTTGGTTGTATATCTGGCTAAAGTTCAGCGCTTTTTAATTTTCCTCCAGCCAAATATATATGATAACATCCTCTCGAATAATCACTATGTAAATTCCCTTCATAAGTTATTCCAATTTTTCTTGACAGGAGACACATTTTAAAGCTCAACCTTTTGCCATGCATCGCTGGGCGCGCTAAATAATGTGGCGGATTCCTTATCAACAAGCATCAGCTATAATTACTCGTGACTGTAATTGCAATTAACTCCCAGGGCGACGCGTGTGTTTAAATATTTTAAACTCCTCGTCTTGTCAACTCCGGAGGAATCGGAAGCCCTTCACTTTGTTCAAGCATCGGAGCAAACACGCTACAATAATTCCACATTTATTTATCCGTGGATTTACTTACAGTTGTGTCAGAACTCATAAATATGAAACTTTCTCCTCTTTACTTTTTTCTTCGGAACGCTTTGAGACCTTCCTTTGCTTGCGGAGTCAAATCTATCAAAATATGCAGAACAAGAAAGGCAAATTTGGCAGTCAGTCAGTCCCGTAAGTCAAGTGATACCCGAGTGTTTTTGCAGGTTATTTATTTTGAAAGCACTTAATTTCACAAGCAGCTAAGCGCCCCCCATCAATTACAACGTTCCGCAGCTCCAGTGGACCATTAGTCATCGATCACGCTTTAAAAATGGGAGCGTGTATCTTGAAGTTTAAGTTCACGCACGGCTACTGTTAATAAGAGCCGGGTGCAGTCGAGTCACATTTAACATCACCTCGAATGGTTTTTCCTGTGAGTATTGTTTATATATGGGCGAAAAAGGTGGAGTTCGTGGAGCCGAGAGATCGCCTTAAGGGAAAACGATCGTACATTATGGCAAACATCGTTTTCCCAGGAAAGCAATGTCAGTAAAAATGGAATTGATGAATGATAGCAAAGAGTGCATACACTGTTTAATGGAAGGAAACTCTTAACCCCCACCTGAATGAGCACATTTTTGGCTGCCATCTTGGGGACCTCTGAGTAGTGCATATCATGTCAAACTATTGATCTCCACTGACCAACTAACACACGTCCCCATGCAGATGACCAGAGCTGAAGACTTAAAACTTGACTGGAGAGTTACTGACACCACCTAAGAGCAGCAAAGCCTGCCCTGGGCAACATTTGCGGGCATTAGCTACAGCTGCTGAGCAACAGGTCGTACAAACCTCTCCGAGAGAAATGTTACGGTTCAACAATGGAGGAACCCAAAAATGGACACCAGATGAAGGGAAAAAGGTTTAGGTAGAGTTTATTGTCCAGGTAAGTAGGGGGCCGGGAGGTGGGGCAGCCGGTCTTGATTGTGGAGGTAGGTGTTCACAGGTCAGGTTTTCCAGGTATTCCAGTGAGGAGCTGAGGAGCACAGGAGAAAAGGTCAGTTTTATCCAAAAATCTGGCAGAGTCTGGCAGGTGAGCTGGATCCTTGAATGGTTCTGATTGAAGATTCCCTTCAGGTGCTCCCAGGAGACTCCGCCCAAGCAAACACACACACAAACGAAAAGAGGAGGGGCGCAAGGAAATGGAGGAGTAAGCAGTGTCACACAGAGGGGTGTGACAAGAAAGCCCTGAACCACACTCCAAACATCTAGCCTTCAATACAACATGTGACAGAGATAAGAGCTGGGCTATTACTGTCATTTTTCCGAAGAGGGTTCATAGATGTGAGCCACAGATGTGTCTATTGTGTTGAGGCTAAATGCTAATCGCCATACAGTAGCATGCTAACGTCTTGAGCAGCTACAACTCTGACAGACTGAGGCTCTGTTGACTTAAAAAACTGTAAAAATCATGGAGAAAGTTGTTTCTGTTTCCTCTTGGATGAGTTCATTAACTCTGAGGGGTGGAAGCAGATCTTTGGACTCGCTGGACGGACATCGCTGCGAGGTCTTTGCCTTGTAAACATAGCCACATGCTGGTCTGTTTGCATAAACATGTGCTCTCTGGGGCCTTATTGTGTATAGCTTTTCCAGTAATGAGTACGATCACAGACAAAATGGTTCTGTCAATCAATTGTATTTCATCTTCACCCTGAGCAGATATTGCAAGATATCAGCAAGAAGTCTATTTTTGCTGGACCACTGTGCATCATTCATGCACAATCTTTGAATTACCACCTCCCTGCATTGCTCCTTTCTAAACATTTCATATCTTTTTCTAAACATATTCATAATAACCTTTTGCATCCACACGCTGACTGTTTGACTACACTCAATAAAGTCCCATATTTTATTGACTTTATCTTAAGTAGGTCTAAGTCTCTCTGCCCTTCCTTCCACAGCTCTACGGGGATGTGCTTCCATTACAGTAATGGCTCCGACTTGACAACTTTAACTCAGTGGATTTTGACTCCCAGGAGGCAAAGTCATTTCTTCTGATGAAAGCTGGGCCTCATGTCTCCGTGGCTCTCCGTCCCCTCTCCTCACAGAGTGGCCTTGATCAAGGACGGCCCTGGATTTCAAAGATGCCTGTGTAGATAAAGGCATGGTCATATTTAACCACCACCACCACCCAAAAAAAAAAAAAAGTCCTCGTTTGAATGCGCCTCACCCTTGCACGGCTCGTTAAACCAAAATTGGATTAATAATATGAACTTGTACTCCCACACTGGCATTTAGTTGTTTTGCCCTGAACAATGTTGACTCAAATTATGAAAACAAAATTTATCGTGCCGTCCCAATGTTTACATGTGTAGAGTTCAAACTTCAAAGCATTTTTCAGAGGCACCAAAAGCAGTTCAACCGAGTTCAGCTTTTGATTCATTGCTAATTCAAAGCCAGTTTTCTCTTAGTCGAATAAAATGTTGTATTCCCTTTGCTGTAACTTTTTAGGCCATTTACAGAATGTCTGGGATGCAAGGGATGTGGGGGGTTTATTGACTTTTACAATACTTATTAATCACTGCACTATACTCACAATAACTTTGACTCTTTCATGCAAATGATATCCATGCCAATATTTCGAGATTTTACAATATCGGCTATTGACCGATCTAGCGGCGGATAAAAAGGGAATATCTCCCGGACTGAAAGTGATAAAGACCCGTTTTTTTGCCATGGAAGTCAGGGAAAACAAGTTCCTAGACCTCAGGGGAGCAGAGAAACATCGCAATGAAAATTGGTTAGCTACAAGTTTTGTAGCTAACGTGATTGTCAATATGGACAATCATGCTGCATGTCATTTTGAAGTACAGAACCTGGAGAATTAAATTAGTTAAAAAAAGGTGATTCAATTAGTTTTAACCTCCACAATTGTATTTCTAGGAACAGTATGGTAATGCTAACGGCAGCATTCTAATGCTAAGGGCAACTAATCAAAGCTGGGACAGAAACTATTATTGAATCACCTAAAGCAATAAAATAAAGTAGGCTTCTGTTGGAGTGGCCAAGTATTTATGTTTTTACAGGATTACAGACCAGACATTTGGGAAAATCGTCCAAAAGTAGTCTTAGAAAAACCCATATCGGTTGACCTCTACGTGTGACCAAAGGGGGTCGGGCTTTCTCTGTTGCAACTCAAAATCTGTGGACTGAACTGTCTCTCCACATAAGAGCTGCACAGACTTAACCAATTTAAAACATTGCTTAAGACAAGTTTTTACTTTTAACACTGTCTATGCCAGGGGTGTCCAAAGTATGGCCCGGGGGACAAATGCGGCTCTCAGGCCAATTTTTGGTGGCCCTCGGGGTTCTTGTCATCATCAGAGATGGTCCTTTTTATTTGAAATGTAATAATTCTACACAATTCTAACATTACTAATATTACAACTAACATTTTATTGTGAAACAGAGCTGGCATAAAGGTTTGAAGCATAAATAAAGGTATGGGGCACAATTGAAACCCCTGTAGTGCTTTGATTTGACATATGACCCACCAAGAATTTAGATTATTAGATTTTTTTTTTTGGCCTGATCAAAACTCTAGAACAGGGATCTACCAGTAGCATTCTTGCTAGCTCGCTCGAAGACTGTCTAGATTTTTACACGTGCGAGATGCATCACTTTTGAGAGGCATTTTCTGCTTACTTGGTGGAACATGGTGGAAAGAACCTGCAAACATTTAGGTAAACGAAGTCAAGTATATGGACAAAACGCAATTCCTTTTCTTTATTCGCATCTAAACATCATCTTGGCCACTACCTCTACTCCTCCTAAGAGGCATTAGTGACATTGTGTATCTGCGAGACACAAGTAGCAGCTGATGCAAAAGTAGCTTGCCGGGTGATGTCTGCTCTGGAGACAGTGAGGGAATAACAGGGGCTTGGGTGAACGGTCTGTGAGTGAGTGGCTGATGATGGTCGGAGAGGGCTGTTGATGCAGACGTGTGCTGTTGATGCAGACGTGTGATTCATGCCTTTCCTTCCACCAACACCGAAAGGAGCGACACATCACAGATATAGCGCACTGCATCTTCACACATCCATTAGAAGAGAAAGGCTCAGATGAATCAACGTCACCCGCTGTGTAGCATTAAACGACATACTTTTTTTTTCCATTCTTTCAAAACAGACACCATGGTTGTCCCCGGTGCATTTCCTTTGGTGCCTAGACATGAGGAAGACTACAAAGACACACAGCCCACAGGGATGGGGAAGCCCTTCACACCGGGCGGGAGAACGAGGGGATGTCACAAAGCAACACTGTCCCAGACATGGAGAACCACAGGGGGTACACGTGCCGGTTTGATCTGAACACTATCTCACGGTAAAGTACAAATAATAGACGAGGTTAAATACATGTAACGGAATGTCATATCAAAGGTACACGAAGGAAATGGGGCGTAACATTTTCCTGTTTTGGAGTACGTTTTTATAGATACTTGAGCTAGCAAAAATCCAATTTCAGAAATTGGGAAAGATCCAATCACGGACAGACACATCAGATTTGGGGGTGAAGACAAGGTAGTGATGAGCATTTGCAACTGCTGGGCCATGATTCAAGATTTTTCTTTTGTTCAACCATGTGAATTATTTGAAATTATACTTCGATGGCCTTGTGTATGAAACTGTTCTTCAGTCGGCTGGAACTGGCCCGTAGATTCCCATAGACTCCCTGAAGGCATTACCTTGAAGAGACTGTGTGATGGGTGCGTAGGGTCCCTGGTGATTCTGACGGCAAAGTTGAAGAGGTTTGAGCTGTATTTTGGAGTGCAGTCATGGGTCAGCAGAGTGAACAGGAGGGGGCTCAGCACACAGCCTTGGGGAACCCCGTGTTCAGTTTGATGGTTCTGGAGGACTTGCCGCTGACACCACGTACAGCCTGTGCTCTCCCCGTCAGAAAGTCCAGCAGCCAGTTGCACAGGGATGTATTGACCCCCAGGTGGACCAGGATTATAGTGTTAAATGCTGAGCTAAAGTCTAAAAACAACATTCTAATGTAGGAGTCCTTTGTTCCAAGGTGAGTGAAGGCTGTATGAAGCGCAGTGGAGATGGCATCATCAGTTGAGCGATTGGACCAATAAGCAAACTGGTATGGGAGGGAGAACAGACTTGATGTGACATGATGCTTATACTCACCTTATTCCAGACATCAGTGGGTGCCGCCATACATTCCACAGGTATTAGTTTACATAGGACAGCAGACATCAAAAGAAAATCAGCTCTGCACGGACACAAAGCCGTTTTCAGGCGGCACAGAGAAACAGTGCAGTGTTGA
This sequence comes from Gobius niger, assembly GCF_951799975.1. Taxonomy (NCBI): domain Eukaryota; kingdom Metazoa; phylum Chordata; class Actinopteri; order Gobiiformes; family Gobiidae; genus Gobius; species Gobius niger. Next base: position 8,831,188 of record NC_136874.1, read on the forward strand.
CTGGTTCAAGTCAAGCCATTAACCTATAATAGCAGGCGGGAGGACATGTTTTCATACCGTTATCCAAGTAACTCTATTCAAGACGAATAAAGAGTGTCACATAGCTGAACAAACCACAGCCTTCTCAGAGTGCTTTCAGAGAATGCATGCAAAGATGTTTAATGGCCCTCAATAACGCCATTAGTCAGACTTTTAAAGTACTTCTCAGATCCTTTAGCTTTACAGTATTGTCTGTTCAACCACACACACAGAGGATCATAACTGCGTTAGTCTGAAACCTTAAGCTAATCTTCTATAGAGCGCGATATTAAATGTGCACAGTGAGGGCCAGCGGGGAAGAGTTCAGGTTCGGCGGACGAAGCAGTTCTTCAGTCACATGAACCTTGAGACTTTGCTGATGAAAGGATCAGAAGGAGTGCTTTGAAGGTGCATCGACGAAGCAAGTCCTCAAACACATAAGAGTAAAAGAACAGTTGTTTTGGAGCATTGAGTAACCGTGTGTACGAAATAAACACGCCTTCCCTTGCCTTAAAATCCACAAAATCCAGTTTACCTGCAAGTCGTCTCTTTATAACCTCATTCCTCATTGTCTCACAGCAACCCTGCAGTACACACCAGCTACCGCCTTCTGAAAATTAAATATGTCCGCCGTATCCAGCAGGTCTTTAACCATTTGACCTTTATCAAAAGTAATTTCCAACACAGCGGTTTATCACCCTCCATACGGGCCCCTTTTTGCATAACACTCCCGTGCCTGACGCGCCTTCCTCAGCTACGTCTCCAAAGCAAATTTACAAGTGGAGCGGCGTGAGCACCGGCGACAGGCTAAGGACGCTTTCGTAGCATCAGTGAAGGCATCACTTGTCCTCATTTGACAGCCGCCTGTGCCAATCCAGCGGGGTAATTGGCCGTACATCTTTGCCTGTGAAAAGGTTAATTAGTATGCTATTATGTGGGTGATTGAAAGCCATGATAAATAATAATGGGCTTTGGTCAAGATTTGTTTTTGGCAATATATGTCAAAAGTTTATATAGTGTTGTTTTCTCTCAGCTCAGCTCCTAGCGCGCATAGCAATTCATATTTGGATTTATCCTAAGATGCCCTCCCTTACTGATTCTTTACGGTGAGACACGGCAGGTGAGAACATCGATTTTTCAAGCAGTGGTCAATGTTGAGATTTTCAGCCAGTTTTTCTCCCTTCACGTTGTTTTAATGTCAGAAACTCACCCTTAGTTTATGACGTTAAACTATAGTGGTGCACTGGCCGGTTTCCCATGCACATTCATTCACATATGTTGCCAGATTTTGTATCTATGGGCAGCGCAAAAGGTGAGCAATATGGTCATATGGCAATGAAGACATATGCGTTCACATTTTCAATTAGAAATTATGCATTATATTTAAAGGTGCTTTTTGCAACTTTTTATGCAACTTGGGAATCTATATATATATTTCAGGTGATGGTTAAGGCCAGGCACTACCGGTGAATAGGGAACTAAAAATAGAAAAATATTTTCAGTTTGAAAATTAGCTGTAGATTACTGATAGAAATATGAGAAGAAATGTGTTACAAGTTTTCTGGCATTTGTTTTTTTCATATAAAAAAAAAGACATTTTATGCATTAAAATGGCCAGAATTGTGTATATTTTCAGCGACAAAATCTTAATAATGCATAGTGCCAGGTTCATATTTTTGGTTTCATTTAGTTGAAACATTACAAAGAGTTTTAATTTTTTTATATCTTGTTTAGTCTGTAAGTTTGCAAAGAGAAGAGAGATTTAAAAGTAAACAGTCAAATTCCTCCCCTCTTTAACCAGAAAGCCCTTCTTAGTTTGCAAAATGAGGAGGGCAGGAACAGAATTTTAAAAAGTAAACGATCAAGCTCCTCCCCCTCCCTCCTGATTGGACCTGAGAGGCTGGTTCACAGGAAAACCTCGCCTCATTGGTCAACGCGGGAGGATACTAGACTCTGATTAGTTGCTGAGATCCGGGAAGGAAGGACTTTACAAAAATGTATTTATTACTAATTTAACAAAATGTCAAACCAGGTGGTTCATTTTGCACATTTTATATAATCTGTCAAAGATTTACACTTCCAGACTATCGCTTTAAAGGTGCATTATGCAACTTTTTATGCGGGAAAAAAAAAGTTGATATATGTGTGTATTTGTCCTTGTAGTGACACAGTGGCTGTATGAATGGTCAGTGTGGCACATTTACTTTCCATCATAGTGGTCTTGAGGACGCTCCAGGATCAATTATTTTGTAGGTTTACTGGACAGAAAGTAACAACCTTCCAAACAATTGATCCTGGAGCGTCCTGGAGACCACTGTGATGCAAAGTAAAGGCGCCATGCTGACCACTCATACAGCCGCTGGGTCACTACAAGGTCAAATACGCACATATATCAACTTTTGTTTTGCACGTTGCATAATGCAGGTGGGAGACACTACAGGCAAAACTATTTTTTTTTCGGTTTTCAGGTTTTGGGCCAAATTGGTCTCTGAACATATAAGCTTTCACCCGGAAACCAAAAATATACCTAATCTTCACAAAAACATGTTCAAATATTGCGCTGATTCAATGTTCCCCCATAGACTTACATGGGACAATGCAATTTCAAGGGCCTTTTTCTCCAAACACATTTTTCTGTCATTGTGGCGACACTATGTTCACGTCAGTCGGACCTAAAGACTTCACATTTTCCAGCCTTGGACTGAACAATATTTGTAAGATTTTTTCAGAGGGATTTTTTATAATTTAATCCCTAAGCCCCATTTATTGAGTTTTGAATGTCAAAGAAGAAGGCGAAAGCTAAATTTTTACAATTTTTTCCACTAAAAAACAGCTTATTTTAAAACAAAGAAAACAAGAAATCCAAATCCCCTCTGAAAAAGTCTTGGTAGCTCATTCATAAATAAAATGAAGCCATAAATTTGAATGTAGCTCTATCCATCATTCAGATCTCGTCACCGAAAAGATGGGAAATTTGGGGTATTTGTAGGCATAAAACACCTTGTTCTTATGAAAAGATAAAATGACAGAAAACTTGCAATGGATTTTTTTTCTCACATTTATGCCAGTGATCTACAGCAAAAGTTTCAAATTGATATCTGTTAATTTAAATGTTTTCCCTATTCACCTGCAGGGTCTCGCCTTAAAGACTATATGCAAAAAAACGAAAAATCTTTGTAGCTAATATTTCAACAAAACAGAAATACATTCTGGCCATTTTATGCATAAAAGGAAAATAATTTCTATCAGTAATCTACAGCTAATTTTCAAATTGCTATCTCTACTTTTGGTTCCCTATTCACCTGCAGGGTCACCTTAACACTGATACAATATATTTAGATTCCCAAGTTCCGCCAGGCTGGTCCAAGAGTAAACACCGACTAAACGAGGTCAAAAACTGGGCCAAACCCTGACTTGCTGTAAATCAGATCTAAACAAGACGAAACATCACGAAACAGTGTCTACAAATAATATACGTAAACAGAAAGAGCTCAAGAACCTTATATTTCTGTGTCTAGACTTACCAAGACACCACTATTTGTGACTTGCTGCTTCAAAAGACTCCCCCCCCCCCCCCCACCCAACCCCGAAAAACACATATTTAATAACAACCGGATTTGTCTCTGTAAGTCAATTTGGGCCCTCTCTTAATCGACGCATGTGCCGCAGTGTTCCGGATCGGCCTAGTTACTTAACACCTGCTCTGTCAGAGTGCCCGAGAGTGAATTAGCGCAGCGCCGAGCGGGGGGAAATAAAAAGGATGAAGGCTCGTCTGGGTTTGACAGAAAGGAGCTGCCTCTCACTGCAGATATATGCCAGCGATAAAAGCCAGTCAGAGGAGCCGATATGCGCTTCTGGTGCGGATGAGAGAGACAGATATGCTCGGCTCCACTTTATATGTAGAAGGCATTTGGGAACTAACTTGGGAAATTTACAGTTAAGTTTGTGCAAAACTGGTGTCAGGAAGGGGAAAAAAAAAAGTTCAGATTTTTTTTTTTGCCAGGGCGAGACAAGGCAGGTGAAAAGATTGAGTTTTCACGCAGTGGTCAATGTTGAAATGTTCATCTAGGTATCTCTTAACCCAAATCTAAAAGCTTCTGGAGCTTACAGCCTATAGACCAAAAAGCTAAGGCCTCCGAAATTAAGCTTCTTTCTCGTGATGATTGGATGGTCACGTTTTGGTCCTTTTTGGTTTTCGTCACATTTTTGTTGATTTTTTGACATGTTTTGTTCACATTTTTGTGGCTTCATAACAGTTGCATTACACACACAAACAAAAATGGCCCACATTTTCAAAAAAGCAATCCAAATGTGACAAAAATCATGGCAAAAACGTGACCAAAACGTGGCAAATGTGGGGCCATCAGTAATGTTATATCCGAGAGATCCGTTGATCATTATATAAGAGATTATCTGGGAACCGTAACTCAAGAAAGCATGACAACGGAGGGGTATAAAACACACCTAAGAGGTCTATTCGATAAATTGCGCAATTACATCCAAACAATGATCTCAGCATTGATCGATACTGTATGTCTGTTTCTATTGTGGGCCGGTGTGGTGCAATACAGGCCTATTCACTCATCTAGCCTGAGTGGCCCAAAAGTTCGTTGGCCCACCAGGAAAACTCCCGATGCTCTCTCTCTGCCAGTCCAGTCCTGCCTTTGAACTTTTCTAACAGCGCTAGTGCAAACATTTTGAATAGAGATGCACCGATACCGACACTGTGGGGTTTGAGTAGATATATATGTCGTATTCTATTCTATCTATTAATAAACTGTAATGGAAAAACATTGAACAAGAATAACTGGACTTTCTACACTAAATATATGACCGCTATGGAGGTGACATAGCGGTCTACTGCAGTGACACTAGCATTAGCATATTGCCACTAGCATGCAGCGATCAAAATATACGTTTGCGAATGCTAAAGCTAACTTGGTGAAAGCTGTGTTTTTATAGCGGGGAGAGCCAAAAATATCAGTTCAGTATCGGATATTTTTTAGCCGATATCATATTTTTTGGGTATCAACTCCAATATCAATATCGGATCAGTGCATCCCTAAGATAAACAGTGACTAATCTGGACGTTAATGTAATTCAGACCAAAATTGTTATAAAAAAACACCTGAAAAAAAGGTATGTCCCATATTAATTACATTGTTTGGTCAAATTTACCACTTAAATCTGTGAAAATATAAACATTTTGTACTATCTATGGCCATGTGATAATTATCCAGCAGCGCAGCAGTCTAATGCATCTTGTGAATTAGTCTGTACACAATGCAATGGGAACATTACATCTAAAGCATCGTCTGAAGCTGAGGACACGTACGTGAACTACATTAAGACCCGGCCAGGGCTGTCTGCAGGCGTAACAGACACAGTGTACGGAGGAGCTCATGACTCATCCTTTATAGCACTAGCTGTGGAGTCGAGTCAGGATTAAAGTTACATAGGCAGCTAGTGTTTAAGTGTAAAGATATGTCCGGCATGCAATGTATTCACACGCTAGCATATTCAAGCAAGCACTGGAACATGCCATTCTAATGCATAATTGACTCGGAGCACACTCGACTGCAGCAAGAATGTCCTGGAACACATTTAGAAGGAGTGTAAGGTTCACTCTATTGTGACACTGGACTTGATTTTTCTTTTAGTTGGAAAGAAAAGAAGAAGTTCTGTCATCTGAACCAGTACCAGACAGCTTGTAAAAAAAAACCTATGGGAATTTTTGATTGTTGGGGTCAGTCATCTTCACGCTTGTTTCCTTCCCTTGTATCAAACTTCAAAATCAAATCAAGAAATTCCTAGCTTCTATGAAAGGGGCATCGTAGCCACAGTCTTAATTTGGCAAGTCAAGTCAATAGAAGTCACGGCGAGAATTTAAGTATGAACCAATGAACTGCACCTTCAAAAAACGTTATGACCATGTATAACCTGACCATGTATAACCTATGTGATTCGGAAGAAAGTCAGCCATCCCTCCTTCTTGATAGCAGTTGAGTTTTAGCTGATGGGAAATGTAAATGTGGAACAAGCTGGTCTCCTTTGCCCACTTCCATATCGCTTACATGAATGGTTCTATGAATAGAGATGAGATCCAATGGCACGGTCAATGAAACTGATACTCTAAGCTCTACCCAAGTCTTTCAACTCCATCCATGGATTAATATTGACTTGCAACTGTCGCCGAACTTTCGAGCCAACTTTCCCGTTGACATTTTCTACTCTGGATGCCCTTCTTGTGGCCGACCAGATGGGCCTTGGCCAGGGATGCGAAAAGAGTACAAATAATGCACACGAGAGGATTTTGAAGTCCTAGAAGGCGTAGCCCAGAAAGAGTTTTTTTGTGAGATTGTCGTCACCTCATTACCTCATTCGTGTTTATTTATGGTTCTCGATTTGAGTGACAGGAAAAGTCACGCTGAGCCCGCTTACACACACCCAGGGCTGGACTGGCCATTGAGAGCCGGCACTTCCAGTTTATGTCGCGATTCAACGGCCCCGTCACAGGCCGTTGATTCCCGAACTCGTCCCGAACTTCATAGGCTACAGTTTATAGGTCTATAATCCACAATCGGATCCCCACAGCTCCGTGGTCCCAGCCCAGCGCCGCCACGCTGAGCAGTGTTGTTGAATCTGGCTTGCCCCTGGATCGCCCTCCAGTGGAACCTTTGATTTCACCCGTGCACGTTTATCCATCCCCCCCCCCCCCCCTGCAGAAACGATTAATGAAAGTATTTATGTGTGTGGCTTTCGCAAAAGACTTTGAAATCCTCTAGTGCAGTGGTTCACAACTGGTGGGTAGGGACGCAAAAGTGGGTCGTGGAACCACTTTCAGTGGGTCGCGAGCCTTTCCAAGATGACATTTCTCAAAATGTAGGTACTGAAAATGTGATGGAACACGACTGTTGCTTTGATCATAATTTAATCTTTAAAGGAATAGGCCACCGTTTTTACATACTGAGATATGCTCTTACCTCACTTTAGCCGAGTTAATATATCCCCGTCTGGTCTTTGTCCGTGCGCTCTGCCAGGCAAACGGAGCACATACGCAGCCTCTCCCACATGTCACATAGCTCCAAAAAAGCTCACGATAGAAGCTACCAAGCTCTTCCACGTGTTCCCTATTTAAATAAAGTTACGTGAAGTGTTTTCATGCGAAGTATATTTACACAGACTCCTAAAGACTTCCCCCGCTCACTTCCGTCAATAACCTTTAGGAGTTACTGTGCGGACGTTTTACTCCTCGTATCATTACGCCTCACAATATAGTACCCCTTTTTATCTGCTTATAAAATCGACACATTAAATTTCTGTGTAAATATACTTCGCATGAAAACACTTCACGTAACTTTATTTAAATAGGGAACACGTGGAAGAGCTTGGTAGCTTCTATCGTGAGCTTTTTTGGAGCTATATGACATGTGGGAGAGGCTGCGTATGTGCTCCGTTTGCCTGGCAGAGCGCACGGACAAAGACCAGACGGGGATATATTAACTCGGCTAAAGTGAGGTAAGAGCATATCTCAGTATGTAAAAACGGTGGCCTATTCCTTTAAAGGCCTATCTAAGAGTTATCCAATCATGACCTGTGGAGAAAATACTGTATTGTGTGTATAACAAATTATATTTTTGTTTGGGTCATCACTTTCCATCTGAGGGTAATGGTGGGTACAAAAGCCACTCCCATGGCACTGTAGAATAAAGCACATGCAGAGGACTATGGGGTCAACAAAGTGTATCTGGACACTGATGTTAATTTCCAGGTTGCAAAGCGCTTTCTTGCAAACATATCAAATAATTCCACTTCCCTTTCGGCTATATGCCCCTGATTGAGAAAACAAACACCACCAGAAGCTCGTTCCCTGGAGGAGGCAACAAATTGATGCAAAATTGCTCTATCACAGATCATTGTATTGTACCAAGAGAAATTGTTTCAAAAAAAAATAAAAATCTGGCACGTCAGCAACTATACACACCCATACCGTAATTTTTAGCTCTGCAGCAGGTTTGATTAATAGCTTTGACAGAATGTATGCTGGGGACGCACTCTTCCAGTATTGATTGTTACGTCCGGGGCATCCCGCTGAATCCCATTGTAGCTCCCAGCCCACGGTTTCCCAAACGCTTGCTGTAAACTATACAATAATTGTTTGAATCTCTATGAAGTCGGCAGTTTATAATCCGTGCCAGAAGGGGCCTGGTTAATCACAGCATTGGGGTGAGCTATCACTGTCAACAGGCGTTTGTCTAATCCGCAGCCCCGTACCCAATCATCGCCGCATTAGGAGCGCACAGAGAAAGGCCTGCGCGTAGTTTTTCATGCTAGTCATATGTTTCCTGTGATTAAAATGTTGATAGCATCCTGAGGGGAGAATCATATCCAACATGTTTTATTCATTATCCGTCATGGCTTTTAGGGCGTAAATAGAATCATTATTCTGTTCGCCGCTGCTTACACACAAGCACAAGGTCACATGCTTATATGTGCTCTGCCCTGTGTTAATGTGTCTATTAGGATGTGACCACACGCCTGCCGTGATATGCATTAGCTGCAAATGTTGTTTTTCTCCCATCTTGGAGCTATATATAAAGACTGTCTAATATAAATAAATTAAGAGCAAGACAGTTTCGGCAGAAATCAACAACAGTAATTGTTGTATTGCCTTTATCTTGCCGACAGCATGTCCGACTCCATGTCAAATGCTTGGATTTGTTAAAGGTGCACTATGTAACTTTTTATGCGGGAAACAAAGACTTGATATTTGCATGTATTTTGACTCAGTGGCTTTATCAGTGAAGCATGGCAGCTTTGCTTTCCCTCACAGTGGCCTTTATGACGCTCCAGAATCAATTGTTTGGGGGTTTCTGTCCCTTTCTGACACAAACCCATGAAAACAATTGATTCTGGAGCGTCATAGAGGCCACTGTGAGGGAAAGCAAAGGTGACATGCTCCACCCATGACGCCACACAGTCATTACAAGGTCAAATACATGCAAATATTATGATTTGTTTTTCACCTAAAAAGTTCCATAGTGCACCTTTAAGGAATTGTCATCCTATGCACAGCCTATCAAGGAAACCCTTCGTTTTCTGACATCCCATTGTGGATAACTTAGCTACATGCTAAACGCTACACATAGACTGCCTGGCACTGTCATCTTTAGGTCATTTTAGGTAAAGAAGGACACCGGAATACACTGGTCTACAAATTACTCACTGAACGCTTTTCAATCGTAGCATCACATCATGGTTCAGCTTCCTGACAGTCGAATCCAAAACTCTCCCGCATCATCAATCAAGCTTCAAGAATCACTGGTGCAGCTCAAACCCCTGTGTCTGGGCCACCTAGATCACTGAGGAACCTTCACAACCACTTCATAGCTCCTCCATGCTGCTATAAAGTCCCCTCCAATGCAATCACCATATATACATTTAGTTGACACTGTCTGCCCTGATGAAGACCTAAGCCAGGGGTGTCCAAACTTTTTTCATGTGCATATTGAAGCGTACACGGGGTGAAGGGCCGTAGATCAGTAGTTAGTGCCGCAAAACCTTCGACTAGCAGAGGTTTAAATTGTGCCCCATGCCTCTATTTAAGCTTAAAACCTTCATGCCAGCTCTGTCTCACAATAAAATGTTAGTTGTTAGGTTAGAATTGTATAGAATTATTACATTTCAAATAAAAAGGTCCATCTCTGGTGATGTGTACCGATACAGCAAGAGGCCGAGGGCCACCATAAATTGGTCTGAGGGCCGTATTTGGCCCCCGGGCCGCACTTTGGACACCTCTGACCTAAGCGGTCGAAACACGTTGGTGTCCCTGATAAAAATAAAGGATTTTTACTCATAAGTCGGCTGTGCCTCGGACCTCCTTTTTTGTCTTCATATACATTTAGTTGTTGGTGAGAGGCAGAACCATGAAGTATATAAGGCTAGTGTATAGGGAAGTGGTCTTTTTATTTGTCGTTTTCAAGTATACCACGCCTTTTCATGAACAGGTAAAGTGCCTCAGGATGAAGAACGTGAAAGCAGAGCTAAAAAGGCACCCCTCCATTTGGTTTATGCGCCTGCAGTGAGCACTATCTTAAAGCAGCGTTTCATGTTATGCAATTTCCACTCCAAAGTAGCTGCATAAAAGCAAAAAAATAGTTCAACTGCCATCTCGCATTCACTCTCCCGTCTTCTGTCAAAGCTGCATAATTACCGCAAACTTATCTGTGCGTCGAATCGCCCCTCGCGCCTTCAAAGCCCGAGTCAAAAATGCATATACCGCTTTGATCGCGTATCTTTCCTCTTTCCTTTATCATGTTGCAAACGGGATTATTGGGATCACTGTCTTGTCGGAAGCAATCTCCCGAACCGGGCGATACAAGCATGACCAGGCCCAAAGTCTGTTTTTCTGCTTGGTTAATCCGACAGCACCTTCTGAGGAGATCCAATTAAATCTCTCCTTCAAAGAATATGTGACTGTTGGAGCATAGATGAAATGAGGGAGTTGAGGCAGGGAGAAGGGGGGGAGGGAGAGGGGAAGGTCTCTCCCGTTTTAATCATTCCGCGTCAGTGTCACAGTGTTTAGCCGCGGCCGAAGATTGCGGCGCGTCCGAGTTAGGGGAGGGAGGGCCCCCCCGAGCGATGAACACATCCTATATTTCTTGATTAAAGGTGATAAGATAAATAACACCACGTATCAGATTTATCCGTGGAGGTAATTAAAGGGCTGAGCACCGAATTTCACGGTGACGCCCTGTATTTGCACCTTAAATTAATGCCCATTACTTACTCTGCGGAGGGAGAAAACCCGCCGCCCCTGGTTGCGAGCGGCTCGAAAATATTTATTGAATATTATGATTGTGTAATATTGCGAGAGAGCACACACACAATATGTAGCCACAGTCAGAGTAAGTAAGTGTAAGAATAAAAACTAATCATCAGTGTTAAAAGGGTAAATAAGCTGTTGAAGACTTCAAACATATGAAGAAAACGCCCAAATCTACCTTCATACGGCAACCCAACGGGGTCAAACTCTCTTCCTTGTTATGACTGCACTGCGCCACCTACTGGTCGAGAGTGTGCAACATGAGGGTATTAAATGGGACAAAATCTGAATATAATTTGTACTTTTTTACTGTAGAGTAGGAAGTATTATATTTATCTGTCAAATAACAACAAAATATCAAGTTAAAGGGTGACACTTTAGTTCTTTAAAGGGGCTGGAAGCAAGTTCGCCATGTTATACTCACTACTGCCACCTCAGGCCATATGTGTAACTGCACCTTCTATATTAAGCTCGTGCATGACGGCAATTCGGGCCAAAGTGACACATTTTTGAGTGACCGTACAGGATTTTAGAGGCAGTTGTGGTGAACAGGTCTGAGCTCATTCTACACATTAGGACATGGCTGGAACATGTAGGGGGAGGAAAATACTTAATTTTAACATTTTTAAACTCCTTATAGTCCCTTTAATTTGGCCATTTTTCTGATGTTTATAGTTTCACTTCCTTATTGGAAACCGACAGGAAGTGACATGGATACAGACGGCATCTCGTCATAGAAGGGGGCGTGGCCTCACCCAGGGGAAAACAAGATTCTGTTTTCCCCTCGGCGAGGTAAACACAATTTCTCACTCTTTTTAGCCATTTTCTGGTGGAATATAGATTTATGTATCACATACAAATAAAGTCAAGTCTAAATCGGGTCCACATTTATATTTTTTCACAGCAGATTGTTCGGTAGAAGCGAAAAAAAACCGCAGACGTAGCTAACGCTAGCTAGCATTAGCATGTAGAATCATGTTAGCATTCTCCGTTATTTATGTAATATGGGCTGTTGAACCACTTTGCTCCTTTCCATGTCTTTGTATCTTTCTTGGGCAGAAAACTATATCAATAATTTGTTAAAGTAGTTTTTTATATATTTGGAGAAAGTTTAGATTTTTCTCCTCTTTGTTTTCCCCCTTAACTGTTTCAAACATGTCCATATATGGGCGATTCCAGAGATGCCGTCTGTATCTATGGAACTTTACCTTTATCGATGTTACTTCCAACATTTCTTCATTTATATCGCCGCTTCACTGAAATAAAAGGATAATTATTCACTGACAATAGATGTTATTCTTCAAAATAAGTCATATTTTCAAAAGCATTCAAACCAGCCATATGCACTTAAAGTAAATTGACCTTTTCACTCACCACCTCTGACACTCATGCAAATGGAAAAAGTGAGGAAGTAACTGCATTTGTGCAAGGTTGAGATTTTTTATATACTTCTTTAGTTCAAAGTCCTTTTATCTTTATACCGCACAATTCACACACATGGCCACTCAATGCCAGCTTAACATGTTGTGGTTGAAAGCGTGTTTTGAAGGTAAAGGTACTTCAGTGCTTTGTCTGAACAAAATAATAGATGACGACAACACTTCAGCAGTTCACAATCGATAGAACTGTTTTTTATCTTTTTTTCTTCAACTGTCTACTTTTACAATGTACTGAAGGACAAAGCTGATTTTTTTATTTCCACTCAGAACAGAAGTTATAGAGCTTAATACACCATTAACACAGCATGCCAAATAATCGACTTCTTAAATCCTACACAGTCACTTTTTATTTGTGTGATCGTCCACATGCATCCTATTTTGTTTAACATATATATATATTTTTTTTTTGTTTCTCCTCCGCCCACAAAGCTCTTGGCAATGTCTTCCTCCCCTTCTAAAATCCACGCAAAGTTCATTGTGTTTGCCATTTCTTCTACAGCAGCACATTCTGATTATTCCACAAGTTGAGTTTCGCTTTTGGGCAAATGATTAATTTATGGGGGGGAAAGTGGAATTTCCCAGGCTATATAAAATCTCATCGGCCGTGGAGTCGTTGAGAAAAGCGTGGCCGTCCTCTTGCTGCAACAATAGATGGCCTTTGCAGCAATGAGTGGGCAGTAATTATACTACAGTGCTACAGGTATTTTTCCCCCGCTAATTAATTTTGTATAAGCAGCCGAGCCGTCCTGTTTTCACTTTATTAAGCTTCCACCGTGGTGCATTTAGGGAGCGTCCTAGTTTCCTTTGCCTGGAGATGACACCACATGAGTAGGTTCCAAACATGATTACAACAGAAGATGAAGGAAATCGATACACATGTTTGATATATAAAGCTACGGAACACTTCATTTCGCTTTCAAACCGAGAGTGTCACGACAAACATGTCCCTTGCCAGCTCCCGCCACAAGCCGATGTCTAAAGAAGCCGAATGCTGACTCTTTCTTAAGACTTTTCGACCCTTCCCATCCTCGCCGAAAAGCTTCTTATACCTCCAACCCGCTTTAATAGAAAACTCCTCCGTTTTCCGCACTTCTCCACAGTTAAAGAGATCCACAACACAAATGTAATGGCCGCGCATCACGGCGTGACAGCTCGAGCGAACAACAAGCTGTGACATCCTGCCAAGTGGATAGTCCGCGCCGTTTATGATCCACGCAAATCTCCAAATAGCCCCTAATTGTACGAGCGGAGAGTGTGCAATTGTCAAGGGCGTCTGCGGCCTGCTGAGCCCCTCTCATATGTGTCCTTTATTGCAGACATGCTTCCTGGTGATGCAATTTCCCCACTCAATAAGACCGCTTTGGTGGAAAATGATCCTTGGATTTTCAACTCGCGCGCATTGAAAAGCTAAAAAAAAGGCAAATGGCGCTCTCTTGTTGGGTCAGACTGGCAGCTGCTTCTACCATGTCTGTATCCAAACATTGGGACTGCCTACTGCGACGATTTTTTCGCCAAGAAGAGAAGTGCACGTTTTTGTTTTGCTTTTCTTTTTTTGTGCAAATGTCTCAAGCGAACACACAGGACAAGTTTGAACAACCTCTCTCGGACTTGCTTCGAAAGGAAGGCTGTATAATATTTGCACAGATAACTACATTTTTCCAGCTTTCTGACCCTACTTGCGACTATACGGTGTTTAAAAATGTTAAGACTAAGTATTTTCATCCCCAGCCATGTCGCAGCATGAGTCCAGGCCTATTCACCACAACTGCCTCTAAAATCCTGCACTGTCACTCAAAAAGTTACTTTGGGTCTGAAGTGCCGTCATGCATGAGCTTAACCCACTTAACTCCCACCTGAACGGATCCCATTTTCTACAGTTTGGCGTTAACCTAATCAAAAAGCTTCTTGCGAAAAAGCACAAAACAGCCACAAAAAATGAGAAGAAAACAAGGATGTAAACGCAACAAAAAAAATGACAAAAACTGAACAAATATTTGACAAAAACTCGACCAACAAGTGACCAAAAATGTTAAAAAAAATGTGAGAAAAACTCAACAAAAAATGACAAAAACTCAACAAAAATGTGACAAAAATTTGAAAAAAAATTTGACAAAAAATCAGCCAAAAAGTGACAAAAATTCAACAAAGATGTGACAAAAAGTCAAGTGACCAAAAATGTATAATAAATGTGACAAAAACAACCAAAAATGTGACAAAAAACGTGACACAACACAGCAACAACACGAGGAAAAATATCAATTTTGTGGGTCTTAGCTTTCAAATGAGGTGTTGCACAGACCTATAGCCAAAGAGGGCAGCATGCATTCGGTTTAGGCGGGTGGTAAGAGGTTAATATAGAGCAGGGGTCCTCAAACTATGGCCTGTGGATTTAACCCGGCCCCTGAGTTGTCGACCACAAAACCATGAGTATGTCAAAAAAAGTAAGTCTCTAACCCATTCCTGTGCAGAGTTATGATTTTTTTTTATCTAAACAACCAGTACTCATTCCAGCCACTAGGGGGCAACTTAAATAAATGAAAATAATTCCACACGTGTCCAGCAGAGGTCACTGACATAAGAGATCAGAATATAAACAACACATTACACATTACACAACACACCACACCACAGAGTGTGGAGTGAATGAACAATGACTACAGTGAACTTTGAGAAACTTGTGACACAGGCTTGTAATGCACAATACAAGTGTAAGCAGTTAATACTTTGGTCACATTACAGACTTGCAAACCACGACAGCTAAACAAATATGTGCCTGGAATCAAGTGTTGATCTTGTGGATATAGTAGTGGGAGGACGAGGCTAGTAATCTCTACTTCACAATGAGGCCTGCTGCATTTTGCTCTGGGTCATACAATTCTGTCAGGAAGTCAGGAATGATAAGGTGGCCCCCAGAGAAAAAAGTTTGAGGACCCCTGATATAGAGACTTACTACGCGAAAGACCTGAGGTGGCAGCAGTGAGCACAAAATGACCAACTTGCATCTAGTCTCTTTTGAAGACTGCTGAATGCCACCGGAAAACACTTTTGTTTGAGAGCCATTACTTCCGCAAGGAGTCTATGCATGCCGGACGCCGCAGAGGGCAGCAGAACTCTCTGATCAAGCCCAGGAAATGACACGAGCCAACCAGGAAGTCAGGCAAGCAGCAAGGAAAGGAAGTCCTGGGAATTTTTCAGAATAAAATCAGCTACAAGCGTGCGCTAACTTCGCTGACGCCAACAATATAGCAAAACGGACACACACATTCAAGAAAGAGCTCTCAGAGGACCACGGGGGATATTTAGTTTACAAGAAAACAGTACTAAATAAGTGCAGAATCCGTTCAGCAGTCAGTGCTTACTTAGAAATTTCAGTTACCCTAAACCCAATCCCTGCGTACAGCATATTCTTCGGCAACGACTTATGCGCAAACCCTCTCTCTGCCATGGAAGGATTTCTCCGTTTGAGAGAAAACACGGTGATACTTTTCCCTTCTCTCACTCCCCCCCCACCACCCAGTTCATGGAGTGTCTGTGTGGCTACGGGAGCGCCGGCCGAATTAGCATGACGGAAAAAAAAAAAAAGCACCGCGGCTCGCTTTGATATGGCTCTCCTCTCCGCCGGTTTCGTCTTGCAGGACTTCGCGCTCACCGGGGACGGATAATTGTGGGGGAATCTCGCAAGCTCTTCCTCCGTCCTCATGGCTCGGGCTCGCAGTAATGATGCTAAAGCCTTTTGAGGTGCAAAAGGAGCAGTGGAGCAATTAGAAGCAAGGCCGCAGGACCACACAGCCACATGTTGTTGGATAATATCATAGGAATGCCACCGTGTCAGTAGCGCTGGTTGAACATCTGACTTCTTTTGTCTATACACTATGTGCATTTCAAGCAGAAGGGACTCTGACAAACGAGGAAGGTACAACGACTAGCTTATTGAGCGGATAAACTTTGATGCTTGGAACCAGACAGTTGCAAGATTAGAAAGCGAACATTTCTCAGTCTGGGGCCTGGATACTGGTGTTGGTGAAAAAGAGGGATGCCAATAGTTCTGCTGCTGCCGTGGGGGTTAGGATAGTTTGCACTATGTTCAGGCACATGGATTGTTCGGATGAAGTGGAGACTCAGATTCGAAACCACCGAGTGTTCACTAAATTGCACCAAATAATGTCAGACAGATAAAAGAAAAGAATGACTTTGTACTTTCCATTCACTGTTAGTTGCTTCCGTCTTACAAAATCCAGCCGCACAATCCCCAGAAGACAAACAAATGTCATACGCTTGCAAACTGGAGGAGTTTTGACTGATGGCGTTTTAGAACTCTCTCCGTTTTAAGCCTGATAATCCCCTAAATCTAGTCTAACATAAAGCCCACTCCTGCTTCTCAAAGCAAGAGAATCAATTACAAACGCATAACTATAATCAGCCTTCCTTCCAAATCTTCCCAACAAATGGGTCAACGTGTTGTATTGCATAGTAATGCTTGTCGAAACTCCATCGCGCTCCTTCACTCTCTCGCTTTCTCTGTCTCCCTTTTCTCTCCCACTAATGTCCCTTTTCTCTCTCCATAATTTCACACGCTCAATGCCTCAGCTGTACTTTTCCATCAGACCAGTGAAATTAGCACCACAACAAAAGCCACAGCTGTGCGCACTGTGCAATAAGTCTTTGTCTCGCAAGGACAACTAGTGTCGTCATTACTTTGCATTTCATCCCATCAGTCTTTGTGTGTTCCACAGCATCTGAGGCGTACTACTGAATACTGACCGCTGCAGACCAGATACGCATAAGACCAACCCTTTTCAGTCGCTCTTGCTCAACTATAACCACCGTAAATGACTGTACATTCCAGTTATTGAATTGGAACCACTGGCCTTGCTGTGGGGAAGGTACGAGAACAGCTTTGGGCTCAGAAACTAGAGAAATATGTTCAAAGCATCTATTTTACAAGTCTGATGCATCCACTGCAGTTGCGCCAAAGTCCTTTGTGTCTTATTAGTGTGCAATATCAGGACGCTGCCTTTGTGCAAGAGGACAGATTCTGTTTAAAATGCAATTTACAATCTGGGGTCCTGCCAACCCAGGGGCTGCGATGGAGCCACTGGTCAGATGAGAGTATCAATTTATAACTAGAAATAGGCAAAGAGTGAAACCCTTGGGGCAATATGGGAAGATTTCAAACAAGATTTGTACGGAAGTAATAAATCTGGAAACATCAAGTCATTTTGATCAAGTTCCAAACCTGGATGAAGGGAGATGGACACATTTTAAGCCAGGCGCCCTTCCCGATCCATCCAACTGTGGTCAGTCACATCGCACTAGGGATTTAAAGGTGTTGCTTAGTGGATTAAAGTCTCCTATGTCGTCAAAAGAAACTAAACCATTCCTCCAGATCCAGGTCTGTCAATCACAGCCACATCTCTGCAGCAGTAGAACCATCACCTTATTAGCCTCTCTTTCTCGGCCATTATTGCAAAATATAATGACTGTGTGGGTATTTGTGGGAATGTAAATATCTTTTCCTACATTTTAGCTTGGTCTTTTCCATTTTGGATGACCATTCAAAGGATTCAGCATCCATGTTTTGTTGCTAACTGAAAGAGCCTAAACAGACGATCTTATGTTGAGCTCCCTTTACGCATCAAACTATGGATAGAAGTTTCCATTATTACCCCCTTCACTGCACCGATGACTTGTCTATCTTCCAAAGTCCAAAGTTTATCTAGATTCAATAAACTTTTCATTGCACTCCGTTGCCCGTGTCTATTTAAGTCTGTTCTGAGTGAAATGAAGGTGAGTCCACTGTATATTGGATAAGATCTGCCCATGATTACAAAGGACTGCGGAGGAGACTTCCTATTAGGTAGTGGACCTCGGACCGGCTCCCCAGCTCAATTATAACCCCTATTATTGAATGTGAATAAATGCAGAGTCGCCCCTTAGCGCAATTAGAGCAGACAAGAGCGGAATGAAAAGCAGCGAGTTGTAAAGGGCAGGTTTGAAGTGTTAGCAGAGACTTTGCAAACTAATTGGCACCGCACTTTTCCTCCATTTAAACACCTATATGCCAAGCCATCGCTGCCACACAAGGTTTACTGAGCGCAAGTGCCAACAAAGCCACTGATTTAGCTGGAAGGCTGTGTTGTTGAATGAAATGCAGGCATCAAGCTGGACAACTAAGATTAGCCAAAGACAAATGTTGCACCATTAGAAAAGGGGGTTACCATTTTTGCACATTATTGGAGTTGGCAATGGGAAAGAAGAGGGTATGTGCATAGGCTTAGACCATTTTAAATCTAAACAGAACTCATACTTACATACTTGTGGTACTTACTTACATTGTGTAAGTGACAAAATACAAAAATTCACAGAACAAATGGGACATAGATTATAGCAGATGAATTGTTATTGTCATCCTTCTCAGTTATCATTTGCGTTGTCATCAGGGATGGCTGGTATCAGTGGGCTAGGTGTCAAGAGAAAGAGGAAATTGTATTATTCATGTTTTATAGAAAGCAAGAGAATGAAGACCCTTCATTGGTTCCATTCACTTGCACGCGGCCTCTGAAACACTATCGGAAACGAGCAAATACCGGTGCATTATATGGATATTCGTAGTTTTTTGGACGACTCCTTGCAACAGGACTCTTTAATGGCGACACAAGCTGAAGTGAGGAACCTGCCATGTGTTTATGGAGTTTCAATGAGGCTACACAGACGAAAGGACGCGATGCTCCTCAATGCTACGAGTCCATGTTTACACCACGGTTCACATCTGTCCGGGTTCAGTGCTGTTGTCAACTTAAGCAGGACATAAATGACTCCTTTATGCTTTGGGTAAATATATTGTTAGGTAAAGACGTTATGTAGTTGTTTAATTGCTGTTTATAGAGAAAACATATGCCTTGTTGTACATCTGATGCTCTGGGAATAAGAGTTGTCTGTAATGCTAGTTCCGTGTGTATATGCTGATATACGGTTACATGCTTCTTTTTAGTCTGACAAGCACCAGTAAATGTGTTCAGTAGATCTGACAGTATCATTTTGTGGTCACAACTATCTGTTTTAAATGATATGTGCAGTCTTAATTTTAATAATCAACAATAAATGGTAGTAAAAGTGAACATCATTATGGAACGGATGCCTATTTCACTGTATACTCCGTCACACTGGTGGTTCTTCACTGCCCCAAAATATTTCTAGGAAGTGCTCCGACTGAAAAGTTTGAGGACCACTGGATTAGATGATGAATTTCTGTCACACTAGGAGCAAGATGCTATAAAAGTGCGTTTATTGCAGTAACTATGGACCAAAACAAACCGAGATTCCATAAAGGTCTCCATAATTGCCAAGGCCGGATCGATCTCTTAACAAGGGCCCTTTCTCTGGCCTGTAGTGAAAATTAAACAGTTGATAAACTCTGCAGGGATCAATCAATACCCCTCTCCACCCCTGTGTGCTCTACATTACATGACGCGCAATCAGACTGGTGCCGCTTTATCACAGTCATCAAAGTGCTTGAGAAAAACGTGTGTGTGTATCTATAGGTTGACAAATCCGCTGCTTTTCCCTCAGGATTTACTGCTTTGAACTGCTGGTGTGTCCTCCGCCACTCAGTCCAAACAGTCCACTCTATGGTTCTGCTAAATAATAAACTAATTGGATCAACAGTGGCAGTGTGCAAGCTTCTTAGAGTAGCCCGCGCACATTGTGTGTCTTTGCAGGGCCATTACAAAGTAGAGTGGATCAATGCGGGGCCTAATGGTGCTGCTGGTGCGCCGTGTGCCTAAGACCGAGGGAGAAAGGGGTGGATTTTCTCCATCGGGAGCCTCCGGGCGCAGCGCAGAGAGCAGCCGTGGAAGGTTTTCAAACTAACATGATAGCATTTGAGTGCACATCAGAGGGAGAGGCTTGGTCCATGTGCCATTCCAAATCGATAAGGTTCACATGTTACAGCTCCGTTAATATAGACGGGTCGTAGGGTGCAGTAGCGAAGTCATGCAATATGGAGGATTATATAAACCCATTTACTGCGGTGAGAGCAATGTCAGAATTTAAGTATCTCATTTGTTTTTTTTCATTCTTGTATTGTACAGGTTTATTTAGACTTTGCTGAACTTCCCGATGTCTTTCTTACTAATGAGCAGGTATTGACTATTTGTTGTGCCCTGGATGAGCCTATGGAATCCCACGTTTCAAGTGCAGCCACATTATTCTGTTTTCCTTGCGAGACGCCTACATACATCAGGATGATCCATCTCCAGAGTCATTAACAAAATCACTTTAGTGCGCTTCTGACAAGCCTCAGTGATTGCCGCTAATGAACTTAGCACATCACAGATAAATCAAAGTGCAGGAAAAGAGTAAGTTTATGCACAGTGCAGAGAAAATAAAATCACCAAATGATCTCAGGCGACTGTTCTTTAAATGGCCTGAGGAGATCAGTGACATGGCTCACTCACTGATAGTGCTTGAGATTAAAAAGGCACACAGCCGTGGCAAGCTGGGAACAACAAGCAGAGAAATATGGAGATTTCAGTAACTACATTTCAAGTCTTGACAATATTTGCCCAAGCATTATGCTGACACAACATCAATTAAGCCAGCGTGATTTGGCAGTACAACAACGATCAACGATCCCTGATCCTGTCCAAAGGAATGTCACCACATGTTGGGTCCCAGGTGCTTTACTTTTACTGTAGTACAGGGAACTCCAACCAGTAGCTCAGGAGCCCTGCAGGTTTTTCTTGGTGGCTTGCCACAAAAATGTTCTACATTTCTACATAAGGTGATGACTCGCATTTTAGGTGTGTTGTATTTTTGTTCTGAGCATGCTGAACTACATTGTCCCAAAATGATTGCAAATTAGTGCAAAACGCAAGAGATTTCCTTAACCTTTCCTACTACTACATCTCCTGGGTGAACTCCACCAAAGTCGTTTTCGAAGCATGAGTCGCTCTTCAACGTTTTTGTTTGTTTTTGTAGAAAAAGGTTTGAGACCACTGCAATGTTACAAGCAGAAGCTGATTCATATTTCTAAACACAACATCCATTGGGTGAGGCTCCCACTGATCCACTTGAGTCCAGCCTGCTGAGACACCAGGTCAATGTTAGCCTGGCCTTAGCCATCCGTAAACTCTGGTAAATTATAATTTCCCTACATGTACGTCTGGATCTGACCTCAGTGCCCGCGTTACATCGGTTGTATTTCAACCTACCATTCAGCGAGCGGGGGAGGCGGCATTTGCTGGTTGTAGTTTGGCAATGGCGGCGGATACTAAAGTAATGGAAGCTCTTCAATCCGTTCTGGCTCGGCTCCAAAATATCCAGAAATTAAAAGTGAAGCCTTGGAATGCGCAAGGAATGCCCCCAAGAGTTATGATAGCTGCTTCACTCACTCATTACATACATCACGACCAGACGCTAGCGAAAATCAGATCCAATCGTTTGAAAGGAGTTCACCCCTCCCACCTGATAACGGAGCTCAATTGTGAAGGTCCAGACCCTTGTACGAAACGCAATGAGTACGAGGGTATGGTAAACACGGTTAATATGACTTGATGGGTTTGCGTCAATGAGTCAAGAAGTCAATCCTAGCGTGGAGAACTGCTGTTTTAGTTTGTAAGAAGAACAGTTCACATAAACAACTGGTACGCCATTCCCACTCTCCATGGGCTTCATATCACAGCTAGGATCGTTCACTCATTTGATTGGTCAAAAATCTTTAAAATGTCATCGGAAAACGTCTTGTGAGTGCCCATGAATGTGTATTTTGTCTCCATTGACCTTCCATGGCACGATTAGGATCAGCCACCACCCTGTGTTGAAAACATTACCCGTTGTCACTTAGCCTGTAGCCCACGCTCCTCATCCATACCACAGCTGTATGACTGCGCGTGGCTTACAGTATACGTTCCGCCTAATTTACATCTGTCAGTCGGGTGACAGCTGAGAGGAATGTTCCGAAAGCGGGGGGTTGCTGTGAGCGGGCGAATGTAAGTTTAATAAACTCTCCTAGGCCACCGCCTTTAGCCACTGAACGCTAGCATTTTGCATAAGCCGGACGGGTGAAGCGAAGTCTCCCGGTTTGATTGATATCGTCCTCAAAAAATCATCGTTAGCATTCCCCCGCCGTCAGCGTCTGCAATGGGGCATAGTGTCTTCAGAGGTTTGGTAGTAATGGGTTTTGCCTGTACGGAGTGGGTGTCTCTCTCACACAGATCACTGATTCATAGCTTCATGTAAATTTAATTTTGTTTCCTTTCCTTGTTCATCAATATTTCACAAGACCCCTCCCTCGCTTGTTTAATAAAGCTACTTCAAATATTTGTCCATGTTGTCTTGTCTGTCTAGTCTGGAGTGTCTATGCAGCTGCTTGTCTAAACAATTTAATCACTGCACAAATCAATTTGGTTACTGTTGGAGGGATTGGAGGGATGTAAACGTAGCGAAGGTAGGGCACGGAACAAGTGTATTACAGAATAGCGAACACCATTGCTCAAAACTTGATTCACCTTGAAGGCCTACAGTACACAGAATACAATCAACAAAAAGGAAATAATTTGTTTGGCGTATGCTGAGAGCCAACCCATGTCAATTTAAGTGTATTACATTGTCTCACAGTCATGCCTTAATGTGTTACGCAACGTCCACAGTCCCTAAAAGCATTTGCAACACATTAGCCCGGCCCCGCACAGACCCGGAGAACCACCTGTCAGGGATAAGTCTGCTGTGTCTGATTGGCGAGTCTAATTCAATAGCACAGAGCCCAAAGGCAACACTGGAAGCCTGCGATGTAATTTGTAATCAGGCGCACAACAGCGACTCAATGGTGTATGATTAGGCCCTTATATATCTTCCGCCGGATGCTAAATTCCACCGATCCGAACCATGCATTAGCCCGCATTTGTCCTCTATACAATGTCCTAGTAGCGTAAAGATGATGCTTTGATTATTGGTTAAAAAAAATCCTGTTCTTACTCTTCGGGTTATTATCATGTTCGTGTCCTCTGTCAAGCAAAAGCTAACGAAAGATCCAGAATTCAGTGAAAGGGCATATTTTGGCAACACTTTAGAATACAGCCCGCGAGCTCCAGGTGTAAGTGGGTGTAACAAGAAAGTAATTACACATGTAAGTACAGGGACTCTTACAACGTGTAACAGGGTGAACAATGTGTAACAAGGAAGTACAAAGCCTAACAAGGGGGAACAATGTGCAACAAGGAAGTGCAAAGTGTAACAAGGGGGATCAGTGTGTTACAAGGAAGTACAAAGTCACACATTGTTCCCCTTATGACACTTTGTACTTCCTTGTTACACATTGTTCCCCTTGTGACACTTTGTACTTCCTTTTTACACATTGTTCCCCCTTGTTACGCTTTGTACTTCCTTGTAACACACTGATCCCCCTTGTTACACATCGTACTTCCTTTTTACACATTGTTCCCCCTTGTAGCATTTTGTACTTCCTTGTTACACATTGTTCCCCTTTGTACTTCCTTTTTACACATTATTCCCCTTTGTAACACTTGGTACTTCCTTGTTACACATTGTTCCCCCTTGTACTTCCTTTTTATGCATTGTTCCCCTTGTAACACTTTGTACTTCCTTGTTACACATTGTTCCCCTTTGTGACACTTTGTACTTCCTTTTTACACATTGTTCCCCCTTGTAACACTTTGTACTTCCTTTTTACACATTGTTCCCCCTTGTAACACTTTGTACTTCCTTGTTACACATTGTTCCCCTTTGTGACGCTTTGTACTTCCTTTTTACACATTATTCCCCTTTGTAACACTTGGTACTTCCTTGTTACACATTGTTCCCCCTTGTACTTCCTTTTTATGCATTGTTCCCCTTGTAACACTTTGTACTTCCTTGTTACACATTGTTCCCCTTTGTGACACTTTGTACTTCCTTGTTACACATTGTTCCCCCTTGTACCACTTTGTACTTCCTGGTTACACATTGTTCCCCCTTGTACCACTTTGTACTTCCAGGTTACACATTGTTCTCCCTTGTTACACATGTAAGAGTACCTGTACTTACATGTGTAATTACTTTCTTGTTACCCGTACTTACACCTGGAACTCGCGGGCTGCATTCTAAAGCGTTACTACCCATATTTTCAGTAAATATAATGAATAGAAGTTTTGAAGGATGAGATCTCAAAAGTCGCTCGGTTTCTCTTGCCTGAAGCCTCCGGTCTTTGTATGCAAACAATTGCACAGCCTAAGGCCCGACTTCAAACACAAAATCTTTGTGGAATAATTAGCTGCTTTACTGCAACCTTTTTATTCAAAACACAAGGAGACAGAAAATCCTTGTTTCAAAGTCGTGCCAAAACAAAATTAATTGATTTTGCATGTTCACTTCATCCCCCAAATTAGGCAACACTCGAAGAAATAGGTGTACTCTTTACCCAATCAAAGATCTTCCTCTCTGTGCCGTAGCAATGTAAAAGTACATTTGCAAGCACATGACACAACCAGTAGCCTGTTATCACCTCAGCTACCTCTCTCGAATAAATCCATTGCAGCTGGCTCCCATGGCGTCCCCCTTTATTGTGTTAAAGATATGGGGGGGTTGTGGCCAGTTTTAGCCGCCGGTGTTGAATCTTGCAGTTATGCCTGACATAAATTTGAGCCGCCATCATCGGAGAGCCTCCGCGAAAGGCAGGCAAACACTGCGGGGAGCGCCATGCAATCAACTTCAATGGGGTTTTTATTGACATCCCGGTTCGTAGCCACATCGCGCCGGACTTAGGTTACCGCTCAGGGCGCTGCTCAAACTGTCCCCTCGTTACTGCTGACAAAAAGCGGCGTTTATGGCTTTTTCAACTTTAAGAGGGAGGAAAAGCTGCGGTAAAAAAAAAAAAAAAAACCTGGACGAAATGAGACTTGTGAATTCAACACTGTACATCCAAGCGAAGACAGGTTGTGCGTAACGGTTTATTATACAAATTATTCTCTTTGTTACTGTTTGAGAATGGGATCATTTGTCTTCAGCAGCAGCAGCAGCTCATCTGGAAGCCAAACATGAGACATCTGGTCCTCTCATTACGATAACCTGCCGCAAAATTAGCATTGTTGGTGTCATAGCAACACGTATAACCTGGATTTTGTCAGCGTAATTCATGCTACCTTGTTTCGCAGTTGTACTTACCACTCCAACTTGCGTACCAGTGTCTCGAAGTAACAGTAAATTCACTTAACGAACTTCGTCTCAATCAAGGCAAAGGCAGGAAATTGGATGAAAAAGTGCCATTGAGAGACAGTCCATCACCGGTGACTCCTGCTCTGTGTCTGCACAAAGCTCACCAGATGGAGGCAGACATCCAGCTGCTGTGGCCATTAATCAGCCTTTAGGACTCTCCTCTGGGCGTCTCCGCCGTTCCTACAGCACACTTATTATAATCTGCCGGCCACATTATTAGGCACACTCCGTCGAATGCCTCCGAAACGGGGGAAACATGTTCGGAGTAATGTGTCTGTCACGCAGCGCTTGGATTGAATCGACGGTGGTCTCGCCTCACAGGAGGAGGGGCACGTGGTCAGTTCCTGGTTAGCAGCACTACACCCGTGCACTACACACTTCAGGATTTTGACATAGAGACTCAGTGTTCATGCAGTCCTTATATTTGAAGAGTTTAGTGGTGCTAGGCTAGTGCAAGGCTAGCGCATGTCTATGGTAGCTAGTAGCCTGCATTAAAAACAGTCTGACCCGAGCACAGTGCACCTGTCTCATAACGCCAAACTACTTATACAAATGTCTGTGTCGATAGAATAATTATACCCATTTTCCAGAGGGTGGTTGATTTCTGGAGATATATATATATATATATATATATATTTTTTTTTTTTTAAATCATGCAGTTTAGTGGTGCTAGGCTAGTGCATGTCTATGGTAACTAGTAGCCTGCATTAAAAACCTCTTCAAAATCATGGGGTTGTCCTCCAAACGTTGCCATATCTGAATTGTAGAAAGCTCCTTTGTGAATTCCATGTGTGGTAATGCCGGTAAACAAACTACTGTAGATCCGGTAACCTAGCAGATCACTCCGCCGCTGCATAGCTTACAACCAGGAAGCTGATGCTGCTCAAATATACGTTGTTTTAAATGCATAATGGTGATATTTAAAACATTATTCAGTCAACACAGACATTTATATGGGTAGTCTGGTGTTATAAGTGATTTGCCTCAGGTGCACTGTGCTTGGGTCAGACTGTTTTTAAGGCAGGCTACTAGTTACCATAGACATGCGCTAGCCTAGCACTAGCCTAAACTAATCTTCAAATATAAGGACTGCATTAATTAAAAAAAAAAAAAAAAATCACCAGAAATCAACAACACTCTGGATAGCTATGAAATAAGGCCCTGTGTCAAAAATCCTGAAATATCCCTTTAAATGCAGAAGAAAAATGTGAAAAACTTGATAACTTCAGCTCCCTTTCACAACTTGACTTTTGGCTTTGCTTTGACGCCACATGCATTTGTTTTGTAAAAAAAAATATTATGTAACTTTTATTAAAGCGAAGCTTGGAACATTCTCATTGGTTCAGGTGTCCTTGGCTGCAACTTTATTAAACAGCTGCGAATACAAAAACAAAAGATGAAACTCTCTCTCTGCTCTGCATAAAAGTTCTGAACACACTTTCACACTTTTGTGCCTGGGCTAGATCACATCTTCATTTAAAACCATTGCACTATACCCGTACTACATCGAGGACATTTTCCCTGGTTTAGAAAGTAGCGATGTGTCGGTTGTGTTTGGAAGTCTGAACTTGACAAGTATCCAGACACACTATCTTAGTTTGAAGGTGTTGGAAGTTGCCCCGTTGGTGTTTTGGCTGTGGTCCAGGAGGAAGCAGGAAAGATGTAAATGCATCATCTCAAATCTGCAGTCGGAGGAGGAACAACTGCAGAGACAGCCACACATGGATCCCAGCAACACACATCTGCAAACACAGACCTTGCCTTCTGGAAGAATCAAACTCACTTGAAGATAAATATATAAATTGCTGCAACATGTCTCTTTATAATAATAGTTCTATAATTGAGAGCCCAATCAGAAAAAATCAATACAGTACTTTTAATTCAAACAAATATGGTATAAATCATTTCACTGTAGCAAGATATAACACTGACACTGAACTGGTTGATGAAACAACGTCAATGTGAAATTAAATACATGATCAAAGTTTAAAATGAATACTTTAATGACAAATAGAACCTAAACTAGAATTCATGTTTACATTATGCAAATGAGTATCGATACTTTTAACCCAATATCAATACTTAAAAGTAGCCGTATGGCATCAATATATCGATACTATGGTGTCAATCCACCCATCCCTAAGTGGCAGCCCATACATTCAGCTTCCTGGGTTGGGGGGTTCTGCTGTGGCCACCTGAATTCAATCAGCCGAGACCCTTCGCTCGGTGCCAGACCCTTTAGTACGAGATTATCCCCGTCTTGTGTGATTTTCTGCCAGTGCCGTGATGGCAATTAGCGCTCCATAGGTGCAGGTAGGTGGTCTTTGACTGTTATATCAGCCTGGAGCTCAATACGGCCATTTTAAACAACATCGAACTTCTGAGTCACAAAAGAAGAATAAAAAGGCAGCCGAACATGTTTGCGATTACAATGATGCCAGTGGCTCGCCGATTTAGGTCAAGAGGCTCGTTGTTTACTTTGTGACAAATACTCGAGAGCTCGTACACACACACACACACACACACACACATATAAACAAAAGACAATGTTTAAAGGTTGTGATCTAATGCGCCTGCAGTACAAAGACTAAAACAACATAACTATGACAATGAATTAATGTGACAAACTTTCGCTACTTTATCTTACATTCTTGCATTTAAAGCTATGTAACTCATCTCATGCCCCTGCAGGTCATGAGCGTCACTGCCATGTTACATATTTATTACTCATTAAATTACCGTGAGAGTAAATACTACCCTGACAGAAAAGACAAAGGGACAAAGAGGTATTGTATATCGTGCCACAACTCAATTCCACAATGGAGATATTTTTTTCCGCTCAAATATGGCTGCAATTACTGCTAAAGTGGAGCTAGCCCGGAGTTAGCTTAGCCCGCAAGCCTGTTTGCTTCTTCTTCGTGATTCTATTGGTGTGTATTGGTGGCAACATTATCCTAGGAACTTCAGCGCAGCTCTTTGGTTTCGCTATGAGTTTGACAGTGTCAGATTTCGTAGAAAGTAGTGATAAGTACAGATGGCACAGGGAACGACAACAAATGGCTACAGTCGAGGAAACAAACTCTTTCACCCCCACCGTTACTTTAATAAATGCTGAATTATGGATATATCTTCCGCCAGATAAAGATACAGAGACATGGAGAGCAGTAAGGTGGTTTAACAGTCCATAAATGCCATAATACCAACGTTAGCTTCATGCTATACTCTAACGGCTAACTTCGAGTGCCATAATTTTAACTTTTAGAGGACTATCTGCTCTCTAAAACATTCACATTTTAACTTCACTATATGTGTGTGTGCAAAATATTTCCGACTGTGCCGATATGCTACGATACAGTCGATGCTACTTAACACCGACAGCCGGTGGTTTGTAAAATGCTACAAAGCCGCTAGCCTCAAACACTAAAGCTGTCGCATTGAACTCGTACATCCTGAGAGCTAATCGTCTGATCTCTGTCTTCATTTAGCCTTCTTGTTATTCTCGACAGGTCGCTAATTTGGCACGCATCGTTAGCCGCTAGCTGTTGTCACGCTAGCGCCAGGTGAGCCTCGCTCTCCCTTGAACCTTGAACCCGAAAACACGGCAGGATGCTGTGACACAGTGTTCCAGAGCCATTAACCTCTGTCGAAAAACATGGCCGCCGGCGTGGGAGGAGGCGTTCGAGGGGAGAAAGGGGGGGGGAGGGCTACTGCCGCCGCCGCCGCCGCTGCTGCTTCTCATTCGGGCCGGAGCTAGATTGAGCGTGATGAATGTTAATCGATGATACTGTATGCCTTCAAATGCGTAATGAGCTCGCCTCTCAAGTCGTGCAAATAGACTCTGGCTCCTGCCCCTTATTTGGTATTCGAGTGTGCACGGGTACGCGCCATTAAACTGCTCTTGAATAGGCGGCGAAGGAATCTCTGCACACAAGCGACTTTCTTTTTTTTCTTTTCTCTTTTTGTCATAAATTCACCCAAATCCCACCTTGAAATGTGGCCAGATGCGGAGCGTTGCCAGAGGGAAAATTATTTGGGGAGTTCTTTTGTGCCGCTGCGCCTATTCAGCATGCGGTGCTATTTTGCGAGTGAGTTTTATTTTATTCCTTTTTTTTTCTTCTCCCCCCTCCTAACACGGCCTGTCAAATAAAACAAGCAATCAAGGTTAACAGCCTCCTCTATAGTCGGGTTATATATTTATATATAGGCAGCGTCACACTCATTCTGTCACTTTTGTTTAGGATTCACAACACAAACAGTCTGGCTTTCTTCATCAAAAAACGCTGAATTATGAGCCTTCTCATTAAGACGCATTCCGGTGTTATTTTTTGCTTATTGTTAATTATGTCGCCCGTTTCCTTCTGATTATTCCGCTGATGACCTATTCAGAACTGTACTGTCAAACTGCAATTTCACATTCCCAAAGCCGGCGTACAATGCAAGTGGGACAAATACACTGATTGGCAGTTTGCGCGTTATTATTGTATCTCGTCCCATTTTCGAAATTCTAATATTTTCCTCCATTTGCCACCATTTTACGTTTATTTGTAATAAGTCACAAATTGGTTTGCGCTTGCTAAGATGTTGATTTCACTCTAATCTCTGACTGCTCATCAAAAAGTGTGTCAGACGGAGAACGCAATGTTAATCTGCTTCATTTATTCCCGTTGCATTGTCATTTAATTGAAAAATGAAGACGGCAAACCCATTTCTTTTAATCCACGGGCTGGACACATTTATAAGCAGTGTCGCACTCCATCTCTTTGATCTGACTTGGATGATGTCGAGATCAAAGTCTGAAAGTTTGGTCGATAAGTTCAAAGCTTTGCAAAAAAAAATAAAAAATCAGAGTATACTTTTTTTGGGCATTCAAATACAGCTCATTTTGTTGTAGGTATTGGAGGAGAATGCCATCCTTTCACTATTGTAGACAGATTCCGGGAGCTTTCACCTGTACGTGGGAGTTTAAGTGTCTCATCCAAGAGTTTTCATCAGCAACTAATGATTGGCAGCAGGTCAAACATACACCGTGGATGACGCTTCTTGAGCGAGAGGCGAAACGTCCAACTACAAAGCCGGCTGAAGAACCTCCTGCGTGACAGGAGAGCTCCCACAAACACCCTTTCACTGCGTGTAACGTGTAACCTAACCACAAAAACCCCTTACACCTTCCCCCACGCTCCGGCTTTCATCCGTCAGTGACAAAGAGCTGAAGTTTGTCATCCTCCAAACAATAATGCGAACGGACACGGTGATGCAACGGAAGGGCAATGTGTGGGATTTCGACTGGTTCCCAAGCAAAAGGCCGCGATCCCCTCTTGGGCTGATCATTTTCCACCACCAACTGACTGCAAACGTAATGAGACCTGACATGTTTGAACTGGGCAGAGCGTCAACCATAGCGGGGATCGGCACCATAATCAACACTGGGATGGTGATGATTTAGAGAAGGAGGGGGACTCTTTTCCCCCCTCATTTGTGGCATGTGTGAAGACGCAAGAGTCTACATCAGCAGACAGCTGACAGGCGTGTAGCATACATCCAATAGCATACACAATGCTCTTTGAACATTCCGAAGACATTTGGCAGAATAGGGCTTGATGCAGTCCCTCATTTACACTGCGGCGATGTGTGCATACATAATCGCAGTGCCGGAACGTTGTAGATATTCCAAGTCAGTAAAGCTTTGAATATTCTGACAATAACAATCATTACCACCTCAAAAACATTGCTAAAATAAAAAAACATAGTGTCTAAACTGGACTTGGAAAGATTAATTCATGCCTTTGTCTCCAGTCGGTTGGACTATTGTAACGGCCTGTTCACTGTTCAATTCAGTATATTCAAAACGCTGCTGCTCGAGTTCTGGCCAGAACCATGAATTGCGACCACATTAGTCCAGTGCTCCGGTCTCTACACTGGCTTCCTGTCACTCAGGGAATAGATTCTAAAATAGCTCTGCTGGTTTACAAGTCTCTTCATGGTCGGGCACCAAAATATGTAGCTGATGTGGCACAGCAGTATGAACCATCTCGGGCCCTGAGATCCTCAGGGAGGGGTCTCCTGGTGGTTCCTAAAGTCACCACTAAACACGAAGAGGCTGCTTTTCAGTTTCACGCAGCAAAACTGAACAGTCTCAATGAGGACGTGAGACAGGCCTCAACTCTTAATATGTTTAAGTCCAGACTGAAAACATGCCTATTTACTGCAGCCTATGACAATTGATGGTGATGAACTACTTTTAATATATAGTTTTAATATATCCACATTTGTAATTTTGTATATTTTCATGACTGTATTGATTGACTTGTTTTATTGTGTTTTAATTGGGTTTTTGGTGTTGCTGTGAGGCACATTGAGTTGCCTTGTGCATGAAATGTGCTGTATGAATAAATTTGCCTTGCCTTGCCTTAAACATGTTTCCTACTTATCAATGTTACAAGTTTAATGATAATCTGTTTGCCGTGGGGGAAGTAGTAGCACAATTGTCAAGAGTCAGTGGCAGAAGTTCACCTGGAAGTACCCGTGCTGCTGTGTGGGCTCGGATCATTTCGAACTTCACTGCAGCCTGGGGACCATGGCCTAAATCTTTGCATGGATTTGGGGACCAATCACAGAACGAGGACAGATGGCAAGATTATTCGACATACAGAAGCTCGTAGTTTGTTTATGGATCCAACATGACAGCAGCAGATGCGACGCCATCTTTCGATCAAGCTCTGGACAATCGTAAACCGCACCTCTGCTAAAAATAAATTGGTGGTCCCCAGTCTATACATAACTTGTGATATTTTGTCTGCCGATAGAGGTAGTAGGAGGAGGATTCCAGGATTCAGAAGGTTCTATT
This sequence comes from Gobius niger, assembly GCF_951799975.1. NCBI lineage: Eukaryota > Metazoa > Chordata > Actinopteri > Gobiiformes > Gobiidae > Gobius > Gobius niger. Next base: position 8,863,523 of record NC_136874.1, read on the forward strand.
AGAATGAAAGCCAAACGGAAACTAGAAGGTGGTCAACGAAAGCATTGGATGAAGCAAATTGATTCAATTCATATGACAAAGGACGATTGGATCACGTTTCTTGAAGCACCGTGAGCATATCCCTCACTGATTTGTTTTGTTTAGCAGTGAGACCACTCTAACACCCTTTGGTCAAGACCTGCAGTACCTGAATTGTGCTCCTCGATGATCATTCTGGGTGATCAACGTGGGAGCTCTACAGCTTTAGAAAACTCTTGCACAACTGAGAGCCAACACAAACACAAACAAAAACAAGTAGTAATAGAAAACCAAATGAGCGAATCGACGAAGGGCTGTTGAACCAGCGGCAGCACACTGACTGACTCTGCAGGCCCACGCTGTTTCTGTTATTCACCCTTCAGATCGGGTCTCAATTCAGCATCGTTCTGAATTGAAAGTCGTCACGGCCCGTAATGCCCAACCCTCCTTGCCGACAGCAGGTAGCACCCTCCATGTGCACCCCCCGGCGGTTCAGCGAATCCACAGATGAAGAGAGTCTTTAGCGACGGAGATGGAAACATTTCAGTCCTGACACAGGGGAGGGAAGCGAAGCCATCTTGGATCGCACTCAGAAGTGACGGACAAGCCCAAGGGAAGCCTAACCTTGGCCAACAGAATAAACTGTATTTTTGCAACATAGCGCTGGGCTGCCCAGAGAATTCATGTGGGGAGTTTCGAGGTCCCATAGCATTAAATGGTACACAGTCGACTGGCACCCGGCCATTGAGCGCAAGTTGATGCCTGGAGGTACATTCACAACAAACACAAAGCTTGAAAAACAGTGAATCGCAAATTACCAAATGAAAGTGCTGCAACGAACCAAAAAGGCATTTCCATTTTCTATACGTAGCTTTGACAGATAAAACCACGGCATACTGAACAGAAGTCCATGAGATCTGGAAGATTACCGAGTTGTCATGAATGGTTTTCTCGTCATGATGGTGAAATTTGCATTTAAATCAAGAGGGCAAAGAGTGAACTTCAGTCGTATCCATGGATTGACAAACAACTCCCGTCCCACTGACATTTAGGTGTTGGATGACAGTTTATTATATTCACTTTTCAAATGTGTCGGCAGTTCTGTCATGTAAATTAATAGTACGCCAATATGGTGGTTGTTGTCAGGAAATCCTTTTGTTGTGACAGTTTTATTTCCACAAATTTTTAATTGAAATGTTCTTTTTTTAAATGTATATATCTTATGGGAAACATATGGTCTGCTTTTAGTGCATGGAAATCAACAAATGCTATTCACAGCACCATAGAGACAGGCATACATTTCACATGAATATTAATCATGCAAATCAACCAACATTTGCTATAGCGAATCAGAACAATGGAAACGTACATTCCAGCTTAACAACTAGTCCATGCTGTCAACGTTGCCCACATTTCCTTCAAATCACTTGGTTATGATTATGATAATGCATGCTTGAAATGTGTTGCTTTTTGCGTAAACAAGTCTTGTCCTTGAGATGCTGATAGACGTGTCCATTTGGCTAACTCTTTCACGCCTCGCTGACACCCCCTCGAGTTGAGATGCGGTTCAGCTAGGTTTCTTTTCTAAAATACCAAGGGGTCACTTTCTAGATCACCACTGATTTTAACTGATGGATTCTTCTTCTTTTTTTTTTCTTCCAGGGCAAGAAATCGCTCAGGGGTGATGGCAATGGACGTGTGATTTTATTCACTTTTAATTGTCTGTGCGCCGCTCGACCGAACCCGAAAGAGTTTGGAGATTAAAAGAGTCTCTTAAAGAATCTCTTTCAAAGCGCTCTCGCATCTCACCCATGAGTAATTTAGTTAGGTCTATTCTCTGTGTACTGCCGCTTCAGTCTGCCCTTTGTTGTGTCTTTGGAAGGGAGAAAAGAATCACATGTAACACTTTGGCTTTTGAGACAGCGAGCTGGAGGCGAAGAGGAGCGACTGCTGACAACTGACATCAAACAGTAATGAGTAATATGTGCTCTTATGATGTCAGAAGTCCTACCCAGTGCCCCCTCTCCTTTCATACATGTCAGACAAGAAGCTTTGGTTGGTTAAATATTATCTCTATTTACATAGGAGTGTTTTATTGTGCAATACAAATATTAAGCCACGATTTAATGGCTTATTGCACTTGCAAGCCTGAGGTAACAAGTTTCTGACAGTTCCCTTTTCCTTCATACTTGGTGGTTAGTAGCCACAGTTGCACTGGGGTAGACTGACTGCAACATGGCAGCCAATATACAGTATGTTGGCCCAACAACAAAAAACACCAGATTTATGCAGGGAAACAGACAACTTTGTCCCTCACGAGCTTCCTTGGATCAACTGTTCTTCTCGGTTGGGCTTTTATATCCCTGCAATGAGGGATTAGACTTGCCATTGATATTACCTTCCTGTACATCAATTATTGCACCTATTCATTCCTAAGTATTAAAAAATATATTCAACATCTCTGCAAAACTTTCCATATTGGTATCAACCACAAAATTCAATTTTCATCCTTTGAAATGAGATGGCTCATACTCGCTCTCACAACAACAAAATGGATTTTGTTTAAGGGGTATTATGAACTTTTTATTTTTCCTATCACTCTTGTTTTGTAGGTTTTCTGGTAAGCAGTGAAAACCTTCCAAACAATTGATCCTGGAGCGTCCTTGATACCACTGTGATGGAAAGTAAAGGCGCAATGCAGTCCACTCATACGGCCACTGGGTCACTACAAGGTCAAATACGCACAAACAACTTTTTTTCCACATATCCATTATCCACAGTTGACAATCTAGTGTATACAGGTCAGAAATTCCAAGCGGGAGGTGTTCATGTGTTGGCTTGTTGGGGTAAACTCGAGGACACCAAAGTCAACATTGAAAAGTCCACTCAATCTGGCATTTGAACTCGAGACGGACCTTCTTGCCGTGAAGTCTGTCTGTGAGTGTTGTACTTAGGTGACCCTTTCATGACTCTGCCTGCTGTCCACACAAACGCCTCCGGACATGTGTCTGAAGAGAGAGCGTTGAACAACTGCACGTCTCTTTCGATAAAGGAACAAAGCCGGAGCCGTACGCACAGAGACATGACCATATGTTAGCAAAACTCCAAATACGCATTATCGCCTGAAGCTTCGTGATGTGTCTAAATGCCATCTCGATGAAGTAATCTGAGTTAATCCCACTACAGACATCACATTCACGCAAAACAATGGATTCTTTGCTCCTTGCTGTAAAGGGAATTTGACAAAACATCTCCTATGTGGGTAAAATTGCTGAAGATGTTCCCTGATGGAGAATATACACTGGGGTGTGAAAGTTAAGGCACCTCAGATCAAAATTTCCATTAATGCGAGCAAAGAAGCAAGAGAAAGACGGTTTGATCTCTAAAAGTCATGACGTTACAGATGAGACATTCCCATTACGTAAAAAAAAGAAAATCTGGTTTGATTTAATCAGAATAACAAAAGAAAAGAAGGCCAGAGCAAAGGCTTAGGCATCCTGCAAAGTTAATACCTTGTAGCCCCCTCAATGTGGCAAGTGTCACAGCTTTAAACACTTTTCTCGGAAGCCAAGAGTTTTTCAATTCTCGTTGTTGCCCATTTTTCCTGACAAGTCTAGAACTAAGGGATTTCTGGGCTATCTTGAATGTACAGCTCTATGAAGGTCTATCCACAGATTTTCAATTATGTTTATGTGAGTTGAGGTCAACCATCGTGCACTCAGAGGTGTTTTTTTAATTTTTAATTACCCATTTGTAGAAGCCATGTGCTTTTTAACCTCAGCTTTTTCGTGGTTTTCCTTCAGAATCTACCCATGAAATGTCCCTTGTGCCACTGGCTGCCATACAACCTCAAAGGATGGTCAACCCACCCCTACGCTTAACAGTTGGACAGCGGGGCCTTTCATGAAATTAAGTCCAACCAAATGGAACTTTGCTCTTTCCGACCAAAAGGTTTTATTCTAAGCTCTGTTTTTAGTCTCCAAAAGGCATCAGATTTGTCGAGACTTTTGCATGTCACTGAAGAACTGTAGAGGAAGGGGCACAGAATGACACGTTTATGCCTTTTTTTTAAATATATGATTCCTATTACAAGATATTAATTGATTGGATATGTATTGGTTAACACTTGTATTACGCTTTACAAGCCTGTGTTACCAAGTTTCTCAAAGCACCACACTGTAGTCATTATTCATTCACATCATACTCAGTGGTTGTAAGCCACTATTGTAGCCATAATCGCCCCTGGGGTAGGATGACGAAAGCGGGGTTTCCAATCTACACAGTCGGCCCTTCCACCATCAATCACTCACTCACTCACACAGGCAAGGGCACTGGCCTATTGTACATGTTTTTAGTGGTCGGGTTAACCATGCAGGCACAGGAAGAACATGCAAACTCCACAGAGAAAGGCCCCGAGATCGAACCCGGGACATTCCAGCTGTTATGCATGAGCCGGGCCCTCTTCAAGCGTGTTTTATTTCCTGATGTATTGGGAAACAAAAGGACATCCATCCTTGTAGCAGCAGACAAACAGAATCCATATGATGTCTTGAGTGCGACTTTAAGATCCTCTCTCTGCACAGAATGAATGATCGAGACGAACACGGCTGAAAGAGAATATATACATAACAAAGCAGGGCATGAGGTATTACATTCCTCAGCACCGATCACAAGCCCCCCCACGTGTCGCCGTTTTTTTTTTTTTCTTCATTTTTTTCCCTCACCCGGTGGGAGTCAAAGGAAAATGTCAACCAAATGCCTCCTATTTCGAAACATCTGGTCCCTCCCGCTAGATTTGGGGGCCATTTATTTATGTCAGGTAATTGTTTGGTAATCTCGCACTCGCCGCCGGCACTGCTTTTGATGTCCCTCAAAATGAAAGGCGGCGCCAATCCCGATGGCGCCTTACAGTTAGGGTCCCCTTTGAACAGGCACTATGGCAATGTCGGCTGCCACGTCTCCCTCGGACACGTTCAAAGGGAGACACGCGGACTCCTCACGTGTGCTGGGCATCTGCTATTAAAGGCATGGAGGGCGCTGCTTTTAGAGATGCACACTTCAATCGGCGTTGTGATAATATGTCAGCGGGTGAGGGCCACGGGGGCACAAAGAGGGAAAGGCTGCGGTGTCGCTATGGCTGAACACAAACATGTCAAAACATCTTTCAGAGGGGAGAGGGAAAAAAAAGTAAAGAAAGTCTGGATTTGTTGAAAGAAGGGCTTTGAAAAGGAGGCAACCGTCATAAAAGAGTCAATTCTGTGCAGAGTCTGCCGTCAATAATAAAAGGTCCCCTCTTGTGAAATGATGTGAATATTGATTCGATGAAGGTTTTGCACCAGATGCCCTCCCTTGTGGGGGCTCTGGAACAAAAATGGTGTTCAGGACTTGACATGGCCTTTGTCTCACAGCGCACTATACAACAAAGACTTTGAACCCAGTAGACATCAACATTCATGACAGTCTAAAGAAATCACTGACCTTTTCTCTGTATACAATTATGAACTGGCACTAGCTTTGCGTTTAGACTTATTCTTGTGTCATTGAGTCAATGTGTTCTGGTATGGTGCCAGAACAAGAAGCAATTTCCAAAAGTTTCCATTGAGGATATTTCAAAGTCTAAGAAATACACTTATAGTCATAGAGTCATAGAGAGCTTTTTACAAAGTTGCATTATTGGCGCATTATTACAGCCTTACTGTAAAGTAACTTGTGCAATAACCTCTGTATCAGTGTCACTTTATCACCCACTTGCACTATGACTGTAATTTTTGCATTACATTGACATTTTGATTCCATTAACCATCCATCCATCCATCCATCCATTTTCTTCCACTCTTCCGTTTCCGGGTCGCCTGCAGGTGGTGGGGTCCACGGAAGGACGGGCTTACGAACCGGGCCTGTTGGTCTCTCATAAGGGGCTTCTAAGACCTGTTTGCCATGGGAAACCCGACCAGGGGCACGAAGCCCCCGACAACAGCGCTCCCATTATCATTTGGGTGCTCAAACCCCTCCACCACGTCAAGGTGACGGTTCCAGGAGGGGATACCATTAACCTCTTAACCCTAAACCGAGTGCATTTTCTCCAGTTCAGCATTACCCAAATCTAAAAGCTTCTCCACTGGAGCTTACAGACTCATTTGAAAGCTACAAAATTGATCTAAATGGGTCATTTTCCTTGTGTTGTTGCTGTGTTGCCATTTTGTTTTTGTCACTCTTTCGTTTGTCACATTTTAATCACTTTTTGACGCTGTTTTTGTTGTTCTTTTGTCATGTTATTGAGGCTTTTTTGTCACTTGTACATAAGATACCATGTACTATCACTTGTTGGCACATTACCCTGTTCTTTGATTGCAAATTTTCCTGACTATTTGCACCCCTTAAGTGTTTCTTGCAAGCTGTTGTAACAAAAATAATTCTTCCATTGTGAGATCAATAATGTTCCATCTTATCTTATCCTCTCCTGAATCTCACGCAGCGACTGTTTGAAGTGTGCCGATATGCTTACCTGCTAATGCTCCTCCTTGCAACCCTATGGAACCAGGAAGTGCTGTTTATACCTCCTGCCCAGTTACTGCTTCATGGCACTGCTTATCTCTCCTTTGCAGAACACAGACGGGGCAAAAATAGGCAAAACAGTAGCTATACATACACAGAGACCCAGAGAGGTTTGAGTGTTCGAAATCATTCCCAAATACTGTACCCGCAAAACGCACAACATACTAGCCATTTTTTTTCCCTTGGCCTATGTCAACTGTATTGTTCATTTTGCTAACCCCCTGTTTGTCTGCATCACCTTCAATTCAAGTCTGATGTGGCAGCTGTGAAAGGGACTAGAGAAAGAATTCCCTTGCACCAACTTGAGCTCTTTTCTTCAAGGCTGAACAGAAGCTGGACGTACCCGCGAAAGGAACATCTTTCGGCAACTCCGAGATAAGCAAGGAGCGCTCCGCTGCGAGGCCGGCATTGTGAGCGGAAAATTGCGTCGGAATCGTGACAAAAGACCCACAAGCCCCTGCAATTTGCTTTCCGGATAAGGAATCATTGTAAATTATCTGTTAAGACTGACCACAGCTGCACGGGGTTCATCTATAGCGCCGACTGCCCTTTCAATGTTTCCACCGCTGAGCACGGCTTTCGGCTCGCTGAACACTCTCACAACATGTCAACAGTGTTTTCTTGTGTGCAAATACGCGCGGGGCTGCCGATGTATACACCGCCTTCCTACCCATGTGCGAATCCTTTGTGCGGCGGGACATATTTGTTAATTGATGCTTTGTGCAATGGGTTAACGGCCAGTGGGCCCCGATGTCAGGCTATATCAGCCAATAGCACATGATGTAATATATTCATGACCGTCTAACGCTGCAAATGCAATTCTGCGCATTAATAATTGGACAAAAGCAAAATGATTTATGTACAGTTATGTTATACACGTGTATGCCATCGAATCATCTGTTTTATGACCCAACCATCACCTCAATTGATGGATGGAATACAAGTGTTAATGGGATGATTGGGGAGTCTTTCATCTCCCCCTGGTGTCTCTGGAAAACCACACTTGCAGCTTTCCCTGCACTGGGTCAGAGCCACCAATACACACTAATGGAATGCCGAAGAAGAAGCTAACAGGCAAACGGGTAAAGCAAACTAAAGCCTACAGTTAAACAGTATTTACTGTTACAACCTAAGCTTGGCGCACCCAAATAGTAGACGGAGAGAAGGTAAGTACAAGATGTATTATAACAAATAATAGAAAGCTGGTTGACGGCTGGTTGGGCGGAACTGAGGTTGTGGTTATTCGAAGCAGGCAAGATGGTGGAGGCTGGAGTGGAGCAGGTAGGTGGCGAACTGGCACGAGGATCGGACAAAGGGCCTGTCCCAATACTCGCACTTCCACCCTGGGTGCAAGTGCGTAGGGTGTCCCAATCCTCCATAGGGGTCTTTCGCCCCGCCCCGCCCCCTTTGCACCCCTGATCCACACTTCACCGAAGCCCGCATCCAAGCGGACTTTGGCGAAGAATATTGCCCATAATTATTTGCGGTACAGACCAGAGACAGAAAAATAGCTGCATCCGCGGATTTTGCGCTGAAAAACATTACTTTTGATGTAATATTTCAACGTTTCTCCTGCTGTATGTAAATACACTCAAGGTTTGCTATGTTACTTGGGAAGAAGCATAAATACATGATGAAGCACTACGATGATTTGCGCACGGACATTATGCAACAATTTTCAACTTTTCACTTGAACAAAACTTAGGATGTATAAAAACTTACCAGATACTAGTTAGTTACCCACTCTACATTTAAAATAAAAATTATACAAGCAAGCTCAAATAAATTACTAATATCTAATATATATAGATATATATATTTTAACGTGTTTTAACGTCAACTCATTAACTACTACTTTTTTTTTCACAGGGACAGACAAAATACACTGTCCCAATTCGGCAATTTTTGCACACTTGTATCCTGCGCACTCGAACCCTTGCGTGCACTTCAAACAAGTGCAGACTTCGCAGAGGAGCGTAGGGCGCAGTGTGGGCATTGGGACAGGGCCGTAGACTGAGGATCTGGCCGAGAAGTGAAGGAGAGTGCATGTACTGCATGTGATGAGTTGAGTGGATACAGATGTGCCAGTTGGCCAACCAGGGAGCAGGAGCAGCCACACCCACCAGGGAAGAAGCCAATGCCACGCCCACAACAGCAACAAACAGGACAGACATACACTACAACATTTACAGCCAAGTTTGAGTGAAAAAAATGATCTCCATTGTGTAATTGGATGTACAATCTCCCTCTCTCCCTTTGTCTTTTCTGTCAGCGTAGTATTGTTTGAATCTGACATTCCCAGAGATATGAAAAAGCTTCTTGGATGAAAGGCGTCTTGGAAATACAAAACAACCCAGTCCAAATGGCAAATTCGTCGAAATAGGCTACTACAAGGAACTGCTCTGGGACGATTGAAAGCGTACTCAAAAACGCCTCACAAAATCTGCATTCAACAAAGACGTTTTCACTGTTCATAGCTGATGTAAGGGCAGAGTTACAGTTGCTTCGAGCCGTCTACGCTCACGGCTTGTTTGTCCAGTCCGAGCAAACTTTTGACTTGACTTTGACTTTCAGATTCCTTCAACTGCCTGATGTAACCGTCTCATATCATTAGATGAACTTTCTTGAGATGGGATACAGGAATTTGGGGATCCTTGGGAGTTAAAGCCTTTGCAAAGATTATCGAGAAGTGATGTTCGAGTTGTGCATCCCAATACCAGTGAGAGAATAAGCCAGGCTCGGATAGTCCAATGCAGACCTCCTTTGTTGACCTTATGTACGGGCCATAGTGGGAACAGTCCACCATTCCTGATGTAATATCAAGTAATAATGCATCAGACTGCTCCAAAGTTTTAGCGAGGTGAGAACATACTCGTATTAGTGTCAGTGTTCATACAAATTGGTATCGGTACACACCTCTCTTGGCTGTTTTTGTCAAGGAAAAGTAGAGCACGTGGGTTTCTGGAAAAAAAAAAAGTTTGCGGCACAAGTTTCAACTATCTATTTTCATACGGAAAGTCTGTCCGTCTGATTGCATCTTGACTTCTTCCATTAATCCTCTTATTATCCATCCCCGGACTCCGCTTTCACCTTCTGGATTTTGAGTTTGCAGCTCCCTGGACGCAAACTTCATCCATAATTCAATTTGAGCATAATGGCAGAGAAATCTAAAAAAAAAAAAAACGCTCTTCAGCTCGTGCTCGTGCCAGCTTAGCGGCCACATACCCGCTCCTAACGGGAATAGTCCGCATCGAGCCCCTACGTACGTGACAAAACTCCCTCGTTTGAAAAAGGTTGAGACATTATTCCATTCAAAGCGTCGCAAAACAAAAGATTTAATTCATCTTGAAATCCCTGTGGTGTTTGGTGGAATACACAATCTGCTCCTTTTTGCATCTCCCATCTTTGCCCGTGTGTGCATAGCAGGGAGAACCGTAAACAGCAATATAAAACAAGAGCTCAACTATATAAAATATGTATCACACAGAAAGTCAATTGTCAGGCAAAATGCTGGCATTTGTTGGTCATCATCACAGCGGGAGGTTAAAGAAAACACAGCGGGGGCCACCGGATGAAGCTTGTTTGAAAGGAAATCCCCCTTAAGCGATATTAAAGTTCCCCAATGGCTTTGATACAGCATGAAATGTAATTACTGCTCCGCCATTGGCTGTATTTTCTTTCTTTTTTTTCTCCAACACTCGTGAACCAGGAGGAAAAAAAAAGTGCAATATGAAAGGGTTTCTCTCTTGCTTGAAACATGCCTCTCACTGATTCTGACATTTTGCGGTCTCAAAGTGTAGCCTAATTGATCATTTGCACTCTTTCCGTAGTTTTGAAGGTGGGGAAAGAGACTCTTACACGTTCAAAAATAGTCCGATCAAATCAATCAAGCAAAACTTTATTTCTAGAGCACTTGTCGTATAAGGTTGTAGTGCTAAAGTGCTTTACAGATTACAAACAATTCTACGACTTACACCTCATTTACACCGAGTACGTTATGTCCGTGGCCCGTTTAATGTGTGTTTGCCATAACAATAGGAAAAGGAAACAAAATAACGATGTCCATCCATCCATCCATCCATCCATCTTCTTCCACTTTTCCGTTCGAGGTCACAGACTCCTACCCTTCCTAAAAAGGGCATAAGGGCGGGATCTTTGCTGTGACATGTAGTTCGCTCATAACCGCGCCATTAGCTCCCATGCTAACGGCCTGTCAATCAAAGTCCGGCCCTCATTAGTATAGGAGATATCTAAAATGTGTCTCACGAAAACCCGCCTGGTCCCTGTAATTCTGCCTAACCTAACCTAATATCTAGCAGTAGAAAGTTTTGGGAAATTAGGCACCAGCCTTTAAAGTTGTTTTTAATGTGTCTAAAGTGCAATTCTTGCTTATGGATAACTAGCTTGTTTTGCCGTCCCTGTATGGAAGTACTACATGGAGGGCAGTGTCATCGTCATGAAACTCTGCCATTGGTTTCAAGATTGATGTCAAGGCGGAACTGCTTTCCCGTGTTTCGGTGGGACAGTAAACAGCGTAACACCACTCCAAGTCTCTAAACTTCCCTGGAAGTTTGTTTGTTCTGCACATATTGAGCCAAAAGGAGCGAGCTAAAGCTGTGTCTCTATCCCGTCACTGCCCGCTGAGACCCATCACACGGACCGGCTTTCCTTTTTCTCTCTCACAGAGACTCGCTACGAGCTGAAACTCCGAGGACCGAGAGCGCACAGCTTCAGAGGGTGGATATGGGGATGGTGATGATCGGAGGAGTGCAGAGACAAGGAGAGAGGAGTAAGCGGAGGCGGAGAGGACACAGACCAACGGCGGCTCCATGTGATGTTTCTTGTAGTGCAGGAAACACATAAACCCTGAGCATTGCCTAAAAAGTGAAGTCAAAATCTGGGAATGGATACAAGCTCTTATATTATAATAATGCATTGGTTTTGTATAGCGCTTTTCTGGACACTCAAAGACCACCACCACCACTCACTCACACAATACATTCGCTCGGCTTCCTGGAGTTCCCAAACGGTCTCCCATCCAAGTCCTGCCAGGCCCTTCCCTGCTTGGCTTCCAAGGTCTGACGGGATTGGGCAGAGCAAAGGCGGTGTCAATGTAAATGAGGATATAATTGCTCAAAGTCATCCAATAGATAAATCCCTACAGCACTCAATCTCCATGTTTCAGATCTTTTCCTAATTGCCACCACAGCGCCTCCACTGGTGAGGAGGGAAATACATTATTAAAAGAGGAGGAGAAACGGCATTTTTCCAACTATTTATTGATTTTATTCAGGTTTCATTTAATTTTCGACAACTTTCTTGATGCGTAACGTTCAGGCTTCTGCATGTGTCAAAACGCCCTTGTATAAATTAGCTGATGATCTTCACATCATGAGTGTAAAAACCCACCCTCTGTGGACCGTTGCAGTGTGCAGAGAATTAGCTGGGGTCTCAGCCGCCCAGCAATGCCAATCTAATCTATGCAAATAATTAACCGGGCCTCTCTTCATCTCATTCTAACAAGTTGCATTTGACACAGAGGCAGCTCCCAAACGAGTCCATTAGCGCTCTCCTGCCTCAACTTCAGGCTTGACATTTGACACGAGAAGGCTGGCCCCTCGTGACTCGGTGGAATGGGACTCGTGCGCCTTCAAGATCTTGCTACACAAACCACACAAATCCCCGTTCATTGGTCAGGGGCTCTGAAAAAGTGGCGTGTCGGCCCATTTCTCTTCTTGAGTTGATACCACGTGTATTTTGATTTTGGTTATTAGATTTAATACATGTAAATTTGTGTTGAGTCTTGTTCTTCTAGAGCTCTATGACTTAAAGTTCCAAAGCTATGTCCAAAAGTCGGCAACAGAAGGTGTCAATCTGGCTGGAAATCGCAGAACACTGAGCACTTTTTGTCCCTCAATTATGATCCAGTGCTTATTACCTTGTGTTTCAGACTTTGGTGTTGGTTTTATGTTGGTTTTGTTCCACTTAATGCCTGAATTGATCCTTGTCTATCATATAATTTCATCCCTCTGACGTCAGAGACCGCAAGAAGATGGGCCCTCATCGACATTATCTTCCTCTACAGTCGATACCAATCCCATAGCAGCTCCATTAGCACTTACACTTAGATTCCTGTGCTGCGTTTGGATGATTTTCTGCCTCAATTATCAGCACATCCATACTTTCCAGAAGATCGAATTGTGCTGGTTCCTGCGCAACACACTTTGCTGTTAACGTAGTTTCTCGAAGGCAGAGTTGAACTGGGTAAAAGAGTCAAGAATGAGTCAACAAAGTCACTGAAGATTCATGTTCAACAATGTTATTTGGCCAAAGAATGAAGTCAACAGAGTTTAATGGAAGGCAGGAATTCTTCTGGAATGAAGAGGTGGGTGCTAGGCTGTTATTCGGGTTCCTGCTAATCATGCCGAAAATTAGTCGCCATTAAGAAAATGTCTCCGGTTAAGCAATATCGGATGCGAATCGCCGTCTAACTTGACTGTGACTTATATGAGGCGTAATTGGGCTGGGCTCTCCTCGCAGTGCCAAGTGCCATAGCCATAGCACAATTAAAAATTCATATTTCTTTCCCACGCACCGATAGGCCTTCATATCTTTGGCAATTATGGCCACAAAGACGGATACACAAACAGCTTTCCAATTTGATCAGCCACATCCCTAAACGGCTCTGCCCCTCCATCATTGTTTCCAAATGCACCCAGGCCATAGCGAACACAACTGGTCATCTGGGAACCGCACGATAATTGATCACAATGATAATGAATTGCGCGGCTGTGAGGATTTGTCAGTGTGACAGTGGGCCAGCTGTGTATCCAGATATAAAAAGACCGGTTTATTTTGCATACCGAGAGGATGGAGGCAGAGAGGGGTGGGCGTGGTGGTGGCAGATCCACTATCCTCCATCCCGCAGCTGCCTGGCAAACCCTCTCCGAGCGAGCCCCAGCTGCCGTACGCTTGATCAAAGCACGTTATTATTGGGAAACATGAGGACGCGGAGGCAAACAAAGGGCCGAACAAGGCCGAGAATCTGTCACCGCATGCTGGGCACTGCGCAATCATTTGCATTCGGGAGGTTCACCATCATAGCTACGAGCGTCTTCGAAGCGGAGGAACCCCGTCGAGAAAGGTCCACTTAGTCCAGCATCTGCACAATCAAGGGACAGCTAACCTCTCCAAGACACTTTTGATGCTGGAAACTCGCGGAACCCCCAAGGCTGATGAGAATTGTAAGATCTTGCATCGTGCAGTAGAGTGGTCGACAATACGCCTGTCACTTATGAGAAGGACTCATCGAGGTGTTGGGATGAAAAGGGTTCGAGCAATGTATGTCTGAGAAACAAACAAGGCTGTTTCGTAATAGCAACTTTGATTCGGTGTTCCCTTTTTCGTCAAAGCTATTGTTTCTTCAGTGAGATGTGGCCTGGATCCGAGAGCTTATAGCTTGCCTTCTCATGCTTTTTCATTGCTCTGCTTTTCTCGAATGATAAAATCCAGATTGATACGACAGTTCAAAAACCATTCGCCCACAAGAGGATGGACTTTTAGCATCAACACGACAAACTGTATCATCGAGACATCCAATGATTTAACCATAATGAGTGTGGAAAACCAGCCTTCACCAAAAACCCAGTGCAATAACTCCTTTAGAAAGTATGATTCCAGGTATATTGCATTGTCCCGTTCTCGATATCGTCCCGGATCTTGGCCAGGGGTGTCTAGCTTGAGGATAACCCAGACAGACAACAGGACACTCTTTCTTTGATTGACATGAAAAAAAGTTTAAAAAAAACACAGCTGGCAACGTTCCACTGACAAGAAATATGAATAGTGATGTCACATTGTCGGGCGAAGTCTTCAGCAGATCTCTTCCATCTATCGCTTAACTTAAAGCATAAATCCTACGGTCGGTGAAGAATGCTCAGCAGGAGAGCGCCCATCCCTGGCTGTGAAATGACATTACTTAACATTTTGCGTGGCTGCGCTGTCACGAGCAAGCGCATGAATCAGTGGTTTTCGGCAGAGAGCGGCAAATGTCAAACGCAATCCTTATAGCCCTGTGTGGCGGAGACAGAAGGACATGCTGCGCTGCAATCTGTAAGAGGCTGACGGAGGCATGCGCGCGCCTGCAGTCGACTGGCTACAAAATGCACTTCTGGAGTCAGGGATCTAGCACAAGAAGTTAGCTTTATCAAAGATTAAAGAGTCATGCACTGATCGCGAAAGAGAAGATTATGGCCATCTACAGGTTGGATCATTTAAGCATTTATTTATTCATTAGATTGTGTATCATTCTCACTATAGGGCGGACAGTTCAGCGTGGAATGGGGTGAAGATCAGGAAGAAACACACAGCTGTCGAGGCCAGGAGTTGAACCAACAAAGCTGAGGATTGAGGAAGGCTTTGTGCCTGAGCGCAGCGACTTAACCCCCCTGGAAACGCTCAGGTTTGAAGAGCAGTCTCTTATGGCAAACTAACAGTGTAGATGTGTTAAACCCAAGTGTCAGGGCTGAACTGGACTGACGAGACTAGATGATGATTTGAATCAATGAATTTTCATGTTAATTTTCAAATTGTCTAATTAATTGTAAAATGCAGGGGATTCATGGCTGATTTCGACCTTAACCCTTTATAGGGCAAGTGGCTACTTTGGTCATTTCCATACACTTTACACATGGCCTCTCTGCTGCACATCAGTAAGGTCAAAAAGCATGTAGTCCTCTCTCAGCCAATGAGAAGGGATCACCCAGCATCACAAATCCCACTACTGTGGCATTTGACCAATCAGCAAAGACCGGTCACGCTCTCTACTTCTTGTTTTCTCTTTACTCTGGCTAAATTCCTGGTACATTTCTTAACATTTTATTGGTGAACAATTGTGCCAAGTGATGATATATGTGTTGGTTTTGGAGGATGTAGTGAAATAAGTGAAAAGCATGAAAAAGGCAGGCACCATATTTGATCATACGCCCTGTTCACTTAAACCTAATGTTAATGTTACTTACAGTATTTTCTTGAAAAATAATCAATAAACTGTAGGACTATGTTTTTATGTTGGCAAAGGTTATGATTAGTAGCATTTTTAAGCAAACAATATTAGGTGACTGACCCCACAATCACCTTACAAAAGCTCTTGCCTATGACAGGTGTGAATATTCAAACATCAATATCACAAAACACAACGCCTCCTTAATACCAGCACCCCCTGAAACATGAAGTACTTTTGTGTATATTTTTTCACCCCTTAAAGGGCAGTGAACTAAATACGGTAACTTCGCTTATGGTAACTTCGCTCACTTTGACCCAATGACACTCTTAAGTCGAAATTATGTATTTCAAAGTATTTCAATGAGTGCCCTATAAAGGGTCTATATAGTCTGCAGTACATATTGTAGTTGTGGATAAAGTAAGGTGAGGTAAACAGATCCCCCGTAGGGAAATCTGTTTATGGGAACTGCTTACCCACAAACGTACTATCATATGATGCCAAAGGAAACAAGTTAAGTATTCAATCAAACCAACAACAAACAACTGGAGACATGTGGGGTCGGTGTGGGGTTCTCTGCAGATCATCATTCATTGCTGATAATACGTTGTTTTTTCTTCATGATGTACCTGTATATATATTTTTTCCTCCTCTCTCGGTTTTCTATTTTCTTAGATGGATTTTTTTTTTATTTGAGAAACAAGGCGCCGAGTCTGACTCCGGCTAAGTCTGTGGCACAGTTGACGTCGCCGCGTGAACAAAGTGCACCCAAAGAGCTCATCAGGAGCAGAATCTGGGTTAGAACTGTTGACACGCCGTGGATCACAGTGTGAGACAAACCAACATCTGCGCGGCATCACGATTTATAGCTGCCTGTCAACGCACATAGGAGAGCGCTATATCACCCGCTCGATTTGGGAGGGAGCAGATTTACATGGGGCAAATTCGTGACAATGGGTTTATTCTTTTGGAGGCAGCTGCAAAGACAATTGGTGGAAAAAATATAAAATGAAAAATAGCTAATGATAAGCTACTTGCTCTACAGGCAGTGTTGGGGAGAACATATTCAGAATACTTGCCTTAAAAAGGTATTCTGAAACAAATTCCATTCCCACCAATCAGACGACTGTATTGTGAACACTTTGATGCATATTATCTTCCTCTGAGCACAGTCTGTTTCTTGGATACCTGGATTGTATTTTGGGAGAGAGAAATTTGGTGTGGAAGTTTTGTGAGCTGATTTAGAACAACTTTGATGTGCTGAAACCAAAAATCATTGGCCGAGGAGTAAAACAAAAAGACTGAGCTAAACCAAAGTCTGTATAATGTCTTCAGTCCTGGTGCCTGTCTCTCCACAGTTAGGGGGAGACATGGGTATCATTTGCGTTTGTGCATATATTTCCTGACAAAGCAGCTGCTACAAACTGGCGAGTGTTGGTTGGACAATTTCTGAATGCTATGTACAGACACTTTTATTCTTTGATTCGTGAGATCACTTCTTAGAAATGGCAAAAAAAACATGACGGGTAAATGTTGTCGAAAGCAGCCCCTTGCCCGGGGCTGTTTGGAACATCCTATGGGTTGGTTTTAACAGAACTACAGAGAGTCAAAATCATGGCCGACAGTAGACAGTAGACGTAGAGTAGCCCAAGTTAAAGAAGCAGATACAGTCCCTACATTTAAGACTAGGCTCAAAACGTACCTCTTCGAATTAGCTGATAATCAGGTTAGTTAGGTAAAGCTCTAACCCACAGCCTGAAGTAAAGCTGCCTCAGGAGGAACACTGCTGTGGGAAGTACGGTCCACTGAGCGCTATCCTCTTCTTCTTACTGCAGACTTTGTCTTATCATGATACGATATTTAATTTATCTGTAGTCTGTTCATCACTATTCACATGGTGTCTCCTGTCCCACTCCCCCTCGGGAGTGCCTGTCTAGATCTAACGGCGGAACCTGGGTGAACGGAGGAACCCTGCATTCTGGAATCTGAGGACTGGACGGTCTGTGATCTTGACCCGTCTGCTGAGGGATCCTTCGGCCCTGGGTCTCTATAGCCTGTCCGTCCATGGGAGTGGATCTCTCCTTCTGTGGTTCTCCCCAAGGTTTCTCTTTTCTCCTGCCGGGTTTTTGAGTTTTTCCTTGCCGTGCTGGAGAGTTTAAGGACAGGGGACGCCCACGCCGCTCGTCGCTACCTCCTATTGGACATTATATTTGCCTGGATTCACCTGAACTTTTAATTGTCATATTTATTGCTCTGTTTTATTGCCTTAATGTGTTTGGTGCAGCCCTGTGAGGCGACTTCTGTTGTGATATTGGGCTATACAAAACCATTAAACTTGAAACTTGAAATTAGAGCGGGGGGATTGGCGGTTTGAATCCCGCAAGTGCACACTATCGTTGTGTCCTTGGGCAAGACGCTTCACTCACATTGCCTCCAGTGTCTGCGTACGCTGGCGTAAGAGTGGATAGGTGAGAGGTTCCTTGATGTAAAGCGGTTTGAGAGCCTAAAGCAGGTAGAAAAGCACTATATAAAGGTGACCATTTGCCTCTACCTTAGCTTAGACAAGTTGATTCGTACGTGTCACAAAAAGACCAAAGATGTTGTTAGCATTTAGCCTCTACCCCTCTCTCTCTCTCTCTCTGACCAAGCTCTTCCACGTTTTCCCTATACGGTTACGTGGGCACGATCCAAGTACACAAAATTAAACATGTCGATTTTCTAAGCGGATAAAAAGGGGAACAATATTGTATGGCGTAATAACACCTTGTGTGGCCAAACCGCCTTCGCTCTGCCCAATCCCGTCAGACCTTAGGAGCTAAGCAGGAAAGGGCCTGGTCGGTGCTTGGATGGGAGACCGTTTGGGAACACAAGGAAGCCTAGCGAATGTAGTGAGTGTGTGAGTGAGTGGTTGGTGGTGGGCGCAGACTGGTTGCCTCGCTTCCGTCAGTCGACCCCAGGGCAGTTGTGGCTACAATAGTATGAATGAGTAGTGAATGAATAGTGCAACATTAAGCGTCTTTGAGTGTCCAGAAAAGCACTATATAAAACCAATGCATTATTATTATTATTATTATTAGGAGCACTGAAGATATTTCTGTGCGGACGTGGAAAAGCCACTTACCACAAAAACCTGATCTGATACAGAAAAATGCCATTTTCAGATTCTGCGTTGCACAAATGTTCTCAGACACTTCGCAAAAAGTATTTCTATTAAAAGTGAAGCACTGCAGAGCTAAACTCTTCCCCTGGTCGTTTTGATCTTTTCTTTCTCATTAATGCTGTGCAATCAGCTA
Source organism: Gobius niger (assembly GCF_951799975.1). Taxonomy (NCBI): domain Eukaryota; kingdom Metazoa; phylum Chordata; class Actinopteri; order Gobiiformes; family Gobiidae; genus Gobius; species Gobius niger. Next base: position 8,882,390 of record NC_136874.1, read on the forward strand.
AAATGCAATAACAGAGTCCCGCAATGTATTCCTTTGATTTTAGGGAAGTAGGTTTTCTACATGCTCTCAAATGAGAATGTAACTGTACCAGAAGACTGGAGGAGTCCCCTGTGGTCCAGTGATTTGAGCGATTCCTTTTCGTGAAATGTGCTTTATTTAGATCGAAGAACGTCAAATTCCACAACAAAAGAACACGACCAAGGTACTTTTACAATACAAGGAAGAGGATCTGGGTTGAAAGTTCTTCCAAATCTGCCAGTCACTGCTAAGTCAAAGAACCTCCATCGTTATTTACAGTGACCCCAAAAGCAAAAGCGAGAGACGGATTTTGCCCCATACCAGGGTCAATATGTCAACAGAGAGTCTGCCAATCTCCCGTGCCATATTTCCGATTCAGTAGTTGCCCTCTCAGGAGCGACGAATCGCGCTTGCACAGTGTTCCCTCCGTATTTACAAAGGCTGTTGTGTTTACCTGCATAACCGAAGCGTCCGCCGATTTGTGGCGCACTGGGGAACCATTTCACCGCCCCATTGTCTCCCCGCCTTCGCCTCTCTTCCTTTTATGCCCACTCATGAAGCACAATCACCATAACCTCGCGGGGCATTGGGAGGGGGGGGGGACGGGGTGGAAGAAGATGATGCATGAGCTCAGCACACACGGCATCAGGAAGGACGTGATGTGGCGTGGACGAGGTATGGACCAAAAAGCAAGTCCAAGGTCACGCCGTTGGTGATTAAGAGAAAGCCGTCGTCTGGAGAACGCGAGCGCCGCAAATAGTTGTCGACTAATGGTAAATCAATAGTCATGGGGGGGGGGGGGGGGGGGGGGATGATTAAACATTCAATCTTTGACAAATGGCATTACCGCTTTGGATTTCCAATGTGTCTTTAGTAGCAACAGGAAAAGAGGGTAGATCAGCAAGTTAAACGATATGTATACTTGGCATCTGCTGGATGGAGGGGTAAAACTGTTGTAGTATGTAACACAACAAAAGGTGCCGTGAAAAGGTGACGAAAAGAGCGGCAACAACGTGATGAAAACGCCACAAATAGCTACGAGAAAAAGCAACGGAAAAGTCACAAAACAAAACAAAGGAGCGACAAAAAAGTGACGGCAACAACGCGAGGAAATACGTTCCTTTAGATCCATTGTGTAGCTCACCTTGTTTTTTGCAGTTCAAGGCACGATAAATGAGGCAATAGGAATTAAAAGATCCCTCAAAGCAGTACTACGTAACTCATGCCCCTAGAGGCCATAAGCGCCACTGCAGATGTCGTAGCATGTTACGTTTTTTTACTCATTAATTGTCCGTGAGAGTAAATACTAAGCTGACAGATAAAATAAAGGGAGAGAGGGATATTGTACATCCAATTACACAATGGAGATCATTGTATTCACTCAAACTTGGCTGTAAACACTGTTTAAGTGGCGCTAGCCCACAGTTATCGTTGCCCGTTAGCCTGTTAGCTTCTTCTTCGTGATTCCATTAGTGTGTATTGCGCCTCCGACCCGGTGCAGGGAAAGCTGCAAGTGTGGGGGGGAGATGAAAAACCCCCCAATCATCCCATCAACACTTGTATTACCCCCAGAGGGACTACGGAAATGATTTATTAAGGCAAACAAGTTACTCAGTGCTGCTTTAGGTAAAGTTCAGAGTCTGTAGGAACCAGTACAATGGAGATAGTGTTGCAAAACTGACCTTAAAGGAAGAGGCCACCGTTTTTCCATACTGAGATATGTTCGCAAGGCAAGGCAAGGCAAGTTTATTTGTATGGCACATTTCATGTACATGACAACTCAATGTGCCTCACAGTAAGACCAAACATAGTAAAAATAGAATAAAAAGCATTAAAAACACAATAAAAGCATTAAAAACACAATGGAAATCAAGAAAACAAATCATTAGTTACAATTTCATTAAAGAAAAAAAGTTTCAATCTCCATAGGCTGCAGTAAAAAGTTGTCCTTTCAGCCTGGACTTAAAAATGCTCAGGGTTGAGGCCTGTGTCAGATCCTCATTGAGGCTGTTCCACACTTTTGCCGCATAAACCTGAAATGCAGCCTGACCATGTTTATTATTGACTCTGGGAACCACCAGGAGGCCCCTCCCTGACGATCTCAGGGCCCGAGGTGGTTCATACGGCTGCAACATGTCTGTTTTAAACTCTATTCTCTGAGCAACAGGAAGCCAGTGCAGAGACCGGAGCACTGGACTAATGTGGTCGTATTTCCTGCTTTTGGTCAGGACTTAACGGAGCTTAGACGAGTTGATGTGTACCTGTCTGGTCTTTGTGCGTGCCCTCAGTCACGCAAAACGACCAAAGATGTTGTTAGCATTTGTATTACAGTGTCATGTCATGCTACACATGGATACTAAATATGTGAATGTGTGAAGGAATACGCATGTGAAAGACGAGGGGCCATCTCGCTGTTGTAATCATTTCCTGAAATAAAAAGCATTGCAAAGGGTAAGTTTGGTCTGTTTTTCTCTGAAGAGTGTCAGGGCGCGTCCACACACCGGCTCGCGCTCATGTGAGTCAAATTATAGACACATTTGTTCTACCGCAAAGCTCGGGATCCAGGATAAAGGGAGATTAAGGGTACTAGCAAAGTGGTAAACAAAGCTAATCCCGATGAAACCCCGCCCCCACTCCCCCCAAAGTCAAAGGATCCGATATATTTGTTGCCACTTGTGTACAAAAAAGATCTCCGGTGGCAAGAACTCCCATTGAGCAAACGCGAGCGCTCGGAGTCACAGCGGCGTCATGTTTACCATGTGCTCAAGAGATTTAAATTGGAAATGGTCGCTACGTTTAAAGTATTAGGGGATAATCTCTCGGAAAATTGACGAAGATCGGGAACGGGCCCCCAAAAAAAAAGCCCATTAAAAGCGGCGCCTTGAGAGAAAAAGAGAATGAGAAGAAACTGTTGCACCACCATGACTTGGCCTCCACATTTCCATCATTTTTTTTTATACATATCCTCTTCGAGGCGTGTTCATTTATTTATCACAATACATTCAATACGACACAACCGTTAGCCGACACTTAATATTTTAGCGCCGGAGCATCGTGCATTATTCATTCCTATAATGGCCATGTTGGCACACATGCATCCTCAAATTCCAGACATCTTTTTTTGCTCAATTGGTTCATTTCTATTCATCCAGCACGTGTCAGACAGATGCATAAAATAATCATAGACTGGCCTGATTAAATAAAGCAATAAATATTAATATCTAATTTGTCTCCGAGGCGTTTTAATAAAATAGTACCGGCCAAATTGTGCTAAAGACTGTGACAATGTTCTACCTTCTTTCTGGTATTCTGGTACAGCAAATCTCTATTAGTTTTCTATTTGCCGTTGATTTGGTTTCATTTCTGTTGTCCTGGTTATTTCTTAGATGCAGCCTTTTTGTCATGGAGAAAAAGTCGAGCCTGGATGGGAGACCGTGAGAAAACACCAGGTTTCTTCATTGGTGCAATGTTTGCCCATTAAGGGAAGGCACTGCAGGTGAAGAGTGGGGAAAGAAATAAAGTTAGAGATTTGAATTTGAAACTTTTGCTGTGTAATAATAAGGCATTATACTGTATGCATGCAAAACTGCCTATGTTTTCAGCGGCAAAATCTAAATGAGTAGAGGCAGGTTTAAATGTATTTGTTTTTTTCCCCACATTGTTATTTTTTTCATCACTTTTTTCATTTATTGTAATTTTTTCATTAGTTTTTTGTCATTTTTTCATAAATTTTTTTGTCATTTTTATCACTTTTTTGTCATTTTTATATCACATTTTAGTCATTTATGTATCACATTTTTGTCATTTTTTCATCACATTTTTGTCATTTTCATCAATTTTTTGTCATTTTTTCATTAGGTTTTTGTCATTTTTTCCATCACATTTGCTCGTCCTCTGAAGAACCATCGAAATACTGTTGAGTCCAAGACAGTCTGTAGGAGCTAATGAAGCCTGTAGCCTCTCCTGTCATTGGGCGTGGCGGTCTCCCTGAAAGGAAATGACCATATCTGGATGAGAGCGTCATCGACTTTCATACTACACATGGATACCAAACATCATTATTCATGAATGTGAAGTGTGAGAAAAAGGTTTGTGCGGCGCAGACGCTGTAGTTTCTTGGAAATCTCCTGCTTGCTAGTGGACAAAATAATCGGCCGACCGATATGGGTCTTTGTAAGGCCGATGCCAATATTTTGGGATGTTAATTAGTCGATGCCGATATCCTCGGCCGATATTTCTGGCTGATTTTTCCAAATGTCTGGTCTATAATCCTGTAAAAAAAAATATTGGCCACTCCAGCAGTGGCCGATTTTATTTTATTACTTTAGGTGATCCAATCATAGTTTCTGTCCCAGCTTTGATTAGTTGTCGTTAGCATTAGCATATTGCTACTAGCGGCATTTTGCGCGGCGATCAACAATACAATAGTGGAGGTTAAAACTAACTCAGCAGTGGAATTCTCCAGATTCTGCATTTCAAAACAGACATGCAGCATGTCCATATTGATGGAGGTTTAGTGAAACTTGTGTTTAACAAACTTAAAGCTAATTTTCATTGCAACGACATTTTCGGTCCCAGAAATATCGTCTTTTTTCAGCACTAGATCGGCCAATAGCTGATCCCTCTAGTAGCCTAAGTTTTGTCTTGATAGTAAGGGAGAAAACAAGCTAAAAATGTCAACATTGACCCCCGCGTGAAAAATTGCGGTGAAACTTGTGCGTCTCGCCTTAAATAGGTCCGTCTAGCGCTTCGACCACTTCTACAACTCCCGTCCCTGCTGCTCCCATTATTCTTCATCGACGCCTTAATGTGATGAAACAATCCAGGCAATTGTCTGACCCTCCCGTCCTTTCCTGTCAATCATAACCGCGCAGTTCCACGCGGATTTACAACCCGCACATGTGGAGTTATGATGGCGCGCCCGTACGTGACTACCCACCACCCCCACCCCCACCCCCCCTCCCTCCCTCTCCTCCCTCGAATTCAGCATGGAGCTCCCGTCGCTTGGCTGGCACATTACAGTGTGTGTTTGTCGGCCTCAGCACACCGCGGACCCCTCCAGGCGCAGCCAGGCTCCACTCCAGCAATACGTCTCTCTTTTCATTACTTTGTCATAGGGTTCCAGTGGCCTCCAACCCCGGCCCATCAATCCAAACGCCAAGTCCACACCCCTGATCTCGGTTCAGTTCATACGTCCAGGCACCGCCCCAACTTTACAACTCGAAAGCGTATCTTGATCGCTAATTGAATAGTTTAGAAACAGCCTTGCTTTTCATTTTCAACATCATACTTCCAATTCTATGCAAGGAGACGCATATTTACTGACAAATTGCATATTTTACAGCCCGGGGCGCAAACGGAGCACGCGCTGCATCGGTAATTTCCTGAATCCATCACTTGATCAAAAGTGTACCCTACAGGATCACTTGATTTACTTCAGACGTCTGAGCGAGAGATTTATTCGTTTTCGTAACAAAGCAAATGCGTTCCGTGACAGACCGCGGCGGATTTAGCAACGCCGCGCCGTCATACGAGGAGCGGTAATTTACGCCGGGTGTAATTTTTCAGCGATCTTCGCGAGAAAAGATGTGGAAGCGATCGTTTAGCCATTTCTCATTTGCTTGGGTGTAAGTAACAGCGTGCCAAATGTGCTCAAAATGAAAAGTACAGTGTGTGTGTGCGAAGAAGTTGCCAGAAATCACATTATACCGACGCGGTGTACTTTGACAGATAAAACCCGTGATCGAAATTGCGTTGGATTCATTTATACCACTGCCACCTGTACTGCTCGCCACGTTCTCACTTAACCCTTTACAGGGCACTCACTGAAATACATTGAAATTGGGGGACATAACACAAGTTTATTTCTGTTTTTCCAAAATAGTTCAATACTATGCAGAAAATCAATGTGAGCGAAGCTAACATATCCTTGCCCTTTAACGGGTAAATACTAAGGTGTACATATAAAACATGCAAAAAGTACTTTCAGGTCTCGGGGGGTGCTGGTATTCAGGAGACGTTGTGTTTTGTGATATTGATGTTTGAATGATCACACCTGCCATAGCCCAGAGCTTTTGGAATGTGATTGTGCTTTAGTGCAGTGGGCGGGGTCAGTCACCTCCAATATTGTTTGCCTAAAAAGTTACTAAAAATAATATTTGGCAACATAAAAACATAGTCCTAAGGTTTATTGGGGCGTTGTCAAGAAAGTAAAGAAGACATTTAAGGATTGACGCAGTGGCTTATGGGATGGCACATAGCTCCTAATCACAGGTAAGTTAGCATCAGAGGTTCCTATGCCAAAGTGGCTATGATAGTTAGCATTGAGGCTCCTTTTCCTAACTCCTTCATAACTGACAGCCCAATTCGGAAGCTTCTTATCATGGCGGACGCTGATGCACATCCGGTTTGGCGTAAGACCTCTTGCCAATCTGCTCACTTCGTAAGGGGCCTTGGTTCTTTTTCAGACTTCAGAGAAAACAGGAAGTTGAGAGCGCGACCGGTCTCTGCTGATTGGTCAGATGCCACAGTAGTGGGATCTGTGATGTAGGGTGATCTCTTCTGATTGGCTGAGTGAGGACTACATGCTTCTTTACCTTACTGATGTGCAGCAGGGAGATGGAAAATTACGGAAAAAATCGCCACTTGCCCTATAAAGGGTTAAATCTCTCCTTTCTATCCTCTGGTTTCCCTTTGGCCCTCGTCCCCTCCAGTCCCCGCACAGACTCTCAGCTGTCAGCCCTCCGCCGGTCACCACCTCCCGCCTGGTCAGTTTGGGCCTTCTCACTGCAGTCGCCGCCCTGGGCTCTTTGGCTTCTCTTCCTCCTCAGTCACAAAGCATTATCAAGTGCGGCAGGGCTGCGGACCACTTACACACTCACCAAGCACAGGCTAAAGGACGACACGCAATCCTTTTCTCAGGCTGGAGCAGCGCAAGTTACACTCATACGAGTCTTTCCCCGAAGTTACACTTAATTACAGTCGCTCAAAGAAGTCCTCAGGGACAATTTTCCGATCGCTGTGCCCTAATTGTGCCATTATCTTAATCAAGTTTACCTTAACTGTTTAAGCGCCTGGATACACATCACACTTTGTGGTGAGCTGCAGTTTTGGGAATTGACTTTTAAACAGGTTTGTGTCGTCACACGCAAAACACAACGAGTAATTACTTCCACGGCCTGAAGAGGACAGCAGTGATGCGGTCGCTCTATCGGTCTGTCGTGGTGAAGAGGGAGTTGAGTCGGGGGCAAAGCTCTCGATTTACCGATCGATCCATGTTCCCACCTTCATATGGTCATGAGATTTGGGTAATGACCGAAAGGACAAGATCGCGAATACAAGCGGCCGAAATGAGTTTCCTTCGCAGGGTGGCTGGGCGTACCCTTCGAGATCGGGTGAGGAGCTCAGTTACCCGGGAGGAGCTCGGAGTAGAGTCGCTGCTCCTTCACGTGGAAAGGAGCCAGCTGAGGTGGCTCGGGCATCTGTTTTGGATGCCTCCTGGTCGCCTCCCGCGGGAGTTGTTCCAGGCATGTCCGTGGAAGACCCAGGACACGCTGGTGGGACTATGTCTCCGAGCTGGCCTGGTGTCGCCTCGGGGTCCCCCCAGAACAGCTGGAGGAGGTGTGTGTGGATCGGGAAGTCTGGGCATCTCTGCTGAGACTGCTGCAAGAAAATGGATGGATGGATGGATGGATGGATGGATGGATGGATGGATGGATGGCCTGAAGAGGAGAGTTTGTGTCCACACTAAACACTGACAAAACTTCACTGGTCTCGGTTTGGTTTCATATGGTTTACACATGACGGACATCCTTTCATACATTATTTAAAGTAGTGTGGTACGGCTCTTCTCTTGCCTCATTTTCCCCGAGGCAGACATGCTGAAAACTACATATCACAAACACATTTCATCAGGCCAGGTGGGTAACTCGCCGAAGGGCACAATGGCAAGGAGCGGATTCTCCAGACATCTTTCATGGAGCTTACAGTATTCTGAGCTGAGGCTGTCCATTAAACATGGAAATCGATACACTCATAGACCTTTGCAAATGATCTCCAGTGCATAAATCAGTGTGATCCAAGGTGTCACTGGGAGACCAACACATCTAGATCCAGCTGATTTAAGCTCAGGCTTCAGAATGGAGTTGATGTGGTATACATTTGCTATTTGGTGCATTCATGAGAGGCTATAGCGAGGTAGCCTGACCCGCGGGCAGCTGCAGGACCAGCGAGACACACATGATATTGATTTGGTCTGAGGAGCTGAGAGACTGTTACCTCAGGCAGGAGGCTGGCCATGAGCCGGGAGGTCTGGAGTGACCTGCTGCTTGGGGATACGTCAGGTGAAGGACACTGGCACATGGTACAAGCTTAACCCGCACGCTCATGGGACGGGACTGGACCACTTTCAACATGTAGGGGACAAAAATAACCTGAAAACTGCACAGATTAACCTCTAAACCCCTGTGTTAGCCAAGAGCATTTTCTACAGGTCAGTGTTTCCCAAATCGGTAAGTTTCTTGACTACAGCTTACAGCCTATAGTCCAGTGTAATGCCTCATTAAGACCTACAAAACTGATCTAAACAGATCTTTTTCCTCGCACTGTTGCCGTGCTATCTTTTTTTGTTGTTTTTTTGTTTGTTTTTTACATTTCTGTCATTGTATTTGAGTCTTTTTTTCATTTTTTTTTCTTTTCTTGTGGCTTTCTTGTTGTGTTTTTTTTTTCATAATTTTTGTCAGGTTTTCTTGTCAGTTTTTTCATAGTTTTTTGTTTTGTTTTTTGAGGCTTTTTTTAATCCAATTTTAGTCACATTTTGTGTCACTTTTTTATTAAGTTTTTGTCACGATTTTTTAATTAAGTTTTTAGAGTTTTTGACACTTTTATTCATCAAGTTTTTGTCACTTTTTTCATCTTTTTTATTTTGACGCTTTTTTTTTTAATCAAGTTTTAGTCACTTTTTCATCTTTTTTATCACATTTTTGTTACATTTCTTTTCATAGTTTTTTTGAGCTTTTGGCGCTTTTTTTTAATCAAGTTTTAGTCACATTTTTGGTCACGTTTTTTCATAATTTTTGTCAGGTTTTCTTGTCAATTTTTTCATAGTTTTTTGTTTTGTTTTTTGAGGCTTTTTTAATCAAATTTTAGTCACATTTTGTGTCACTTTTTTATTAACTTTTTGTCACGATTTTTTAATTAAGTTTTTGGAGTTTTTGACACTTTTATTTATCAAGTTTTTGTCACTTTTTTCATCTTTTTTATCATGTCTTTTCATTGTTTTTTTTTTAGTTTAACACTTTTTTTTAAATCAAGTTTTAGTCACTTTATCATCTTTTTCATCACATTTTTGTTACGTTTCTTTTCATAGTTTTTTTGAGCTTTTGGCGCTTTTTTTTAATCAAGTTTTAGTCACATTTTTGTCACTTTTTGTCAAGTTTTTGTCACGTTTTTTGGTCACGTTTTTTCATTGTTTTTTTGGGGGGGGCCATCAAGCCACAAGTATGTACACTGACTGACGATATTTTTAACTATAGTGTTAAACTCTTAACCCTCACCTGAACCTGATTTAAAAAAATAAATTAAAAAAAACGTGACCAAAACTGGATAAAAACGTGATTAAAACTTGATTAAAAATGCATCAAAAACTCAAAAAAAAAAAAAAACAACGAAAAAAACGTGACCAAAAAACGTGACAAAATCTTGACAAAAAGTGACAAAAATGTGACTAAAACTTGATTAAAAAAAAGCGTCAAAAGCTCAAAAAAAGCTTGATGCCCCAGTTTTTTTAGAATTATTTATTAATTTTTGTCAGCAGTGTGTTCCGCTTGGCACCGCTGCCCGTTGTCTCGCTGCAGTTGGGAGCGGCATGAGCCCTCTCCCCATTAGTTAGCACAGACAGCGCCGTGGAGTCGGAGGCACCGCGGTAAAAATAGCACCACTATGTAGATCCCCCGCAGCTTCTGAGTCAGAGAAGAAGAATGTATAATTGAGGGATCAAAAATGTCTGCAACTCTCTACAAACAGCCTGAGTCATCTAATCCGGGCTCAAAAATACAAAACCCCGTTTCTTGCGTGGAAGGTTATGGGGGCAGAGGTGAGGCCAAGTTCTGTCTCTTTCTTTTAGTTTATTCAAAGGCTTCAGTCAAAGTGAACTATAATCCTTGATACGCAATTTGTTTCCGTTATAAATAGAGTAATTGTCTTAGCTCTTTATCTTGACTTGTTGATTGTTGAAATGAATATGAGAATATGATTTTATGCATAAAATTTGCCAACATTTTTCAGCGATAAAATCAAAATAGTGGATCGAGCCATGTTTAAATGTGTGTATGTATTCATTTTGTGGATATATTGATTATAAAGAATAAGCTATTTAAAAGTGAAAACATCTGTATAAATTCAAATTTTGCCTGCTTTTTTTTATTTTTTATTTTAGCAATACACACTAATGAATCACGAAGAAGAAGCTAGCAGGCTAACTGTGGGCTAGCACCACTTAAACAGTTTTTACAGCCAAGCTTGAGTGCAGAAAATGATCTCAATTGCGTAATTGTATGTACAATATCCCTCTGTCCCTTTGTGTTTTCTGTCAGTGTAGTATTTACTCTCACGGACAATTAATGAGTAAAAAAACGCACAACACCTGCAGTGGCGCTTTTGGCCTCTAGGGGCATGAGTTACTTAGTTCTGCTTTACAATAGGTGTTATTTTAAATAGTTGTAGCTAGGGATGCACCGATACCACATGCTTGTACTCATACTCGTTACTTTTTTTAATGTGGTCCCGATACAAGAACCCGATACCACTTGACGTGCGGCTCGCCTCCAGGAAACTGGAGAATTCTTCTTCTACAATATTCCACATAGAGCTGGCTTTATTACAGACTACACTCCCTAAATCAGAGCCTGTGCTGGATTTAACCAGAGCTAAATGTTGTTTTCATTGTGCCTCAGTGCTGGGTCTGCAGTGTTTACAACACCGTCCGCTAAAAACACTAACTAGCAGCTAATGGCAATGGTGATTCTTAAGCCGCTTTATGCCCAGGGGCTTAATTCAACTGTCAAACTAACCCGGCAACTAAAAAGTACTCAGAAAATTCAAAATAATGAGATACAGCATGCCCATATTGAGTAAAATTTAGCGGCAACAAAAATAATCAAAATGCTGTAGGCTATTGGCCAAGGCCCGGTCCATACGAAGTCAAGCTGAGGACAAAAAGCAAAAGATATTTTATCAATCCGGTGTATCGTCCATACGAGCCCGGCATTTTGGGTTCTGTAAACCAAACATTTTCCAAACTAGGTCCCAGAGTGGAAAGATCTCAAAACACTGTTTACGTGGCGCCGTTGCAACTTTTACAAAAACAATGACATCACAGCTCCAGAGTGGTGTCTGTTATCCATAATGTACTGACCTCATAATGAGTTTTACTCATGGATCTGTGATGGTTTTACTCTGCTCCTCTTTGCTCCACTGCAGTCCACGAGCCACAGGTGACAAGTAGAAAAACACGGCCGAGTCAGTCTGTGTTTTTTGGGCTGACAGTAAAAGTCACTGACAGGTTTTTCTGCTTTAGTCCCGTTACGTCTGAGGAATAAACTCGCCTCCTCATCTCTTCTGTCGTAAATCCTTGAATCAGTTTCATTTTCACTGTTTACATTCCACAAAAGTTTACTGTGTATGCGCCCTCAGCATCTTGTTCTATTATCATGTGGACGCACACATTTACTAAGCTGGCTTCGTGCTTACAAAGGAAGTTTTGTCTTCATGTGGATATAGCCTAAGTTGCTCTTGTAGGCCTATGGAAAAATCCACAGAGATAAGGCAATGAATGAGAAATAATGTTCAATTCTGATATAACTTCTCTTTAAAGTGTAACCCACTTTCTTTAAAAGTCAACTGGTTTTAGAAAAAGTAGTATCGGTGCATCCCTAGTTGCAGCCTATAATCTGAATAAACAGAAGCATTTTGCTGTTTCTGTGAGCATCAGATCCTGACTCCACACAACCCTGATAAAGTCGAGCTCCGAATGAGACTCCGAGGACCAGACCAAAGAATGAATGTTTATTTCACACATCGACACTGAGCTTCGGCTCCGGTTCAACAGCGGTGACTCGGAAAGTTCGCGCAGCAACGAAAGCGCCAGCTCAGAAAGAAAGAATCTAAATGCAAGCCTACTGCCCAATAACGATCCAGAAGCAGAGAAACCACGCTCGGACAGAGGATCACACCCAGGCGAGTGAGAGGAGGGCGGGTCAAGTCTGAACGACCCATGGAGGCTCTCGGAACCACTTCCTACACAAACATATAACAATAGATTTAACTGACTAGGAACTCACTATAGTTAAGGAGTAATTGCGGAATATTAGAATAAATTACAGGGGTCAAAAATGTGAGTCCCTTGCTGTACAATATCCTCCATAAGTTACCCAGGCTTTTGCACAGGCTCGCATCCCCGCGATGGATGAAATATAAATCCCAGCATGAAATCAATAGTTTGATGTGATGCTTCGGAGGCGCAGAGAAATTGTTTTGTTTTGGTAACTGTCGCCGGTTTCACAGTCGCTTTTATTGCTTTCTCGGTGACAATGCCTTCGCCTCCCGAAAGTAAGCACCGCCCGCAAACCGCAATCAGCGCGGATCCATTTTTAATCATTAGTGTGACAGTGATGATACAGGTCTTTAAACAGCTGACTGAGGGGAGAGCCCGCTTTTGAGGAATGAAGACAGAAAGTTGGTAAATTTTCTTGAATTAAAGATTCCCCGCAGAAAACTCATTTTGTTTTTTTTTCCCACACAGAAGATGCAATAGGGGGATCTCACACTTGCTGACAGGAACGTGTACTGTCATTATGAAAGGCCCTGAATTGTACTTTGTTTGGGGTAGAGAGTTCGGGACTGTGATGTCATATCGCTAAGCACTGTGGGATTAGCAGCAATTGTAAACTAATAGTGACTTAGATGTATTTACAAGCAGTAACTCAGCAGCTAACTGAGTTTTCGCCACTTTTAAGCTTATGTTAGTCAATGGTGGCAGATCTCCATGGTAACTGTGGAATTTCCCAAACTCTATTATAGAAAATTGACTTTTTAGAGCTTTATACCATTTAGCAATGTGAGCACAGACTTTCAGCTCGAGTCACGGGCCTCATACAGTGTAAACAGGAAAAAACTATTGACCAAACATTTTTCAATAAATTCCTGATAATTAATAAATAACGGCTTACACTTGTATTGCGCTTTACAATCCTGTGTCACAAGTTTCTCAAAGTGCTACCATTGGAAACGATTTACCAAGTCGCTATAATGTGTTGTTTATATCCTAATCTTTTATCATATCAGTGCCCTCTGCTGGACACGTGTGGAATTATTTCCCTTTTCTTTTCTTTTTTTTGGCTGCCCCCTCCCTAGTGGCTGGAGTGAGCATTCCGCGTATTCCTGATAAAAATGTCATAACTTTGCACAGAAAGTTAGGACATGTGTGGCTATTCTCAGCAGCGTGACGGCAGCTCCACCTAAAACGCCTGCACAGCAAAGGGGAGCAGGTGTCAGGAAGTGAAACTGCGGGTTATTTTCTTTCAGCGGGTTCAGATCAACATTGCCTTTTCTGACCAACAAAGTCAAGTTAGTGATAAAGATGTGTTTGAGATGATTGTCAAATACCTGCAACACCTGCTCTTCAAAGGCACACTGTGTAACATTTTAGATTTTACACACAACATGCTCCAACTGACCAGCCAGAGACAGATAATGCTGTTTTTGTAGTGTGTTATTAAATACTGGATTTGGATGAGGACATAACCCATCTAAATGTCACATTTCAACATCTCCATGGAGAGCCGTTAACAACAAAAACAAATGTGTGTTTGGTCAATTTTTAAGGCATTTTTCACTGGGGAAAATAACGGCACAAAATAAAACTATGTTTTTTTTTCTATTTATTGGGTAAAATGTTACGCGGTGTGGCTTTAAGGGAGCACAATTTAATGTAAAAAGCGAGAAGGTCCCGGGTTCTATTCCCACCTGGACAGGGTCTTTCTGTGTGGAGTTTGTATGTTGTCCCCGTGTCTGCGTAGGTTTCCTCCGAGTACTACAGTTTTAAAAACATGTACAATAGCTCCCCCCCCCCAAAGAAACAAGCTTTACTCCACTGCCAAAGGAAGGTCATTTAAAAAGGATATTTAAACAAGATCCCCTCCTGAAACCGCCACCTTAAAGTGGTGGAGGGGTTTGAGCACCCGAATCATCCTGAGAGCTCTGTTGTCAGGGCTTCGGGTCCCTGGTAGGGTCTCCCATGGCAACAGGTCCGAGGATGGATGGATGGATGGATGGATGGATGGATGGATGGATGGATGGATGGATGGATGGATGGATGGATGGATGGATGGATGGATGGATGGATGGATGGATGGATGGATGGATGGATGGATGGATGGATGGATGGATGGATGGATGGATGGAAGGAAGGAAGGAAGGAAGGAAGGAAGGAAGGAAGGAAGGAAGGAAGGAAGGAAGGAAGGAAGGAAGGAAGGAAGGAAGGAAGGAAGGAAGGAAGGATGGATGGATGGATGGATGGATGGATGGATGGATGGATGGATGGATGGATGGATGGATGGATGGATGGATCGAAGGATGGATGGATGGATGGATTTAAACAAGAAAATCCATCCAAGTAACACTAACAGTGCATAGTGATCATGTTTTTCATCATGGGTCAGGGATGCTTACCTCGCACTCTCAACTGAACCCGCATGGACACACTCCTTCAAACTGACCCGCCGCGCACAAACCACACGACTTACTTTGTTATCCGCGCTCTCATTTCCACAAGGCAAACGCTGATCCGAAGCGCGTTTGAAAACGGCAGACTGCTGCAAAAAAAAAAAAAAAAGTCCCCACTGACAAACCGCGGCAACATCTCGCCTTCTGATTGCTAACAATATCGGCGGAAAACAATCACATGAGTGGCAGGCCCCGCAAGACTGCAAAACCACGCGAGCAAAATAAATTGAAATTTGAAAATAATACGTCTATTTCGCGTGGCTGGTGGGAGAAGATTCATTTGTTGGCTTTTGACAGTCTGTTATTTGGAAACAAAAATATGAGTTCATTTCGCCGAATGTAATCACTGTAATCACAAATGTCAGTGTGTGTGTGTGTGTGTGTGTGTGTGTGTGTGTGTGTGTGTGTGTGTGTGTGTGTGTGTGTGTGTGAGGTAAAGGAGGCATTGAAATGAGCATAGAGACAGTCAGCGAGCATAAACAAGACTAGGCAAAATGAACAGATTGGTAATGACTTGTAAGGGAACGTCAAGTAGCCATTCACACCATGCTAGCACATTCTCCTCGGCTGGAGTCGCAAGCATTTGGCCCGTGGGAAACTTCCGCAGCCAAATCTTTTCTTTTTTTTTCTTTAAGGCAGCAACAAGCAAGTAATAAAAAATAAAAAAAAAGGATGCTAAATACAAAATGACTTTCAACATCAAAACAGCTCAGGTTGCGCTTGGGCAAACACGTCAGGTTTTTAGCCCAGAAGCTTTTCCACCCCCCTCCCCTCTCCCTCTTTCCCGATCTCTACAAGCCCACGACTATTTTCTGTGCGCTTGCCGGGCCGCTCATGCATGTAATACACATTTATCATGAATGAACAATGCTGGCTGCCCGCGAAACAGCAGCTCATTGGCTCGCACGCCGAAAAACAGTCATTCGAGTTAAACCACGGGAAATTTTCGTACCCGGATTCAGACGTTTGATTGTGAAGGTTTATTAAGGGCTCACGGTGGGAGGGAAGCGAGCACAGAAAATAAGTTTTAGGGATTTTTTGTTTGTTTGCACGCGTTAACGCTTCCTGCACGAGTTTGCTGTTATTGCGTGAAATGGCGCTGGCAACTTCTAAACTACACCAGCCTCGAATGCCTGCATGCCCTTGGGTGAATTCTCCCATGTTGTCCTCTGTTGGCATATCACAATAACTGTTTCAAAGAGCCCTAGTGGATTTCTCTCTTACTTAGGTGAAAACATTGAATTTCCCAAAGTGGAAATGTTGAGATTTTTAGCTACTTTTCTCCCTTGAAGCAGTACTAAGTAACGTCCGTGAGATTAAATACTTCGCTGACAGAAAAGACAAAGGGAGAGAGGGATATTGTACATCCAATTACACAATGGAGATTTTGTTTTTACTCAAACTTGGCTGTAAATACTGTTTAAGTGGTGCTAGCCCACAGTTAGCTTTGCCCGTTAGCCTGCTAGCTTCTTCTTCATGACCCCATTAATGTGTATTGTGCCTCCGACCCGGAGGCAGCGAAGTTGCAATTGTGGTTTTCTGGCCAGAGACTCTGGGGGTAATGAAAGACCCCCCAATCATCCCAAACAAGTTACTTAGTTCTTCTTTAAAGAGACTAGATGCAAGTTGGCCATTTTATACTCACTACTGCCACCTCAGGTCATATGTGTAACTGCACCATCTATATTAAGCCCGTGCATGACAGCAATTCGGAGTCGAAGTAACAACATTTTGAGCAACAGTGCAGGATTTTAGAGGCAGTTGTGGTGAACAGGTCTGGGCTCATTCTACACATTAGGACATTGCTGGAACATGTAGGGGAAGGAAAATACATATTTTTAACATTTTGCTACTCCGTATAGTCTTTTTAAGTGTCCGTGACAGTAAATACTACGCTGACAGAAAAGACAAAGGGAGAGAGGGATATTGTACATCCAATTGCACAATGAGGATAACGTTTTGCCCGTTAGCCTGTTTAGCTTCTTGTTGTGATTCCATTAGTGTGCATTGCGCTTCCGACCCGGAGGCAGCGAAGTTCAATTATGGTTTTCTGGCCAGAGACACCAGGGGGAGATGAAAGACCCCCCAATCAACCCATTAACACTTGTATTACCCCCAGAGCGACAACAAAAAGGATTTATTAAGGTTAACAAGTTACTTAGTTCTTCTTTAACATCTTAGTTTTAATCGCAGAGTAAAAAAAAAGACCAAACTCACCAGTTTCTATGCTTGTTTTATGAAGTTTTGCAACTCGCGAGCTGGACTTTGGACTGATTTCCCAAGCACAAGGCGGCCGAGATGACAGACGGAGGTGACCAAAAATGGTAATTTACTTTCTGGGACACAGGGGAGGCCAGAGCTGTGGCTAAAGACCACACAAAATATACAGGTGGACGTGGAGGCGTAATAAATCTTCACAAAACTTTAGACCCTTGCAGCAACAACGACTTTAGCTGCTCTTAGAGACTCCACAACCTTCCAGTCAGAGGGATTTTTGTAATATTAAATTCCCAATTTTCCTGATTTATTGAGCTCTGAACCACAAAAACAAGTTGAAATTTTAATTTTTATAGATTTTTTTTTTCACTAATAAATAGAGGTTTCAAAAAATATCCAAAATCATCTCGGAATAAAGTCCTGGCTCTATCCATTATTTAGATTTTGTGGCTGAAAATATACATTCCAGGAATCTACAGCAAAAGTTTCTTATCGATTTCTAAATTTACTGATTTGTGTCCCCCTTCCTGTAGTGTTTGGCCTTAATATTCTGCGTTTCCCGGTCCCTCCGACAGCGGGCCACTTGGAACATGCATGATGAAGCACGCTCTTTCTCTTTGCACCGTTGGAGGCGTCAACTCCTCTCATTAGCTCCTGCTTTCTGAAATGATAAATCTGGCGGCTTTTGGTGCATTGCGAGGCTCGTCTGTTGAAAGTATGGGCGCCAGAGGGCAAAGCTCAAGGCGGTCAATTATTTATGAACGCGGCCCTTTTTTACAACAGAGACAACCAGGTTTCTGTATGAATTATGAACGCGTCTCACCCGGATGTCAGAATGGAACCACCGCGGTCGAGCTGACTTTTTGCATTAGAAAGAAGGGTCTCGTCGTGAGGTTACAACCTACTTACACTCAGGCAAGCACTTTCAAAGAAGTCAACAGGTACAGAGACAAAGGCAGTATCTTTGAACCTTCAGCGAAACGACAGAATCTGGTTAAGCATTCTCTAAACGGGAAAGGCGATATAATCTCTCTCCCCCTTTTAAATAATAATTATGGCATTTGAAACCTCCCATTGCTTTCCTTCTTTAAACAATATTTAACTCAGGCATGATCTTGCCAGTGTTTGTGTCAGGTACAGCATATTAAGTCCATTTCCAGGTCA
This sequence comes from Gobius niger, assembly GCF_951799975.1. Classification (NCBI taxonomy): domain Eukaryota; kingdom Metazoa; phylum Chordata; class Actinopteri; order Gobiiformes; family Gobiidae; genus Gobius; species Gobius niger. Next base: position 8,900,570 of record NC_136874.1, read on the forward strand.
TTAAAGGGTCTCCTGTCGGCTCACGTGCCGGCCCCGAAACGCGCTAACAGAATCGGGACGTCCCGCTGCGAGGGCTCACCTTTGAACAGCTCTGCGTGGGCCGACTAAAGCCTTTTCATGTCAGTAATCATACGACGCCTAATCATAGAAGTAACGGGGGACTGCCCGATAGGAAATCACCACCTACAGCTGGGCGCGAAAGAAGGTTATTATATTAGTTTGACACGACAATGCACGGATAAGGCACAACATTATGACCAGAGGATAATAGAGAATAGGAACTGAAAATTGAGGTATAATGGTTGGGGTGCATTGCTCATGGATCTTTGTTTTTCGGATTTGTAGATGATCCGTTGGTTGTAGCTGGCATTTGCAAAGAGTCTGGCAGAGTGGTCGGATTTGGATTTCTAGTACAAGTTCTTCTATTCGGACAAATGTAGGTCAAGCGTAAATTCAACCTGGAAGACCTGCCTGCACCTTTCATTATCCAATCATCCAATCACGACCCCATCTCGAGCCACACCTTCCAGTCAGCCAATCACCGCAGCTGCCCATCCTGCTTTAGCCATCCATCGCCCAGGATCGCCTCCTTAAGCTCCCCCGTCAAACACTCGGCCGCTTCCCAGCCGTGCTGCGACGTTCCTCCGCCCCTCCGCCGCAAGTGTCCGGTCTCCATGGGAAGAATCTGGCTATCATCCATGTAGTTCATATCGTTAATGCAATCTTCCGCCGGGGTCCGACCCTGAGTCAGAATGAACTTCATTGTCATAAGTCCTGATTCGTGTTCAGTAAAACTTCCTAACACATTCTAAGTCTTTTCAGGTTGAAATAACGTGGACCCCCTCTACCTCCACCATCCTTCATGACACATTCCACAGGTTCACATTCATCCAGGTTTGAATCATACATTTGTTAGCTTCCTAAGTGACCACACACAGATTATCTCTCTTGTTCCGAGATGTTTCTTGTTGGATACAATACATTCCGTCTTCATTTCAGGTTGATTTGTCCGCCAATGGGGTAAGAAAATTGAACCAGTCTGAAGCATGTCATCAAACAAGCCAAGCATTCTCGATCCTATCAGGAATAAAGTCTAAATGACCCAAAAAAAAATGCTCAAAACAAGATTAATCCTCTCAAATAAAAGTCATTTCAACCCATGCTTCACATTTAGTTTCCGTAGCGCAGCAGTGTCGGACACATTGTTGACGGCCATAAACTAGGCCCATTCTGAGCCATTTTCGACAATCGTCCTTTTGGTTTGTTTGTAGAAATGGTGGCTTGTCAGTTCGGTTAAGACATAGTTCCCATATTTTCCACACACGTTATTTTAAGTTTGAAACGCTGAGGCGCCCAAAAGTGGTTTTACAAGTCTTGATGTGTTGACTTCAAGGAGGCTTTGTGTCCGAAAATCTGTCTACTGTCCAGCGCTAATCGACAATCCCCCAATGGACCTCATCACCCGGGTCAATGCCTTAGAGGAAATAAAAACACCACACCAAGGATTCTGCACATCATCATAATGACAGCCTTCAATGATTGCCGGGTGATCGTAATGTAATGGTCGATCGGCTTACGCAGGCAAAAAAAAAAAAAAGCCCTCACGACCCCCTTTTCCTCGTTCCTCAGCACATTCCCTACAGCTACAAGGTAACTGTATGTTCTGCCTTATTAAACATTACAATTTAAAAACACAGCTTCCTATTCCCACCCATCTTTGTGATTTATGCCGCAATTTACGACACGCTTGTTCATAAATCAGCTCTCACACCTCATCTATTGGCCTTCAGGCCGGCTCAGACACTGACAAACTCGGAGGAAACGGCTCGCGGCGTGGAGCAGAAGTAACCAGCGCCTATTCATTTGACAACTAGCAAAATGGGAGAATAATATCACTCGTTTTTTGGTGGCCTCTGTGGATGGAATTGAAATGACCAAACCTGGCAAAACGGAATGTACTTATAGCACTTAGAAAACACTCAATGCAAACACCTCGCTGAACGTTCAATTCTATAACACCGTGGCATTGAAACGCGCTAAGCTACGGACAGTTATTCATAAATGTACATATGAATACATTAGCCGGTAGTTAAAATGCAGGTAAAGATGACGCCGCGCGCTGTTTTGATAAATTACAGCGAGGCCCAAATCCATCGCGACGGATCGATTAATAACCCACTGGGCTGGAGCAGACACTTCTCATGTTGTTTTTCAATCATGGCTTCGAGTTACAAGCATCTCATTACCGACGAATGACTAGCCTTTGGGAACACAGCCTCCCTGTTTGTTTCACCCTGAGCTTGAGAAAGAAAACACCAGACTTTTTTAGCCAATCTCAGCGGGGAGGGGAGAGCCTTTCCAGGGGCCACTTCTCAACATACAGCCTTAAACAGAAGAGCCTGGTAACGAAAGTGCTTTTAAGGATGCATCCATTAGTGACAAGTGGCACTATGTGAGTTGAACACAGGTCAGCAATATGTGGCGTGCTATACTTATGTGTATATTTTTTAAATAATCCATTGTATAGTGAGAGCAGTAGAGCTCATCGATGCCCCTCTCTCCCATTCATTCAGGACATTTGCTCCTCCCGTCTCACCCGCAAAGACTTCAGAATTGAAAGCGGTCCAATGCACCAATCACACAGTCTCTTCAGTGTTCTGCCTTCAGAGAGGATACTTCTGTAGGCTACAACCAGGTCCAGCCGACTGAAGAACGGCTTCATCTCCCTCCACCTGCATACACTAACTGAGGTGCACTCCGGGCCCTCAAAGACTCTGAGGGTTTGAGAGAAAATCACAAAAAAGAATATTTATCTTATCTTAATCTTGGTATATTTGTCTATATCTTCAAAAAAGTCTATTCAAAGTTTTGAGTTTTGAGCCGTCATAAATTAAAAAAACAAGCAAGAGCTGCTTTTTGCCCAGCTCATCCTCAAGTAGAACTGACCATTATTCCTTTTGGAAACATGAGTAAAGCCCCTGGGGGAAAGTCCGTAATCATCTTAAGACATTCTGGGCAACCTCTTCTGTTGTGGCCGTGTGAGTCAGCGACCTTAGCACGACACCAGATTAGCATGTCCCAAAATAAGCAAAGTACATTTGATTTTTACAAAGTGCACCCTTTTCCCCAGACTAACTAACTGTTCTGGGTTCATCAACACTATGTGCCTAAAGAATGAGATCAGCTGACGACCTGAATGACCAGGTTATTCCATCAATAGATTTATTCTTCCCTGATGCTCAAGATGGAAGCTCACATTGTGAAAGAGTGGTTCAGGGAGGGACATCATTTTCAAACATGGATTATCCACCACAGAGTCCAGATTGTAATTCCATTGAGAATCTTTGGGATGTGCTGGAGAAGGCTTTGCACTGTGGTCACTCTCTCCCATCATTAATACAAGATCTTGGTGAAAAATCTATTATTAGTTATACATTTTACTGAGGAGAATTTGCAACCAAAACGTTTGACCTTGAAGATTGAAGATTCCTCGTGTTCTAGAGATCATGTACATTAATAAAATACCAAATAAACTTTACTCACTGAATAGAACAAATGATGCTTTATTGTATTTACTTCACGATTGTAATCTTGATTTTGTCAAATGCAACGTGCAGCATTCCTTCAGCACTCTAATCCTTCACGAATGATAAAGCCCCGTTTATTAGCTCAGGTACTTCCTCCAGGAGTCATTGGAAGGAAACATCTGCTTGATGGATGTCTTGCATGAAATTAAACTGCAAATGAACACGGAGGGGATCGCGGATGATCGCGTATCGCTCCTACGGCAACTGTAGTCATGAAAAGACAAATTGCACAATATTTTGCCAATGTGAGTACATATGCTGGTAATTTCGGGCACTGTGTTCCACGTGCTGCGACGCTCGATGATAAAACATTTTGGGCAGTTTAATGGGAGCGCTCGAAATGGAATTTTGAGAGCTTTTTTAGTGTGTCATTCCTTCATCAAAAACATTCTTGGAGTCATGATTTGAGACATTCAAAGGTGACGGGAAGAGGAGATTAGGGCAGACGTGATTGGCAACACACAGCTTTTGTTGTTTTGGCGGCCATTTTGAATACCAAAGTAGAATTATGCAGTACTACAATATATAACAATATCTCGATTCATGATATAAATGAAAGACAACTGACTGACAGTGGCATTTTTATGTAATTGTAATCATTGCTCGAGAAGATAACAGTAAAAACACGGTCCCAGAGAGTGCATGTTTATGTGAAGAAACCAGTGAGTGTTTAAGGCTGCTCAAGACGTTAGCATGCTACCGGTTAGCATCTAGCTTCAACACGATAAGCCTATCCAAGAGAAAGCCCTGAACAACACTCCAAACATCTAGCCTTGGATACAACACGTGACAGAGGTCAGAGATGAGCTGACAGTTGATTGATGTCAGTCGCTAACCGGTAGCATGCTACCGTCTTGAGCAGCTTAAACACTGACTCAGACTGAGACTCTGTTGACATGACAAACTGTAAAAATCACAGAAAAAGTTTTTTTGTGTCCTCTTTGATGTGTTAGGTTAGTCTGAGGAGTGAAGCAGATCTTTAGTAAATCCTGCTGTAGCTCGACGGACTGCTACGTCTGGGCCACATTTGCTGGTTTCTTCACATAAACGTGGGTCTTCTTGAGCAATGATTACATGAGTACATAAAAATGCCACTGTCAATCAGTTGTCTTTAGAGTAGTCACATGTTGTAGTGCTGCATAATTCCACTTAGGATTCCAAAATGGCGGCCGGAACTATGCATGTCATTGGAAAAGCACGTATAGCACTTTCTAACCAACAAAGTTTAAGATCAAACATAACTACTCCTTGCACGAAGTTGATGCTTGTCATCCACGTCACCTACATCTATTCTCCTTCGCCACATTTCCTTTGCAAGACATTTCATGCATCCCGCTACCACTATCATTAGGCGTGAAAAAAGACGTTGTGGTAATTGCAATCCTCAAAGGCGCACACTAAAGATTGCCATGTGAAACGTTTGTCTGATTTCCACGCAGGAGCTGCCGATTCCCCTCCTCCCGCTTTCCCCCAACGCCCTGACATGACAACCACGCATTAGAAAGTGATTGTGGGGACTAGAAAGCTCGCGTTTGGGATTCCTCGCACTCCCAACACACACAGTCAAAAAAGCATGACGCGCCCGCTATATAATGTGATTTCTCCTTGCCACTGGGCCTTGGGGCTTTGTTTACCCCCGGAGCATTAAAGACAAGTGAAAACAAAGCCGGAGAGGGGAGAGAAGCAAAAATTGAAAAGGAAAAAAAAACAAAGTCGGAAAGGGAGAAGTTTCGCCGTAGACCTTTTGTCGCTGTTGTCTTGTCTTCTGGCATTTGCAATTAGCGCTCGCCGCCAACTGAGATGAGAAACCGTCCGCCGTCGTTCGTCTTTTATTTTTTTGTGGCTTTTTGTCGAGGCGGAATTCTCGCCCGAGGATTGGCGCCGCCGACTGTACACTGGCTTTCGAGCTATGGATCCCAACCCCGTAATGAGAATACGACTTCTCCCCTTTCGACCGTTAATTATGCCTCGCCTTATGGCTTCTGTGTGTTTATGCGACCATGAAAGGGAAACCGCACAAAGATGGCGGAATAATGGAGGAGCTGTGGGGGAGGCAGAGGGGATCAAATGGCAAATGAAAGCTATTGTGCAGCCTATGACACATACATGATTGGGTCAGCGTGCAGGGGATGAAAAGATATTTGCAGAGCATTCTGGGAGAGAAATTGAAGTGTCAGTTTTTTTTTTTTTTTTGATTCAACCATTGAACCGAACCATGAGCTGCTTTAACGACAGGAAAAAAAATGGAACGTGATTGAGCAATCGTTTTTGGGATTGGTGATAAGATTGTGAATGGATCTTTTGAAATCACACATAAGTAGTTTCCATTTACAGTGATAATAAAAGTAACGGCAGCAATGAAGAAAACCACTCTAGTCTTAACGCACTTTTTATAAACACAAGTCTTTTTCGGCTTTTAAAAGGACTTGTGGAACCGTTAGCCTTGTTATTTTTTGCTGTATGACCTAAAAGAAGTGCCTAAAAAGAAAAAAGTGATTATTAAATGTAGTGGATCTAGATCAAACGAGGGCAAAAGCTCGCTTGATCTTGATGTTCAGAATGAGTACCGAAAATCAATGGAAGCGGGGCCTCGCGATCCGTCCGACTCTTTGGGTTTAAAGCAGGAGGAGTCCGAAAAGTTAGCACGGAGATAACTGGCGAGTGGCGTTTTTTTTTTTTTTGATCCTTCGATGTCGACTCTTCCCGTCATTGTGAAGCAGAATTCACTAAGCGTCGGATTGTTCACCCACTAATAGGGAACGTGAGCCGGGATTAGGCCGTCACGAGACAGGCCCGTCTTAGCCTAATGATGATGTGTTGTTGCAATGGTAACGCAAAGCGTAGCTAGATATTTGTAGAGCAGGCACGGAGACAATCGTGATTCTAATATTTTGTTCAACACGTCAAGTAATCTCACATGAACACAAGATGAAGAAAGAAGAGGAAGAAGGAAGAAGATGAAGAAAGACAAATAAAGGTGAATAAAAAACATGAAGAGGAGGAACAAAGAAGATGAGGCAGAAGAGGAAGAAGATGAATAAAGAAGATGAATGAGAAAGAAGAAGAATAAAGAAGAGGAGGAAGAAGAGGAACACCGAAGAGGAGGAAGAAGAGAAACAAAGAAGGTGAGGAAGAAGAGGAATCAAGAAGATGAAGAAGAGGAGGAAAAAGAAGAGGAATAAAGAAGAGGAGGAAGAGGAATAAAGAAGAGGAGGAAGAAGAGGAACAAAGAAGATGAGGATAAAGAGGAATAAAGAAGATGAAGAAGAAGAAGAAGGAAGAGGAGGAATAAAGAAGATAAAGAAGAGGAGGAAGAAGAGGAAGAAAGAAGATGAAGAAGAGGAGGAAGAAGAAGGAAAAAAGAAGAGGAGGAAGAAGAAGAATAAAGAAGAGGAGGAGGAGGAATAAAGAAGAGGAGGAAGAAGAGGAACGAAAAAGAGGAAGAAGAGGAAGAAGGGGAGGAAGAAGAGGAATAAAGAAGAGGAAGAAGATGAATAGAGAAGATGAGGAAGAAGAGGAAGAAGACGAAGAGGATGAATAAAGAAGATGAGGAAGAAGAAGATGAATAAAGTGGAAGAAGGTAAAGGAGAAGAGATGAATAAAGAAGATGAGTAAAGTAGAATAAACAAGATGAACAAAGAAGACGATGAAGAAGACGAAGTCGTGCCGGACTGTGATTGAAGTGTCTTGCCTAAGGACACAATCACAGTAAAACACCCCCCCCCCCTTCCTGACGTATCCTTTGCAACACAGAGCGCTTTCTAAAGGGGAGCGTCCCGAGCCTTAATTGGTTCCTCTGTTTGGCTAGTTGCTAAACAATGCGTGCACAGGAAGTTGCTGTGATTTATGGTCAGGGTATCTCTCGTGGTCAGCAGGAAGTTGGCGATCGGGAGCTTGAATCATTAATCTACTCCGCAATAACAAAATCCCATTGTCCACGGCTTATGTGTCGTCTATGGATGTAACAGCCTTATTAGTGAGGCTTTGAGACGCATTGTTGTAGAGGCCCTGTACCTGATTATTTTCTCCAAGTGGAATCCTCGTTTAGAGTATTGTAAAAGCAGACGCTTGTTCTCTGGCCTTCTTCATCCGAAACATAAAGCATTTTTTTTTTGTCGAACGTGAACTGGCTGGCGCTTTTTTTTAAGTGATGATGATGGATTCACACAAAAAAGTAAAGAGACTGAGGAGGCAGAAAAGTATCTCGGAAGTGCAGAGCTGAAGTGCAAAAAAAAAATACAAAAAATACAAGAAATACTCCCTGGTGGCAGTACTGGAGGTGGCAGCAGGCGGGGGGACAGTGAGGCAGCAGTAGTGGCCATTATGTTAAAGAAACACTGCGGAACATTTCAGACCGCTTCCAGTAATATAAAAAAAATGCTCCGAATGAATAGGCAGACACAGAAAATGCTATTTTTTCGTAGTGGGTAATCATAGAATGGATTTGAATGAGGACCAAACCTATGTAAAAAATATTCGGCTGCCTTTAGTCAAAATCTCCATGGAAACGAGCTGGAAACGTCCCCACTCATAGTAAAGTAAATTACAGTCAGGTCTGAGGCAATTTGCTGATAGAAAACCTAACCCGCCCCGGGAGAACATGCAAACTCCACACAAAAAGGCCCCGTCCAGGTGGGATATTAGAACCCGGGAACTCCTGTGAAGCACAAGTGCTAACCGTTGCGCTACCGTGCCATGAAATGTTACGCGGTGTGGCTTTAACAGGGCAATATTAGGAGCAATTCCATCTGGAAAGTGTCCCTCTTTTATGATTTGATCAACACAAATCTTTTGCAGGGTCTTTAAAGCAGAACTAAGTAACTCATGCCCCTAGAGGCCATAAGCGTCACTGCAGGTGTCATAGCATGCTACATTTTTTTACTCATTAATTGTCCGTGAGAGTAAATACTACGCTGCCAGAAAATACAAAGGTAGAGAGGGATATGGTACATCCAATTACACAATGGAGATCATTTTTTTCACTCAAACTTGGCTGCAAATACTGTTTAAGTGGTGCTAGCCCGCAGTTAGCTATGCCTGTTAGCCTGTTAGCTTCTTCGTGATTCTTTTAGTGTGTATTGGGGCCTCCAGTTTTCTGGCCAGAGACACCAACGGGAGATTAAATACCCCCTAATCATTCCATTAACACTTGCATGACCCCCAGAGGGACTACGAAAAGGATTTTTTAAGGTAAACAAGTTACTTAGTGCTGCTTTAAGTCAATGTGTAACAAAAATTCAACCGCAAATCGTGAGGAGGGTACAGAAGATAGAAAATGAAAAAAAAAAAAAAAAAAGACTTCGCAGAGTATAGACTGTTGGCACCGACTCGCAGCAGTACATCTACCACAACAACAACTGCGACTGTAAGCAAAGATTAACAAAGCGTAAATCAAAGGGCTTTTACACGTGAAGCCTGATGGAGGGAATCAATCACTGCCAGACATTGCGGACAAGCCTATTATGACTCCCACAACATGGTGTAAATCTATTTCAAACGGGGAGGAAGTGGCCAGTCACGAGATCTGCTGTAAATGTCACAGACAGAGAAGCAACACTCAACAACAGTAACCGAGTAGTAATACACAGCTCAGGCTTCCGACAAACAACAAATGTCACAAATGATAAGCCGTTGTGATTGGTCCGTGCACCCTGATCCGACTTCACACTACATTCCAATGGAGCATCATTAAAGGTGCGCACACGCTGACCGGTCGGCGGGGGCTCCGAAACAGAACTGTATGCAAATATATGTGTTGGGGAAATGCTAATCCCCCCTCCCGGCTGATTTGGCAGCGCTCCCTGGAAGACACGTATGGAAATTCCGCGCACTAAGTACACACAATGAATAGCTAAGCATTCCCGAACCCACGGCATTATTGTGAAAACCTTCCATTTCAAAACGGGTTGGAATTACAATTGAAAGTACGCGGTTAATTTGAATGATCACGCTTGTCCTTGTCCTGTCCATAAATGACGGTGTTTTCCCTATTCCGGGGACGTAGTTAAACATGGATGGATTTGTTCAGTGTAATGTGCTTTGTCTCCGTGTTGCTTTAGCGACATGCTATCAGATGTCGACGTGCGTTCTCTCATCGCGGAGTCACGAGACCTCAAAGTCCCAACAGTGGCATCGAATTACACAACAGCATGAATCTATTACAGAACTCTTCTACTGTACATCCAGCTGGGTATCACAGCTATCTATCTATTTTTGGATGATTCATGAATGGTTTGAATTGTTCCTGTTTCCTCCGTAGCCTCTCTCAACTCTATTAAACACTCGGCGGCCATTTTTTCCCCCTCCCCTCCCTGCCGTCTAGGTCCAATCCACGTCCATATACATCAACATCAGAGCGCCAACAAGCTGTGGCAGCACTTCGCTTCCTCATCACCCAAAAAAATTTACACAGATAATTAAGCACTTGGGACACAATTAGGGAGACAGGTATCCGTGCTTTGAGCCATTAGACAGTTAAAATGCTAAGTGTTGGGAATAAACGCCCGGCTACACACCGGCTTTCCCAAACGCAGGAACGAGCTATTTGTCTTTAGACGCTACATTGATCAAAATGTAGCTTAAGGATGCCCCCTCCCCATCCCCCCACCCCGAAAAGCGAAGACTATACACTCGCTCGCAGGCCACTGTCTGAAGTACGGTATGTAAACAATGCAAATGTGCCACAATGAGAATGCAAATGAAGGGCCGCGAATTAGCAAGAGGAATTATAGCGTAATCAATCAAAGGCGTGGATGACTGGACGTGTGTTTTGGTCGCCTGTTACAACTCTCAATTGTAGACAAGCTCAAGTCGGCTTTTTTTTGCTTCTGATCGCGATACTGGGGTGTATCAGTATCTGCCGATATCCGGTATTAACCGATACCAAGAGGCTTTCTTTAATGAACAGACAAGTTGATACGTACCTGTCTGGTCGTGGTCGCTTCTAACTTCACCCGTGTTTGGAGCAATAGGAATATACTGGGAGAGGCCAAATGCTAACAACATCTTTGGTCTTTTTGCGTGACTGAGGGCACACAGTTCTTCTTGCCTGAGCTTAGACGAGTTCATACATACCCGTCTTGTCTTTGTGCCCGTGGAAGAGCGTGGCAGCTTCCAACTTCACCCCCGTTTTGGCGCTATAGGAACACATTGGGAGAGGCCAAATGCTAACAACATCTTTGGTCGTTTTTGCATGACTTAGGGCATGCACAGACAGGTACACATCAACTCGTCTAAGCTCAGGCAAGAACATATCTCAGTATGTAAAAAATGGTGGCCTGTTCCTTTGAAAGTGGCTGGGATCTTCGCTGTAGACGCGTAGTTTGATCGTACCCGCGCTAGCACCATTAGCTCTAATGCTAACGGCCTGTAGATCAAAGTCCAGGCCTCACTAGTATACGAGATTTATACAATATACCTTTATGAAAACCAGCCTGGTTTCTTTAATTAACCAAGCGTTTACACAGGAGCAATATCGAGATGTAGAAAGTTCCAAAAAATTAGAAACCAGGCTTTACAGTGGCTTAAAACGTTTGTAAAGTGCAATGCTATCTATAGGAAAACTAGCTTGTTTTGCCGCCCACGTCTAGTGTCGTGGTCGTAAAGCAGTGTAACCAGCGGCCATTGGGGAGAACAGGCTATTAAAAAAATGCGACAGAGATACATATAGATTTAGTTGGTGAAAGTTGTGAGAGCCTAAACATGTATCAGTTCAGCATCTGTTATTGGATATGGCATGTTTTCCAATATCTGCTCAGATATCTGTTACCAGTATCAGAAAGGGGCATCCCAAAAAAAAAAAAGCGTTTCTTTTATGTGAAGCACACCCACACATTAGAGTAAAAATAACAACTGAAACAATAGGTCAGCAGAGGAACTTACTTAACATGTATCTTGAAAATGGAAGAGGGAGTAATTCATCATCATGGACAACACCTCCCACCCACTACACAGGACTGTAAAGGAGCTGAGCAGCTCTTTCAGTGGCAGACTGAGACACAACAAGACACCCCGTGCAATATTCTCTGTATCAGCATATATATCACTTATCAACAACCTGCACAAGGACTATAACTTTGCACTGACCTTCATATTGTACTTTTTATAGTCTGTTCTCATTTTTCTTTTCTTATCGTTTATATTTCTGCTCCTTAAGATTCTTGCTTGTACATAAGACATTTTTACTATACTACACATTTCCTGTCAATATTGCACACCCTGAGTGATCTCATTGAGAGCCAAATGTAACAAGTGAATTTCTCCATTGTAAGATCAATAAAGGATTATATTAAGTTAGATTTTTGAGCAATCCCTGTAGAGTATCCAAAGATAAAAGTCTTTTATATTCTGCACTGACCACCACAAAGCACTCACTCACACACCACTCGGAGATCAGACGAAATCAGCGAGGCCGTGGGAACCCAGGGTGCCGAGGGCGCCACAGCACCCCCTGGTGGATCGTTTAAGCAAAGAAAGAGCGTTTTTGGGGGGAAATCCTAGACAAAATATCTGGAAATCAGCATTCAAAAGGTTGTTTGTATGATCATTTGCATTGTGTACATGTTCATCCTCACTGATCACCAAAGTCAGGGAACAGACTATTTCATTAGCGTAAATATGGAACCACAGACCAGCTTGGGGGGGTGTAAGGGCCAGATGGAAGCTCTGGGTCGTCTGATACAAAAGCTACAACAACATGTAACCTCTGAACAACAAAGGTTCAATATCATACCAATATGATGGCATGGCCTGTTCCAATGTTTACAGTTACCCCAATTATCCTGAATTTAGCTTTTCATGCTGCTCCTTTATTACTTCTCCATTCGCGCAGGTTTTCAATCCCTGTTTGTGTTTAATCTCCCCATGTGTTTCTCTCTCTCTCTCCCATCGATTGCGAATTTTTAATAAGCCGGGGATAAAATCTGGGTAAACAAACTCGCTTTTCTGCAATAAGAACACAATTACAGGTCCATCATGGCGCCTTATTCTGTTTCTATCTACAAATCCCTAAGTCATTAATCCACTGCAGGGAGTGAGAGAGAGAGAGAAAGAGAAAGAGAGAGAGCAGGGGGGGGGGGAGGAGGGGGAAGGGGAGGGAGGCGGCGGAGTGAAGTTTGCTTGACTCAAGGCGAAACCGGGCCTTGCATATGAAACAGGCTTTTCTCTATCCACACCAGCGCCGGGGCTGCTCGGAAACGCCCCCGCCCCCCCTCCCTCCCTCCCTCCCTCCACCCTCCCTCCCTCCCCTCCCTCCGCCGTCTCATCAGCATTCAGTCAAAGTCGCCCCAGACACTTCCTGCTATAGAAAACTGTCTGTAACGCTTAATGTCGTTAGGGGGAGGCTCGGAGCTGACAGAGGGGATGTTTGCTCGCGGACGTTGATATGATTGTTTTCGGAGAGCGGAGGAAGATATACACTCGAGTCAGAGAGGAAGATATGGGGCAAGAAGGTGCGCTCTCCCCGTTTTTTTGGCGGAGTCCCCCGAAAGAAATTTGATCTTTGCTTTAACACAAACAGGCTTTAGCGCTTATTCCAGTGCACCCCAAAATGCTGCACTGGAATAAGCTGCAAATGTTCCGCCCCCTGAGCGAGTACTGTAGTAGTAACAGGAGTTGATGTAATATGTAAATACTTCACCAGAAGAGACGTCTGTGTTTATAAATGTCAGCGTCTTTTTATTTATCGCATGTCTAAACTACTCTCTATGAATGGGACGGGAACATAGGAAATAGCCTAGCATAGCATTAGCAGTTGTAGTAGTAGCATAGAGTGGCAGTAGTTGGGGTGGTAAACAACAGGCAGTAGTGCTTAAAGTTAGAGGTCGACCGATATATCCGGCCGATATTTGGGTGTTTTACAATATCGGCTATCGACCCGATCTAATGCCGATAAAAGAACAACATCTCCTGAACCGAAAGTGATAGAGAATACTTCCCATTCTTTTCAGTCAGAGCTTTAAAAATTAGCCCTCACGCAACTTCCATGGTCTCAGTGGGAACTGAGAAACATTGCGATGAAAATCAATCGGATCATATTTCATATATTTTATGTTGCAGACTTTTGATTATAATTATGGTATAGAATAGAATAGACTTTATTGTCTACAATGATGGCAGAAATGTGCCTTTGGTTTGCTCATTCATTCAAATACATTTGCCCAGCAATGTACATAATAAAATCAGGTCATTATAAAGTCAGTTCATTGCAGACACAGCAGCAGGTACACTTCATTAAAGGAAAGGAAAAGGAACAGACTGACTGAAAGACATTAGTGGACATTAGACAACTTGTTCAGCTCCTTAATATAATATAATATAATATAATATAATATAATATAATATAACATAACATAATATAATATAATATAATATAATATAATATAATATAATATTATGAAAAAGTATTTTTTGCGTTGTAGCCATGGAATTGATGTCAGTTACAAAATGTTTCCATGGCTACAAGGCAAAAGTGACATCATTTTGTTGTTGCATCTCAGGGTGCAAGCACACAGTTCTTACATCTTATCTTATTATTTTATCTTATCAATAGGCCTTTAACTGAGAATTTTTGGATTTTTGTCTTTAAAATGAGCTCCCTCTGAAGTACACATTTTACAGTTTAAAACACATGCGTCAAACACAAGGCCCGCGGGCCCCATGTGGCCCGAGATGATTTAATGTGGCCTTTTGTAGAGCATGAATTTCTGAGTATGTTAAAAAAAAAAGTAAGTCTCGATCCCATTCCTGTGCTGAGTTACGGATTTTTAAAGAAATAGCCAGAATGCTCACTCCAGCCACTAGGGGGCAGCTTAAATGAAAAAAAAAAAGGAAAGAATTCCACACATGTCCAGCAGAGGGCACTGATATAATAGAGATCAGGATATAAACAACACATTATAGCCATATGTTAAATGGTCAGTCTGCCTTAGGGCGGCTGTGGCTTCAATAGTAACTTACTGACTTTATGTAGCACTTTGACAAACGTGTCACACAGGCGGATAAAGCACAATAAGTGTAAACCGTTGTTATTTATTAGGCCACCGTGGGGGCTGAATTTCGGCCCATGACCCAAACAAATTCGACACCCCTGGTTTAGAAGCATCATACACAGAATTATTTAACTAATCGGCCAGAAATGATCGGCTTCAACCAATAAAAAAAATCAGCATTGGCATTGGCCTTGGAAAAACCCACACTATGTTTTGTGTAATTGATCAAATTTCCCTTCTAAGTGTCATTTTATGTAGTTAGCTCTATAAAGCACTTTGAATGACTTCCACTGTGAATTGTGCTCTATAGAAGTAGTTGTAGTGGCTGGTGTAGAACGTGTGAGAAATGGTTGTGAAGTATTTTCCACACGTGCCCTCTGCACTCATGTGGTTACTGATTGCATAGAGCTGTCTGCTGTTGTTAAGTGTAAGCCGTACCCCTCTGGTGAGAGCAGCAGTACTTATCTGATTATGAGGCTGATGATCAAGGCACTTCTGCAACAACACATCTGCCGTCTCCGGAGTTGGCTTACACGGCAAAAAGTAATGTTATTTCATCCATGAAAATCTAACTTTTTTTCAAACACACTTCAAAGGACTATAGAAATGCACAAACACACACACACACACACACACACACACACACACTTCGATACGTTCGCTCTCAGATGTTCTTGTTAAGGGCGAGGACAGCTGGACAATTTGCAAGGCACGTACAGTAATAAGATCATTGGAATAAACAAAGACTTCCCCATTGTGGCTTTCATCCACTTCTTTGCATACGTAGGATATAAACTCCACCATGAAAAGTTGTGGTAGGTAGGTATCCTTCAATAATAATGGTAAAAGTATAGGGTAACACTTTACATTACGGGCCGGTAAGTCCTTGGTACTTACAGTGGTAATTCTAGATACTTATGGTGGTACTTACAGTGGTATATACTAGTAATAATAATGGTACTTCTAGGTACTTATTGTGGTGCTTACAGTGGTGCTTTTGGTGGTACTTACAGTGGTAATTATCGGTACTTATTGGGGTACTTAAAGGATACTATAGTGAGAATTACAAGGTATATACTTCTAGAAACAGTGGTAACTCTTAGTAATGAAGGTTGTGCTTCTTGTTTTCCCTTATGCTGTTTTATGTTGTTTTATAGTCACACAATCCTAGAAATTACTTATGTTTGTAGAAGTACCTCATTTACTACCTATGAATTGCTGCTGTAGCATCCTTGAATTTCCAGTAAGTACCATAGTAAATAGAAGCACAACCTTCATTACTAAGAGTTACCCCTGTATCTCTTAGTAATGAGAGATGCAGTGGTAACTCTGTGACTCCCTAACCCTAACCCCAACTACTAGTAATTACCACTTTTAGTGCCACAATAAGTACCACTGGCATTATTAGTAATAACCACTGTAAGTACCATGGACTTACCGGCCCGTAATGTAAAGTGTTACCAAGTAGGGCGGTCGTAGTTGTAGCGCAACACTTCCACAGAGAACTTTCATTCCTACTTGAGTACCTTCCCCAAAGCTCTTTTCTGTATCAGTGCGCTACATTGGAGTGTGCTTTTCCCTTTGTTTTGCAGTTGAAGTGTGTTGTAGCCTATAACATGCATGGCCTTGGGCTGTGTGGGCGAGGCGCAGCGGCACCGAAGGTCCACCGACTAAAGCTATACATTTTTAACATGGCTTTGAGCTATAGCCTCAACACGCTGGGCCCCTGTTTTCTCTTTGTTCACTTCGCCGGTCCTTGTGCCATTATTAATGCATCTGGGGGCTTGCCATGGAATTGGATTAGCTGTACATAAGTCTCTCTGTGAAAAAACTCCTGTGATCTTTGGCAGGTTTCTCTTGGAAACAGTTGTACCAGTTCAGACAGGTATCGAGGAGCAAACACAACGTTATCACACAAGTTAACGCAGTTCAATTGCAGTGGTAGACAGAGTCCCTCGAGCCAACGGTGTTATGTAATGTTGTTTCTTGGATGAAAGGCGACTTGCACAAACATATATAATGCTATTTTGAAGCGACCTCATCCTCACCGCTGGAAGCCGTCAAAAACTCGCCGACATTTTTAATCTCAACAAAAGCATTTCGATGTTCCTTCAAATGGAGCAAAAAAACTATGACTGAAACATTACACGATTGCTCTGCTGGTAAAAATTCAGACTGAACTCGGACTGAACTTTCGGCAAAGCCCAAATGGGATGCGGGCAGTGATACTTGGCATGCTACACTACACTTAAGTAGGCTCTGCTTCAAACGCATCAGCGAGCCCGGGACAGTGCGAGTCAGAGGGCTGGCGAACTCTCCCCACAGCCCATTGCAGCTCGCCTCTGATTGATCAGACGGATAAAACCCCCAAAACTTTCACATCTGTAAGGCTAGACGGCATGCTTTTGGGGACAATGATTTGATGTTGGATTAAAGAAAAGTGCACACAAAGAACTCTCTGGTGGACAAAAATGTAAGGAATGTGAACCTTATGAGAGGTCACAGTGCTTTCATTTGTGTTAATTTATGCACCGATTTTGATTTTTTTTTTCTTTTTAGATCTGAAAATGTTAGCATTCTGCAGCCAATCTTAGACTAGTCTTTTTTTGAAGGCTGGTGAGATATCCAGAGCAGCGAGGCAGAGGGGATTTGGGCGGCACAGTGTAAAAACATGTACAACGGGGGCCCATCACCTTTTTGCCACGCTTTAGTTGATGTTTTCTCACTTTTTTTGCTGCACTTTCATCGCTTTTTTGTCACGTTTTCATGCATGTTTTTGTTGCTTTTTTGACACATTTTTCAAAAAGCTTTTACATTTGGATGAAGCCAAACTGTAGAAAATGAGCCCTATACCTAATTTTTGTCAATATATGATGAAAAAGGTAATCCTCTTTTGGTTTGACCATACGTGAGTGTGAGGGAGGAGCAATTTTAGTAGTTTATGGATGGGGTGTCTTGTTGTACACATTGTACTGTTAAAGACAGTTGAAATATGCATGTGCAGACGTATAAAATATCGCAATTTATTTACCCTTAAAGGGACTATTCGGAGTTTAAAAATGTTAAAATAATGCACTTTCCTCCCCCTTCTTGTTCCAACAATGTGCTAATGTGTAGAATGAGTTCAGACCTGTTCACCACAACTGCCTCTAAAATCCTGCACAGTCACTCAAAAACGTGTTAATTCGGGTCTGAAGTGCCGTCATGCACGAGCTTAATATAGAAGGTGCAGTTACACGTATGACCTGAGGTGGCAGTAGTGAGTATAACATGGCCCCTTTAAAACAGCCTTACTTTTGTATGAAAACATCTACACGTAAACTGATATATATACATATGTTTTTCTTGCTATTCACACGCAATGACTCGCTTTAACGTTGCATTATGCAACTTTTTATGCAGAAAAGTTGCAGCTGTATGAGTGGTCAGCATGGCGCCTTTACTTTCCATCACGGTGGTCTTTACAATCCTCCAGAATCACTTGTTTTGTAGGTTTTCTGGTAAGTCAGCAGTGGAACAATTGATCCTGGAGTGTCCTATAGACCACAGTGATGGAAAGTAAAGGCGCCATGCTGACCACTCATACAGCCGCTGGGTCACTATGAGGTCAAATATGGCAAATTTCAACTTTTTTTTTCCTCGCAAAACACTTGCATAATGCACCTTTAAATAAACATCAGATGAAATAAATGAATAGGTAAATACACCTTATATGCAAAAAAAAAAAAAAAAAACATTGTTGTCTAAAATAGTCGCGAAGCTGACCGAGCGTTAGCGCATCTCTAGCTGTTCGGACACAACAGCTCCGGGCGGCGTGCCAGACTCCGCTTCCTCCACTTCCGTACGCTGCACACTGCATTACTGAAGCACTCACCTATTCACCATCATTATTCACCAGGAGAGCCGGGCGTCGGGCCCCGCTCCTTTTTAGCCCAGTCATCGCCGGGAGACAGTGCGGCCCCGGCTACAGCTCCTCACGCGACAGTAACGCTGTTTTGCCAGCGCTGCAATAATGAATGAGCGCAGGAGCATGGGCTGATTTCCCCAAGTGCTCATAGTCTCACAGCCACGGACTTACTGTACAACACCTTAGAGTAAAAGTATTTTCTTTACCTTCTTAACTTTTGGAATACAATCGCTATTATAATACTTTTAATATAGCCATTTTTTTTATAACGCTTCTAATGCTCTCTGGAGATGTTGGATTGTCTGAGCATGAACACAATTCCCTCCAGCTATACAGCATTTTCAAGGGGCTGTATACTGTATATTCTTCTGGCCTGACAATCCTATAGATGACAATAGTGTTTGGAGCACTCTGTCCTCCCACTTTCATTTCATTACGACACGATACGGGTCAGCGCAGTACTGCTACGCTGAGCTGCCAACAAGCATATAATTTTCTATTAAGATCCCTCTCAATGGCTGCAGGGGCATTATTGGTGAAGGAGCAGACGGAGAGTAATGGAGCTAAAGTGACGGCGCGCTCGGATAGACAGCGCCGGAGAGGACCGTATAGTGCCGTGTTACAGGAGGCGAGGGGAGGGCAGGGGCGCGAGACCGGGGGTTGGACAACACCCGAGCTGATTTGGATCATATAAATCTGAAAGTGCGATAAAAACCTGATTCAAGGAACAAATGTAGTTTACGTGCATACATTGGTTGAGCGACTTTCACATGGGTGTACACTGGTCCCTCGTTTATCACGGGGGTTACCTTAATTGTAGCTAACCCAGCGTTATCACAGGAGGAATATCTAGCTGTAGAAAATTAGGGACCAGGCTCTAAAGTTGTTCTAAAGTTTCACGTGTCTAAAGTCCAATTGCCTGGCCTGCCGGGCACTCCTCCTTTCTGTTCAAAAGAAGACTGGACAGCTCCTCGCAGCCTATCATTTCACGATTTTACCCACATCGGTCCAATCACACACCGAGAGGCGGGACTTCATTCCCCCAAGAGGCGGAAGCCGTCACCACGCTCTACCAAAACAATGGAGATGGCGTGTGCGGTGAGTGACGATGTTTTCTTCTGCTCTTTCGTCTGTTTTGAATCATTTGGAAAAAAACTTAATCCCTAAAACAAGCACTGAAGCAGCAAGAAACAGCGTTCCTTCTGCTGCGACGTATCTAGCGTTGCTCTGATTCGTTGATGCCGTCTGTCCATCACGCCCACCGGGAAATAGTTGAGATCATGCTTGCTCCCAGACTATACGTCTTTGAATTATCTATGAAAAAGCATGTAGTTTGGCAGGCCAGGCAAAAAGTCCAATGCATTTCAATGGGAGACTAGCGGCGATATGGAGGTACTGCAGCAATGGTGGCCCACTTAGTGTTGTTGCCAAAAAGCAAAGCAGCCATACGCTATAGGAAAGCATACAAAACTGTGCTGAAAATAAATCTGCGAAAGAGCGAGGCTGCGAAAGGTGAACCACGTTACAGTGAGGGACCATTGTATACTCCAAATACTGGACTTTCAGCAAAATTATTAAAGTTTTCTTAATTTGTTTTATCATAAGAAGATCACTCATTTTTGCTTGTCAGTAGTTTCCTCTTTTCTCAAACAACAATGCAAAAACGTGTAAAAAAAAACAAGATAGCGTTTTAGAATAAAGATGGGCAGAACCAACACCAAGGTCGGCAACGGTCGGTAAACGCTTAACACTAAGGGCCGCTCATTACGCATCAATAAGGTATTAATAATCATTAGTAGTAGTCTATAAATAATGTGCTTGCAAAGACATTTATATTTCAACTACCATGCTCATAGGTAGGGGTTTTTTCTCCCGATACCACTACTTTACCTGATACCTGATACAGACCAGATCCACATCATGTAACTATCGCAGGAGTGGGTACGTCTCCAGCTCGTCTCCATGGAGATGCAGGGGCGGACTGGCCATATGTCCATTCTGGAAGAGCACAGGCGGGCCACATGGCTCTAGGGCCACCGGTCTGGCCTCTCACTTTACCTTACCCTTACCCCCGGGCGAAACCGAGCTTTACCTAAATCTAAAAGCCAAAATGTGTTGGAAAACCGACAAAAAAGTGACAAAAACACAACAAAATGTGACGAAAACGTGACGACAAAGCAATGAAAAAAGCGATGAAAAAACAACAATAACATGAAAAAAAAAGGCGAAAAACAAGAGACGAAAACACAACGAAAAAGTGACAAAAAAGTGACGAAAACAAACCAAAAAGCCACAAAAAAGGAATGAAAAAGCGACAAAAACATGACAAAAATGCAGCGACAACCATCACCTTTCGTTACAGTGTTACTCTCCAGTCAAGAAGCTTTTAGATTTGGGCAAAGCCGAACTGGAGGAAATGCTCTCGGTTAAGTCGGGGGGTCAGAGGTTAACATATGTATTTGTGGAAGTGTCACATTTACGCTAATGTGGGCCAGGCTGGCCAGAGTCCAGGGCTGTTTTTCAGTCCCAGTCCGCCCCTGGGAAGATGGGACTAAAGCCAGACTTATTTGAGATTTGAAAAGGTTAGGTTCTCATCCAAATCCATTCTTTGATCACCCACTGCAGTATTACCATTTTCTGTGTTGAGCTGGTCACAAGGCTGCATGTTTTGTACTGACGGCAACAGTATCAGTCCAGGCGGCTGCTAAGAAATGATTAGTTGCTGACAAAGCCTGTTAAAGTAAGAGGTGACATGTAATTGATCATGTACAGGTGACAACTTGGGAACCTTTATCTATGATTAGAAGATCTCTCTAACCAGAACATAAGCAAGAGTTCGATGATTAGTCATTCATGTATTTTCGAGTTGTATATTTTGTGGTACTGGCAACACTTTGAGCTTGTTCCGAAGGTCAGGCCATGGCGAACATCGTCAAAAACCCTCCCCGCTCCGTGTTGACAAGCGCTCTTCACTTTAAGCCTTCTCCCCTGATTAAAACACCCTCCGCGGCCCTGATAATTAGCCCGTTAATTGGCCCTGTTTTCAGCGGCGCGTTTGAGCATTGAATTGATATTCGACACAAATGAGCCCTCGCAGGTTTCACTCTACGGGTCCCAGCTGTTGGGTAAATTCTCCATCAATGGATCTCATAAGGGAAACACAATGCAATTTAACCGCCCGTAATTCCATCCGCCGAGGATTGGGATATTACGCAGAAAAGTCGGATTTCAACTTTGAACAATATAACTTGTCTTACAAGAAGGTCTCAGGTTCGATGTCTGGATTTGGTAAAGGCTCATATTCACATTAGAGGAAACCTGGCTGTCTGCCTTCAGTCTCCTCTGATCCTCTGAAACGCTGCAGCGCCTCCTGTTTGTCCCTGTTTCAGAGCGTGGTGTCCTGCACTGGTCAGCTCCTCCTCCTTCCTCTTTCTCCTGCGCAGCTCCCTCCGCCCCACAACAGTCTTTCACCATCACCTGGGAAGAGCTTTGCAGTTCATCCGTTTTGCGTCCATGCCTCGGTGAAGGTCCATGAGCCAGAACAATAGAAGGCGTGTGTGGCTTAGCTGCGAGTCTCGCCCAGATACCTCCTCGTTTGTCCATTCCTTCTTCCACTCCATGTTGTGAGGCCTCCACTGTGTTGCGGGTGTGGGGGGGCTCTTGGTGCCTCTTCAGTGTCTCAGAAGAAGAAATGTGTCGGCCTCAAATGAGTTTAGCTGATAGCTGATAGCGCTTTATATTAAGATGTGCTCGTTACGTATTAATAAGGCACTAAAAGGCGCTAATAATACGCTTTGAAAGTATTAACACACTGCTTATTATACTTTTATCTGCTAACATACTAATAGGCCAATACTAATACACTTGTTCATAGCCAACCCTAAACCGAACCCTGAACGAGAGAGAGGAAGGTTGCTGCCTGTATAAAATAATGTATAAAATAATGTCTCCCTGTGGAAAATACAAAGTACTGGACTATAAAAGATTCCAAATTGGCCTGGAGTGCGAACTGCAGGCTTTAGGGGAAATGACTGGGGGGAAAAAACAAGCTTCCAATATCATCTAACGGCACGCTAGCGAATCCATGGAGCCATGAAGAACACACTATAGGCTTTACAATGTGTACTACTAAACAAACAACCAAAACACACTTCCGGGTATGTTTTTGACAAAGGAACAACATAATAACATGATTAACAGCTCAAAAAAAAAAGATTATTTTGCATGAAATACCGCCTTTAACCTCTTACCACCCGCCGAAACCAAATGCCTTCTGTCCTCGTTGGCTATTATATAGGCCTGTGTAACACCTGATTTGAAAGCTAAGACCCACAAAACTGATCTTTTTCCTCGCGTTGTTGCTGTGTTGTGTCACCTGTAGTATATATATTTTTTTTTTTTAATTTTTGAATTTTTGTCACTTTTTGGTTGAGTTTTTTGTCACTTTTTGCTGATTTTTTGTCATTTTATTGTTGAGTTTTTGTCATTTTATTGTTGAGTTTTTGTCACATTTTTGTTGATTTTTTGTCACATTTTTGTTAATTTTTTGTCACATTTTTGTTGAGTTTTTGTCACATTTTTGTCACATTTTTGTTGAGTTTTTGTCACATTTTTGTCACATCTTTGTTGAATTTTTGTCACATTTTTGTTGCGTTTACATCCTGGTTTTCTTCTCATTTTTTTGTGGTCGTTTTGGTGCTTTTTTCCCCAAGAGGCTTTTTGATTAGGGTAAAGCCAAGCTGGAGAAAATGGGATCCGTTCAGGTGGAAGTTAAGAGGTTAAATGACTGGATTTTCGCGAGGGCTGGGGCACTGCAACAGTTGCCCGCCTAACCTTAAAGGGTGCCTAAGTTGGTGACATTTGAAGGAGGGGCCAAAAGCAGATGACAAAAAAGCAACTATGTCCCTCCTTTTAAATAAATATGCAGTGTTTGTTTTCTTTTAAAATGAAATAATAAACACGTGGCATGGTGTGGTCGTTGGCAATGGTTGAAATAGTAAAAGGAACAGTTCGGGGCAGTATATAGTTTAAAGTAGTCCCTGGGCTGATACTTCACCTGCAAAACAAGCACTTAACACATTCTCTCTTTTCCTTTCAGTCGCTTGAGGCAAATCAATAATCAACAGAAGCCGGCCCCGTCCGATCTGCATACAGTACCTCAGCGGAAAAGACATTTCCACCTGACCTTGCAAAATATCCAGACCCACGAACATCCACTTCCAGCCCAACACTCACACTTCCACCACCGGATCTCTCCTTTTCTTTCTTCAAATTTGCATCGCAGGAAAAGACTTCGCCCCCTCACGCACCCCCGCCTCTCCAGTGTCTTGACAGTTCTAGAGTTAAAAGCCACCGGGGGGAGGGGGGGGGCGCACTCGTTTCCACGCCTGAGAGGGTTCCCGTTAAGGCTCGCGGGGAGTAAGAGTAAGGCCGTAGTAATAGGTCGGCCCATTCATTTAACGCCTGATATGAAGGCGGCACCGCCCAAGGGTTTACCGAGCCCAGAGCGCAATCGCCAAACAGTGCTTTACTGAGCCGCACGCTCGGGTGCACTGTCCTATGCGGCGATGGGGGGGGGGGGGGTCGATGAGGGGGCTCTCCAATGGGAAAATGTGGAGGTTCCTAAAAGAAATTTAAAAGACTAATACAAAAAAGTCCCACATGAAAACTGAAAATATTTGAAAAATGGAAATGCAAGTGGTAGAATAAAGGATGGTAAGAATTCCTTAGTAATGTTTTTAAAGGGTATTTGGCAACCGCTTAAGCCCCGCCCCCAACCAAGCACATTTGCTCCAGTTTGGCTTTACTCAAATCGTAAAGCTTCTTGAAAAAAGTGTCAAAATAGCAGCAAAACGAGAGGAAAACAAGGATGAAAATGCGACAAAACTGTGATGGAAAAGGTGACAAAAATGAAAAAACAGATCAGCGAAAATGTGACCAAGAGCTATGAAAAATGTGCAATGAATACACCGCAAAAAAGGCAATAAAGAGCAACAGGAAAGTGACAGAATTGTAATGAATAAGTGACAAAAAAGCCACAAAAGAACAACAAACAAGCGATGGAAAAAGTGACACAAATGTGTGACGAAAACGCGGCAAAAAAGGCAAAAAAGAGCAACAGTAAAAAATGAAAAAAACGCCACAAAAGAGCAACAAAAAAGCAACAAAAGAATAACAGAAAAGTGACAAAAATGTGTAACGAAAATGGCTGCCCATTTGCCCTTTGTCACCGGTTCTGTTCATTACTTTTATGGACAGAATTTCTAGGCGCAGCCAGGGGCCGGAGGGTGTCCGGTTTGGGAGCCTCAGAGTCTCATCTCTGCTGTTTGCAGATGATGTTGTTCTGATGGCTTCAACAAACCAGGACCTTCAGCACGCACTGGGGCGGTTTGCAGCCGAGTGTGTAGCGGCCGGGATGAGGATCAGCACCTCCAAATCCGAGGCCATGGTTCTCCACCGGAAAAAGGTGGCTTCCCCTCTTCAGGTCGGTGGGGAGTCCTTACCTCAAGTAGGGGGTTCAAGTATCTCGGGGTCTTGTTCACGAGTGAGGGACGGATGGAGCGTGAGATCGATAGACGGATCGGTGCGGCGTCAGCAGTGATGCGGTCGCTGTATCGGTCTGTCGTGGTGAAGAGGGAGCTGAGTCGGGGCAAAGCTCTCGATTTACCGATCGATCTACGTTCCCACCCTCACCTATGGTCATGAGATTTGGGTCATGACCGAAAGGACAAGATCGCGAATACAAGCGGCCGAAATGAGTTTCCTTCGCAGGGTGGCTGGGCGCACCCTCCGAGATCGAGTGAGGGGCTCAGTTACCCGGGAGGAGCTCGGAGTAGAGTCGCTGCTCCTTCACGTCGAAAGGAGCCAGCTGAGGTGGCTCGGGCATCTGTTCCGGATGCCTCCTGGTCGCCTCCCGCGGGAGGTGTTCCAGGCATGTCCTAGTGGGACAAGGCCTCGTGGAAGGCCCAGGACACGGTGGTGGGACTATGTCTCCGAGCTGGCCTGGTGTCGCGTCGGGGCCCCCCAGAACAGCTGGAGGAGGTGTGTGTGGACCGGGAAGTTTGGGCATCTTTGCTGAGACTGCTGCCCCCGCGACCCGGCCCCGGATAAAGCGGAAGAAAATGGATGGATGGAAAATGTCACACAAAAAGGCAAAAAAGAGCAACAGAAAAGTGACAAAAATGCCACAAAAGAAGAAAAAAGAAGAGTGACAAATATGTGATGAAAAGGTGACAAAAAAGCAACAAAAAGCAACAAAAGAGCAAAAGGAAAGTGACAAAAAACGATGAAAAAGTGACAAGAATGTGTGACGAAAATACCACCAAACAAAAGGCAAAAAAGAGTCATAGTAAAGTGACAAAAAAGCCACAAAAGAACAAAAAAGCCCAACAAACAAGTTTTGTAGGTCTTAGCTTTCAAATGAGTCGTCAGTCTGGCCTATAAGCTGTGACCTTTTAGATTTGGGTAAAGTTGAGCTGGAGAAAATGCACTCGGTTAAGGCGGGGTATATGACGTTAAAGAGTGTTGTGGAATTAAGTTCTCCTTTAGTGTATCGTAAACTCAGACATTTATGATGCATCCGAGTTCCAAAGCATTTGCATCAATGTCATGACTGTCTGAAACGTCCCTGTGCAGAAGTAAGACGCTCCGAATGTGTTGGAAAAGTTATCGGAGCTCCTTTTTTGCAGAGTGTGTTAAGTTAATTTGATTCTGCTCATACTTAACACACAAAAATAGCCAGTTTGGTCCAAACCCCTCGTCGCTAACGTTGCTATTCTGGACCGTGGGTGCTAGCATACCCGTCAGCGGCTCCGAAAACCAGCTGTGCCGGTCCACCATGTTCCCCCGGTTCGTTTCATCTCAACCAGCGTCTTCCTCTCCCTCCCATCCCATCTCCCGTCTCCGGCGCCGATCCGCGGCGCCCACATTCGGGGCGACGGTATCCATGGAAACGTGCAATTATCCGAGGCATCAACAATTCATGCTGAATAATTTTATCAGCCGCCGAACGGGCATGAAAGTGGCGGTGGCATCTCCCACACTCTCCCGCCCCGACTACTTCATTACCGGGCCGCTGAGGAGGTGATGATGTTGTCTTTTTCTTTTTCTTTTTTCTTTTTGTCTCCTCCATTTGTCTCGCGCTGCCGGGATGAGCGATTTTTGCGGGGGGGTTGGTTAGATCAAAAAAAAAAAAAGGCAGGATGGTGCAGATGGGTTTATGAAATTTCCGAAAGTAACGAATCCGCCAGCCTCGTCCCACTGAAAGCATGTCTGCGGAGGAGCTTTCTGATTGGCTGTAAAAGTTTGCGCCGCGGCGGAGATGAGGCTTCGTGGTTGCATAAGGCTCCACTGACCAACCACTTTTTTTTTTCTTTTTTTCGCAGTAACTTTCACTCGCTCGACAGTTTTTTGGGTTTTTTTTGCGAGGAAGTTTGTGGGTGACTCAGACTCGGGCCACGGCAATAAAGTGTATTTCGTGCTGCTTGGAAATCGCCTTGGTCTTGGCTGGACTTTCACAAAAAAACGAAATTGTCCGTCACAACATTCACGTTCTATTCGGGAGTTTGTAGATCTGAAAAAAAAAACAGGGGCTGAAGCTTTAACAATAAGCCACATAGGAACAAAAGGTGAGGAAGTCTTTCCACAAATGTTCATATATTGACATACATTTCAAAATAAATGTCCTGATCCAAAGGAAAAAGATTGTAGTAAGTTGCTAGTATGATAATGGTGCCACTACAGTAAAAAATGCAGAAGATATTGAAGATTATCCATAAATTGTCATAATTGAAATTTATATATAGATATTTGTTGACATAATTTTCAAAATAAAGGTCCAGACCTTAAAAATAAAGGTTGTAGTAAGTTGCTAGTATGATAATTGGTAACTGGTGTAAATTTAGTGTCACTACATTGAAAACGGTAGAAGCTATTGAAGAAAAGAATAAAAAAAATAGTTTTTCTGTTTTTGGCACTCAATGTGTTACCCTCCACCTAAACAGAGTGCATTTTCTCCAGCTCAGCTTTACCCAAATCTAAAAGCTTCTTAACTGGAGCTCACAGCCTTTGGGCCAGGGGAACGCCTCATTTGAAAGCTGAGACCCACAAAACTGATCGTAACTTTTTTTGCGGCACTGTTGCCATGTTTTTGTCACATTTTTGTCACATTTTTGTCGTGTTTTTGTCTTTTTTTTCCGTCTGGTTTTCATATTTTTTCATCTTGCTTTTGTAGGTCTTTTTGTCTTGTTTATTTTGTTTTACTTGTTTTTGTATATAACGTCTTATTTTTGTCTTTTTTTGTCTTTTGTTGTCTTGTTTTTTTCTTTTTTTTGGTCCTGTTTTGTAGTTTTTTGTCTTGTTTTTGTCTTGTTTTTGTAGTTTTTTGTCTTGTTTTTGTAGTTTTTGTCTGTGTAGTTTTTTGTCTTCTTTTTGTCTTGTTTTTGTAGTTTTTTGTCTGTTTGTGTAGTTTTTTGTCTTCTTTTTGTAGTTTTTTGTCTTGTTTTTGTAGTTTTTTGTCTTGTTTTTGTAGTTTTTGTCTGTTTGTGTAGTTTTTTGTCTTGTTTTTGTAGTTTTTTGTCTTGTTTTTGTAGTTTTTTGTCTTGTTTTTGTAGTTTTTTGTCTGTTTGTGTAGTTTTTTTGTCTCGTTTTTGTAGTTTTTTGTAGTTTTTTTACTTTTTGTGTCTTGTTTTTACTTGCTTCTTCTCCTTGCTGTTTTTGACACGTTTGTCACTTTTAAGTCGTGTTTTTGTCGGCTTTTTATCGTGTCATTGTTGCCTTTCTTTTCGCTGCTCTTTTGTAGCATTATTATGGCTCTTCTTTTTTTGCTTTTTCGTGCCTTTTTCATTGTGTTTTTTGTTTCTTGTTTATTGCGTTTTTGTCGCTCTTTTTTCTTGCATCTCGTCCCTTTAACGCTTTTTAAAGCCCCGTGGAAACTCTACAGGCAGGAGGTTTTCCCCTATTGTTTTGAGAGAGAACTGGAGAAACATGGCGGAAAAAAAAAAAAAACCCGATCTGCTCTGGCTTAGGAGTCGCCGCTTCCAGATGATTTCCTCTTTAACTGAACTCCGGTCTTGAGTGACTTGCGCCTGTAACAAAAACAGCACAAAACGGCTTTCACGGTTTGGGTATTAAAACTCATTATCAGTCCGCCTCGGGTGAATCAGCGGGGACGCGGCCTCTCCAAGTGTGTGTGTGTGTGTGTGTGTGTATGTGTGTGTGCGTGTGTGTGTGTCTGTGTGTGTGTCTGTGTGTGTGTGTGATTCCAGCGCTGCAGGTAGTGTGGCGATGCTGCGGTCACACTTTGAGCAGCTAATAAGGCCACAAAGTGTGTTAATTAAGTTAGCGCACCAACTTGAAAAAAAGAGAAAAAAAAAAGGTGGTTTGTCAGTGTTAAAATATTAATGAAGGCGCAGCAGCTCTGATGAAGATGTGGGAGACGGGGTCCGCCGCCTGGAGGGGGGTGCTTGGACTCCAAAGGGACACCGGAGCACAGCAGTCAGTGGGATGTCTTTCCTTTGTCCTTCATATTACATTGATGCTGAAACTTTCCAGCTTTGCTCCGTGATTGCTCCATCCACGACTGGACTTTTTCTGCCTGATGAGAGCGCTCGGAGCGACCATGAATCAAGTCAATGTGTGGACTTTTTTTCCCCCCAAAAAAAGGTTTCTCAGGAGTAAATGTATACGAGAGAAAACACACGGGCCACCTCAGACTGAGCGTGACAGAAAAGAGGAGGGGGGGAAAGGGATGACATAAGAGATGACATAAGTCAAACGGCGCACATGTCCCGAGCTAGCCTAGCATGCTAACCGGCAGTTAGCTTGCTAGCTTACGCAGTTTTTTGGTAGCATTTTTGTTGTGTTTTCGCCACACTCTTGACACTTTTTACGCCTTGCTTTTTTGTGTTTTTGCTGTTTTTTTTGTTGTGTTTTTGAAGTTTTCTCTTGAGGTTTTTGTGTTTTTGTTGTGTTTTTGCAGTTTTTTCGTGATGTTTTGCTGTTGTTGTTGCTTTTCTTGTGTTTTCATCATACTATCACTTTTTTGCCGTGTTTTTTGCGTGTTTTCGCCACATTTTTGTCACTTAATTGTTGTCTTTGCAGTTTTTTGTTGCTTATTTGTTGTAGTTTTGCCACATTTTTAGCACTTTTTTGCTCTTTTGTCACTTTTTTGTTGTGTTATTGATGCTCGTCTGGAACGGCTTTCTCACACTAAAGTTGCTACTTTGTTGTTTTGTCACTTTTTGTGGCTTTTTTTTTAAGTACATTTTTGTTGTGTTTTCATCATCTTTTTTTTGGTGTGCTTTTCTTGTATGTTATTGTAGCTTTTCCGGCCTGTTTTTGTCGCTCTTTTGCCACATTTTTCCTCCACCCTATTTTTCCGCTTTTTCCTAAAGCTTTTAGATTTGGGTAAAGCCACATTAGATAAAGTGTGATCGGTTCAGGAGGGGGTTAAGAGGTTAATGTACATGTTTCCTTATTACACATGTACATTAATTCATTTCCTTAACATATTTCTTTCATATCAGATCCTTTTTTTCAGCACTGGCACTGTCTCTGCCTGCTCAGAGCGAGTCCATGGGCTTGGAAGTCTTTTTTTTTTTTTTTCCCAAAGGGAAATGTATACGAGCAAAAACACCACCTCAGATTGAGTGCGGGAGAAAAGGGGAGTGTCGAGATTACATAAGTCAAACGGCGCACATGTCCCGAGCTAACCTAGCATGCTAACCGGCTAAGGCAGATGTGAAAAAAAAAAAAAAAAAAAACGCTGCCAGGCAAGAGTGGCCTGAGAGTGCGCTTGAGGACTGTTCCTTCATTATTTAGTATGATACAGGTATTACCCCAAGAAACACCGAGAGACATGTCCTCCCCACTTTGAGGGCACAAGTCGGGAATTAAAAAGTCATGGCGAGCTTTCTAGACTTTACAAGCAAGTGCACTATTGGAATCCTTTCTCTGTGAGTTACAACTGAGTGTGCTTCATTAGGGGATTTTTGAGTGAAAACGGCTCCAGTTCGAAAATCTTCTTAAAATCAACATTTTGTTCAAATGTATCAGGTGCTTTGAGTCTGCTCTTTCAAATAAATGCATGTGTTCACTTTGCAGTATGAAAGTAAAGCTGAATAGATCATGAACATGCCATTACTGGGAAAACCTTGGCGGACGTTAATTGATGAAAGGAATACTTTTCATCACATTTCAGCATGATAAAAACTGACACAGTCTGACCTTAGATCCGCATCAAAATTCCATCAAAATCTAAAATGCGTTTAATTATGAAAAAAGCATTCCAACTTTATGCAAAACAAACCTTGACTATATGTTATGAATGACTGGTTGGTTAAATGAGTGAAAACGGAGAGAGCGATCGATGGAAAATGTCTCCCTTTAGGATTGATTTAATCTGCGAGTTCGTTAGCTGGTTGAAACGGTCAATGTTTACAACCGAGCACATTTTCTCCAGTTTGGCTTTACCCAAGTCTAAAAGTCAAAGTGCTGACAAAGTGACAAAAAAGCAACTACAAAGTCACCAAAAAAAAAATGAAAAATCGTCAAAAATATGATGAAAAAATCAATAAAAATGTGATGAAAAATCAATAAAAATGTGATGAAAAAACGACAAAAATGTGATGAAAAATCAACAAAAATATGATGAAAAAACAACAAAAATGTGATGAAAAATCAACAAAAATGTGATGGAAAAACAACAAAAATGTGATGAAAAAACAAAAAATAATTGATGAAAAATCAACAAAAATGTGATGAAAAATCGACACAAATGTGATGAAAAATCAACAAAAATATGATGAAAAATCAACAAAAATGAGATGAAAAAACAACAAAAATGTGATGAAAAATCAACAAAAATATGATGAAAAATCAACAAAAATGTGTTGAAAAATCAACAAAAATGTGATGACAAATCAACAAAAATGTGTTGAAAAATCAACAAAAATGTCATCAAATCATTTACAAAAATGTGAGGAAGACTCGACAAAAAAGTGACAATAAAAGCATAAAAACGTGACCAAAAAGTGATGAAAAAAAATCTAAAGTGACGACAATGTGGCAATAACCCAAGGAACAACATCAGTCTGGATCAGCTTTGTAGCTCTTATTACAAAGGAAAAATGACACTGGCCGATAGACTGTCACCTTTTAGATTTGGATAAAGCCAATCTGGAGGGAGATAAGGTGGGACAAGAGGTTAACCTGCATTTGCAGCCGCACAGGTCCCAAAATAAATCAGCAGTGTGGTATTTGATCTCAGGGGACACGAGGTGAGCGCAGGATTTAAGCAAAACACAATCCGTTCTGCGGCGCTGTCATAAATGATGCATGTGCCTGTTTTAAATTTTCGTGGGAGATTCTTCTCGACTCAGACCTTTGATCCGGCAATCTTGGAGGAGATCCCTTGATATCGACGGGAGAACAGTGCAGTTGAGTGTTCTGTTGTTTACAACCTCACGAGCTGCAGGGTGTTTTGATCACCTTTTGGTCGTCCCTGAATGTGCAGCTCGGCCTCTAACTCGTCTGCTCGCAATTCGGACACGGAAGAGTTTTTAGTCCCGTTATGTCTGAAGAAGAAACTCGCCTCCTCGTCTCTTCTCTACATCGTAAATCTATGAATCCCTTTCATTTTCACTGTTTACATTCCACCAAAGTTCACTACGCATGCGGTATCTACATGTTGTTCTATTTTCTGTGTTAGCGTCACAGCGCCTCACACAGGCCTGGTGGATGAATCGCAGCGGTTTTACAAACATGACTGGCTTCATGTGGGCGCTCACATTTACTGAGCTGGCTCCGTGTTTACAGAGACGGTGACGGCATCGCATCATAGAAGGGGGCGTGGCCTCGCTGAGGGGGAAAACAGAATCTTTTGGGAAACACAATTTTCTGGTGAAATATAAACTTATTTATCACATACAAGTATAACGAAGTCCACATGGATTGTTCAATATAAGAGATAAAACGGCAGTTGTAGCTAGTGCTAGCTAGCATTAGCACGATGCTAACATGTAGCATCATGTTAGCATTATCCATTATTTATGTATTTATGGGCTGTTGAACCAATTTGCTGCTCTGCATGTCTTTGTATCTTTATTTACTATAAAACTATATTCATAATTCAGCGTTTGTATAAGTTGTTTTGGAATAATTATAGATTTTTTTCCAAATTGTTTTTCCCCCATAACTGTTTCAAACATGATCATATATGGGCGATTCCAGAGATGCCATACAGACGGCATCTCTGGAATCGCCCATTTGCTAACATGATGCTACATGTTAGCATGATAGATGCTACATGTTAGTGCTAATTCTAGCGCTAGCTAGCTCTAGCTACTACTGCCATTTTTCCGCTTCTACTGAACAATCTGCTGTGGAATAATATCCATATGGACCCGATTTACACTTGACTTTATGTCTGATAAATAAGTTCATATTCCACCAGAAAAAGGCTAAAGAGAGTGGAAAAGTGTGTTTCCCAGAAGATTCTCTTTCCCCCCGAAGCCACGCCCCCTTCTATGATGCAATGCCATCTGTATATATATAGTCTGAATCTACTATTTGACATCTCCATGGAGACGAGCTGGAGACGTCCCACTCCGCTAAAGTTACAGTCAGGTTTGAGGAGTGCTCTTATGGTACAAACAAACAGCAAAGAAGCAAGTTCTGTACATCATCCCTGCGCCTTAAGCTAAACATCTGCTCAAGCGTATTTGTCATGAAACCTATTTACGTTTTTCATTTTGGAGTACATCCTTTACCTTTCATGCCCTCCGTTCACCCAACCGTAATCCACATATCCGCCAATTAAAGCCTAATCCACGTATTCTGATTTGCACACACGGATTTGACTTTGCCGAAGCTTCAGAGGAGCAATGAAAGGTTGCAAATCTCACTTCATCCCTGCCTCATTATCATTGTTTTGATGCTAACAGACCGAATTTCAGTGAGCAATAAAACGCCTAAAAAAAAAAAATATGCGTGTTTATACAATCTAACAATGGGCTTTAAATTCCGAGAAATTTCCGCCATAAGCGATTCAGTTCCGCGCCATTTCCGTGGCGTTCATTAGCGCAGATGACGCTTAACCACATCGGCAGAGGCAAAAAAACACAGGGCAGCCGCATGTACAATGACTTCCTAAATGAATCAAATGTAGCTTAGCCTCATTGCGCACGAATCACCTCTTTCTCCTACCCGTCCCTCTTCTCTCAATATTACGGTATTCCCGCGACCACGGCCCATTTGTCGGCTCCCATCTCTGTCTCCGTAATTGAAACTTTTATTGAGACGGAGCGGATGATAGTTGCGGGTGTGCTAACCGGCACACTCGGGGAGGGTTGATGTAAAACCTTAATAAAAGAGCAGAACGAAAAAAAAAGAAAAAAAGTACAAAGTGTGAAGTGAAACGCAGTCGCCGTCTCGTGTCATGTATCACGCCGGGTGCCATTAGCATTAGCGCTGGACGCGGTCGGTGTTAGCCCGGGCCAGAGTGCAGCTGAGGACGCTGGCCCAAGTGGCTCAAAATCACCTGCACTTTGGAGAGAAAGGGAGTCGACTTCGGGGGGTCCACATCTTTAATTATGTTCAGCTTTAAAGGCGAGATGAGGAAGAAAACGGTTTAATTGAGAGGTAGTGATTGACATTAACAAGTCATATGTGTAGAAATGACCAGAATGATCTAGTGTTGTAGCAATGGATTGAAAATGTTGCCTTCTTTTTGGGGTTCAAAGGTCAATAAATCAAGCAAGGGATTACGGAACTTTTTTTCTTTCTGAAAAAAACATCTAGAAGAATGGTTAGCATTGTCGAGCCCAGGGGCCAAATCCTACCCTCGAGCACACAGCAATAAATCACTGTTATGTTTTCAAATTATTTAGTTTGTATCTGTATCTATGATTTTTGTCTATTTTACTTATTTCATTTCATTTCTAAACTAAGTTGCGTGTACTTTTTATAGAATGTGTTGTGTTTTGTTTGTCTGTTTATGTCTTGTCGTCTACACTGCACAAAGTTATTTACTAGATGAGTTTAGACGTCTCAATTTGAGCAAAATAATCCACATTTTAGGTGTTTTCACTAGTTAAGATGTAGTTGGGCAAGTTTTTCTGCCAATGGGGTAAGAAAAATGGTCTTGTCCCATTGGCAGTTTTCCTTTCTTTTTTCCAAGCGATATTTACCATAGAACCAGTCTGAAATGTCATCAAACTAGCAAAATAATCTTGGTTATATCGACAGTGGCGCAGATGGTAGAGCGGGTCGTCTCATGATCGGAAGGTCGCGGGTTCGAATCCCACCTCACTTCACCCACATTGCCCCCAGTGTCTGCGTACATTGGTGTATGAATGACAGTATGAATGGGTGAGTGGATCCTTGCTGTAAAGCGCTTGGAGTGCCTAATGTAGGTGGAAAAGCGCTATATAAGTTGAGACCATTTACCATATCAGGAAAAAGGAGAGTGAAAACCCCTCAAAACAAGATATATTTCCTCAGTTCAAGTCATTTAAGCAAATGCTTGATATTTACTTTTTGCAGTGTATTGTCTTGTTCTTTAATGTATGGTTTTGGTTGAAATAAAAATGTAAAAAAGTCACATAATTGTGAGACCTATAATTTCACCCAGCAGTGTTTGAAACACTGAATAAGCACTTGAGTAAATCTGAAATGATTATCAATCAAATTGCAAACTTCTGGGGGAGGACCCCCGGACCCCTCCTTTTTAGGCCTGTGTTATGTTCAATGCTAAAGAAAGGGGCCTTGAGTTTCCCCTTTATCTTTTGCCAAGGGATAAAATCAACCACTGACTGAACCTACACCTACTCTAGCACAATATTTCAAATCCTGACCAGCCTAGTCTTTCACTCCTCACTTTTTCATTACAGTTTTTCAAATTCTACAACAAACGTGAATTTCCAATATGAAGCAACCAAAAAAAAAGTTTTCAATCCTCACTTAAGCATGATCTGTCCACTTTAAATGGCTTTATCATGCATAAAACAGGACATTTAACACCATACTTAGCTCGAGAAACTCCAGAAGTGAAGTCGCTTTAATTATGTATGCAATTCAAACTGCCATGAGCTCCAAAGCCACATGTTAGTTGATGGGAGCGTGTGATGGTAATGTCGAACAGGCTGTTAATACTTCACAGGCCCCATAGGCAGACATGAGGTTTCTATCACAGCGCCAAATGAACTGGATAAAATACAGTAATGTGGCATTAACTTAGCCACAGCACATTAGCATAATGCCTACTGCTTACAAGTACTTCTCTGTCGCTAATAGCACCCATTTAGTGTTCTCATTATATAAAGTAAATTTAATTATTGAGCTGAAAGTTCTGTAACAGCGAGAAAACACCAGAACGGGGAGTGAAAAGGGCCGGAGCTGTCCGTGGTGCTGAAGGTTGTTCTCAGCTGTGCAGGATCACTGTGCGTGTTTCTGATAAAAGCAGCTGCGCATGATCATTGTGTTAGCACTTTGGCCAGATGAGGCCTGTCTTTGAGGAGCTTGTGTCTTCCCTGTCACTTGAAAAATATAAATAAACACATACACAATAAACAGGTAGCACAAAATGTTGGCAATCGCTATAGAATCTGAATGGTTGAAGGGTTTGTTCACTTGGACAGACTGTGAAAGTTGCCCTTAAAATCCCGCACAGGTGTCGGAAAGCCCTGGCTTATTTTGGGGGCAGAACATAATCCGCTTAGAGACAGCAAACGCTACAATTAGCAGCTATTAAAGCGCTATTACCCTGTTTCAGGTCTGCCATCCCAGCTGGTGTTTCTAAAGATATTATGAGGTCATATTTACCCATAAAAGCCAAACAACAGCATTTCTATCTTTACCACAGTGATCCTGTTCTTCAGACACAGAGTGAGTTTCAGAACTTTTAATATTGTATTTTGAGGACGGACAATCATATAAATTGCAGATTTTAAGGCGAGACACTTCAGGTGAATAGGGAAAAGATGCATATTAACAGATATCAATTTGAAACTTTTGCTGTAGATCACTGGCATGAATGTGAGAAAAAAATACATTGCAAGTTTTCTGTCATTTTATCTTTTCATATAAGAACAAGGAGTTTTAAGCCTAAAAATGCCCCAAAGTTTCGGCTTTTCAGAGGGGATGTTGGATTTCTTGTTTAATTTTAAAATAATCTGTTTTTTTAGTGGAAAAATTTGTAAAAAAAAAAATTTCGCCTTATTTTTTGACATTCAAAACTCAATAAATGGGGCTAGGGATTAAATAAAATAAAAAAACCTCTGACAAAATATTGCAAATCTTGTTCAGTCCAAGGCTGGAAAATGTGAAGTCTTTAGGTCCGACTGACATGGACATAGTGTCGCCACAATGACAGAAACATGTGTTTTGAGAAAAAGGCCCTTGAAATTGCATTGTCCCATATAAGTCTATGGGGGAACATTGAATCAGCGCAATATTTATACATGTTATTGTGAGGATTAGGTATATTTTTAGTTTCCGGGTGAAAGCTTATATGTTCAGAGACCAATTTGGCCCAAAACCTGAAAATTGAAAAAATTTAGTTTTGCCTGTAGTGCCTCCCCTTAACAGAACATTTGACATATATTGACATATATAGTCTCCTTTTTTTCAATCTTGAAAAAGCTGCCTCTGCTGCCCACCTGACCCAGACAAAGCTCTGCCCCTTCTGGGAGGCCACACCCCTATGTTATGAACCACTGGTGTAGATGACTCTGGCATCTGTTTGCACTTCTTTTGTCAGTGAGCTGTGGCCAGTGTCTCCAGGACCATTTGGAGCCAAAACACTATTGCAGATGAAGTATTATCAAAAATAACAAAGTTGCAGCAATATTATGAATGGCAGTCGCAATAAAGCTAGCGATGCATGATGTCCAATTTAGTGGACGAATGATCACATGATTATTATTTCCTCAAATCACAAAATCAATACTCCGTAGGTGTTGCTTGACGCCCCCATATCATTTTTTTTTTTTTTTTTTTTTACTTGCAAGGCTCTCCTAGAATAGAAGAGATGGACAGACATTCCTTCCCTGTGAGGCACACCTGTTTTTTTGTCGGCCATCTTGCTTTTTCAGGGGGAAAAATGCACTTGCAAAAGCTGACCAGTGTGTGGCAGTGTTTGGTACAACCCAATAGCGTCCACTGTAGTGACCACTGTCCATGAAAGGGTTACAAGTCACAAGCTTTTATATAACACCTGCCACAGGGCTGGACTTGGGGAATAAAGTCGTGGAACTCCATAACTTAAAATACCTTTGTAAATTAGTCGATCGAGCTGGATCTTCATGTCAAAGCAATGACCAAAACAAAAACAAAAAGAGAAGACGACGGAGGAACAATAAATCCTCAGAAACAAAGACAGAGTTGCTTTTGTGTTGGAACCACTATTGGCGATCACCTTGTTCAACCCGAGCTGTAAAACTTAAAGCACAGCCTTATCACTTTAACCACGGGTCATATTCAGAAAATTATGCAAAATCAATTGTAGCGCGGAGGTCAATGAAGACATTAATATGTACATAAACATCTACAAAAAAAACAACTCCGTGCCTTTTCTTGATCCTTGGCTTTCCGCCGCCGCTTCATTTGAAGACTTGCTTGTTCGGCCCGGGCTGAAAGTGCCTCCCGATGACGCTGCGTGTGCCGAATCACCTCTTTACCGGGCCCTTATAAAGCGCCTGAAACGTTTTGATGGATGGCTCCCGTGAAACCTTACGGCTCTCCAAATAAGCCGTAATGTAATTCAGCGTCTTGTGCGATTTCCCTCCGTGACCTCGCACACACCGGAGCGATCAGCAACTTTTCCGCTAAAACACAACGCCAAGGTTCAAACATCCCAGAGGTGGAACAACACGACCCCATATAGCGGAGCCCGACCAAGGCTATATAGCATCGCGGAAAGTGCTACGTCTGGAGATATAAAAAGAAGCCCCGTTATAACAAGGTGCTTTATAGAGAGATATCCTCGGAGCATTTTTCTGGACCAAGAACGGGGTTGAATAATCTTCAGGGGGCTGTAAAGGACGCTGATATTGACAAATCCTACTTGTATCCGACTAAGAGGGACATGCCAGGAATCGTAAAGGAATCCAAAGAGGTCTGCTGCCAAAGAAACGTTTTGTACCAGTTTCCAATTTTAAAGATCTGCATTGAAAGAAAAAAAAAGGCGGCTTTCCTCTGTGGGTATTAGATACAGCGTGTGAAACAAATGGAATAACTGGTTGCGCTCGGCGTTTCGGAAGTACCTCGGAAGTGGCGGGGTGCTCTCGGGAAAAGAGATTAAATTAAGGCCGCGTACCGGGGCACTCTAACCAAAAATAAGCAGCACAGGGAACTGACTAAAAAGCCCCAATTTAAAAAAAAGGTATTTTGGTGTAAAAATCCGAAACACATCTTTACATCCGACACTTTGTTGGTTAGAAAGTGCAATTTTGATCTAAATAGTTTCACTTCTTGGTCCTATAAGCCAGTGGTTCTCAAGGGTTATGGCTTCGGGACCCACCATTACCTGTCATTTGTCAAATATATGTCAAAATGTATTGTATTTTACACACAAGGTTGTATTGAACAAGCAGAATAGATATAGATACGCCTTTAAGACCCAATAACATGCATTTTTAAAGACTCTGGTAACGTCTCCATGCAGTTTCAGATGGAAAATATATATGTGTTTCAATAAAAGTTGGAGAAAAATATCCCCCTTGCAGAGAAGCTATGATGACCTCCGTATGTGGGCGGCAAAACAAGCTAGTTTTCCTTTAGAAAGCATTGCACTTTAGACACGTTTAAACAACTGCAAAGCCTGGTGCAGATTTTTACGAACCAGGCAGGTTTTTGTAGGAAACTCTTTAGAAATCTCGTGTACTACTGAGGGTCGGACTTTGATTGACAGGCCGTTAGCATTAGAGCTAACTGTCGCGTTTTTCATAACTTTGCTGTAGCTTTTTCATCCATCATTTACGCCTCCTTTTCGTCGCTATTTTGACGCTTTTTTTCAAGAAGCTTCTAGATTTGGGTAACGCCTGGATACCTGGATAATAACTGGAGAAAATGTGCTTGTGTGGGTAGGAGTTAAGAGGTGAAAGGAACAGGCCACCGTTTTGTTCATACGGAGATATGTTCTTGCCTGAGCTTAGACGAGTTGATGCGTACCTGTCTGGTCTGTGTGCGTGCCCTCAGTTCTCGCAAAACGACCAAATATGTTGTAGCATTTGGCCTCTCCCATCATACTCCCATAGCTCCAAACGGGGGTGAAGTTGGAAGCGACCACGCTCTTCCACGGGCACACACAAAAACCAGACAGGTACGTATCGTCTAAGCTCAGGTAACAACATATCACAAGAGCTTTGTGCCCTCAGTCACGCAAAAAGACCAAAGATGTTGTCTCCCAGCAAATTCATATAGCTTCAAACAGGGTGAAGAAGAAGAAGAACATATCTCAGGATCATCATGGATAAAGTGTCTTGTTCCTTTAAGCTCAGGCAGAGATCGAGATGTGAGGAAATCATTCTGGGAGCTGACGCCGTGCTGCTAAGATTAGCCACTGGCGAAGATTCATAGGTTGCTCAAAGATGCGCTTGAGAAACAGAACTACTTACATTACTCTTCAAACATCTGCTCTCAAGTCTCTCTGAAGTCAATTGACAACAGCGGTCTGTCTTTTGGCACCAATTCAGCCCGAGAGTGAAGATCTAAGGACATCATCTTCCAACCCTTTCAAGTGTCTCTTCCCTCCCGCGCACCACTCTTTAGTCCAAATCCGCCACTGGAGGAAAGAAAGGCCAAGTATAGCCTGCAGGGTCACTCACTCTCGCGGCCCCCGAAACTTATTGCCGTCTTCCACTGGCTTTGTGCTGCTTCTTTTTTTTTTGGCATGCAAATTAATTCTGGGTCCAACCTTTTGAGCTCCTATAGAAGTCCCTTTTAACATTAACCAACAAAGTCGTGTCTTGGCATTGGACTCGCGGAGCCGTCCTCCTTGGCCTCGGATAAACTCTCACTGATAACTTTGCGCAGCTCCGGGCGCAGAGACTGTTTCATTGCCTTTTTTATTTTTATGCATGTGCTTCTGTTTTAAAAAAAATCTGGATGAGTTCAGCTCGAGTTCGCCACGACGTAGAGCGCCGATAAAAGCGACACAAAGCGAGATGACGGTGAAGTGGCGATTTTTTGCACACAGCGGTTCCGGGACATTGGAGTTACCAGGCTTTGTGACCCAGTCGAGAGCCGCGGACTGGGGAGAACGGCTCCGTGTGGCAAAGGGAAGAGCAAAGGGACAAAAAGATGGCACGTAGATGTAAATGGAAAGTGTTGGAAGGGTTTCTTGGGGGAAGGGAGGATGTGGTGTTTCATAAAGTACTATTTAA
Source organism: Gobius niger (assembly GCF_951799975.1). Taxonomy (NCBI): domain Eukaryota; kingdom Metazoa; phylum Chordata; class Actinopteri; order Gobiiformes; family Gobiidae; genus Gobius; species Gobius niger. Next base: position 8,941,434 of record NC_136874.1, read on the forward strand.
CCCTTGTGTTGCCTTCGCGGGTCATTTTGACCCGCTGTTATGTTCCGGGCATTTGGATGCAAGGTGACACAAGGGGGCGCCCTTCCAAACTTCTCAGTGTAAATGTGAGTTGACTTTCTTCAGAGTGAGACTTTAGGTCAGACACCATGAGTGACAGTGACATGACGCTAAATACAGTGAGCTCTTTGTTTCCAGTAAAAAGTCTGAGGCCTCATTGCTCTTCAGTCACAGACTGAGAAGTGAAGAAGGAAGTCATGGAGCTTCTGCTTTAGACAGAACTTCAGACTTCTGCTGCATGTAAGAGTCACATCATATTCTGAAACTCAAATATGTAGCAAAAACACAATATATGGAAAATTATTATTACAATTACAAAAAATAAAAGAAAAATATCTAATCAAAAAATTTGTTTTTTTGTTTACTCTCATTTTTGTTTACTCTCATTTTTTTTTTTAGAATGAGAGTAAATAAAAAATAATCATTTTTTGATTACATACATGACTGGAGAGCAATGAGGCCTCATCCTTTTTCCTGGAAACAAAGAGCTCACTGTATTTAGCGTCATGTTACTGTCACTCATGGTGTCTGACCTAAAGTTTAACTATGAAGAAAGTCAACTCACATTTACACTGAGACGGTTGGAAGGGCGCCCCCTTGTGTCACCTTGCATCCAAATGCCCGGAACACAACAGCGGGTCAAAATGACCCACAAAGGCAACATGAGGGTCAAACAGCTGTTCCTCTTCCCTGTCACTCATCCCCTTCGTTGCGCAGCTGTTTCAATAAAGAGAGTAAAATGAAGCTATGGCGAGTGCTTTTACCTTGCGATGAGAGGATTAAGCTTCGCAAGAGATCGAGAGGTGAGGAGAGCATTTCATGGGTGCAAAAGAACATCACATCTTATTTGCAAGGACTATATTGACGTCACAATGGAGACTCAAAATCAACATTTGCCTAAATATATCGGTGCCTTCTTCTCCCACTTTACTACATGCTCTTGTGTCTTGATTTGGAGAGGATTTTAGTCTTCTATAGGGTATTATTTGCATTCTGTAGACAACATCTGCTGCGGCTCATTTGCATATAATACATCCGAATAGAAAACATCCGGCGTCTTCCGAGCGCCGCACAGAAAAATATATTTGTAAACAAACTGCATTAAGTGGTGTTTTTCTGTAGATATGAGAGTCTCGGAGTTTGATTTGACGTGTGACATTGACACTTGAAAGCCGGAGCAGGGGCCCCTGAGAGCTTGCCTCTGTTTACATCCGTGCACATAGAGCACCTGGGGATTTCTTATATTTCACGCTGCATATTAACAAAGGCGGGAGATGCACAGGGACCGCTCCTTCATCACAGGATGGGAGTGACTTAACCTGCAACTGGCATCCATGGAGTCCCTATTAATAGAGCTGATGTCTTTGATAATCGGGGGTGTCATGTCCTCAGCTAACATTATAAATGGAGCTCAAAGGAGGGCAGGAGCCTCTGTTCATTTTTACCATAGACTCTGATGTTGAAGGCGAGACACTGCAGCTGAATGGGGGGAAATAGAGATATACAGTACATTTGAACCTTTTGCTGTAGATTACTGATATACATGTGTGGGAAAAAATGAAATGCATGCAAAAAAATGGCAACATTTGTGATATATTCAGCAACAAAATCTAAATGGATAGAGCGAAATGTATGCTCATATTTTGTGGATGTATTAACACACAGATTTCTGTAAGGGGATTTTGGATCTTCTTTAGTTTTTGAATGAGTTATTGATAAGAGTAAAAATCAGACTTTTTGTGTGGTTAATAACTCTAATCTAAAATCTAAAAGCTTCATCAACAACAAAGGCAGCCATACGACCTTTGCTCTGCCCGATCCCGTCAGACCTTGAAAGCTAAGCAGGGAATCAATCAATCAATCAAAACTTTATTTATAAAGCGCTTTTCATACAGAGTTGAAACACAAAGTGCTTTACAGATTAAAAGCAGTTCCCGCCCACCCAACCACCCACTCTTCCAAACAGACAACAACACTGCTCACCCCACCCCCCTCCCCATAGCCACATACACACACGCAGGCACACACACACACACAGCCACACGCACACACGCAGCCACACACACACACATACACGATGAGATAATGGACGTAGTGCTGAGTCTGGGTACAGATGAACCAGGTAAGGAAATGCCATCAGAGGAGCCGTCTGCACCAGGAGCGGTACATCAGCCACAGCCACAGGGCACCACCACAGGACACCCCGCGGAGGTGCAGCAGAAGCACCACACCTCCATCCGGGCACCCAGAGGACAGTGCCCACACAGCCACAGCCGACCACCGCTCCCGGGGCAGAGGGCTCCCTCAGAGGAAACACTGGAAATTCTAAAAATGCAAAAATGCAATATACAAATATATACATAAAATAAATAAAAATAATAATAATAATAAATAAAATAAAATAAAATAAACATATATATAAAACTAACTAAAAACTAGTATAATAAGATTATTATAAACATAAATAATAATAAAAATAACTGAAAAAATGAGTAAGTAGAAATCAGCTAAAAGCTAAGCTAAAAAGGTGGGTCTTGAGCCTGCTCTTAAAAACATGAACGTTCTCTGCAGCCCTGAGCTCCTCCGGCAGGTCGTTCCAGAGGCGAGGGCCGTAATACTGGAAAGACGCCTCGCCATAAGTCTTTTTGTTGACTTTAGGAATAACAAGGAGACCTCTGCCAGAGGAGCGAAGGGGCCGTGAAGGTTCATAAGGTAAAAGCAGTTCTGAGAGATAAGAAGGACCAAGACCATTAAGACATTTAAAAACCATTAAAAGAACTTTAAAATCGGAAGGGCCTGGTCGGTACTTGGATGGGAGACCGTTTGGGAACACCAGGAAGCCTGGGCGAATGTAGTGAGTGAGTGGTTGGTGGTGGTCGGAGGGGCCGATGGCGCAGACTGGTTGTCTCGCTTCCGTCAGTCTACCCCAGGGCAGCTGTGGCTACAATCGTAGCTTACCACCACCGAGTATGGAGTGAACAAATGGCGCAATGTAAAGCGTCTTTGAGTGTCCAGAAAAGCGCTATATAAAACCAATGCATTATTATTATTGTTATTTTTTTAAGCATCAAAATAGCAATGAAAACACAACAAAAATGTGACAAAAGAGCAACAAAAACGTGCCGGAAAATGCATCAAAAATGCGACAAAAAAGCAATGAAGAAAAAAGCAACAAAATAGCCACAAAAAGTAACAGAAACATGAACAACAAAAATGAAGCAACAAAAAAGCAAAGAAAAAACAATGGGGGAAAAAACGACGAGAGGAAAACACGACAAAAACGCTTCAAAAAATTGACTAAAAACACAACAACGTGACAAAGAAGTTAGTATCACTTTGGAAAGTCTTAGTCTTCAAATTCCTCTCCAGTCAAGAAGCTTTTAGATTTGGGTGAAGCCGAAACTGGACAAAATGCCCTTGGTTCAGGCAGGGGGCAAAAAATGTTATGTTGAAATGGGGGTTACTTCACACATCTATCGTTGGAACAGCTGCATTACAGAACGCACATATGGGCCAAACGTAGAACAGGGTAAGTGGATACATTTGCCTTTGTTGAAAGCCACTGGCTGAAACATTGTACTATAAGACAGTGCTTGAGATTTTTCCTGTTCTAAACTTTTGCTAAGACCGGAAAGTTTGGAGTCTGTTGGAGCTACAGTGCAGATCTGCTCTTTTTCTCCCATCACGAGCAGCAGCCACGGCCACGGCTGTCTCCCAGAAAGGAAATGACCACCTTTGGGTTACAGCTTCATCTGAGTCGCCTTTTGTGCTACATGTGGACACCAAACATGTCAATATTTGTGAATGAAAACGCATGGGAAAGCTGTAGTTATTCCTCCTGCCTCTCACCTAAAGATTGGAAAAGTAAATGCGCAGCAATTCATCACAACTGACTTTATTCATTCACTTATTGACTCACTTTTATAATTTCTTTCCCATGATCACTATCGCGCATTGTGATCAGCCTCCTCATTTGGCGCGCCCTGGTCGCCTCACAGACCAAATTACGTCCGATTTCCCATGGTGCCCTGCTCCCGTGGACGTGCGCGGGATCAGGAATCGGAACGCGCGAACCAATACACGCGTGTCCCACCTCCGGGGAACGCGATTTTGATGAGTTTTAAGATGATTACTTCCCTTCTCATTCGCGGTGGCCATGGAAATCCGCCGCCTCCGTGTTTGCGCTTCGGTGATGGAAAGTATGAACAGAAATTGGCTCGGGGACGGACAGCTTGCCGAGACATGACGCCACATTGGAATCTGACATGCGCGACGGCGGCTGAAGTACCCGCAGTCCCGCTGGTAAATTTGATCACATGTGAGGGTAACAGTCTCCATCTCCGAGAAAGGGATGGAAAGGAAGACATCTTTCAACATGTAAGCACCGGGCTGTAAACATGCTTTCAATCAGCGCTGCGGGGTTCAAAAGAGGCATTCCGGGTTTACTGCTACGACAGGCACCAACAAATCAACATGCGTGTGGGCCCAACATGTGAATCTGCAGGTCACTTTCATCTAACATGTGTATATTATGTAACCAAAACATACTAGTGGCATTGGTAGAAAGCTCATGTTTGTATTTTCTATCCTTTTGATTGACCTATGTACACACCGTGTTCCACATTATTATGCAAATTGTATTTCAGTGTCAAAAAGGTAAAAAAATAAAACGTTTTTCAATGAAACTCATGTATGATATCGTGTCTCAGGGCTCTTTGAATCACTGACATCAATCTCAGACGCCTGGGATAATAAGTTGCCAGGTTAAGCCCAGTTAGGAGAAAAACTACTGAAAAAGGACGTTCCACATTATTAAGCAGATCCTCATTTTCAAGCAATATGGGAAAGAAAAAGGATCTCTCTGCTGATGAAAAGCGTGAAATAGTTGAATGCCTTGGTCTCGGTATAAAAACCTTAGACATTTCATGAAAGACTAAGCTTAATCATCGTACTGTTAAGAGATGTGTGGCTGATTCAAAGCACACACGGGTTTGTGCAGATAAAGACAAATACATCAGATGAATAGAACAGCTGATACAAAGCAGCAAACAGGTATTTGAAGCTTCTGGTGCCAGATATCGAGGTGTAGGACCCTCCAGAGGCTGCAGTTGTGCGTTAACCTTCTATCCGGGCCTCCCCTAAACTGTTCATTGAAGCTCATGAACAGAAACAGCTGCAGTGGCTCAGAACTACTTGAAGACTCATTTCAAACAGTCTTGTTCACTGATGAGTGTCGTGTAACCCTGGATGGTCAGATGGATGGAGTAGTGGATGGCTGGTGAATGGCCACCATGTCCCAACAAGGCTGTGACGTCAGAAAGGAGGGGGCGGAGTCATGTTTTGGGCCAGACTCATGGGTAGAGAGCTGGTCGGCCCCATTAGGCCCTTTTAGGCTCCCTGAAGGTGTGAAAATGACCTTTGAAAAATATGTGGAGTTTCTGACGGACCACTTTCTTCTACAATACAAAAAGAAGAGCTGTGCTTTTCCCAAACAAAATCCTCTTCCTGCATGACAACGCACCATGTCCTGCTGTAAAGAATACCTCTGCATCACTGGCTGCTATGGGCATAAAATTATCATTGGGAGATTTTTTCAACCACATTTAAATGATCCTCTACAAGTTAAAATTATGCTGAATCTCATTTGAGTTTACAGTTTTGAAATTCTGAGAAACATGTCATTTGCATAATAATTTGGAACTCTGTGTAGCATCATGGAGCTCAGAAATATACATTCATACTTGAAAAGCCACGTGACTCACATGTCCATATGCTGTTACTCACATCCAAGCTTTCAATCTAAACATAGCGTATGTAATTATCTGAAAATAGCGACTTGTGCCCCCCCTACTTACGTCCCCATGCGTCAGTACTCATTTTGAGGCTTTAAATGTGCGTTTGCGACGTCCGTGCACACGCCGACGTGCAAATTGGCGCGGGAGAAAATCACAGCCGAGGTTGGATCCATCATCGTGTCACGCGTCAAACTGTCCTAACAAGCAGTCATTCTGTCATCACCAGACTCTCATTTGCATTTTCACACAGCGCTAAAAAATATCTTCTCACGGGACGATTCATCCCTGTAACCAGTAGACACAGGTCCATGAAGTGTTTGGTTTTCTCAATTTGTTTTTATAAGAAACTTCAGTCATGATTACCGTCCATAAAACATGACAAAATGGGCATTGCAGGAGCTTGAATATGTGCTCGTTTCATACTGGACCGGGTTTGCATTTTTAGGGCCTTTTGTGTGACATTTTGAAGGAACAAACATGTATATTTTGTAAATAAATCCGCATGAATATACTTTAAATATTCGACATTGGCATAAATGTATATAGTCAAATGAAGCAAAGGCGTAAATTCAACATGGAAGACTAATTTCAGCATCTCCTACATCCAGCCAATGACCCCGTCTGCGAAGGTCACACCTCCACTACAGCCCATCACCGCAGAGCCACACTTTGCTGCAGCCAAACCTCGGTCCCGTGTTTAATCCTCCAGCATTCACGGCTCGTCTACTTCCCAGATGTGCTGTGACTCGCCTCCACCCCTTCACCGCCTCTTCCATCCCCGGTTTCTCCCTGCTACATTCACGGATCTCCAATTCCACCACCAGTGTGCTAGCCTGGTTTTACAGGACCCTCTTACTCATTGTGTTTCGTACAAGGATCTGGAACTTCACAATTGAGCTCCGTTATCAGGTGGGAGGGGTGAACTCCCGTGAAATGATTGGATCTGATTTTCGCTAGCATTTGGTCGTGATGTATGTAATGTGCCCGAGTGAGTGAAGCAGCTAACAGAACTCATTCCAAGGCTTCAATTTTAATTTCTGGATATTTTGGAGCCGAGCCAGAATGGATTGAAGAGCTTCCTTTACTTTCGTATCCGCCGCCATTGCCAAACTACAACCAGCAAATGCGACGCAAATGCTTGACGTCACCTACAACACCCGCCTCCCCGCTCGCTGAATGGTAGGTTGATATTCAACCGATGTAACGCAGCCACTGAGATCAGACCCAGACGTACATGTAGGGAAATTATAATTGACTGGAGTTTACAGATGGCTAAGGCCAGGCTACCAGTGTCCAGGTTCCAGGGGAAAACATTCCTAACGCTAAACGGACTCATTCAGACTAACTGTGATCTATATACCGATGTCTACTGCTGGTGTCTGATCGACAAAAATATCACTGGGGGGACAAAAGAAGGAGAATAAAGCAGTTTATCAAGTCAGTTCATCAAGCTGTGCAGACTACAATATCATCAAAGCATAAGTTTCTTTCAAAAATAGCTCCCCGTGTAAAACATGTAGGAGACTGCTGGTGTAGACTATCAGAAATCTCTTGTCCAATTCGTGACAACTCACGACAATACACCTTCAGCGCTCGAGTCTACCACAACCCACCCAAGATTTGGGACAAAAGTGGCTCAGATTCGCCTCATACTCGGAAAAGCTGGCAATTCAATCCCAGTTCAAAGCAGAAACCAGAGAGGCTTTTGGCGCTGATTGGCAGCAATTCTATTTCTCCCCAGGAAGTCCCAGGGAAAGTTGAGACTTGGAGTTTGGAGAGTAAATGAGTTCACATGTCTGTATCATCCTCCTGCTGTAGGTATCGTCCTGACCAAACGTAGCCCAAGATCAACATCCATAAACTTGAATAAATATCAACACAAGTTTGGCAAATACCGGAGCTATGTCCTTACAATGTCCTCAGAATGGCTCTGCAAATCGATCCTCACTTTTAATCATATTCCCCACATCGATGTTAGCGGAAATAATTGAATCCACAGGTCAACACCATATCAGCACATACAATTTAGCGTGTTTAGCATTAGCGGCGAACTTGTGTGGCCCTTCATTAGCCCGTGGTGTGAAGCGGCGGCTAATGAGCTGAAGAGCATTTGCAAGAGAAAACGATGTGGGATCTGGAAAGCTTCAGATGGATCAATACTTCGGGAAGCCCAGTTAAACAACACAGACGTGGCAGACGGGCTCCTCCACGCCTGGGCCCGGAGAAACAGCGCTCAGCGGCTCTACGGGGCCAAACACTCCCATCCAAAAGCTTTATCTGCAGATTTACAGAGAAAACGTCCAGCAAATCCCTCGCTCTCTCGAGACATGCCCCCTTCTGTGCCTTTGATTTTTTTTTTTTTCCTCGACCTTTTCCTCTGCATTGGAGGAATGCAGTGAAGACATTTGGATTTGTATGAAGACTTCACCCTTGCTCTAAATGCCTCCTTATAATGTGTTTCTTGTGTGTGTCATTTGTGCCAAAGTTGCTTCTTGAGTGTCAACTGTCTCACCCTCATCTCACTTCTTTTTATTTTTAGACCCCTTGGACTCTAATCCCCTCGGACTCGAACGTCCATCCACTCCACGCCGCCAAAATAGCCAATCAGATGGTCGTCACTGGTGCGAGCGCGAGATAACACGCTCCCTTCTATTTCCAGAGCGACTTTGACGCAAGCGGCACCGGCCAAACCTGAGAAGTGAGGAGCCGGCAAGTGACAACTGCAAATCAGAGATAAACTTCGTCAATGTACGACGGCCGGCTGATATCGATTACGCCTCCAAAAAAAGTGACAGGAATATGGGATGGTAAAGACGTTTCTAATAAAGAGAAACATAGTCGCTATTTTTGAAGAGTCAACGCGTTCGGAGTGTGGAGAATCTGGCCGACTGGCTCCTTTGAGGAGACGTTGCACCATTAGCAGAGCGTCAGTCCTCGTTCCCTTCATCTCCCCTCGCTTCCTACACCACGCCATACATACGCGCTTATCTCCTTTGCGCTCCTTGTCAGGCTGGCGGGCTTCCTCGACTACATTCTCTTCTCTTTTGCAGAATAGTAGGGGTTTCATACTGTTGTTTTTTTTTTTTTCCCTTCTTGTCCGTTGTTTAACCAGGAGAGTCCCGAGGAGAAGGTGATAACGTGCGAACCACCAAGAAAACTGGGAATAATTTCAAAGACATCTTCATCAATTGACTGTGCATAACTTCAAATCATAACAACACAGCCCAAGAAGCGACTTCCTGTTTCGATCCAGCACGCCAAAATAAAAGCACCATCTCATTCTTTAGTTCAGCAGTTCATGAGTTCAACTTTCTTTGTGCCTAACTATTAAAGCAGTACTAAGTAACTCGTGCAGCTAGAGGCCATAAGCGCAACTGCAGGTGTTGTAGCATGCTGTGATTTTTTTACGTATTAATTGTCCCTGATAGTAAATACTACGCTGACAGAAAAGACAAAGGGAGAGAGGGATATTGTACATCCAATTACACAATGGAGATCTTTTTTTTTTCACTCCAACTTGGCTTTAAATACTGTTTAAAGTGGTGCTAGCCCGCAGTTAGCTTTGCCCGTTAGCCTGTTAGCTTCTTCTTCGTGATTCCATAAGTGTGTATTGTGCCTCCGACCTGATGCAGGGAAAGCTGCAAGTGTGGGAGGAGATGAAATACCTTCCAATCATCCCATCAGCACTTGTATTACCCCCAGAGGGACTACGGAAAGGATTTATTAAGGTAAACAAGTTACTTTGTACTGCTTTAACAGACAACACACTTAAAACATGTCTACTTAATCATATTCTTGTAATGTAGCAAGTACCTGCTGAACTACTCAATGAGATGCTTTTATTTTGGCATGCTGGATCGAAACAGGAAGTAAGCCTTTTCCACTGCTAGAATGTTTGTCTGCACTTCTCTTCAGGCAAGTCATGTTACATTCTGCACCCCCTTTAAAAAAACAGCTAATCATATCCCAGTGAAGTGGGGAGTTGATCCCAGGCCTTAGTTCCCCCTTCTGGCACATAGTCTCTAAAACATATTTCACAAACCTTTCCAAAATTCCAATTGACAAAAAGGCTTTACTCGCACTGCACTTGTATGTTGCAAATGCCCCCTCTGTTCTGGTGCTTCTGCCCCATTTGCTCAGATTCATGTCCAACTGTCCATTTCCCTGCAAATAGAGCCTCTCTCTCTCTCTCGACATGGGCTTTTCATGCAATCAGCACAAGTGGACACATCAGTCGTTCCAACGGTGCATACAAAACAGGCGCAGCGGTGAGGTTTGAAGTGGGATCCCTGCTGAAAGACGCCCACTTAGCATGCGGTCGCCCGTAATTCAAATGTTGTGCCACAAACGGACTAAGTGCACTTCCCCGGGCCCATTCCGATGTGGCTTCTCTGGATCATTTTCCGTAATGGCAATTTGTGTCGCTGCCTTTTTCTGGACTTGTAGAGATATTATGACTAGCTTACACATCAGTAGGGGGATGATAAGGGAGCACCAGAACATCTACTTGTGAATTTTACCAACGCAGCATGCCGCGATTTGGCTGCGCTTACTTTTCATTAAGACCCAATATTAAGAATGTTTGAAACTCGCCAGAGGGAAATCTACTCCGATGAAATATGATATTATTATCTCCACTCACCTGTTTTTATTTGTACTGTTATTTTTGTTCAACTAGAATTACTTCTCGATGGTTATTTGATAGTTTGCAAGTGTATTTATTTATTTAGACTTTTACAGCAGCAGCAGATTCTCACTGCAAAATGTGTTTAAGAGTTTCCTTTTCTGTCCACGTCCCGACAGCCAGATGCTGTCCCAGTACGGCACCTGACCCCTGGCTCCCTGTGCAGGTGGTGAGCCCACGGGGGGACAGGCCCCGTGGGCAAAGACCTGGGAGTAGCTCAGAGTAGAGCCGCTGCTCCTTCGCGTCGAGAGGAGCTCAGGAGACCAGAGCATCTGTTTTCGGACGCCTCTGAGTTGCTTCCCTGGGGAGGAGTTCCAGGCATGTTCAATTGGGAGGAGGCCCCCGGGAAGACTCAGGACACGCTCCAGGGACTGTGTCTCTAAGCTGGCCTGGGAACGCCTCGGGATCCCCCCAAGAACAGCTGGAGGAGGTGTGTGTGGAAAGGGAAGTCTGGGCATATCCGCTCAGACTGCTGCCTCCATGACCCAGCCCTGGATAAAGCAGAAGAAAATAGAACGACGGATGGAAGGAAGTCATCAGGAAGAAGAGTGTGGACCAGTGCCAGGCCAAACTAATCCATTGTGAAGCTGCACCCATTGTATCCATTCTTTATACTGATTTATATTGCAATGCTTAAAGGAACAGGCCACCGTTTTTCCATACTGAGATATGTTGTTACCTGAGCTTAGCCGAGTTTATATGTACCTGTCTGGTTGTTTTCTGTGCCCTCAGTCATGCAAAACGACCAAAGATATTGCTAGCATTTGGCCTCTCCCAGCATATTCCTATAGCTCCAAATGGGATGAAGCTAGAAGCGACCGAGCTCTTCCACGGGCTAAAAGACCAGACAGGTACGCATCAACTCGTCTAGCTCATGTAAGAACATATCTCAGTATGGAGAAACCGTGACCTGTTCCTTTAATGTCAGGGTTTTAACCCATGTTATGACGTCGAAGCCCACCCACCACCCTATACATAAATGTACAAGTCTCTGAGGCCAGTGTCGTTTTTCAGTTAAACACAAGAACATGCCTTGTTGCTCTTAAGAAAAGGTGTTACCATTTGCACATCATTAGTTCCCACAAATTGCACTTCATTAATTCACCGGCTACACATTACATACATGATCAACTGTCTGCGTTGATCCACATGCTGCTATTAAGGTGCGTACAGACCAAACGCGCGTCCACGCCCCATCTGCCTCTCGTTGGACGCCAAACAACGCCGCTTCACATACTTCACACTCGCGACAAACGCCTGTTTGCTGCGCGTGAGGTTTTGCAAGCGTCACATAGGAGGCGTGTCTGTTGACTCAGGGCGCACTCACACTTGACATCCGAACCTGCCACTCTGCTCGTTTGAGGAAAGGCCTGGATGCCCCGAACGGCCCGCGCTCACACTTACACAAACGAACCGAGCCGTGGCCACGAGGAGTTGTTTACAAGTGCACGTGAGCAGCAGCAGCGCAACATAATGCGAAAGAAAAAAAAACCCTAAACAGCTGCGTGAAATAATGTCTATGAGCCCTGTCAAATCTCTTCACTCCACTTTTCTTTGCATTTTACTACAGTTTAACAAAAAGGGCTGTGGTGAATATAATAGTCGATTTTAATAAAGCAGAGAAATAGAGAAGTGGGGGGGGGGGGGTCATATACAGCCTTCAAAACAAGGCTGCGAGAACAGAAGATATGAGGCTCAGTTTATGTCATTCATTGCTGCTTCGGCCACTGGTTAAACAGCTTTATGTTGGTGAACTCCTGAAGTCTACGCTTTACGTTACAACAAAGCACTTAACACGAACGCACCAAAATCACAAGCGATAAAAGCACCCGCAGGTTTTATCTGTCCGACTAAAGCCTGCGGCCAAACCAGGTACAGCAGCAGAGAAGCTCGGACACAGGGCGGGAGAAGCGCAGCCGCTCCCGTAAAGTCAGCCCGAGACGCGCGTGAAGCGGCCAGGGCGTCGGGAGTGAGCGGTCGGGGGCCGGGGAGACGAGAGCGAGGCAGCCGCTGCTCTGTTTGATAAATACAGCCTTTTCTCACTGTTTTACGTGACAAATGCACCCGCTCATACAACAGCCGCTTGTATCCGCGCGTGTGCGCATACACGAGCAACCGAGCCGCGCTCCGCCCCCCCTCCTCCAAGCGCCAAAGTCCGGAACCGAGTCCGACTCGGGCATGGTTTGTTGCAGGTAACAGGTGACGCCTGAGCCCAGTCAGCGTCCCTGATTGGTTAACAAGGCATAAATGAACGCACGTGTAGATTGGATTCCTTGAGTGCATGAAGCAGTGGGCGCGGGCTCCCTGTTCGCTCACCGCGCTGTTCTCCCTGGCTTTCACGCGCGTCTTTCCTCATCCGCTCGCGTTTGCTACGCTTAATACGCGCGGACAGCTTTGCTTGCATTTCGAAGCGCGTTGAAGCGCCTCTACATAGGGTTAACATGGAAGCTGGAGGCGCGGACGCTTTTGGTCTGTACGCACCTTTACACATGCAAACCATTTACACATAGATGCTACAGGAAATTGCCTACATGCCAACTCAATTTGCGTCCCAATCCACATGCCACACAAATGAAAATACCACGCAATCGATCAAAATGTGTGCCGCCAATTAGGGAAATAAGCCGGTTTGTTTAATGATGCATACGCAGCCATGTAAATAGAATCCAAAGGTGTGTTTGTCAATGAGGAAACATCCGCCATGCGTTTCACTGGCGCTGAAAATGCCTTTTGCTTGAGGATTCCCACGTGGGTTTTTAAGTCTTAATGCAAATGATTCAGCACTGGAAGTTATTTGTTAAAATAAATTGTCACTCGGCGCCAGAGCAATGCGAATCACTCCCCCCCTCCTCCTCCTCCTCCCCCCGATGTTTCGCCCGTAGGCCTCACCGAAGGAGACAAATGTTGAGCGTTATCTAGCGCGCATATACATTACAATATATTCAAACGGTACAGCGTTTTGAAAGGGAAATAAGGTCCATTTCTCTCCCGTCTTTTTGTTCAGCCGAGACAACTCCGCAGCCCCGGAGAAAGAGAGGAAGCAAAATAACATTATTCCCGCTCGTAATGGGCGTATTCCGTCGGTTTGTTCATTGTTTTTTCAAGGCAGCTTTTTATTGTGGTCTGACCAATAAATAAAGCCGCGTAGCGAATGAAAGGAGAGAGCGTTGGTTCGCTTTTGTTTGTGCGATATATGTGTGTTTCCCAATTGTACAATACCAATAAAGTCTCCAATGAAAATAGTGATATACGGCCCAAATGTTTATTTGAGAAAGAGCCTCAGGTGCATTATCTGTAAATGTGCTTTTTCACCTCCACTCTTTTCAGCTTTGTGCACGAGCTTCAGTGCCACTGGAGGAATCCTGTCAGGTTCCAAGTTCAGAAGACCTAGAATTTGCCTAAATAAAAAAGACTCTTCTTCTTATTCATCCGAAAGAGCAAAACCGAGAACCGAGAACTGACCCAAGCTGCAACAAACTCAAAATGGAAATGCTCTTACCGCGGGCGTGCATTCTTTTGTTTTGTTTTTTTATTAGCAGAAAAACAAGGTATCTCGGTACATCATGCATCCGGTGCTGGTAACCACTACTGACATCTCTTGCCACTTTGCATTCTCCCCAGCATCAATCGACGGACAACACACTCCGTATCCCCGAGCGCTCGTTTGTTACGCGTCCAACTTCCATCCAAAATGTCAGGCAGTTAAAAGTCCGGTTACTCGATGCCTTTTTTTATGAAACAAAAAAAAAGGGAATGGAAGAGAAATCCCCTCCCGCAGAGTCGGGCGCTTTTGTGCTTCCAAAATGCTTTCAGCAAATCAGAGTTTAAAAGAGTCACAACGGCGGGAAGGTAATTAAAGAAATGTAACACTTCTAGTCCGAGGCTGACACAAACTCAAGGCTCACAGGTCCAAAGTCTCGAAAACGCCTGATACTGTAAGCCGTAAGTAACCTTCAACAGCACAGACGTGATTAAAAAGTACACTTCATTGTCTGTAGCTTTGGATTGAATGTCACTAAGTACCACTTCATGACATACTTGACCATCCAAGTGCAATGGCCTAGATCAAGATCGAATGAATACTTTTACGTAGGGATTCACCTATATTGGAGCCGATACTGGAAAAAATATGATATCGGGCATCGGCTACAACTATCCGATACTGAACCGCTACCAGTTTTGGCTCTCAACGCCTTAAAAACACAACTTTTACCACCTAAATCTAAGTGAATATGGGCAAAGCTAAAGCTAAGAACCAGGAGAATCCAACAGCTGAGTTAGTTTTTAACCTTCGATAAGGTATTTATGATCAACGCACAAAATTCTGCGGCTAGCGATAGCATGCTACAGCTAGCGCTAACTAAAACGAATCAAGGCTGGGTCAGAAACTATGATAGAGATACCTAAAGAAGCCCAATAAAAGAAAATAACTACTGCTGAAGACAAGTGTTTGCATTTTAGTTTAAGAAATAACTGATCTAACATATTTGTAATGATCAGAGCACTTTATGTGAATTGTTTATATTAATGTTACTTAAAGCCTGTCATATACACAAGGATATTTAGTGTAGAAAAGTCATCCTTGTTTAATGTTTACCCAATAGATATAATTGATCTGTAACATGACAATAACATATGACTTGAATGATTTTACAATGAGTCAATAGAATAAAGCCACTTAGAAGAAAGTCTATTGGTATCGGTAAATATCGGATATCGGCAGATACTCAAACCCCAGTATAGGTATTGGTTATAGGTAGCAAAAAAGCTGGATCTCTACTTTTATGTGAACAATAACCTCAGTATTTTACATTTTAAGTCCCTGTTGGTTTATTGTAATGGAATCCGCCAGGAATCCAACAAACCTCAGAGGGATTGATGACACAAACCCAAGCTGTGTCGAGATCGACTCTGCGATCGACTCATCCGTCAGTGTCACTTGGGAAAGCGGTCTTCAGTGCCCAGGAAGAGAGGACCTATCGCTGGAGCTTTTGTTGTTCCGTTTATTTATGTTTCTGGGTCTAGTATGAAGCTAGTGATGAGCAACAACCTCATCCCCCTCCAGCTAAGTACTCCCGACCAAGCACCATGCTCAAGATGTGAAATAATCGGTGGTCAAAAGGTCAGAAGCCCAAAAGAAATGAAGCTATGAAGATGAGGGTAACTATCACTACATTCTGTGATTACAGCAAATGCACAGCTTAACATAAGTATTATGCTGTGGCCTGTAATTGCACATAGTCAAAGCTTTAATTAAACTTAAAGCGTGCTAAATCCACATCCATCACTTGCGCACTTGTCTCTCCGAAACCAACGTCACTTTGTGCTGTTTGTGTCTGTGTGGAAGTGTGAACATCCAACCGTTTATAAAAGCACTGAGAGATATACATATTTTTCATGTGGGCTTCACAGTCCTATACATAGACCGTACACGTGTTAGAAGTCTTTACACACACGTCCGCCCGAGTCTCACCGCTCCGGAGCAAAAAAAGGCACATTGACTGATCTCAGCGGGGGCCCCACTTATATGTGTTTAAAGCCGATTCAACGAGAAACAGTTTTTCCTCCCCCCCCCCCACCATCTCTCAGCTTAGCGTCGGACTATTGTAGAAGCGGGGTCGATGAAAGAAGATGTGTTCCCGTTGCTTGATGAATGCTCACGTGTGGGTTGGTCACAGGAGCGTGGTGAAGATGTGTCCGAAAAGTTTGAAGAATGGGACAGGATTGTTTAAAAATGGCCTCTGGTTGTGGGCCAAAATTCCGTGGTAGTAAGTGTTTTGTTTTTTATTCCAATGATTGACTTGCTGCTCAATACGTCTTTTCTCATGTGACCAACCCTTTGAGAGCCAAGTCTTTGGGATCTGTTCATTTCAAAGAGCCGTTTAAACCAGTACTAAGTAACTTGTTTACCTTATTAAATCATTTCCCTAGTCCCTCTGGGGGTAATACATGTGCTAATGCGATGATTTGGGGGTCTTTCATCTCCCCCTGGTGTCTCTGGCCAGAAAACCACAATTGCCACTTCGCTGCCCCCAGTTCGGAGCCACGAATACACACTAATGGAATCATGAAGAAGAAGCTAACAGGCTAATGGGTGAAGCTAGCTACGACACCTGCAGTGGTGCTTATGGCCTCTGGGGGCATAAGTGACTTAGTACTGCCTTAAAAGTATAACTACAGCCAGATAACTCACAATATCTAAGAGGCGCTCTTTGAATATTTAAATAATGGAAAATGAAAATATTACTGATATTTACGCTTTCAAAAACATACCACAACTAATCAAAAGAGGCTGCAAATGTCTGACAAATAATTTTCAGTGCAAAACGCTTTCACTTCAGGGTGAAATTGGCAGACAAAAAGATGGATGTTTTCACAATTCGGGTTTGAACTGCTCACCTTTTAAGTGGCGTTCGAAAGAGCCAGTCGGTCATGAACATCACATCACTTATCTTTGGCATCCCTGGGTTTTGACAAACTTTACACATTCAATGGAAAGGATATTAATGCAGTTAATAGAATTGTACTGAAGCAGAAAACATTATAAATATTAAATAAACCCTAAAGCAGTCTGCAGATAGGCGCTTTCGGCCTCGAGCATTGTACCAATTTGGGCCCATGCAGGAACAGGAAGCTACAATAGTTGTCTACAAGATGTTACTTAAATCTCCTAAAGCAGAGCCTTTGATTAATTCTTTAATTGCATACAGAGTTGGGTGGAATAATATTGTATTTTGTCTTAGAGCAGATACAATACTAATAAAAGTAGTAAGGATATTGGCCATGTGGTAACTCTGCAGATGTAGTAATGAATAGCAGTAATGGTGAGTTAGGATGTGCATGACAATATTAACCACTGAATGTGTTTGCATGTGCTCGAGTAACCTGGTTATTTGGGATATCCTGGTTATGACAGTGTTCTGGATATGATGTTTACATGTGTCCAAGAAACCAGGACACTCATGGGATATGAGTGTTTACATGAACAACTACAGTATCCAGGATATTTTGGCTCCAGAGAGGGGCGGAGCTACTGACGATTACGGTATGGAGCTAAATAGTTTAGCGATGTTGCTAACGTATAGCTTTTTCAGACATTTCTCTAGCAAAGGGACAAGAACTATTCAAGGAAGCACTTAAAACAGTAGAGTTCTTTCCCAGCTTCAGCGACAGACGTGGAAATTGAAAATAAACAAAAAATAAATACAGATACCAGATAAAATGGCTGTCGGAAAGTGTTTGCTCCTGCCAAAGTTCGCACATGCTCAGTACGTCAGCAATGGTGAAAAAACAGCATACTGTATACATGGTAACCAGGAAACTGTGGGAATATCCTGGTTTCTGTCTAATAACCGGGATATTGGCTTATCCAAGAAACTGTGGGAATATCCTGGTTTCTGTCTAATAACTGGGATATTAACTTATCTAAGAAACTGGGAATATCCTGGTTTCTGTCTAATAACCGGGATATTGGCTTATCCAAGAAACTGTGGGAACACCCTGGTTTCTGTCTAATAACCGGGATATTGGCTTATCCAAGAAACTGTGGGAACACCCTGGTTTCTGTCTAATAACCGGGATATTAACTTATCCAAGAAACTGTGGGAACACCCTGGTTTCTGTCTAATAACCGGGATATTGGCTTATCCAAGAAACTGTGGGAACACCCTGGTTTCTTTCTAATAACCGGGATATTGGCTTATCAAGGAAACTGTGGGAACATCCTAGTTTCTGTCTAATAACCGGGATATTGGCTTATCCAGGAAACTGTGGGAACACCCTGGTTTCTTTCTAATAACCGGGATATTGGCTTATCCAGGAAACTGTGGGAATATCCTGATTTCTTTCTAATAACCGGGATATTGGCTTATCCAGGAATCTGTGGGAACACCCTGGTTTCTGTCGAATAACCGGGATATTGGCTTATCCAGGAAACTGAAACCCAGATTCCGTGTCTACATGAACCAGACGAAACCAGGAAACTTAAAATCCCCATTAATAACCTGGACACTCGAGCGCATGTAAACGCACTCATTTACTTTGTGTTGATGCTTGGGTTCGGAAAAGAAACACCCTTTTGGAAATCTCATCCACATCACTGTGTTCAAAAGGACATTCAAAAGAAGTCATTGGCCAACAAATATCAGAAGAATGCCGTACAGCGCGCAGCATTTTATTCACCAAATGTCCATATGCTGCAGTTACACAAATCAAAACTGCTTTCTTTGCACATTCCCCTCCTCCTATTTATTATTTTTCTGTTCTGTTAGCTCACGGCGCCGTTGGAGATAGTGTTTATGTTGCTAGAGGAATGGCTGCAGATACTGAACGGTATTGCTGAGCGCTTGGAAGAATGCGTATGCTGGTTTTTGCTGTGCTCAACACCTTTTTTTTTTTCTGTAAGAAACTATCTCCAGCCCGGTGGAGATATAATTTCATCACGTTTGCGTAACGAGTTTACAACACACTGTCCAGGTTCCTACCTTTATCAATCATATATACATACATTTACGTGACAGTGTCTGGGTTTTGATATATAACGGGTGTGCCGATTGTTAATTCAAAACAGGGCAAGGCTGAAAATATGTAAGAAAGAGCTCAAATGCAGAGAACAATGCCTTCGTTTAGCACTGTACGACATTTCAAGTTTTTTGTAGTGAAAATAGAGGCTCAAAGCTACAGTGCTTTGGTGTAGTGAGGATTAGGTTAGGAGCTGTCATCCAATCTCACCATCAAACCCGCTCAAAAGTGCAGCATTTGCATTTGGAACAGGGTGTTTCCTTTGTTCCTGAAATAAAAATGAGCGATTCGCTAAATGTTCTCCCGGCATTGCTTTACATAACAGTTATAGCATTCGCAAATCTTCCTTTGTTACCTTTTACTAACGGGGAATGATGTCTTCTGGTTTGTTTTCGTGTCATATTTTGAAGAAAATCCCGATTTCCATAAACCGCCGGCTGACGGGAACGGGCCATAGAGGGATGAATTAGATTTTAGTGGTCCCAAATGCCAGTTTTGATCATGTTCAGAAAAGGCGGTGGCTTTAATGAGAGAAGTTTTCATGCACTTGAGAGGAAAACTTTGGCAGTTTAAACAGAGCTCGCGTCGTTATTTCATGTTTTGTTCTATATTCAGACACAATGTGACACAGTATGGGGAGATGAAGCACTCGTCTTTTCTGACAGTGATTGTTAAGTGCTCTTGATATGCATTTATTTACATATTTTAGAATGAAATCTCTGAATGAAAAGGGTGAATATAAGGGACGCACTGACATCAATACCAGTATCAACTCAATAGTGTGCTAGTATTTGTTCCAATAAATAACAACAAATAAATTAAGTACATGTGTGTACACAGTATGGACATTATTCTACCCATCCTAATACATCGACAAAGTAAGCACTATGAAACAAATCCTAAAGCGCTGGTTAGAGAAAAAGTTGTATCAGCGCATTCCGACCTGTAGAAGCAATGCTACTTAAAGTAATGTCTATAATGAAGTTGCATTTAGAGGGTGTTAGTATACACAATTAGTTAGATAGTTAGATAGGAGTTTAGTTCCAAAATGCGCATCAGTAACAACAGTGATTGGTGCGTTGATTTGGTGATGGGTTTGAAAAGGTTTAAGTCAGCAGAGCGGAGGCGACGGGAGGGGCGGTGGCGTTGTAGGGCGATATCTGGTAAAAGCATCGAAAGCAGGTACCGAAAAGAATTATGAAATCTTTATGTTCAAGTTTTGACGCTGTTGGTCATCAGAAGACAAATAAAAGTGGAGCACAAGTTGAAAAAACAAATGATAAATATAAAAATTGGGATAAAAGTGAATTAACATTAAACATTGGGGGAAATTAAGGGAAAATCATGGAAAAAATGGGGGAAATTTGGGGCAAAATACAAAAAAATCGGGGAAAACATTTACAAAATTGAAGATTTTGGGAAAATTGGGGGGGGAAATAATTAGTAAAAAATGTGAAAAATCATGAGAAATTTATGGAAAAATTGGGGGAAAATTGGGAAAATTTTGGGAAAAAAACACGAAAAAAAAATTTAAAAATGGAGGGGGAAAGGGGGCAAAACTTGGAAAGTAATTTTTCTGCCGTTTTGCAGTCAAAGGAAGTTCTTCACTCTTTTCACCTCAAATAAATTATACACATGCAAAAGAAATCAAATGGAAGTAAAAGGAATACATTAACATTATTAATATGTTTTATGGTTCTATATGACAAATAATTTAGTGTAGGTATTGAAAACCAAGTATCGTTAAGTACTGGTATCGGAAAATGTCAATGGTTGGCAGTTACCATCGCCCTCACCATGTGGCCACTTTTCAGCCTTTTCTAGTTGGGCTGTGTTGCACCATCTGCCAAAAACCTCGTAAAGCGTCTTCTACCCATGGAAAAAAAAGGTGAAAATGATTCCGTACTTTTTTTTATGAGCTAAACCAAACTGCTTGCATTTTTTTCTTCCGCCAGCACCGAGCAGCATGAAGGACAGTGGCCAAACTTAACAGCGTGCGAAGACAACATTTCGTGAATTGATGTCCCTTGACCTTCCCTCTCCCAAGGCGCTCCCCCCACTGTGCACTCTTGGATGCATGACGACTTTAACAACTCGCGAGTCTCCGCAGTTTGGCTACGTCTGCCCGGGCAGCTGCGTATTAATCTTCGTGGAGGCGCGCTGGTAGGATTGCGAGGATTCTTGTAGAAGGCGATGCAAGGTCGGGGGACAAATGAGGAGCAGAAGTCTTATGTCTTTAATCCCCCTATGCTTAATTATAAATCTTGCCAACTGTCATGGGCCTGACGCCTGTATCTGGAGAGTTTCTGTTAATATTTCATGGTACTGTCTTGTCCCTCAAGCAAAAATGGCCGACCAGCAATTAGACGATCTCGTTCAAAAGGGAGAGTGCTAAAGAGGAGATTTCTAAAAGTACACTGTGTAGCTGCGCGAGTGACGTTGATAATTATGTCCAAAATAGATGTCTTCTTCTCGAGAACAAGACAATGATTATGATAGCCTCGTGTCTTTAATGGGATAAGTGCAGCTTGACAATGCTGGGAACTGTAGCTTGACAAATTCACATTGACGTACCCGTAGGCGCTCTACCTTTAACCCGCGACACCTCGGAAACGAAAAGAAGGATAAAAATCCGGAAATAGCCAAGTAAGTTGGAATGAGAAGAGATAGTTCAAATGATAGCCATGAAACTAGCTGTCTTTATAGATAAAGAGTATGCCAATGATGTCACCGAGCAACCGCAGCCAAAAGAGCAACTGTTGTGAGATCAATAAAGGATTATCTTATCTCATCTTATCAATATTGAGTTGAAATGTGTTATTATTTGTTTTGGCGCTCTGTCCAGGGCTTCTGTTTAGAAGGAGAATGTATTCCCTTGATGCAGACTTGGGAATAAGATTGTGTTTGGAAGGGCATCTGACATGAATGATGATGAATCAAAAGCATTTCAAGCTTAGTAACGTTCATTGTGTCTACTTGTGTTACTAGTATAACTTTCAAAGGTCATTGTCAGCTGAAGATCTCAACATCTCTAATTCTATTGTCTGACATTACATGTTTCAGCCGCCCCCTCCTGGAACCGCCACCTTAACATGGTGGAGGGCTTGAATGATGCTGTGAGCTATGTTGTCGGGGCCTTGGTGCCCCTGGTAGGGTCACCCATGTTCAGAAGCTCCTTATGAGACATCAACAGGCCCGGTTTGAATCGTGAGGCCGTCCTTCCGTGGACCCACCACGTGCAGGAGGAGTCATAGGGGTCTGGTGCAATTAAGGCAGCTCCAACGACCCAGCCACAGAAAAGTGGAAGAAAATGGAAGGATGAATGAATGGATGGTTCAGTCGCCATCTTCTTCAGGCCGTCTTCAGAAGTATCACCGCCGTGTGGAGAAGAGTCACTTATCAGTTGTTCTTCCTTCCATGGCTTGGCCAGTCTGAGGGTCCTGACAGGTCCATCAGACTGGCCACAGAAACGGAGCACCGACACCATCAATCGTGACGAAGGAGGGTTTCTCCTGTCCCACATCTGGGACACCTTTCTCCAGAGACCACGCCCCCTGCTGCCCTCCGTCTGATGGACCTGTCAGGACTGTCAGACTGGCCACATCATGGAAGGAAGAACAGCTGATAAGTGACACTCGACCGCACGTTGGTGATACTGATGACGGCCTGCAGATGGCGGCAGAAACATGTAAAGGTTAAGATAATCCTATTGTCTGACCAAATGATCCTTGAAAGTTAATGAAGCGATACAAGCCAAGAGGCCCATTTCTTTAAGTGATATCTGATTCCAGGAAAAAGTGCTTTTAGTGTTGTAGCTGGCCATATTGGAATAAGTTTGGTGACAGTTATTGTTGGCAGTTATTGTCTGATGTTATTTAAACCATTGCTACCACCACTGTGGCACAAAATCTTAATTGAAAAATTGAAGGCTTGTCTGGGATTTGGGTCTTCCTGTTAAATTATTGACAATTTTCTCCCTGCACTCCCTTCAGCCCCGTAAGCCAATCTCTCCCCATAATTAATAATCATAGACTTGATGGCATTTTGCGACGGAGGATGCAATTTGAAAGTAATTGGCAATGGAAATAATTTGTTATGTTGATGTGAGACTATATTGAAATGGAATCAAAGCACTTGCGAAGTCTCGTGTTCGATATTAAACCAATTTGGGGAGAGTCACAACAACTCAGCGGCGCGTCTGCCCTTTCCAGGCTGCCAGGCTTAGCGCACACGGTTCATTTGGGAGCGTGATTAATTCAGTCTCATCTAGCCACTCACTACTGCTTTGGATAGATTACCAGAACAGCGGGAGCGGTAGATGAAGTGCAAAAAAGACAGGCGTCATAATATGAAGGGAAAAATCAATTGGCGTGGAAGAGAAGCCCTGGAAATATTTTGAATTTTGATGGCGGGGATGCATGTCAAAAAAGGTAGGACAGGAGTGGGAAAGGAAGAACGGGCTTGGACAGAAGAAATCGATTTGCATTTCAAGAATTCTGGGTAAAAATAAAACTGTGGAAAGTATATTATTAGTCTATTTCGGGATGTGCTTATACAATGGTCCTCCAATTCACCCCGAGCCCAATTCTCACGGATTCGTAGCACAGATTATCCAATCACAGAGCACCGACAGGGGAAAACCTTCCGCTGAAGCTACACTACTGCAGACTCATGCCCTCTGATAGTAACCATCTGTACCTGTGTGAGACTTTCAATTCCTCCAAGGTCTCTCGCAAGGAGTAGAAACAAAGACCGGTTTGTATGAAAGCACAATAAACAGAGACGGTAGAAGACAGTGGAAGAACATAGAGCTTGAACTGTAGATATTAGCTCAATAGCAATAAGAAATATAAGCTTGAACAAACCAGGAGCCACATACAAACAGACTCCTCCCGAGCCATACTCGAACAAATCAATACTCATCTCTCCCTGGGAGCGCGCCAAAGTTCAGGCGATTTCTACAGCAAACAGCCGAGTCGAGCGGTGTCAGGGTCCCCAGGGTGCGCCGAGCCCTGGCCCCGTGTGCTCCTTAGCGCTATGATTCTGACCTTTCCTCTTCCTTCAGAGGGGCTGGCGACCGGCTTCTTATCGGAGCGTCCCGGTGCCTCTCCCGCCCCGTTCCCGTGTTCGACAGCCCGGGTGACCTTTCTATCAAGCAGCGCGGGATTGCAGTGTTCTCCGCTCTTCAGGACTCACACTGGTCTTCCAAAGTTTCCGCGGTATAGTCGGGGAAAAGACAGAGATTGGACTTTGCTTTCAAGGGGACTGCTGATCTGTTCATGTTTATTTGTTTAAGTCATAAGGGCTCCTTCAAGATTATTAGTTCTTAAAGGAAAACCGTTAGATCCTTCCAAACTAATTATTTTTCAGGCTTTGATGCCCTTTGGCTGCACAAATGCCCAATTCCTGTCTTTGACTTCATTACACTCTGTCTCAAGACATCATCATCTCCTTACGTAAACAGCAGATCCCAAGATATCTCTAAAGGGTTTGCAAAGCCATTTTTGGAACCACTTTCCTACCGAATTAGCCAAGACACATAAAACTCAAAATGGCACAAATAGCTGGTCACAGTTTCCTTAGCCCATTTGTGCTAACTGGTGGCGACACAGCAGGCTTGTTCTCCAGAAATGAGCTCACGTGACCCATGTCCATATTTCATCTCCATTTATCATCAGCAGTGCACTGGGCAAGCTGCAGTTTTTTTTTTTCCGTCTCCTCACAACATGGTGAGAGTGATCTTTGAGGTCAGACCTCTCAGCCCATGGTGCAATGATGGAAATTGCTTTTAAATGCCTTGATTAATCCCCGGTGCGAGATTCCCCTCCTGCAGCGAAGGCATTAGACGATTAGCCATGGATGATAACAAGGGAGAACAGGTTGGACATGGATACAAACCGCATTTCGTCAGGGCGGCGCGTAAATTGATTGGACTGCTATATTGCCTATTATAAGATGACGTTTAGTGTGAAACATTTGCAACAAACTGAGTGAAATCAACCGCAACTTTGAGTCAAAAATAACAATAAATAACTCATGAAGTGTATTTTTATTTTGACCTTCAGTTTTGGAGAATTCGCAACATCGCATTCAGTGTTGCAGTCTCCCATCTTTTGATTATCTTGGTCGATTCAATCAGTATTTTCCATCCAACACAGCATCTCTACATTGTTTTCCTCCCTTTTCCCCACCCTGTGCCGGTAATTGAAAATCATCATTATTACTTGAATCTAACATGTGTTCTTCCAGTACTGGCTGATCCTCTCCCTCTGCTCTTCCCAATCCCCTGTTGTCTTCCCATGAATGTTATGATGTCGATTCCTGATTGCCGGATGATCACGGAGGCTCTCCGGCCGCGGGAATGCGCAGAGACGAATTAATGAACATCCCTGCACTCGCCTCACCGGAGCATCCGCGCACTTCGCCAATTCCCCTCCAACCGGCTCTGCCCTCCTAGTTACCGCTAAAGCCCCTAAGGCGGCGAGGGATTGTTTTCACCACTTAATTGACGTGGTGATCATGGATGGTATTCCGAACACACACTCTCATTGCGGAGAAAGGGGGGTTGGGAATGGTGGAAGGATTCCACACAGGGATGTCATGCCAAGGCGCTGACCTTTCCTCATAGGTGATTTGTGTTAAAGTAAAGGTTACGGCACGGACTAGAACATGCTTTATTTATGGAGTAAATTAGGAGAAGTTTTGAGCTTGCACGTGGGGGTTCTAGTAAATTAGAGGTCAAGACAACTTTTTAAAGAAAGAGGGTCATTGTTAAGTCAGCAGTTGTCAGTTGATTGTGGAAAACCTACATAAAGGGCATGCCACGGTAAATTGCCTGCCCACATTCGGATATGAACTGTGTTCCAAATGATTATGCAAATTATATTTCAGTGTCTTAAAAAGAAAAAAGAAAAACGTTTTTCGATGAAGCTCATGGATGGTATTGTGTCTCTGGGCTCTTTGAATCACTAGGTATGAAAACCTTCGATATTTCACAAAAGATTCAGCATAATCATCATACTGTTTAGAGAGTTGTGGCTGATTCAGAGCGCAGCAGCTTTGTGCAGATAACGGCACAATGAGGACAGTTTCTGCCAGACAAATACATCATATTAAGAGAACAGCTGCTACAAGCAGCAAACAGGTATTTGAAGCTGCTGGTGCCCCTGGAGTCTCTGGAACATCAAGGTGTAGGACCCTCCAGAGGCTTGCAGTTGTGCATGAACAATCCAAGCAAAGAAATCCAAGCAGAAACTCTCCCAACACTCACAAGTTCAATGAATTTAAGAATTTTTTGGTTGAAATAGCTTTTGATTTCAGTAAATATGACCTTCCTGCATAATAATTTGGGACAGTAGATTTTGAGTTGTTAATTCAATTTATAAATGGAACACGAGGGAGAAAAGTGCACTCTTTACTGGTATTATGTTTAATTACATTTTGTAGAACTATAGGGGTATTTCAGACATATTTTTGGAGGTTCTCACACCAAAAATACCAAAGCGAAAGGTGTGTAAAGGAGTAAAATCCCAAACAGAGCCCATATAACACCTTTAAGACCCTTTTGATGAAGACTGAAATATACTAGTTTCACCTTTCAAAAGAGCAATGGAAAAGTCAAAAGAAGCCTATTGTCTTGGCAGCTGTCTCCGTTTTCCTATTCCCTTTAATTTCCTTTTATTGTTTGTAATGTTGCATATCCTTCTCTCTATTGGGTTGTACAAGCGGAAAACAAAATCTGGCATGAGACTCGAGCTCCCCACTAACAATTCTCTGCCCAATAACAGTGTGAATCCCGACACAGTGATTGGATTCAAATAAGCCTAAATTGATTTGGACGCGGCCAAAACGGTCGCGGCTAGTCAGTGTTATTGAGTCAAAGAAAGGGAGCGGAAAAATGGCGGTTGAATAGCACTGCCTCTCCGCCTTTGCCCGCCGCGGTGGCTGTGCTCGGCAGCGTGGCCCGGAGACAGAAAGCCAGAGGGGAGAACAAATCTGAGGCGGTGACTTTGCCAACAGGACACTAATCCACACACAACTCAGATGACCTCAAGGCGGTCGAAAACACTGCAGCCGGTGCAAGTAATGGCCCTCTCTCTCTGGCTCTCTCCAACTCCATCCACCTATATGTCATGTTTGTTTGTCTCTTTCTTCAGAACGTGCTTCGGCACTTTCCCCACCAACTTCTGACTTGCATTGAGCGTCAAAAGATTGCGTTTTTTTCCTCCCCCACCCCCAGTTTGAAAATGACAAGGTAAAATTAGCCGTCATAAATAGACCCGTGCCGTCGTGCAGAAGGAGCCAGCTGTGGAGGCTTATGTCTGGTGTCAAGTAGGCTGTGCAGTCCATTACCGACACTCGTGAGTAAGAGGCTTTTTGTCTCCACCAAGACGACTCGACGAGGGCATGCGCCACCGAGGCCCGCCATGTCGCTCTTCTCATCTGGTTAGCCGCAGATATGGCCGACGTGATTTGTTCTGGGGTTGATAAAGACGTGGAAGATGACAGGTATTAGCGCCAGGAGATGGGCTTTGAAATATATACGGATTCTTTCAGCTTCATAGAAAGCAATGTTTCAGTAAGAAGACAGGTGTGTGTGCTTTTGGTTTAGGTGTGTGCATACAGTGGGGCATTTTCTTCGGGAATTGGGGTTGCCCTACATGTCCAAAAACTCTTATCGATTAGAACTCTGTGCTGCAGTACTCTCTTACCGCTCCGCTCCTCCTCACCTTCTCGTCTCCACACTAGATCTGGGTAAATTAGTTTATACAGTTCCTCTCAAAGTCATCAGCGCTCTAATACCACTGTTAGCATGCGCCTCACACAGCTTATGACTGCAGTCGATGTAATTTCACCTCTATGGAGAAAAAAAATATCATTCGGAAATAATATTATCCCCTTCCCTCAGGTGACGAGAACGCTGTAAATCCCATTGACGGCTTTTAGGGCCTGGTCGCCAATGCTGTGGCGTGGCAAAGCAGTGAGACAATAGAATGTAAGTGGGCGATTTGTTATCATAGCAAGGACATAATGGGCTGGAACTTGGTCAGGGGCAATCCGTACTGAAACTAAACCAGTCGAAGGTATCTAAGGCGGGATAATACATTTTACGGTTGTAAGTCTTAGCATCAGAGACCTTGTGGGTGGAATAGCGAGGTTTAGCCCTTACTTAAGATGAACTCCAATAAACATTTAAATATAGAATGTATAACCATTTGTAGAAACACATAGACAAGAATAGACTACTATTCCCACTACTGCAGCCCAAGATAAAGCAGAGGAGGCTGGACGGATGACGGGACGTTGGAAAATCATCCAACAGTAGGAGTTGCACCATTGTCCATCCATCCATCCATCCATCCATCCATCCATCCATCCATCCATCTATCCATCCATCCACTTCCACTTGTTTGTCTTCACATTGCATCAGCCCTTATGGCTTCTTCCGTAGGTGGTGGGTCCATGGAAGGTCAGCCTCACAATTGTAACCGAGGCCTGTTGGTCTCTAAAAAGGGGCTTCTGAACAGCTCTTTGTCTGACCGGTCACCTTTGCCATGGGAGACCCTACCATGGGCACAAAGCCCCCGAAAATATAGCTCCCAGGATCATCCAGGTGCTCAAACTCCTCTTCCACGATAAGGTGGCGGTTCCAGAAGGGGCACCATTGTAGTTTAGAAAAATATAGCCTCTCCTTTGTGTATCTAAGCATAAATGGCAAAAGCATTAGGTCTCACTTGGGCCAATCTTGCAATGAGGAAAAACAATGACTTGAAATACCCCTGTGTCATAGTTCTGGGATACATTTGGTTTCCATTGGGGTAGAAAGTCAGTGCTAACAATATTTATAATTCCATTGAAAAACCGTCTTTGAGAATTTCCAAATCATGGCCGTTTCGAACAAATCCACCAACAATTAAAAGCGTGGCATCCACAATCGGGCCTGTCTTGTAAGCTTACTCAAACGCAGGGCTCAGTCATATCCCTACAATAAGAAGAAGAAAAAAAGAAGTGGTCGAAATTTATGGAGTAGGAGGAGTGAAAAATCCCTTATAGAAATGCCCAGGGAACAAGATGGATGTCGGTGTCAGCCATCAATCCAATTCGAGCACTTAAAGTCGCGGCAGAAAAGTGTTTTTGCCGTGACCTTGCAGGAGTTCAGTCTGACTGGAGGTTGGGTGTGAATGAACTCCGGAGTTAGATCCGTCTCAACTGTCTCCTGCACCAACGGGCACCAATTTCAAACATGCCATTCAGACCCGCGCGGGGCACCTAAAAGGGCATGGGAGGGGGGTTTCCCATTTTGTTCGCTCTGCCCCCCGGTTGAATGGCAGATCGGCGGCGTAAAGATCCTATCAAGTTTTTTGTTGCCGGGAAAAGTTTACAGGCGTCCAGATGCACGCTCGGAAAACACACACTTCCCCGGGAGACTTTCAGCGCACACAATGTTTACCTCGCTCCTCAATTATTGATCAGTTGTTTCTGCTTCTGTTATGAGAGGGCCACCCCATCTGAGCAGCCCGAAAGGTCCGCTCATAAAAACTGCAGGAGGACGGTGTGTCTCGGGCCGCGGCGCACTTTATTGACCCTGGACATTCTTTCTAAACAGGACACTTGCTGCGGCTGCCAGTGTCCCTTTCCCCGCCCGGCTGCCTATTCCCTGGTTTCCATCACCGCCGCTTATTTGTCTCATTTATTCTCATATTCTCAGCACTTTTAGCGAAGCGCTTTTTCACCGAGACAAACAGCGCCGAGGCTTTCCTTATAAAACAAACTGCAGCCTGTGCACTGGGGAGACCTACAACACCCATTAGCTTCAACGCATCATTTAGGAAAGCTTACCCCGAACTTCTGGAGGAGAGTTTTGCTACGGGGCAAGAGCGAGCCTGCAATTATCTCGTAGAAAGTTGCTTATTATGAAGCGCTTGGAGTGCTTGCCACATATATTATTACGGTTTATGCTTGGAATTGGACAATATACTGTCTTCAATGATCAGTTTCCGTGCAGTCTTACATGTCATCGACAGCATAAACTAGCTAGATTTTCATCACCATGATCATTTGTTAACATTTTTTTTTTACACTGCACTTAAATTATCAAAACAAATCATCTGATCTTGGCCTGTTTTTGATTGTTAATCCAATTGATTCTTGCACGTGTAATGTCAACAGCACTTAAACAACTTTCTGCCAATGAGTAATTATAGTCAGCCTCCAAGGAGAGACAATAGCTTTCGTATTAAATATTGGAATCCACATAAAGCGTTGTGAAAGGTCAATGAGAACAAATCCCGCGCAATAGAATCTCTTCTGGATTGTTAATACGCCTTAATGAAGACACGGATAAATAGTCCCACATATGCAATTGGAAAAGCCATCAGAACTAATTTATAATCATCCCCCATCTGTCGTAATATACAAGCCGGACAGCTTCATTTGATTCAGTGGTATTTGACGGTGTAATGTAGCATTGACAACAACACTATAGACAAGTAAAGATTGTTAATGTGATGTCAAGTTTGGAGGTGAACGCAGCCTTGCCTCAAACTGGCGTGGCCGAGGAAACTTTTGACAATTTTTTTCATCCAATTTCATTCATGGGCTGTTTATCTGAAAGCCATTTTCTTTTCATCTGTTTGATTTCAACTAGGATTGTTTTGGGACTTTTCTGTAGAGCGCAGCAAACCCACAGGGGAGCTTGTTTCCCAGCAATAATCAGTCCATGTACTGGGTTAAGGGTTATTGTTTGCGTTATGATGAGTCACATTACCATGAAATGAATTGGTAGTGTGGCCCGTTTCTATGTAATTAGGAATTCCTCACTTCCGAAATATATGCAAGGCTGAGTCTAGCTGTGCATGCACAAAGAGAGACCGGAATTTGGAACAACAGTATACCACTTAAAAAAACGCATGCTATTGCCGTCTGAAGGCCTGACTCGCAGTCGGAGCACATGGATACTTAATATGCATAAACCAATACTTAAGCTCAGCTCTGACCTCTGTCACATGTTGTATCCAAGGCTAGATGTTTGGAGTGTGGTTCAGGGCTTTCTCTTGGAGAGGTCAGAGCTGAGCTGAATGCTAACCAGTAGCATGCTAGCGTCTTGAGCAGCTTAAACACTGACTCACTGGTTTCTTCACATAAACATGCATCTCTGGGGCTGTGTTTTCACTGTTATCTTCTTGAGCAATGTTTACGAGTACATACGAGTCAGTTGTCTTTCATTTTCATCCTGGGTAGAGATATTGTTACATGTAGTACGGCATAATTCTACTCCAGCATTCAAAATGGCCACCATAACAACAAAAGTCACATGGCTGAAAGGCATGTATTACAGCTGTCAATTCTATCAGAAATCTAAGCACAGCAATGGTAGTTCTTTCCTTGCTATAATTATGCTTTTTAGCATGCTCAGAGCCTCCTCAGGGAGAGTATAAGCTGCTGTGGATGTTAGCACTAGCCACGTTAGCATTGATCCTATTTATTTGGAGTGGAAAATATGGCTGTACTACAGAGATGCTTTGGCCGTACAATATGATAAATGGCGATTGAAATTTGTGACCAAGTGAGTGACACTGACACAGTGACAGTCAGAGTAACAAACACCTTCTACCTTCTCCGCTGTGTGGGAGAGTTCCTCAAGCTCGAGCTCAAAATGTCTCTTTTCCGCTGCTTTGACTAGGTTTTTCAATTCTACTATAAGGGTGCTTCATGACTGTGATTTCCCTGTCACGCAAATATTCCTATTCCTACCAATTGAATGTTTGGATTTCTCTTCATACCGTGCTGTCACTGTGCTGTGAAGTGACACCTAAACTTGGTAGAGAAAGGCTGTTCAAACATACTGGTTGTATAAAGTAGACGACATTCCGCCTTTCTCCACAATGGCGTTGTCAAAGTTCAAGTTTATTTATCATATGCGTCAAGTAATGAAAAGAGTCTTGCCCTGGCGCTCTCAAAACTTGTCATTTCCGAGTCAGCCTTCATGCTTTGGGTGTCTAACGGCATTGACGGACCAGGTCAGAAGCAGAGAGCTAATTTCCCCACATGGCGGTAAAAGAGTGATATTTTAATCGCCTATCTATGGGCATAATGCTGTGCTTTGTCGCGGCACATATAAAACCTTGCAGCTGGCGATGTATCCAGGCGTCCCAGCCACACATGGATCTCAGTAGTTAGCACACTCCGGCTGTGCGCCTGGTGCCGCTGAAGACGGATGATAAAGCGCTGTAATGGAAATGCCATCCTGTAACAGAAGCGCGGGGCTGCGGTGTCGACAACAAAACAAAACAGAGTCAATATTGAGGAGGCGAAACAATGTGGAAATGGAAAATTGTCAAACGCCGGTCGGACCTGGCGGAGGTAAACAATCTCCAATGACATGCAAAACAGCGGCGTGATGGGAAGGCTTTGGCGGTGCATTCGGGCGACTATTCCGGAGAAGGGAGAAAGTCTGACAGCGCTGAAGTATTTTGTCAATTTTTTTTTTTTTTTACAAAAGCAGGTGGAAGTGTTATCTTAAAGGCGCCATGCAAAATCCCACTTCGACTCAGACTTTGATTCGGGTTTTGACTGAACCCCCCAAGTGCCCGAATAATTATGCGTCTCCAGCACCAGTGAAAGAAATGATAGCGGCCGCCCGTGTATTAAAGCATCAATTCAACAATGCAATGTTCTATGTAGTTCCTTGTACCTCAAAGCTTGCTCAGGTTGACCTTGCTCTTATTCAAAACACATGTCTGCTTTACAACTGGGGATTGTTCCCGCACCAATAAGCACTTTAAGCCAAAGAAAACGTGCATCAAATATTGAGATTTCCAAGAGGCGGCAAATCGTAAAAGAAAAAAAGGAGCGTAAGGAACAGAAAAATAACTTTGCCAATATCTGGGACTTAAGTTGTACATCATTTCTGCAAGGACGAGGTGAATCAAGATGTGACAAAAACCGGCGGAAACACAAAATTGAGACACGGCGCACGACGAACGCGGCGTTTAGACAAAGACATCAGCGCAGACGCGGGGAACGAGGGACCAGCGGAGCACTTCAGGGCATACCCAACTTAGACATAGCCATCATAAATGATTAAAGCCAGATTTCTCATTCACACGAGCCTGCACACGGTAATGGAGACGTGTTGAGCATCGGGCCATTACTGATCTAGGTATAAATATCTTTTACATTTAGCTTGTGTTTGACTTGGCCATACCGGCTGCTGAGGGTAACCTGCATTTTGTTTGAGGTCAGACTCTTAACATTCCCCTCAGCGGCGCGCGGATCGGCGAGAGGTGGCTATTCCGTCTTTATAATTCCAGGGTGTGATCCTTCGGGAAAGGAGGGGTCTCGACCTCTGAGGCAGAGGTGGAAATTGCACCAGTGGGCCCATGAAGAAGAAATGAGTGATGAAGCAAGGGAAAGGATTGAGAGAGAGAGAGAGAGACATGGTATAAAATAATAGGTGAGGAATACATATGTGGTTCCATCTTGTGTAGACATACAACATGGTCATGCACATAACCAAAGGCATCCGTGCAGGAAGGGAAAGTGGAGAGTATCCCTTGCAACGTTTCTGGATGATTCAGAATGTCATTATTGGAGATCCATGCATCATCGTGGGGCTTTGTCAAAACAACAGAATTGACGGGCAGAGGCCAGGCAAAGTTAATGCATGCGGTATCACCAAAACAAATACATTGGGAATCCAATGCCAGGAAGACACTGGCTGCTTCATTTTTGCTGCTGATCTCACTTGCGCACAATAGATATAGATGACATCCCTGGAATTGCCCATATAGGGTCATGTTTGAAGCAGCCAGAGGTGGATAGCAAAGAAAATACTGTAACTAAACTTTCTCCCATTATTCCAAAACTAGTTAAAGGGACTATATGGAGTTAAATTAAAATTAAAATGATGTATTTTTATCCCCCTACATGTTCCAGCCACGTCCTAATGTGTAGAATGAGTCCAAAGTTATTCACAACTGCCTCACTTCAGGTCCGAAATGCCGTCATGCACGAGCTTATTATAGAAGGTGCAGTTACATGTATGACCTGAGGTGGCAGTAGTGAGTATAAAATTTCCAATATGCATCTAGCCCCTGTAAACAAATGCTGAATTATGAATGTATTTCTCCTACCAAATAAAGAAACAGCTGCGTGGAGAGGAAAGTCTGAGCAAACAGCTCATAGTTACATAAAAACAGACAATGCTAACGCTAGCTTCATGCGACATGCTAACACTATAGTTGATAGTTTTCTACCCAATAAAGACACAAAGATATAGTGGAGCAAAGTTTTTCAACAGCCCATAAATACATAAATAATGGAGAATGCTAACATGATACTTTATGTAAGTATCATGCTAAATGCTAATGCTAGCTACGACTGCCGTTTTTTTTTTTCCGCTTCTACTGAACAATCTGCTGTGAAAAAAATAAACATATGATTTAGACTTGACCTCATTCATGTGTGATAAATGAGTCCATATTCCACAAGAAAATGGCTAAGAAGAATGGAAAATTGTGTTTCCCTCAAGATTCTGTTTTCCCCCTCTGCGAAGCCACACCCCCTTCTATGATGAGATGCCGTCTGTATCTATACAAGATCTTCGTTTGGCCATGCTGTATAGATTGTGTAATAAAATCTACATAAAAATAATTCGTTTTTGGCAGTTTACCTATTCACTCTTATTTTATTGGCATATCTTCACGGGACTTAATGCAAATCCCTCAAACTACTGTAGAATTAGGAGAATTCCGTTTGACGTTAAAGTGCTTTGAGGCTTATGCAGCTGGATACTGCCCCGCTCCATTCTATTTACACCCCACAGTCTGGCAGTGCAGTCGTCCCCCATTTAAAAGTGTTGCATGCGGGGCAGTGACGCAACCGCCGCATATCTCTGAGGCACCGCGTGATGGATTATAGCGCTAATGTAATTGATAGCCTGTAGCTTTCCAATGACGCATGCGTTTAAGGAGCGACCCAATGCTACAAAAAGCTGTAATTGTCTGCTGGTAGGTGCGTCTGCCTTTGCCGTGCCCTCGTGCTATTTTCCGACACGCCGGCTATTTGTGTTTTTTTCCGGCTTGCATTTGCTAAGGGGCGTGACACGAGGCGGCTCATTCAACACACTTCTGATTGATGATGCACCAGGCACTGACAGCTCGTGCACACTGCCACTGCAATGTTATGCTCCTGACCCCTCGACCACCCCTATTTGCCATGCATCTAGAGTTAAATCCCCAACGTGCGCTCATTTTCAACGCCTGTATTGTCACATTTCTTTAAAGGCCCAATTTTTGACCGCGTATCATGTCATCTTAAATTAATTTCATGGTCTGTCTTGGTTTCCAAAGCCTTTTGGATGTGTCTTCTAAACAGCGGGTTAAAGAAGCATTCATATTCTTGTGAATGTACTTGTGTTGAAGCATGTGTTGAAATCAGATACAGAAAATCTTCTTCTTTGTATCACCGTTAATGTAATTGTCCTTGTTTGATGGTTGATGATAAAACATCTGTGTTGCCAGATAAGATGGTATGGTAAGATGGTGGTGCAGAGTGAGTAGAGCGGGTCGTCTTGTGACCAAAGGGTCGGCGGTTCGAATCCCACAGGTGGACACTGTTGTTGTGTCCTTGGGCAAGACACTTCACCCACCTTGCCTCCGGTGTCTATGTACATTGAATGAAAGCGTGAATGGTTCCTTGATGTAAAGCGCATTGAGTGCCTAAAGCAGGTAGAAAGGTGCAATGTAAATGTGACCATTTACACCTTCCTGCTTTACTTCCACTAGGAATAAGTTGTTTACACCCAAACCACTGAGGTATAGGCTCTGTACAAGGAATCTTGCATAGAAACATGATGCTAACTGTTTCCTGTCATGGTTTTATTCCTATGGAGAGTAAAGGTGTCTACACACCTAACGCAGGGGGTCGACCCATCATTCCGACAACCCTCCATAGTGGCATCCCGCCAATCCCACACATTTTGTTACCTCTTTTCCAACAACAGTTTTGAGACAACAGTTTGTAAACTCCATTATTCTTATGGTTAGGGGTAAGGTAAGGTAAGTTTTTTATTTATTTTTTATTTAGCCTTTATTTAACCAGGTTTGTCCCATTGAGATCTTAGATCTCTTTTACAAGAGTGACCTGGCCAACATGCACATTAGTTAAAACATTCACACACAGATGATCTGGACTGGACTGACATCACAGAAACTATTCAAAGAAATAAGGTCCGTGAAGAAATAAGGTCCGTGAAAACTGTAAAAATTGTAAACTCCACTCTCCTTAAGGTTAGGGCTAAGGTGAGGTTAGGGTTAGTTCTAGTAGACGCATGTAGTTTTAATCATTATCTTGTGTGTCGGAATGGCAGGACGTTGCAAAAAAGATAAAAGTGTCACCACTCTGACAAAGAGGCAAAACATTTTAACTATTAGACCTCAATGCGGTTGATTACTGAGAACTGTCCATGTGAAATGCGTGCACATGTGTGGGTGATGACTTGGTGTGGCGGTGCGATCAGAGCACAACTACAACACGACAGCTGTTTACAGAGGGTGAACGGGCGTTCGGAGGAAGGAGTCCAGGAGTGCAACATTCGAGAAAAAAAAGGACTTAGATCACAGAATTTGGAGCAACATAACCACACCTCTACTGCATCATAAAGACACAAGTGAAAGGGAAAGATGAGGAAAAAGCTCTATGATAACAGCAGCTGTGGTTGGAAATGCCTTTCCCGAGTCCAGGCATTCAGATCAGAGGAATGATGCGCTTAAATAAACTCATGAAAACACGGACGCAGACGCAATAAACAACGCACTGGATTACAAACGCTTTAACAAAATGTCTTTAAGGGGATTTTATCATAACATGATCGCTGGACAGTCCCATGCTGCACACTCCAAACCACACATACCGAAATAATATCCAGGAGAGGCTGGAGGGAGGAAAGTGGCGAGACTTGCCTCAAGTGTCAGAGAAAGGTAGTATAACTATTCCACTCGTCACCAAAGCGCAAGCAAAGAATTAATTTTCATTCACATCTTTTCCTGAAGTGAACACATGTGAGCGACTGATTGCAAGCCTTTCAGCGCAGGCTAGGTGTGCACCTTTAGCTGTGTCTTTCTGAAATATATATAAAACATTATATAACATTCTGTGGCAGAGAACAAGCAGCTGCTGGATTATTACTTATATAACATGTTATAAAACTTAACTCGGATGTAATTACTTCATCAAAGGAGACTTCTGTATTTATAACTGTAAGTGTTTTAGCCTTGAAGCTATAGGCTAATGTTAATTTAACGCACGGTTAAAAAGCGTCACCATCTGATCTAGTTTTATGAAACACACTTGGCTTGACGTTTAGTTAGTTTTCTTCTGTTTTTAAACATTAATATATGTTTAATGTATGTTAAAATGTGGACAGGAAGTAGTCTTTACCCTACACGAGGAAACAGGAAGTGAGCCAAAAGCATTCCGTGCATAGGGTTAGGGTTAGGGTTAGCATAACCTCATAAACTCAGGTAATTCCAGTTTCAGACTTATCATATTTTAGATGCTGCCATGTAATCCAAAGAGGTCTGAAACTTTCTGAACCCACTGCATTACAGCATTTATAGCACGTCATGGACCAGCTTTCAATTGACAAAGACTACACGGCAACCAAAATGTGTCTGCCGAGTTCAAGATCGGGGCGTCCTTTCCACGCTAAGTATAGGGTCAATCAAAAGGCGAACGTACAGTACAGTAAACACAAATAGCCAACAGAGGGTGACATGTGGCATTAGCGATAGCACTTTAGCGCCACGGCTGCCCTCCAGCTGCCCGCTAATGTCAGCCTTAATGTGTGCGATCGAGCGCGTTTTAGAAAATAAATCTAGGCTCACGTCAAACTTAAGTCTGAGAGGTTAAGGAGTGTTACGTCATGGGTCAGATGTGGCGCAGTTGACTTGATGGAGAATGATGGAAAACTTACTATAGCGGTGTCCTTGTCAGTATGTGCTGTCGACGCAAAGCAAACGGAGTCTTTAGGCGGATACATTATCAAAATGAGGCAAGAAACATTACACAGGCTGCAGATAGTAGGAAAATCGTTGCTCAGAACCTTTGAAACACCGATGACACAATGTTGACATGTTGAACTGTGTGCACATGACGCTCATGTTACAAGGAAGTACATGGAGTCGGTTCATTTCATTTGCAGAATTGAGTCTTTGGCATTGGCCTCTTTAGTCATGCAGAGGGGAGGACATGTTGCTATGTCTGGGGCTAAATATAGTACAAGGTGTCCTCTGCACTGTGTTAGTTAATTCCACCGCACAGTGCTCAACTTTCAAGAATTCACACATAGAGCTAGTTGGGTTTTAAGATGTATTCTCCTTTTGAGATAGAGAGTACAGTGGGAGGAAAAGGAATGTGAACGCCGTGGAATTTCTCACATTTTTGCCTAAATTGGTCATAAAATGTGGTCTGATCTTCATCGAAATCATAAGAATGAGTTAACAGTGTCTGCTTAAACTAATACCAGCCAAACAATTACATTTTATCATCTTTTTATTGTCCATAACATGTAAACATTCACAGGACAGGGAGGAAAAAGTAAGTGAACCCAGGAATCTCGCTGAACTGCAGCAGTTTTGTTTAGAGGAATGGTCCAAGATTCATCCTGTTGTGAGCATCTAATCTGCAACTTCAGGAAAGCAGTTATTGCTGCAAAAGACGGGTCAGCAGCTATTTAATGCAAGGGTTCACTTACTTAATCCACGCTGTTGTGAATGTTTTCTTAAAAATATCTTGATAAACTTGTGAATTAATTTTCCTATTGATGATAGGACTTGTCCAGGCCCTGACGCAGCAAAACACCCCCACACCATGATGCTCCCTGCACCATGCTTCACAGTGGAGATAGAGTTCAAGATATTTTGCAGAAAGACCTGAGACATTCACTACAGCATAGAGTAAGTAAGTGAACCCTTTTATTAAATAGCTGATCATTCTTTTGCAGCAATAACTGCTTTTCTGTTTGCAGATAAAACGATCAGGACGAATCTTGGACCATTCTGCTTTATAAAACAGTTGCAGTTCAGCGAGATTTCACTTTTTATGACCAATCTAGCCAGAAAAGTGAGAAATTCCAAAGCGTTCACATACATTTTCCTCCCACAGCATGCACACATATCTGTCTATCGAGATTTTTTTGGAAAAACGACTGTCAATATCTGTAACCAGTACAGGTGACAACACAAACAACCCTCCTCTACGGTACAAACTCTAGTTTAAGTGGACAAAAGAGCTGAGGGACAAATCCATTCGCTGCTGAGTCACTACTGGTCAATGTATCCGACACACTGTATTGAGGAACAGACATATGTAAACGATAACTCCAGTTTACTTGCTGTTGATTTATCGTGGAATGTGAACAAAATCTTAACAGTTAACAATCTCTTTTCATTCAGATGATCGAGGTACCATTTACTGTTTCGATCAGAGCCTTACCAGAAGTCCCGACTTTGCCTCCTGCATGTTTTGGTGCCAACTTCTTCCCTCGTCCGCAGCACCGCCACAAACTCCCCCTTCTCTGCTGGCTTCCCTCGTGGGGAACAATGTACATCAGAGCCAGTTACCACGGCAACCGGCCTCACCATAACACTTACTCCCTATCTCCTCCGTCCTCTTTTCCTTTCTTCTTTCCCTCCTCTTGTCCCTTTCTGTATCTCTCTCTCTTTCTCTCTTGCTTACAAACTCTGAATTAAGGGCAACAAAAAACATCCCTACCCTAGATACTCGAAAGGAGGCACAACCTATCGATCTTCCAGCGTGCGATTCAATCATTACAGCACTTTATTGGGCCTCGCTGCAGTCGGATGCCGTATATTTACCTATAGACATCGACTTATGTGTGCAGTGCATACCCTTACGTAATGTCTTGCCTGGGAGCTTCCAAGCAAACCCAGCCTTAATGATATCGTTAGGGTTTTTGCGGCTGGAGTTCTTAACAAGCGCGCGCTCCGGAGCCGGGGTTTTGAGGCCGACCCTCAGCAAACTGCGCCAAAGTTACAAGGAATATCTGAGGTCGTGCCCACACAGGCGAAAACTTCCCGCGCGCGATTGAAAACAACATTAGAAATCACTCATAGTTGTTTTGTTGCATTGTGCTGCATCTTTTTTGTTATCAATGCCTTTGTTCTCAGCCAATTACAAGTCTTCAGTCAGCTTTATGAGAGATAGGAAGTGCTTGTTTTTTGTTTTCAATTTCGCTTAAGTCTATCAAATTTGACGATGCCAATTACACAAATGTAGAAACCTCAGTATTCAACGACTAAATCATATGGTAATGTCCTGGTAGAAGACAAGTGAAATAAGGACTGGGCGACTGAAATATAGTTCTCGAATCAAAGGGGAAAAGATAACCTCTGTTCAACGAAGATAGTTGTCCATTTATTGCCAAGTGCTTCTCTCAAGGACATCTCTTGACATGAGCTTTTTTTTTTTCTTCAATTTACTCTTCTAGGTCAGCATTCAGGCTCATCGACTGCAAAGTGACTGATGGGTTACAGTTTTTACATTTCCATTTGCAAAGAGCAGCTTCCTGCATTGTTGTTTGGAAGTTGTGAAACCAGAAACTCCTTAAGTATTCACCTTATGTCCCCGAAGCTTTGGTGGTACAAGCAGGAAACATTGGCAAGCTTAACTGTGCTATATTGGGCTTCATGTTGATCTCAAACGGCCTCCTTCACTAATTCGTTTCCAGGTTCGTCTTACCTGTCTGTGGAAGTTCCCATATCTGCGCTCGAAAACGTTATTGTTCCTGATTGAAAGTTTGTTGGTGCAAGAGTGGTCATAATGTTCCGCCCGATCCTTCCATTACACTCCCCGGACGCACGGGCTATAGACGCACCTTCGTTCAACCTCCATCGCCGAGAGATCCCGCCATATTTCAGACGGCGGACAAGGGCACGGGAGCCTTTCCCTTTTCCTGCTGGGGCGATTTATGTGCGATCATTATTTAACCTAATTGCTTCGAAGACAAGTGGAGGGCAGCACGCTTCCGCCACGTGGCACGAGTACACAGGCGCCTATCCATCACATGTTTGCATGTGGTCCATATCGCCGGCGCCCGCGATGATAATATGCAGCGTGGCGAGCCAATATGAAGGATGGATACGTGGGAGTATGTAGAGAGATACACATTTACACATCAAGATATATTGTACACAGACAAGCTTATCTGTTTCCCATTGCACGGAGCTATCTCTTACTCATTCGGAAAGCTTACCATGCAGAGCAGCGAGACAGTTGTCCTCCATCTGTCAACGTTATTCATGAGGAAATGGAGATCTAGGGCTATGAGTGATGCTTGCGGAAGAGGCCCAAACTAAATCCTGAGTGGGAAAAAAAAAAAAGTAGATAAATATGTGGGCCCAAAATGAAGAAATTATCACTAAGACGCGAAATTGATGGCGAATCAAAGTGCAAGGATTTGGAAATGAAGTGTTTTGATCATGCTAGTGCAGCTTCACAGAGCAACATGTCTCCAGGGTAAGATGGAGAGCGGATAGAAATAGCCACATACATATGGGAATCAGCTTCACATTTCGTGTTAACAGTCGTTTTTGTATCAGTTGGTAGATCGGAGTGGACAGGCGGCTCGGCTGTACACATCCGAATACTTCATATTTTATTAGTTTGCGGGGGATTTATTGTGTCGTAAATGCGAGAGATTTGTGCATCAGCGCTGACAACATTCTTTGCGGGAAACGATTTAGAACGAGCTCATCTTTGGGTCTTTCATTTGGTATAAAATAGGACCTATTACGCCGTTCCATTTCCAAGAAAAAAGCAATTCGTAGCAATAATTGTACCGTTTCGCAACAAGATTCCATTGTCAATCGTCAAGTAAATGCCAACTCCAGCTACAGTGAGTTGTTGAAGGGAACATTTAATGGTCCAATATTCACATTATCCAAGCTTAGAATCTAAAACTTTGGGAAAATCAAGCGTCAGTTAATAATTTCAGCCTTACTTATTACACAAGCAAAAGGATACATGAACTGCTTGCTGCTTGTCATTAGCAAAAAATAGCCGTGTCAATCAATCAATTTATTTTTGTACCAATATCACATCAGCTGTCATACAGGGCCCGTCAACTACGGGTGATACGATCAAACAGGGAACAGTTTGATCAAGTCAGCAGAGAGATATCAATCACTTAAACAGACAAGAAAACCAAATGTCCAATACCCCAGAGTGAAGCGGCAGATGGGTGTCCCCTTCGCAAGTAAAGACATTTTAAAAAGTGTGGGGTCAAGAGTGAAGCCTTGAGGAGAACCACATTGAAGATGACTTAAAGACATAAACAAGTGGGACATAGTACAGTATATTGTGCCCTTACAAGAGAAGAAAATGCCATCTATATATTCAAGAATACTCACACAGAGAACATCATTTCAAATTTTCGGTGTACGTGCATTCATTGGCTATTGATCTCGCATTTACTTCTGGACTACAGATACCAGCCTTTGTAACAATAACAGAATGGAAGCGCACGATAAATCAATATGACTTGTGTGATTTTCTCTCCTCTTGCTACTATCTGACACTCATTGAAAACAATAGCACCCAGACCATACAGCGGTTCTATCGGGCGGCCCCGGGACAAACCTCGCTCCCAGCCTGTAATAACCACTGACAAGACCAATTTAGAAAACATGAGCCTCTTCTTCTGCGCCGCTCCCTGCTCCTCCCGAGACGGCGTTATGAAGAAACACATCATCCTGTGAGTGGCTGGAGGAGGGCTTTTGAGGAACTCGTGTTTGAAAAAGTCGGAACATAAGAGCACAGGGCCCACCGACGTTCGTCACTTCTCGTGCTGGACCGGTGCCACTAGTTGACGCCTCTCGTGGCAAGAAGCGACAGGCTTACCAGCTGCTCAGCTGACGCACCCATGCATACGCAAACTGGGCTTACTAGGAGGACTTCATTCATGCCCTGATCTATAAATAGAATAGGAAAAAATGACAACCCTGTTTAACCCCATAACAATAAATACTATAATAATGCATTGGTTTTATACATAGTGCTTTTCTGGACACTCAAAGACGCTTTACATTGCATTGCGTTGCATACTGTTTTTTCCTTACACATAATTTCATATTTAAAAACATAAAAAAGACATGTCCAATACTCCAGAGTGATTATTTCATATTTAAAAACATAAAATAACATGTCCAATACTCCAGAGTGATGCAGCAGATGGATTTCCCCTGTCCATAGACACTCCTTTGCAAGTAAAGACCTTTTAAAAAGTGTGGGGTCAAGAGTGAAGCCTTGAGGAGAACCACATTGAAGTTGACTTAAAGACATAAACAAGTGGGGCAAAGTACAGTATATTGTACTTACAAGAGAAGAATATGCCGTCTGCACAGTATATTCAAGGATACTCACACAGAGAACAACACTACAACTTTTCGGTGTTATGCTCATTCAGTATTGGTATTGTGTACCGATGCTGAGGTACACAAAGGAATGCGTAAAAGCCGCGATAATGCTTTTCCTGTTCAATAGATAATATCTTCCATGAATGCTTGTGTAAGCTCTCAATTGTCAAAGAATGTTCCATCAATGAACGAAAGAGTGTAAAGAAGGTTCTTGGATGGGACATGTCCTAATCTAGAACTTTGAAATCCCTCCTTAGAGTAGTGCATCTCTTCCTTTACTTAGTTTTTCCTCAAATACATAACGTTAAAGATAGATTAGTTAAATTGATTCGAAGCATACACTCTAGACCAGAGGATTGTTGGTTTTTGTTGTTGTTGTCGCCTCAGTTTACGTGTATATGTGCCTGGAGGGGTTTAAACCTGCATTCAAACCATGCACTTACCAGCCCTGCTCTCAAGAAGAGCAAGCAATTCTTCTAAGCGTGGCTCCTGGCTTATTCCACATTACTTTCATTTCTGTAACAAATCCACTCCTTCCATCAGGAGCGACAGAGACGCAACACTCACAGAAGGTCAGCGGTGTCCATCAGCGCCTCACACAAAGCCGTACCATCGATTCCCGACAATGGCCGACATTAATTTCTCCAATGATGACGATAAACTCTGGGCATTCCGTTTGATGAATACACTCGGAC
This sequence comes from Gobius niger, assembly GCF_951799975.1. NCBI lineage: Eukaryota > Metazoa > Chordata > Actinopteri > Gobiiformes > Gobiidae > Gobius > Gobius niger. The sequence goes on from NC_136874.1 coordinate 8,985,622, forward strand.
TGCTCTGCTTCCATCACGCCCAGTTGTGCCTCTTTTTTTTCCCCCCGGCTACGTTATCTGCCAATAAAACTTCACCAATTCACGTGATGCTCGGGCAAGATTGTGCGTTTTGTGCTGGGGTGGATGATGTAGTCATACATTGTGGGTTTGCCTTATCATGGCCTCGCATCATAATAAAGGGACCAGAGCAGACCGGCAAGTGTAATTGTGCTTCTATCTCAGCAATCCCCCCCCCCCAATCTATTCCGAGCATGCACCGGGGGAAGTGTAGCCCTGTATGTTTTAAACGCGAAGGGAGGGAGGAAAAAAACATGGCAGTTGCCTTTTTATGATGATATCACAAGAGCGTCTGACATCTGTGTAATGGCGGTGTCCAGGTTGTCAAACGTCCTATGGGGGTTGGAGCGCACATAAAAAATAAAAAAAAAGCCGGGAGGGGGGAGGGGGGGGTGAAGCTGGTGACTGAGAGAGAATCAATGAGCGGGGAACAGTGTGAGATAACAGGCTCTCTACTTTATGCTTTGATTGGCAGATACATGCTGGGTTTTTCCAAGGGCCATTCCGCTCGGGCGGATCGCTCTGGTCGTCAAATAAAGTTGCGCCGGAGCCGTGACGGACGGGGCCGGCAGGTATTATTATGATGGCGGATAGTCGGTTGTGCGGTGCTAGGTTGAATATTTAGGTACTGTCTTCAATACAAGTCTGGAGGATCTCATCACATCAGCAATCCTTGTGAGAGGATATTCGGGGACAAAATACATTGAGTCTTGATTGCTTGACATTTTGTTAAGGAGGCCCAGATAGTCTTTGCAAAAGTACTCATCTGCAGGGCTGTATCTTTGAGTCATGGTGCCGTTTTGAAAAATGCAACACAAACACTTTTTAATGGCACACATCCGTGAAGATCAGAGCCGAATATCCGGACAGCACATCTTTTTTCTGACCAGTGCAACAACAATACCACCTCTCTGTTTTGTATTTTTCACCTCTCTTCAATTCTTGGCTTCCACTCTTCCCAGTTCTATTTATGTGCCTCTTTCCTGGAGACAAAAAAATCTCTTATCTGCGAGAGTGTGCGCAGAATTTCCTTCTAAAACATAATGCTTTTTTCCGCTCATGGACAATTTATTTGCGTCATCCTTTGCTTTTTTGGCACATTCAGACGAGAGAGCGAGAGAGAGAGAGAGAAAAACATACACTAACTCCCAATGACAAGCTTGGAACCATTGTTATGTCAGTCTTTATAATCCCATTGGACGCCATTACGGATTGCGAGTGCGAGTGGATGTGTGCCTGTCAGGGACGAAATGAATGACGGGGAGGTGTGTGTGTGTGTGTGGGGGGGGTGACATGACGAGGTAGGCGCTTGGAAAAAAAATGAGCGATTGGATGGAGTTGGAAAGAGAAAGCCGGAGAAATAGAGGAAATTGTGAATGCTGGCCAAAGGGTCCGCTATCTCCGCCGACCAGGTGGGCATGCGAGGGCACGGCGAGCGGTGTGCACACTGGAGACTTGACGGACAGCAACCCATGTAGAAAGAGAGGAGATGCGGGTGAAAAGGCAAGGCATGTAGGTTTTGAAGTGAAGAAAGACCATTGAAAGAGCCGTGGGCCAACGGAATGTTTATAGCTTCATATTCTTCTGAAGCCCGGGCCGCCTTTGCCAGTAAATACACCCCACTGTACTGCTGTCAAGTGTGTCTTATTATCTAAAGGCAAAGGGAACACTGGAACAGAATGCTTTTCAAACGCGGCGCGGTTCGGCCTCGGAGCACAAAAGTAACTTTCTGTGACGCAACCGCATTCAGCCACGTGTGGAATAGTGAGCAGTGAGATGAGGAGAGGGTGAGGCGGGGTGAAATCTCTGGATTCCAGCCACCAATTGCAACGTAGTTTATTGGAAAATGCCATATCTATAGATACAGACGCCATCCCTGGAATCGCCCATATATGGTCATGTTTGAAAACAGTTGAGGGGGAAAACAATTTGGAGAAAAAATCTAAACTTTCTCTAATTATTCAAAGACTACTTTAAAGGGACTATACATTCATTTCATTCATTCAATCTTCATTAAGGACACAAGTGAGAACACATGATCCATGTTTATGTTTAAAAGAAAAGAAAACAGACTTTAAAAATGTTAAAACTAAGTATTTTCATCCCCCCACATGTTCCAGCCACGTCCTAATGTGTCGAATGAGATCAGAACTATTCACCACAACTGCCTCCAAAATCCTGCACTGCAAAAGGTTGTTACTTAGGTCCGAAGTGCCGTCATGCACGAGGTTAATATAGAAGCTGCAGTTACGCAAAAGACCTGAGGTGGCAGTAGTGAGCATAAAATGGCCAACCTGCATCTAGTCCCTTTAACAAATGCTGAATTATGAATATAGATTTCTACTAAATAATGATACAAAGACATGGACAGGAGCAAAGCCCATGAATACATAAAAATGGAGAATGTCATCATCGTCAGCATCGTGCTAGTGCTAACGCTAGCAAAGACTGCAGTTTTTTCGGTTCTACTGAACAATCTGCTTTGAAAAAACATCCATATGTACTCGATTTAGACTTGACTTTATTTGTATATGATAAATGCATTTATATTTCACCAGAAAATGGCTAAAAAGAGTGAAATAGTGAAGTAGAATTAGGGATGTGATGTCATATCGCTAAGCATTATGAGATTATCAGCTATTGTAGACTAATGGAGACTTTAAAAGTGAAAATACTGGAGTTGTTTTTCAGAAGCCTCTTATGAGAGACCAACAGGCCTATTTATTCGTGAGGCCGTCCTTCTGTGGACCCACCACCTGCAGGAGGGGCCGGTGAAATGTGATTTGGGCAACTCCAACAGCTGCCCCCACGACCCGGAAACGGACAAGTGGAAGAAAATGGATGGATGGATGGACACTTGGCATCACAATGAGTTAGATGTATTTACCAGCAGTAACTCAGCAACTAACGGAGCTATTCCACGGCTTATTTCTCCATCTAAAACATCTTAAACTGTTTCATAGCTAATGTTAGTCTATGGAAATGTATGCTAACATGTGCAATGATGGCGGATCTCTATGGTAACTGTGGACTTTCCCGAACTCTATTGTGTTTCCCAAAAGATTCTGTTTTCCCCCTTGGCAAGGCCACGCCCTCTTCTATGACGAGATGCAGTCACTATTTATAGCCCCATGATATAGAACTTTAATGACAATGTTACCCAGAAGATGTTCATTTGACTGTAACAAGCCAATTAGTGATACCTAAAGCTGCTGCAGTGTTTGGGGAATAGAACAGAACAAAACCCTCAGTTTAACCAAAAAGCACTGCATTTCCCTACTTCACATTCATAACAAAAAAAAAAAGACTGATTCCCTCTGTCAGGTACCTCAGTCCGATATGCCATACATTATAAGAAGCCACATTTTTCACCCATGCAATATTATGAAAAATGTGGCGCATTAAAATCCTTGAATGCAATGATTCCCCGGGCCAGTCATGAATAGTTTATTATTCTCCGTATGACACAGGGAAATAGATTGACAGCGCCATTTCCATACATCATGCTCCACACACATGCCTGCCTGCCTTGCTCTATAATGTCCCCGGCACAGTGTCCTATACAGCGGTGCGGCTTTCGAGCAATAAAGTTACTCTCAAATGCAGAAACGTTGGAGGCGTTCTACCCGTGTGGCCTGTTTTGTCTTTATGCTGACGTTTCATTACAGAGTCGTTAAACGCTGGAGCGCTGACGATGCTAAACACTTTGTCGGTTGCGCCATCTTCCAACTTAAAAAACACACAAAAAAACTCCTATCTCTTATCCACAATACAGACAAAGCTCATTTTCTTTTAACCAGCCCCTAGAGCCTTGTGCTATTCAAAGATGTTAATGTTAGACTATGGTAGAAGTACATTCTTAAAATTTGCTCGGAATAGGCCTCGTCTTAATGTGTAGCAATAGGGATTTATAAGCCTGGGGAGGTTAGCACTGTTTAGCATCTGTATGAGGTGAGAATTTGTATGTCTCTATGGGCGGGGAAGAACAGTGAGGTGCAAAAAACATCATCGAAAGGTCGGTGTTTGTTTTGTTTTGTAAGATTTTTAGATGGCACGTTGCAAAACGCAGTGATTGTCAAATCCGAAGCCTCAACGAGACAATCGTACCTGCGACCTATAGTTCTGTCGGGGCGGTTTCCGGTTTCAGATGGCGTGTGTTTAGCTGAGGCAAGGGCCGCTATGCTCGCGATGTGCGTTTCCATGGAAAAGTGCAGGGAAAGTACTGCAAAATGCGGAGTCGTTCTCTGTTGGTTGTGATACTGGCATTGACAAAGATCCCAGTCGTAGCGAGAGGATGGCTCACTCTGCGACTCGTATTCCAAAATATTCGGACACTGCCTGACGTCTGTCGCAGCTCGTCTTTGGTCGTATGACGGTTCTATTTGAAGTCCTTGTCGATGTCTCACTGCACCACCTAAGACCATGCGATTTTGAGCTACGACCTAAGATTTTTCCAACGACGAGTCATCATTTGTCGACTGTTGACTGTTAAAATCGGAATAGGCCATACAGACTGAGATATGTTCTTACCTGAGCTTAGACGAGTTGATGCGTACCTGTCTGGTCTGTGTGCGTGCGCTCAGTCACGCAAATGTTGCTAGCATTTCGCCTCTCCTAGCATAGGTATAGCTCCAAACTGGGGTGCAGCTAGGGAAAACGTGGAACAGCTTGGTAGCTTCCTATGCTGGAGAGGCTAAATGCTAGCAACATTAGCGTGACTGAGGGCACGCACAAAGACCAGACAGCTACGCATCAACTCATCTAAGCTAAGGTAAGAACATATCTCAGTATGGAAAACGGTGGCTTGTTCCTTTAAGGCAGTTGCATGAAGTCACATAACTCGAATGTTGAAAATATTGGACACTTCGGTCCCATATCCTTATAAGCTTGATGGTAAGTTCAAAGTTCATGTACTAGAATATATCTGGAGATTGCTTTTCCATTTATGGTAACTAATTGTCCAAAACTTAAAAATGCCAAAAATTTTGATCAGATCAGCCAAGGCAATACAAGAATGTGAACCCTGTGTGGACAGAGGCTATCACCCAGAATAACCTGATTGGATCTGCTCAGACCCTCTCTGTTTTTAATGAAGATGGATACATTCTGACTCATTGGACATTCTGCAGAAACATTGCTTTTGCCTGATCATACAGTTGGAGCTTGCTCTAGCTAAAAGAAAACCAGATTACCAGGTTATGGTCGACCTGAACTCCGCATGATTGTGAAAGGTGTTGTTGTGGGAGGTTGCTGGGTCATTGGTGCCGGGCTATTACATAAGAGATTGGCCAGAATTTGTTGCATTGTGTGGTTATGTCATGTTGTTATTCAATTATGTGTTCATGACCCATAAAACTAACACAGCTTCATTGTGTGATATTTTGAATACAAGGTTCTAGCTCACATTAATATCAAATATGAGTTCTTCTTTTGGTGCGTCTTTGTTATTATTGTTCTTTATGTTCAGTTTACATGATGTTCAGTTTGCTTAAGGGTTTCGCTGTTGTGCTCATGGAGATCTATGGAAGCCACGAGCATCTGATCATCTCCAGACCTCGCTTTGTTGACGTGTGACTCTTCTCCTGTAACTTCACTTGTTGCCGGAACTTTTGACACCGGCACTTGTCATTCCGAGACTCTATCCATCCCACTTAACCGTACACCTCCACAGCTCAGCGCCCCTGAAAGCACCATAACCTTTTTAAGTTGCTGTAGCTCATGGAAATTTAACCTTTGGGGGGGAAGAATGATCCCTTTCCAAATCTTCCTTGTGAGCACTTTAGCCCCCCCGTTACAATCACTCCCCATACATCAGGTCTGTGTCACACCCACGCAGGCTCATATCAGAGACGAGATGAAAATGCCAGCAGTGACTGACGGATACCGGAGCAGATCTCTTGCTCGGGCTGCTGGGTGGTGGATAACTCACCGCACACGTCGCTTCATGAATAATTCTGCCAGCAGCTGCTAGGCCGAGTGGTCGTGTTCACATAAAATAAAATTAGGAACAAACAAGTTCCGCTTGCACTTGTGGCTTCATGGTTTATTCAGCGGCGTGCAGGTTTTAGGGCCGCAGTCATGGGCCAATCGATGGGCAACAAAGTGAGAGGTTTATGAATCGGGGTTTCATCTTGCTTGGTGGAAGTGTTTCAACAGATTGGTGCCAGATATTAACAGATAGGCACGGTGGCGCAGCGGTTAGCGCTCGTGCAACACAGCAGTGAGGTCCTGGGTTCAATTCCCACCTGGACGGGCCTTTCTGTGTGGATTTGCATGTTCTCCCTGTGTCGGCGTAGGTTTCCTCCAGGTACTCCGGTTTCCCTTACCACAAAAACATGTACAATAGGACAGGATGAATGAGATTGTACACGTGGGGGACAATAGATGCAAATGAGCCCAATCCGGTGTGGCTTGCTTACATGCATGAGTCCCATGTGTATGTTCATTGACCTCTTAAAGCAGAACTAAGCAACTTGTTTGCCTTAATAAATCCTTTTCGTAGAAGAAGCTAACAGGCTAACGGGCAAAGCTAACTATGGGCTAGCACCACTTAAACAGTGTTTACAGCCAAGTTTGAGTGAAAAAAAATGATCTCCATTGTGTAATTGGATGTACAATATCCCGTTCTCCCTTTGTCTTTTCTGTCAGCGCAGTATTTACTCTCACGGACAAGTAAAGAGTAAAAAACCGTAACATGCTACGACACCTGCAGTGGCGCTTACGGCCTCTAGGGGCAGGGGCTACTTTGTATTTTCTCCAGTTTGTCATCAAAATAGCGACACGGAACTAGACAAAACTAGCATGAAAGCGCAACAAAAACAAAAAACATTAAAAAGCGCCAAAAAATGAAAAGGAAGTGATGGGAAAAGAAGCAAAAATGTGACAAAAGGAGCTACAAAAGAGCGACAAAAAAGAGAGGCAAAAAAGCAATAAAAAAGCACAAAAAGTGACGACAACACAACAATAACGCAAGGAAAAAGATCTGTTTAGATCAGTTTTGTTGGTCAAATGAGATGTTTTGTTGGATGCCTATAGCCCTCCAGTCTTGATTCTTTTACATTTTGGTAAGATCGGCGGAAAATGAAGAAAATGGCCTCGATCCAGGTAGGGGTTAAGAGGTTGTTATGCTCTGTCCCGACCAAATAAACCAATAGATGGGTGGTTCTATACAACAACAAAATGACAAAACAGTTTCTGGTATGAATTATTCGAGACCTGCAGTCAAGAATGAGCAAACACACCTTTGAAATACTAATACTAGACTAAAGCCACACATCACGTTTAGAAATGACAAAAAAATGTGACTAAGACTAAGGTGCTGGTGCTAAAAATAACGGTTTGTATGGTAATGGATTATTTACAAATCTCGTACTATAGCCCTGAGAATGATTCAGTAGATTGTGTTCTACTTTCTCTGCAATCTCCCTTTCTGTCTGAAAATATAGTGGGTGCAACAACTGAACGTTTATCTGTTCTCCCCCTTCCCTGCACGCGCCACTCCCTTCGCGCGTTTAATCCAGTAATCCATTACGCAGTCGTGGGCGCGCTCGTGTCAGCGGCAGGATTGGAAGCACCTTGGCGCCGTGACTGATACCTGCCCAGATTTGGTTAATGGCGCCATTCCTTTGACAAACGGCGGCGGCAGACAGCTGTAATGCGACTTCATCTTCTGCCAGTGCCGTTCCGCGCCGCCTGCCACAAATCAAAGGCCTTGATGAGTGGGAAAAAATAGTTCCTGATGAAATACTTATTCATATAGGTAATCGTAAATCCGCCGAGCAATAAGAATACGGGCTCGCGGTTCAATTTCAGGGAACACTTACATCCTTGTTATTAAATAAATAAACTGCGGCCGCGCTTGGTTGGAGTTTTTCTTCTTTTTTTTTTCCTGAGAACTTTCTGTAAAATGATTCTAATCAGATTTTGCTCTGTCTCGCACTGGTGGATTTTCTTCAATGCCCATTAGGCTCCAGCATTGTGCTTCTGGGTCTCAAGGATACGTTAAAAAAAAACATCAATCACAGCTTTACGTCTTCTGAATCCGACGGTAAGCGCCTGGACTAGTTTGGAAGAAGCCGGGACAGGCAAAAGGCTTAAACTGAATACTGAGCAGAGCTTGATTTGTATAAACTGTCCCTCATACATTTTCACTACATTTCACCCAGATGCTGTTTTGAATTTCATGACAGAAACAGTTTGGAGATTTTAAGGCGAGACACTGCGGGTGAATAGGAGGGGAAAACATACATTTAGAGATATCAATTTGAAACTTTTGATGTAGATTTCAATATGAGGATGCTTTGGATACCTTGCTTTCGAGTAAGCTATTCAGAATGTCTTGTTTATTGGACTTCAAAGCTCAATATATCAGGCTAAGAATCAGAATTTCTTGAGGTTTAAACCATGTTTTAATGTTGTTACCTCATCAAAGACAGATATGGAGTAGTATTTAAGAACATTCACACAGTTTTGAGTAAATCCTCGGACAAAGCTGTTAAATTTAGCTGTTTCTTCTTCTACGGTGTCAGCGCCTCGTCCTGCACTCCCTGGTTACAACGCCGCCATTGTTCAAACCCACATTTTGAGCCGTTTTTTGCTTGAAGTGTGTTCATTATGTAATGATAGAGCTTCTCTACATCCAACTTTCAAGGTTTGGGGTTTTTTGGGGGGGGGAAATCGTTCCTATAGCTGCCAGCAGGAGGAGCCCCAGTCAAGCTGTTCACCAGCATTGACCAGCATTCATTGTTACTTATTTTATTTAGATCGGGGTGTCGAACTCGTTGGGGGTCGTGGGCAGAACATGTTTCCAATCAATGAATAATAATCAGTCAATCAATGAATAATAAAAATGAAAGCCCGACAGGCCTGTAATAAATAATAATAACGCCTTACAATTGTATTACACTTGACACTGTAGTCATTACATTGTAGTTATTATTCATTCACTTCACACTCTGTGGTGGTAAAGCTGATATTGTGGACACGTGGCTATATTGTGTTGTTTATATCCTCTCTCTTACTTTGTCAGGGCCCTCTGCTGGACACATGTGGAATTCTTTCCTTGTTTAGAATTTAAGATGCCCCCTATTGCCTGGAATGAGCATACTGGTATAACTCCACACAGGAATGGGCGAGAGACTTCCTTTTTTTTTTTTTTGGACATGCTCAGGAATTTGGGCTCTACAAGTCAGGCCGGATTAAATCATCTCGTGGGCCGGATTTGGCCCGCCAGCCGCCAGGTTGACATGTCTGATTTAGAGATTTTCACATTCTAAAACTCAAAATATCAAAGCTGAGGCACCCAAAATAAGGTTTATATGAGTATTTTTAAGCTCCATATCCATGACATGTCCACTTTAAAGCATTGTTTGGTCCAAAGTGCAGGTGCCTGTATATTTCTCCCGCCTTTAACCATGGCGGTCTCTGACAAGGGAAATGACCATCTTTGGATTAAAGCGTCATGGGAACGACAAAGGACCTCTGCAATGTGACCACCAAATGAAAAATCTTTGTTTTCACCTGCCGCGTCTCACCTCGGTGCTTTACATACACATTTCTCACACTTATTTGACATCATACATATTCAAATCAAGGCTGAATCACAGTTGCCGGCGGAAGGGTTGAAACAGCTCAACCACATTGACGTCTGTGCTCTCGGCCATTATCTGTTCCTTGTGGAGTGATTGCAGAGTCTCTGTGTATCAGGGCCAACTGCAGGTACAGGCCAGGGCAGAGCAACCTAAATAAAAGGACTTGATTGCTTGCTATTAGAGCGCATTCATCTCATGAATGAGTGGACCAAATAGCCCCCTGCTTATTTGGAGTTAAATAGGATAATGGCTACACATACACACAAAAAATAGTTGCTCAAGTGGGAACAAGGGCTGGGTGTCATTACCAACAAAAGATCCGTTATCAAGGGGCAAAAATGACATTTGTGTATTTTTTTGAGTTACGTGGGTAAAAATATCCAAATGTGCAAGTTGAAAGTACATGATTTACAACCACTGTTCAATATATATGCATATTCTTTAGACCCAGCCGTACTCGGAGGGTTCATATCGCAATTACTCGTCCCTCATTGTGGCATTTGCATTTTAAAATATCACAAATTAATTATCCTTGTCACACCACAGGGAAGCAATCATTAGCAGGTCTCTCCAACACCATTTTAAGAACTGTGCGCCATCAATCAGGCTAACCTTTACTCGGCACGCCTGGTGTCAAGAATTCTACCAACGTGAGAGATCTGTAACGCCATAGGAAAATCTACCAAAAATGAGTCGAAAAAAGATTCAATATATTTTTTTTTTATTCTTAGTCTTTTCTTTTCTTTTTTTTCTTTGGAGGGAAAAAAAAAAGTGCAGTGGCCAAAACTGGAAAGATTGATTTTCTACAGGAAGAAAGTTTGGAGAGCAGTTTGTGCTTTGAGTTGTGGACCACCTTTGGAGATTTGGATTGGATGGTGCTTCCAGGAGAGGGAGAGGGAGAGAGGAGGGGGAGGGAGAGAGAGGGGGGGAGAGAGAGAGGGAAGAGAGAGAGGGAAGAGAGAGAGGGGAGAGAGAGGTAGAGAAAGAAAGAGAGGGAAGGGAGAGAGTGAGGGAGAGCGAGAGAGAGAGGAAAAGAAGGAGAGAGAGAGAGGGGAGAGAGAGAGGGGAGAGGGAGGGAGAGAAGGAGAGAGGGGGAGGGGGAGAGAGAGAGGGAGTGAGGGGAGAGAGGGAGAGAAAGAGAGGGGAGGGAGGTAGAGAAGGAGAGAGAGGGAGGGGAGAGAGGGGAGAGAGGGAGAGAGAGGGAGGGGGAGAGAGAGGGGAGGGAGGAAGAGAGGGGTTGAGCGAGAGAGGGAGAGAGAGAGGGGGAGAGAGGTAGAGAAAGAAAGAGAGGGAAGGGACAGAGCTAGGGAGAGAGAGAGGGAGAGACAGGTAGAGAAGGAGAGAGAGGGAGGGGAGAGAGAGGGAGGTAGAGAAGGAGAGAGAGGGAGGGGGATAGAGAGAGAGAGGGGAGAGAGGGAGAGAAGGAGAGAGAGGGAGGGGGATAGAGGGGAGAGAGGGTGGGAGAGAGTGAGTGAGGGGAGAGGGAGAGAGGGAGAGAAGGAGAGAGAGAGGGGAGGAAGGGAGTGAGAGAGGTAGAGAAGGAGAGAGAGGGAGAGAGAGAGGGGAGAGAGGGAGGGAGAGAGTGAGTGAGGGGAGAGGGAGAGAGGTAGAGAAGGAGAGAGAGAGGGGAGGAAGGGAGGGAGAGAGGTAGAGAAGGAGAGAGAGGGAGGGAGAGAGTGAGTGAGGGGAGAGGGAGAGAGGTAGAGAAGGAGAGAGAGAGGGGAGGAAGGGAGGGAGAGAGGTAGAGAAGGAGAGAGAGGGAGGGAGAGAGTGAGTGAGGGGAGAGGGAGAGAGGTAGAGAAGGAGAGAGAGAGGGGAGAGAGTTAGAGAAGGAGAGAGAGAGAGAGGGGAGGAAGGGAGGGAGAGAAGGAGAGAGAGGGGGAGAGAGAGAGAGGAGAGAGGGAGAGAGAGAGGGGAGGAAGGGAGGGAGAGAAGGAGAGAGAGGGAGAGAGAGAGAAGGAGGGGGAGAGAGAGAGAGGAGAGAGGGAGAGAGAGAGAGACCGAAAAGACACAGCCAGTGTAATAAATGAGAGCAGGAGCTTGCGAGACACCAGCATACTGTGCAGATTAGCTAGACAAGTAAATAGTTGATGAAGTTGACACAAAATGACATGGTTGTGCCTTCAGACTGGATCCGAAAACCATCGTTGGTGGTATTAAACCATCTGACTGCTTTCCTGACATTGCTCTCCCTCCGGCAAATCACTTACATCTACATCTCTCACTAGGCTATTGAGACGATGCTTTTTTCGAGTTGAGAATTCGGTCGTAATGTTTTACTCGATCAGCAAACCCCAACTATACGTGGCAAATCATCCCTTTCCTGTTGGAGTTTTATATCCAGGAGTTACTTAGCATCATTTGAAGACTTCTTGATTCCTTTTTCCCCCCAAATCCTTTGTAGTTAACTTTAAGACCGTAAGCTGCATCCCCCCCCTCCCGTTTTTCGGAGTCTCACTGCACCTCAAATGAACCAGCGTTTACGGATTAAGCGCCCGGCAGTTCAAAGAAAGTGCTCCTCAAATCACATGTAGACGCGAGCTTAGCCACCGGGTTGAGGAGGAGAGCGCGGCGAAACAACGGACTTCAAAAAACGCGCAGTAAACAAAGTGGAAAAAAACCGATAGAGCGGAAAAACAAAACATGATAAGTACGGCGAGCGCGAGGGGTCAAACTTTTACAGCTTGTTCGGTGATGGTTCGGGAGCAGTGACTCATGCGGCCTCAGCTGTGTCGAGTGGAAGGCACAAAAGAACCATATTCGTTTTAGTCTGCTGAAGGTGGAGGTGACAAAATATTTCCAATTTTTGCATGGCTTTTAAAAATAAATCTGAAGAAATATGTACTCGGCTGCTTTGCGTATTGTAAAAGCAACAAACTACTTGGATCATTTGGCTTGAGGAGGCTACTGTGAGCACTGAGAAACTGAGAAACAACATGAAAAAGGCCTCATTTTGAAGAATTAAGTAAACAACCTTTGGAGACTTGGATTGGATGGTGGGGAGAGAGGGTGGAGGGGAGGGAGAGAGAGACAGGGGCAGAAGGAGAGGGGGCGAGAGACGGAGAGAGAAAGAGAGAGACAGAGAGAGGGAGAAGAGGGAGAAAGAGGGAGAGAGAGGGAGAGAGAGAGAGGGGGAGAAAGAGAGGGAGTGGGGGAGAGAGAGGAAGAGAGAGAGAGGGAGGGAGACAGAGAGGGAGAAAGAGGGGGAGAAAGAGAATAACAGGGGGAGAGAGAGAGAGAGGGATGGGGAGAGAGGGAGTGGAAGTGGGAGAGAGAGAGGGAGGGAGAGAGGGGGAGAGAGAGTGAAAGAGAGGGAGTGAGAGAGACAGAGAGAGAGAAAGAGAGGTAGTGAGAGAGACAGAGAGAGGGAGAAGAGGGAGATGGGGAGAAAGAGAGGGAGAGGGGGAGAGAGAGGAAGAGAGAGAGGGAGGGAGGGAGAGGGGAGAGAGAAAGAGAGAGGGAGAAAGAGAGGGGGAGAGAGAGAGGGATGGGGAGAGAGAGAGGGAGGGAGAGAGAAAGAGAGAGGAAGAAAGAGGGGGGGGAGAGGGGGAGAGAGAGAGGGATGGGGAGAGAGAGAGAGGGAGGGAGAGAGAGGGGGGAGAGAGAAAGAGAGGGGGAGAAAGAGAGGGGGAGAGAGAGAGGGATGGGGAGAGAGGGAGGGGAAGAGGGAGAGAGAGAGAAAGAGAGGGAGACAGAGAGAGGGAGAGGGGTGAGAGAGGGAGGGGAAGAGGGAGAGATAGAGAAAGTATATATAAGAAAGTATATATATAAGAAAATATCTATTTTACATGTCTCCATGAAGATTTGCCACTTGTTTGTCATGAAGATTTACTCACAGTGGAACGAGTTACTATTAGTATTACAATTATCATTATAATATTACTCAAGTAGAAGTGAAAAGTACTTTATGAAAAACACAAAGTTACTCAAGTATAATTTGCTATATATTTTACTTCTGTTAGGAACATGTTTTGTATCGCCAACCACTAGAAATGCACCGATCCAGTTTTATCGCTACCGTGACCAATACCGATACCGATACTGGGGATGAGTATCTGCCGATATCCGATATTTACCGATACCAAGAGACTTTCTTAAGCTACTGTTGTTAAGGCGTTGAGAAACTCGCATACAAAACTAGCATCGGTACAAAACTAGCATCGGTACAGTATCGGATATTTGTAGCCGATACCCGATATCTGCTCCGATATCCAATACCAGCATCGGATCGGCGCATCCCAACCGACAAAAGTAGAATCCAAACTGTTACGCTGAGTGCCTTTAAAAAGATTTGCAAGAACATACCAACTCCAACCACAAGGGGTCAGTAATGGAAACAATGAGCACCCAAACCCCAAAACATACGCAGGAGTATTGCAAGGGATTGTAGTTGTAATACAATACATGTGGATTCTTGATCGACAAAAAGTTAAGGCTCAACAAAAGTTACACATTGCGGATTAAATGCAAAACTCTAAGAAGCCTTGTAAACCAATATCTTGCGTAAAATATTACTTTCGGTCTCCAGAAAACCGACTCTATAATATTTGACTTGAGGAATCAGGCTGTGTATGCAAAGAAAAATAAATTACCCAAAAGCAGCGTAGGGGGACATAGTGAGAGAGCTGGAGAGAGACGAGAAAACCTTTTTTTTTTTTTTTTTTCCTTTCCCTTTTCCAATTTATTGCAATTTTCTCAGTGGTGTAATCAAAAGCCTGGGAGTCAGCTGGGAGATGAAAGAGGACATGCAGGTACAGAGCTACAGCGGGGGAATAGAAAATCACACAAAGCAGGAGGTGCGGGGAGACTCGGCTAGGTGTAGTTAAAAATACTAATGCACAACGCGGGGAGAGGCAGGAAGAGGCAAACGGTGAGGCAGAACACGCCAAAACAATGCGACTCATCCGAAACCGGGCGAACTTTTTTTTTGCACAGAAAGTTTGAAGCTTAAACATTCCTCTGCATGTCCAAATTGAACTCACGTAAGTCTCTTTCTCTTATGGTTCCGAAATGATATGGTAAAATCGACAACTTAAAATATATAAAATAGGTGCCCGAACCGATTTTCTCTATCAGTCTCTATCACTTTGGGTTCTGGTGATATAGGCCTTTTATCGGCCAATAATCGATATTGTAAATCACCCAAATATCGGCCCGCTGATATATCGGTCGCGCCCGGATTTGACCCCTCTTGGAGCTTGGGTGGGGTTGTGGGATGGCTTGCAGTGGGCACTGGAAAATGTCACTATTTTGAAATCCAAAGCTTGACAGGTATACGGTCTATTTAAGGGACAAACAATGAGGTATCCGGGCAAGACTCACAGCCAAGCCACACATACCTCCTATTGTTCTGGCTAATGGGTGTTCACTAGAGAATAACACAGATTAAATGCTAAATTCTTCCCAGAAGACGGTGAAAGCAGCACCAAGAGCACAGTGGAGGCGTCACAAAAGGAGCTACCGGAAAAAATGATGGGCAAACAAGGAGGTATTCGGGCAAGACTCACATTTAAGCGACACATGCCTTCTATCACTAGTGTTCTGGCTAATTGATGTTCACTTTTTCATAAAAAAAAGATGAACTGTGGTGAAAGACTCTTGTGGAGCGGAAGGGGCTGCGCAGGAGGAAGAGGATGGAGGAGTTGGGGCTGGCCAGTGCAGGACACCACGCTCTGAAACAGGGACCAACCCAGGAGGCACTGCACCGTTTCAGAGGATCAAAGGAGCATTGAAGGCAAACAAGTCAGGTTTCCTCCGGGTGCGACGGTTTCCCCGACCTCCGCAAACATGCCGGTCAGGTTGACCCACAGTGGCGGCACAGCTCAGTCGCAGCGGCTCAGGACTAACACCTGAACACTATTTCGTTGTACTGTCACTCGCTTACTTACTTACTTACTGTATTTATCATACTGGGTCAAGCTGTACAGTCGTGCTATCTCTGTCATAGCCTTGACTGTTGTTCTCAGGCGCCCACTCTCAGCCACAGAATGTTTGCTTGTGTATCAGTCCGACGCTCTGAGAGGGTATTCATCCCTTTTCTGTGGAAGCATAGACAGACTTGAATGGTCGGACTAGCACAATGTCTCGAGTTCATGTCTCCGGGTCATACATTTATGGTAAATAAACATCTCCTGTAAAAGACATCCAGACTGCAGCCTATTCTTCATCATCCATCCTCTCGAACACCATTGTTAATTCTCTAACACTTACTTACTGACTTACTGTTTCCCTTTCATGCATTGTTCATTTTGACTGCAGGTTTTGTGCATTTCATGACTCACATTCTTCCCGTCAATCTGTCGGTATGAAAACTTCACGTTTCTATCACTTGAATGTTCTAAAGATCTCAAAACGGCATCAGCGGCTGGAAAAGTTATGTGGCAAAACCCCCGACAATCTGCGGTCTATAACACAGCAGAGTGATCTTAGCTCGGCCCCGCTGTTGCACTAGACCTCCCTTTGGTCACCTGTATCCTCTGCTCTGTTGCCTTCATTGCCATCTGCTGCAGTGGGATGCGAATGACCTAGTTGGGGATTTTGTTCCCTCCTCATCTGCGCCAGAGATCTGGGGGTGCCTCGTAATGAGTGTGAAGCGCGAGGAGGCCACGCGTGCGCCACGTTTTATACATGATATAAACTATATTATCTCGCCTTCGCGGCCTGCGCCATTGCTAATATAGGAAGTGCGGGGGAATAGGGGGCTTTAGTTCCCTGGGCCTCTGACCTACATGCAAGTTGTATTCAAACACTGGCCAGAATTCATTACCGTTGCCATGGAGATGGGCGAGGGGGGGGTGGTGGGGAGAAAGAAGAGAAATTGTACATCATTCACGTGAGGTAAACTGTCACATTCAGTGCGCCCACAGCAGCAGCCGCTTGGCCATATTCCCAGAACTCACTGCGCATTGTTGGCTATAAAAAAAAAAAGTCCACTTAGAGCTAAAAGGAGAGGGGCTTCTTGTAGATAATTTGGCAGAGGTTTAACAAGGATCTAATCGTTTCAAGTGGAGGAGAGTCTGGTGGATGATGTTAGCGAGGAAAGTTAAAGTTAATTTTGGTTCGCAGTCGGAAAACGCGCTCAAAACTAGAGAAACACGAAGCAACCGATAACTCGTGCTTGAGTTGTTTCGTGATGTGGGGTTTCGAATGAGGACATTTACTGTGCTCCCCAGCGCTACTCCCCTCAACACACTGCGTTCCAAATTATTATGCAAATTGTATTTCAGTGTCAAAAAACTCATGGATGGTATTGTGTCTCAGGGTTCTTTGAATCACTGACATCAATCTCGGAGACCTGGGATGATTCGTTTTCAGGTTAAGCCCAGTTAAGGGAAAAACTACGGAAAAAAGACGTACCACATTATTAAGCAGACCACCATTTTCAAGCAATGGGAAAGAAAAAGGATCTCTCTGCAGATGAAAAGCGTGAAATAGTTGAATGCCTTGGTCTAGGAATGAAAACCTTCGATATTTCACGAAGGTTTTAAGTGGTCTTCGTCCACTTAAATGTGAAAATCAAGTGGACGAATCAATCTTATCTCAAATGAAAGATTGATTTGCTGATTGGCGTGACGGCCGAAACCGTCTTTGAAGCCCTTCTGAAACCATGTGATGGATGGATGGATGGATGGATGGATGTTGGCCCATAGAAATTCAAGCATTCACAAATTATCCTAAAGAGATCTGTGGCTGATTCAGAGCACACACAGGTTTGTGCAGATAAAGGCGCCACAAGGACGGTTTCTGCCAGACAAACACATCAGATTAAGAGAACAGCTGCTACAAAGCAGCAAACAGGTATTTGAAGCCTATCCAGGTGCCTCTGGAGTCGTCCTTATGTTAAGGCCTTGACTGAGCTCTTTCCAATGCAAAAACGTGAAGTCTCTATCACTTTGGGTTCTGGTGATACAGGCCTTTTATCACCAATAATCGATATTGTAAATCACCCAAATATCGGACGGCTGATACATCGGTCGCGCCCGGATTTCACCCCTCTTGGAGCTTGGGTGGGGTCGTGGGGTGGCTTGCAGTGGGCACTGGAAAATGTCACTATTTTGAAATCCAAAGCGTCCGAACATCAAGGTGTAGGACCCTCCAGAGGCTGCAGTTGTGCAGAAACCGTCGATCCGGCCTCCCCAAGACCGTTATTGAAGCTCATGAACAGAAACAGCTGCAGTGGCTCTGAAATCATGAAGACTCATTTTCAAACAGTCTTGTTCAGTGATGAGTGCCGTGTAACCCTGGATGGTCAGATGGATGGAGGAGTGGATGGTTGGTGAATTTGGAACACAGTGTAGCATAATCACAGATTGTTGTACTGGCTTCTCTTGACTGCTGAATGATATATGAACAGATTACAATGAATATTCAATCCATTCTTCAAATTCTTCCCGACACCCTCCCCCCTCTGACCCTGTCGCTCGGACGGCTTTGACGAGGCACCCCGCGGGCCGCCGAGTCACGTGACCTCATCTGTGTTGACACGGCGACCGTCCTGACAGGCCCGGCCCTGCAAACAAGTGACAAGCCGCGGGTGTCAGATCTTATTGAGCAACCATCCGGAGTTGGCATTTGGGCCGCGTATACTTGCGTGCGTATGTGTGCGCCGGCGTGAAGCTGGGCGAGCGACAGGACACGGGAGGCACGCACGTGTGGCGGCGACCCCTCGGCCACCTCCGCAAAATATTATGCTAACGCTCGAGCGAGACCGTCGAATATGGACACTCAAAGTCGTTGAGGCTTCGAGTGAACAATCATTTCTCAGTTAGATCCCAAAACTGTACAGTATAACGAAATTACACACTTAAGATGAAAAGTTCCTGGTCTTTTTTTTTTCCTTCACTTAATTAAAATGTGAAAATTAAGTGGACGAATCAATCTTATCTCAAATGAAAGATTGATTTGCTGATAGGCGTGACGGTTACTAAATGAGCCTGTTTATGCCCTAAGCCGAAACCATCTTTGAAGCCCTTCTGAAAACGTGTGATTTTAATAATACAAGTTGGTCTATAGAAATTCAAGCATTCACAAATTATCCTTAACAGCCAGTTGTGTGAGCGCAGCGTGAGACTAAGTGGAAATTAATGACCCACAAAAGGAGCGAAAAGACGCACCTTATGAACTACCATAATCTTCATATCAAGACGTATAATTTTGATATTAGGCCCGGGCTGCTTTATGCTTCCAGGCTCTGATCACACACTGCCTGTGTGTGCCAGCCGACTACAGCTCAGTGAGTGTGATTTAGTTCTCAAGGAGCCCCCCCAAAAATATATATATACTGTATATTAGTAAAGCTGGTGTGTCAGAATTGAGATGATGGTATGTTCATTTGCTCTCTTGGCTCCATCAGCGATTCGCTCCCAAGTTCAATTTAACTGTTCTTTTTTTTTTTTGATACATTATGCCCATCAAAGTGGATGATAGGTTCATTTCTCCTGCCATATTTCAGTTTGAGATCTGGAGATGTATTCCCAGGGTTTACTGTCAGAAACAGTCTCACTCAGTAACTAGAGCAGGGGGGAAGTGTTACGTAGTGACCTCAATTTGGGTCCTATCCCACTGTTTGAGAACCGCTAGCCTTTAGTATTTAGAATCACAGTATTTTCCCAAGTTTCTAGACTTTTTAATTTGTGAACCACTGATTTGAAACTAGCCCACGCCTGTACTGGGCTTTTTATTTTATCTGCATGGAAATTTTGCCTGCTGGCGATAAGTTTCAAATCGTGCATGTTCATAGAACTTAAGGGGCAGTTACTGAAAGTAACTAGGCTGCTCTTATCAATCACTCAATCAGTATTTATATAGTGCCTTAACAACATCCAAAAGGTGCACAAGGTGCTTTACAGTGGATAAAAACAACACAGACTAAGAAAAGCCTGTGTTGTGAAAAGACTAACTCGTCTGTTAGACAGAACGAGGCGGTAGAGCTTAATCAGTGTTTGGTCGATGCACCCCGTGTCTGCGTTTATTTTAGCACATAGAAAGAACTGGCTCATGGAAGCATGTTGAGTCAAATGCACAGCACGATTTTCCATTCATGGGGCTCTATATTCAATTGGTTCATTTCATTTTACAGAAACTTTACAGAAAGTACAATATAGTGAAGTAACATAGTGTAAAAAGGAATATACAGTATATAAACATGAGGACCCTGAAAGGCAGTGGGAAGAGGTTCTCCATTCAATGATTAATACATTGAGCTTCACTGTCACTTTGTTCAAGGATTATTATACAAATGTTATATCATGGTGGCGTTACGTGGTAATGGACTATATACCAACGATGGTAAGGAAACATTGAGCACTTGTAAACACTATGAGACATGAGTACCACATACCCGAAGTTTATATAACAGTTTAAATCGATGACTAGTTTGGCATTTCTTGAGCTGTAAGTCCAGTTTAAGTAAAAGCCATTAGCTGATGACGTAACATCCCAGCTCCTGTTAATATCAGCCAATGGTGACTCACTTGCCCTGAAGTTAACATTAGCGTCTGACCTGAGAATGGGCTGTGTCCGTCTGATTCATAGGGGGGAGCCAGGGTAAAAAGCTTCAGTGAACTCTCTGATCCTCCCTCTGTGACATCAGTATATCGATTTTACAACGGACCAACAATACTAAGCCGTTTAAGCCGCTGTTTTTAATGCAGTGGATGAAAAGGGTTTAGGATGCAAGCTGGTAATGTAGCTTCGTAACAAACAAAAAAAAGATTCCCAAATTGAGTAAATACTGTAGGATATCGGCCAGTTTCACATACACATTGGTCTGGGTCATGAGAACCTGTCGCTGGAGGACTAGCCACTAGCCAAAACTCATCTCGACAAGAAAACAAACATAATGGAGCAACAGTCGGGGAATCAATAGCACTTTCTTGCCTGTATATACTGCTAAATCAAAACCACGTGCCATTAATGTCCCCCTCCCATAAGTTGAACTCCCCGGCCTCTGTCAATAATGTCCCCGTTGCGAAGAGTGCCCTGCCTTTTCCTCTCTGAAGTAGGGCAGTGGCTTCGTGCTGCGCGGAATACGGAGATGATGTATTGGCTATGCAGAGGGGAACATGCGCAGCACTGATAACGAGCCTGTAAGGGACTTGGTCTGCTCGGCTCCTTTATGATGTATTGGAAATGCAAATCAACACATGTTTGGGCCCAGGTAAGCAGATGGTATAGAGAGAAGATGAAGATATTTACCGGAATTACACCTCGGAGGAATCACAGGGGGATTTTCTGGCGTGGAGAATTTAGCGTCTATCTTTAAACGGCCTGTCGAAGAAGCCGGAGCGCTGTTATCTTGGACAGCTAAAAAAAAAGGGAGTCTTTCATGCCGCATATCAATAGTTGTACAGAGTGTAACCTGTTAGTCTGTCGCTAGCATTATGCACTTTTGAATTTTAATGCACATGGTTCGCGAAAAGAGAAAAGGGCTCCTATACAATACTGGTCTAATCATCTCTAAGTGTCTATACAGCAAATGCAGTGAGTTCTGAGACATGTTGAGAACAGTTGAGAAGTTTTCTTGTTACTTTTATTGACGGAATAATTCAGCCATTGATTTTCTTCTGCGTGAAAAGTGGACAGGTCCTGGGGGAAGCTAACTAAGCAGGGATTCTCAGACTTCCCTCCCCCAAGACCCCAAGGCATTCCAGGGCGAGACATAGTCCCTTAAGAGCTCCCCCCCAAGGACTTTATTATATATTAATATAGTGCGGCTTTACATGGGAAGATAGTAAGAGCATGAATGTAGATAGACTGGTAATTTGAGAGATTCCCATTCCATCTCAGCTCAGGACAGCATCCGTTGTTTAGTCCGTAAACAGGACCACCCTGGCCCACGGAGGAGCTTAATTTTGTCCACAAACGTAATGAACAGAACCGGTGTCAAAGGATAGCTCCAGTTGAGGCAAACAACAACAACAGGTATGATTAACTGATCTATATGCAATCCAACTTTACTCATCAAGCACTTTAAAAAACAGTCAAGACACAGTCGACCAAAGTTCTGTACACAATGCAAAATACAAACAACAACCACAAAAAGATTTAAAAACAAGGAATGAAGTAGTCAGTCTGATGTTTCGAGGGAGCTCATTCTTGTATAACAATTGTCCTTGCAAAAATCTAAGCCGTGATGGGCCATATATCAACCAACCAACCAACCAACCAGCCAACCAACCAACCAGCCAACCAACCCCAGTGGAAGCAAAGAGAAACCATGGCGAGATCCACTCCCACGGATGGACAGACTATAGAAACCCAGGGCCGATGGGTCCCTCAGAAGACGAACCAAGATCACAGAAGGTTCAGTCCTTATTGGAGCTTCAGATCTTCTTGTACAATCCCTGTAGGCGAGGTTCATCCGATCCTCTGTGGACAGGGCTGAAGACAATAGACGGGCTCAAACAATGGACTCTTATTCATTTATAGATCTTAGTCCATTACAAAAATGTATCTTCTGCATTTGACCGATCCTTCCAACAGTGCCTTTTAGCCACAATCCTTGTCAAGAGGGAAGTCTGCCTGTAGCCAGAGAAGAACCCACGCAAACCAAAAAGGCCACACTACTTGGAAGTTTTCACAAAAGTACAGTGGTAAGTTTGAGCGCAGACAGCCTGTTGGTATTCACATCTGCTTCTTTGTGCATTACCATAATGCAACAGGTAATATCTGATTGCACTGAAGAAACTATAATTAATTTGGGGGGAATTTTTAATCAGCCGCCTAACAAGCAGCGAGCCCCGAGTTAACCCTCTAGTTCTGCGATACGGGAGCAGGCGGAGCGAAGTCAAAATGTAAAACAGTCAATCGGATCCAAAGCAAAAGAGCCGAGCGAGTCTACGCGGCGGACAGAATCAAAGGCGGGATTTTTTACATTGAAGTTTCGCGAAATATGTTTTATTAATTGTTGGTGCAAGATTAATTGGAAGAGTTCGAACACACTCATCCAGATCCATGTAAACTACAGAATTCCAAGCGGAAGTTTGGGAGACTTCTCATGCTTGGAGGGGTTCTGAATTGATAAAGAATCCTTTGTAATTGATTTCTAAATGATTAATGAAGTGTTTACCAATGTTATACACTTATTTACTTGTGAAGCTGATGATTCTAAAGTTCCACCGTGTTTTCTATAGGCAATGGCGCACAGCTGAGAGAACATGAAGTGTCCTCCCTCTTCTGTCAAACTTTTAAATAGCTCGGAGAAGCCTTGGAACTTCAATGCGCTGTAGGTACACAGACAAAACTCGCTTTGACTACGCACCTGTCCAAGTCTTTTCACTAAATTTTTCTTTCCTTTTCTATTCCCTCCCCCTTGCACACAGAAGAGGTAGTGATTCACCAAAATCCGCGCCCATGGCTCGCTGAATTAATGTTACTGTGTGGAATGAAACGCGCACAAGGGGAAGCCGTCGGTTCTGGTGTCGCGGATGATTATTTCCCTTCCACGGCTTGTGACCTCGGGTTCCAGAAATCCTTCAAAAAAAATTGTTCTTATTCACGAGCGCGGATCGTCGAGGGTCACTTTTTTTGTTGTTGGGACAGATTGCGGCAATATTTGGGCCCTTTTACTTCCGAAGAAAACCACATTTCTACTTTCAGTCCTCCTTCTCGAAGTACTTTGCCTGACAAGTCAATTTCACCTTGCAAAAATTGCCTACACGCCCCCTCAAAACAGAAAAGCTTAAACCAACAATATATTTCCCACTGGTGTCCTAATCTAATCTGATCTCTCCCCATGTTTTAGGTCTGTTTACTTGCTGAGGTCAGAGTTATTGGAGAAAAACCAAGCCACTTTAACAATTCCTCCATGTTTTTTTTTTTATCTATCCAACACTGGTGCACTGAATCATATGACCTTCACATTTAAAAAGCCGATTGACTTCTGGGACATCATCAGGAGACACGTGGACGGCGGCCATCATCAAAATGCCAAATGACGCCCCGTCGCCGGCAGAGGTCACCGCCTGTCACGGATATCATTCATTCCATTCAAGTCACATGACGCAAACCGCTCACCTTTTCCCAAGCATGGCATTAACACTTTGATCACAGACGTGTTGAAGGCACACGGAACACAATAGGACTATAGAGCGGTTTATACGGACTGAAGTGAGCCAAAAAGAGAAAGGGATGGATCAATCCTTTTGGAGCTTTAGCCCTGAAGTATCCTAGGTTTGAGTGCGGTGTTTGCATGTCCTTCCTATGTCTCAGTGGGTTTTCTCCATGCTCACCATCAACCCAAAACATGCACTGTAGGATATTCCACCAGTGATTCCAACCACAAACCAAGCTCTGAAAGTAAAGTACACACTGGAAAACATGGATTCTTATCTTAGCAAAATGGCTTGAAAAGTTCTTGAATGAAAGCAGTACTTAGTAACTTGTTTACCTTAATAAATCCTTTCCGTCATCCCTCTGGGGGTAATAGAAGTGTTAATGGAATGATCGGGGGGTCTTTCATCTCCCCCTGGTGTCTCTGGCCAGAAAACCATGCTTGCAACTTTCCCTAGTCCGACCCGGAGGTGCAATACACACTAATGGAATCACAAAGAAGAAGCTAACAGGCTGCCAGGCAAAGCTAATACGGGCTAGCGCCACTTAAACAGTATTTACAGCCAAGTTTGAATGAAAAAAATGATCTCCATTGTGTAATTGGATGCACAAGAATCATCATTCTTGTTCTATTAGCAATAAAATAGTCTAAACCTACTCAAAATGACCAGAAATCCCAATAACTCAAACACTTGTAGTAGTAATGTATGTATAAGATAAGATTTTTTTTGTTTCCCAGTGCAAGCTCAGGAAACCCCGCGACTGGTTTGACACATGTGACCAGTTTGATGTGATGAATGGCAACAGAGTGGCTGAGTGGTTCGCATTTTTGCTCACTGCAAGACGGTTGCAGGTTTGATTCCCAAGCCAAATCTGCCTTTAAAGTGGACATAGTAGGCATATATAGGGCTTGAAAATAGACTTTAAAACATTATTTTACACGCCTCAGCATTGAGAATTCATGTTTTGGCATACAGCACTGCCTAATAAACACCCAGAATGACCCAGAACAAATAATGTTGGATTATGGACCGTTTGGGGTTTTAACAATGACGCAATTGTGTCCAGGAAGTACAGAACCAAGTGCTGACGCCATTGAAGAAGAAACAGTAAACAGCTTTGCCCAAGGCTGCATGAATGTAGTGAAATACTTTTCCAAGTATGTTTTTGATGAGGGAACTTTATAACATTGCATCTTATTAATTCATGCATTTACTTGTCAAAGTCTATTTCACGTTCAATTCAATTCAATTGAGCTACTTCTTCTTCTTCTTCTTCTTCTTCTTCTTCTTCTTCTTCTTCTGTCTATGCTATACGAAGCAATCATATCAAGTTGCTGTGTAGTTGCAATGTCTATCCATGTGCAATTGTCTTCTGCAATTGTATGTGATGGTCAGGCAAAATCCATACGTTCCATCAAAAATGCATCCTTCAACTGCCACAGACACCCTCTCATATGTGCACCCATGTCAAGGAGGCTGTTACCCAAGAGCCCTTGCAACGCCATTTCGCATTCAAGCCCACCTGCTCCGTCTCTGCCATCCGGAGATCACAGGTCAGGGTCCAATACAAAGATACAAGTGAGGGCAGTGCATCAAGATGACAGGGAATGGTCTCACACCGAGCAATGATGATGCATGAAACTCAATTAGGTTTTAATCGGAACCGGAGATGAGCACCTGGTAAGGGGCAGGGGCCGCGGGCAGGCCGGCCGGGCAAACTGGTTGGTGTTGTTTCATTATCTATCTATTCTGCCAGAGACAAGACAAATCTATATTGGAATTATGTTTACCCTGCATTTTGACTTCGTATTAACACAAAGAATACAGACGCTGACAGTGGAAATTTGTCTGTCACTCGGTTTCTGCGCCGTCGTTGAGCTTCTGCGGTTATATAATTGCTCTGCGATGCTAACGTTGCTAATGTCCACCACGGGCTAATGAAGACAAGAGCGCTCTCTAATTGTGGAAGGGTTGAGGAGGAGACAGGAAGTTGGTGGGAGGGGACAAAGGTTTGAAATGAGAGTGAGTCTGGGCCAATGGGTGCTCTGCTTTGTGGCCGCGACACTAGGGTCCGCCATTGCTGCAGTACCTCCATATAGCCACTACTCCCCCATTAGAAAGCATTGCACTTTAGACATGTTAAAAACAACTTTAAAGCCTGGTTTCTAATTTTAATTAATGAGGGCCTGACTTTGATCGACAGGGCCGAGTCAACTGTGAAGATCCCGCCCTTTTTAGGAACATATTTGTCTGAGCTGGAGGGGAGTAGTCTGTAAATCTGCAATGTATTCCCTCTTGAATGTGGTTATTATGGCAAACGGGGGAGGAGTGAGGAGGAGCTGTCTATTATTCTTTTTTTTTTACAGTCTATGGGTCTGGGCCTTTTTCTCCTTTCCTACTGTAGAGCAGCCAAGCCATGAGAGCTTACAGCACTGAGTGACTTGTGTGCAGATTGCATCAAACTCAAAAGCATTGTGATTTCCAGAATGAAGGTATTATATATATTATATATTTTATATACTAATTTTTAAATCTAGTTTCTATAGCTTTAAACAAATATTCACACAACCTGGTTTTAAGCATGGCTCATCAATTAATTGATTTTAGTTTAGCTTATTTTGAGTGACATCAAAAAGTGACATTTATTTAACAACAGGGATTAAAATCCATATTAATCCCTGTTGTTAAATAAATGTCACTTTTTATAAATTCTCAAAGTCTTACTTCATTAGGCATGTGGTCACACAACAATAAGATATTATTGTAAAATCATCATTAGCAGATTACAAAAATAACCACACTGTTTGGGTTTCTAAAATTCCCTAATTAGGGCCACATTTTGTAAGATATTTTACCAACCTTGCACCTTTGTATTCATTTTACTGTGATTACATTTTCGGAATTGACAACACTTGATCCACTTGAACCAAAATAAAGACTAGTCAAAGCAAATTAACAAAACGCATTATGCCAAAGCCAATATTACAAATAACAATGCAGCCACTCCTAGAAATTGTTCTCGCATTTGTGTGAAGCTACTCATATTACATCGGCTGCAACCTCCAAAACAATTCAATACCATCCCGTTCAAAGTTTTCACTCTATTTTCTCCCACTGCAGCTTCCATGGGCGTGATCCATCAGTCATTACTGTGAGGCGTGTATTACTGTCTCGCTGAACTGCTGTTAATGTAAATGAATGGATCCTCCAACCCACTTAAGCGAGGTTTATTATGAGCTAGCAAGCCATAATTGTGTTTCTGATCACTTCAGATAAATTCTCACGTACAACCATGTATCCCCCTGCATCGTCACGTGTTAAATCCGTTTCCCAGGCTTTCCTATACAAAAGGACACCAGGCAATGACGTTAAAGGCAAAAGCTGCTTAACTTAACTTAAGGTATAAAATTGGGAGTTTAATCCGAGCTTTTAAATTGTGCCCGTGAAGCTGTTCGGGCACTTGAGGAAAAAAAAAAAAAATGACGCATGAAAAGGTTGAACATGAAAGGTGAA
Organism: Gobius niger; assembly: GCF_951799975.1. NCBI lineage: Eukaryota > Metazoa > Chordata > Actinopteri > Gobiiformes > Gobiidae > Gobius > Gobius niger. Next base: position 9,012,836 of record NC_136874.1, read on the forward strand.
CATTAGCAGAGTATTTAGCATAAGTTTCCCCCAAAGGAAATGAGCCTGGTGTGTGTCAGCTTTTAACGCCATTTGTTGACACTGTTACAAGTGCGCACTTAAAATACAGGCAGCTTGTTTCTGTAATGAAGAGAGGAGCAGTTGAGTGGAATTTTCTCATTAAGTCCTGAGTAGTGGAAGGGTATATTCAAGTTCAAGTCACAAAGTGCACAGTGTATCAGAGGGAAGCCGCGCCAATCCAACTCTTTCGTTTTGCACATATAGTCTTTGCTCTTTTTTATGCATTTAAATACAATGAATTACGAATAGAGCTGCAGTGGATCGTGCTTTCGGTAACGTGTGACTCAACTCAGTAGGTGCGTTTGTTCACTGGGAAAATAACCACCTTCAATGAGATGAATGACTGAAAATTTGAGTCGTTTTAATTAAGATAAATAGGCTAACGTCAAAGGAACAAGCAGGAAACCCACTTGAAATCAGACAAATTAACTTTTAAAGAGGTTTATTTTGCACTCGAAATTATACAAAAAAATCGACTTGTTCCATTGGCAATGAGAGGTTTCATCTTTTCAGACCAAATCCACTCAAACTTTAGAGATTTTATCCATTAATTCAAGTAAATTCATGCAATTTCTTCCTTAACCCTTTATAGGGCAAGTGACTATTTGTGGTAATTTTCGCACACTTTACACATGGCCTCGCTGCTGCACATCAGTAAGGTAAAGAAGCATGTGGTCCTCACTCAGCCAATCAGACGACATCACCCTACATCACAGATCCCACCCTCTGTGGCACCTGACCAATCAGCAGAGACCAGTGTGAAAAAGATGGATGAATTCATGGCACATTTCTTCACCGAACTTGAAAACTAACCATGGTAGGTTGATGAAACTCACATGTTATTGGTGAATAATTGTGCTAAGTGATGATATATGTGTTGGTTTTGGAGGACATAGTGAAATAAGTGAAATTACAGCATGAAAAAGGCAGGCACCATATTTGATCATACGCCCTGTTCCCATAAACCTAAAGTTAATTATTTTTTTATCCATATTTGGACATGCCCGTTGCACCTATCATTCATACTTACTGTATTTTCTTGACTGAAGAACCAATAAACCCTAGGACTATGTTTTTATGTTCCCAAAGGTTATTTTTAGTAAAATATGGTAACTTCGCTCACATTGATTTTCTGTATGATAATGAAAAAATGTTGATGTTATAACAGAAATAATGTGTGTTTTGTCCTCCAATAACACTCTTAAGTTGAAATTATATATTTTAAAGTATTTCAATGAGTGCCCTATCAGGGTTAACCTCTCAAACCCCGCCTTAACTCATTGACTGCCAACGACATAGACGTGAATTAAAATCTGAACGTTGACTGCCAATGACACCTATAAACGTCAATTAGTCAATGTTTTGCTTGATTACAAAAAGCTAGTTTTCTCAGCTTTTTGGTCAGAAACTAGCATTTTGGGTGATTTCACCTATTTTCTATGGACGATTACTAAAGAATGGAACGAGGTACAAACAAACTTTTTTTTAGATGAAAGAAGAGAGTCTAATCTTTCTTTTGGTGGGTTTCGTGTTGACATAGACCGAAACCTAGATTTTCTGTGGGTCTTGAAAAAACAGTAAAAATCCAAAATCCTTAACCAAGTGCACCCTATAGGCCAGTGTAACAGCGCATTTGAAAGCTAAGACCTACAAAAAATCTGTTTCCTCACCTTGTTTTTTACTCGTTTTTTCCATGACTTTGTTGTCACATTTTTGTCGCCATTTCAACACTTTTTTTTTTAAGAAGCTTTGAGATTTGTGTAAAGCCAAACTGAAGAAAAGAAGCTAAAATGATGATTCTTTTCCTGTTTGAGAAGTATTCATTCCGGCCCACAAACACCTTCCTCTCGACGACAGAAATGATGCTATTTTAAAACCAATCGGAATTCCCACACTCCACACCCCTTTAACAGCCAAAACCCCGCCCACCATCGCACGCCTCTCTTCCCGACACCCCAGCACCGCAAACACAGCATTCCCTCGTCATGCGTTGCCAACTGTTGCATCCAACGTTGGGCCGCGCTGATGTCACCTCATTTTTCTTTTTTTTCTTCCTTCTTTTTTTCTGTCACCCGTTAAGTGCTCGGCGTGGGCGAGCCGCGTCAAAGACAAAAAAGCGTCAGAGTATTTCATTTTTACTGCTCTTGCCAAAGAACTATTAGCCTGACAAATAGTGACTTTGCTTCTCGCGTGCCATCACAAATCCGCGCCGCAGTCATTACGCTGACATTCTGCAGTGGTGAATTATTGACACGCCGAGATGCTACATGCCTTTCCATTATTGCTTATGCTCTTTGGAGCCGTTAGGTGTTTTCACAAGCGCAAAGCAGCTCCTCAATGTGTTCCTTCACTCCGCACTAGTTTAAACACTGTTCCTGTCAGAGTGGTCAGGATATGTCTTTTGTCTTACAGTCCAGCCTGACGTTCACTTCGGCAGCGGGGGTTAATGCTATGTCGAAATGTGTCGGTGGATGTGTGGGCGTCGACAGCTTGACTGACAGCTAACTTGACTGAAGCTAGCTTGTGCTTATTAGATTTTGGCAGTGCTCTGTGGTTACCATGTGACCCGGAGCAGCTGGCCCCGAGTGACGCTAATGTTTCCTGACGTCCTATTTATGTAGGACGTACCGATGACGACGCCCGAGCCAGTTTCCCGCATGTCCATTAAAAGCGAATAATCTCTTCTTTGCACACGAAGAAAATATGTACTCGGAAAATGTGCCCGACTCATTTTCTGTCCATTGCAATCGCCATAGTATACGTACAACTGAATGCATATGTAGCAAGTTAAAAGCCCCTATATCTGTTTCTTTCCTACCATTTCTAACATCATAACTTACAGGGAGGAGTTTATAAGCACATTTCACAACTTTCAGGGTCACTTTTCATGATAACGGTCACAGAAATGCCAGAAAACTAGCCTGTAAATTCATGAAATTGATACAAATGGTCAATAGTTAGTCCACAATTATCTTTAGTATAGTTAACATTGTACTGGAGGAGGACAAAACATAAAAAAATAAAAAATCAGGTGTATAGCCTGAAATATAACACAAAAAGTACAGATTAATCCAATTTAAAGGTGTATTATGCAATTTATTATACGGACAAAAGGCAATTTCAGACAAGGCAACTCAATGCGTCTAACAAAAGAAGATTATGAATTAAAAAAGAAGGTAAAAAAGAAGATAAAAAATTACAATCAGGCACATAAACAAAACACCAAGACATGGGATATGAGAAATGGTCATGAAAGCAGACGCAGAAGGATTGGGGGCGTGGCTAGGGAGGGGATACATTTGCATAGTCCTTGAAAGCCGCGCAACCTTTGTCCTTATCTGGTTTAGCTGTATTGATGATTATCATGGTGCCTTTATTTTCCATCACGGTGGCCTCTACAGCTCTCCAGGATCAATTGCATTGTGGGTATCTGGTGAGAGGGTCTGTCAGCAGTGAGAACCTACCAGAACCTCTAAAAACTATTAATCCTGGAGCACCATGGAGGCGTCTGTAATGGAAAATGAAGGCAAAATAAAGTCCGCAAGGTCACTGAAATGTCATATAAACACAAATAAAACCTAATTTTTTTCCACATAAAAGCTGCATAATGTACCTTTAATGTAGTGAATGAAAAAGAAAAAGAGCAACCTTCTTCAGGGGTTAGACTTAGGTTTTTCCTATATAGACATGGTTTGCATTATAGAGTCCAATATAGGTCCATATCAAATCCATTTTTGACCCGGTTTAGCCCTGGCCTGATCTTGATCTAGACCTGGTGGCAGTTTGAAGGGCAACTATTCACCTGCCTGAATCTCCATTAAACAGAAAAGCTTAGCCAAAGCAATCGACTGTATTTTGTCAGACATTACTTAAGGTTAACACTGCAGACAATGAGAGTCAATCAAAACCACCTTTCCTGTCATGTTTAATGGATTGAGCAAATATAAGCGTTGATTTGAACTGAATCAAGCAGGATGAGTGCATGCCCATAGCCTCGCACATAACTCATTAACCCGTGGCGCGTGTAATACTGACTGATATGAATATGCAAATGTATTTTATTCTCACTCCCGGTGTGAAGATCGCGGGCGCTGCATGCATCTATAAAACAAGGCTCATTTACTCAGCTTTGCACAGATACTCAGGACACAGGCTCTCGAACTGCGGTCCAAGGGTGTGACTCACGTTTAGCCCTGGATTTGTTCTCGGTTTGTCTTTAGATCTGGTTTAGTCCTGCTTTGAGTCTTGGCTAAGATCGGAGATGAGCGGCAGCAGGGCCAAGAGTGCCGAGGCCCGGATCTCTGCTTGTCTTCTGGAGAGAGGGGGGCTTTGCTGTGGTCGATGGGCGAAAGTGGGAAAACATAAACAGCATAGGCTCACACATGACTGCAGTAGATGTGTCAGCGACAGCCTCGGGGTGGTTTGACAGAATCACGTCGAAACAAAACACGTGACACGGATGCAAACCCGAGAGATTTAAGTGGAAGTCCAATGATTTACCGAGTGAGCTAAACGACTGTAATCCGTCAGTGATCGCGGTGGACTCCAGGGAAAACGCTTTGTAAAATTCAGACGGTTTAGCTCACCAACACTGTGTCTGGAATGAATGGGGAAAACAATGAAAGGAATACAAATTTCCCTTGTGTGAAGCGCTTCAAGTCACTTGCGTCATGTGAAAAAACAAATAAAAAATAAGCTTGATTTCCATTCCATTTACAATTTACATCATTTTTTTGTCTCAGTTTGACAATCTCTCGCTCTCTCCAAACCCAAATCTGGAGGATATATTGGACTCAGGGCTCTGAAATGGTTCATATAGTCTGAGAAGTTCATGGGGGCGGTCTCCTGAGTCAGGACTGAACGTGGAGAGTTTGATGCGGCTACAATCTGGAACAGCCTGGATGGTAACTCTCTAGTCTCATCTCCCAGTGCTTACAACCACTGAAAGGATTCTTTGTTCTTCAATTGCGAATACTGCTTCTATGCTTTGACTGTTAAACTTTACATCATCATCCTGCTCTGACGCCTGTGATCTCGCTCATCGCCCTTTGAGTATTCATACTGTACCCTCCCGTAATGCCTCCCCTCTTCTCCCCCGCAGATTCAAGGGCCTCCAATCAGCCGTGGCGCCACCTGCTGGCGCTTGTCACTGCATAAACACAACCCCCCGGGAGGTGAGAGTGCGAGGATGCGGGGTTGGAGAGCGACGGGGCCCCGCTGCGCTCCTGCGTCAGAGGATCACACTAACTCCTTCTCAATTAGGAAAATTCAGCTCAACCACTGCAGGCTGCAGACTGACAAATGAATGTCACGGGGATGCCAAGAGATCAGTGTGCAAGCTAAACATGCCGGAATTGTTTGGAGGAAATATTACTCATTTATTTATTTTGTATTATCTCCACATTGTTTAGCCAGTGTTGAGAAATCTTGTCAATTAAATCATGCCTTTTCCAACATTGTCTTTCTCTCTCTTGATAAAGGCCTGGTGGTTCAACAAATAGTATATCTTACTGTAACTCATAACGATATTCTCAAACCTATTGCCCACACAGTCCTGCCGACTTTACCACCAAGGTTAAACGCTCTTAATCATCCAGACACTTGTTTTTTTTGCCCACAGTTGTATTCAAGAAAATATTCTGAAACTCTAACTCCTCAACTAGACCGAGTCACCTCTATTATTTTCTATTAACGCCTCCGAATCCTGTATGCATGAAAGTGCCAATCATTACAAGGCTTAACATCTTGTGGACTTTCAGAGCCAGGTCACGATGTCATCCGTTTCTAAAGCTCTTTGCACCGCCGTGTTTACATACAGGGGTCTGCCGAGGTCGGACGTGTAGGTGGGAAGAGTTAACTTCGCTCGGCCTGTCGACAAACACGGTGAATCCCAGGGAGGTGAAGTTGCACAAAAGCCCACACGCGCAGTTTAGCACTTTCTTTGTTGCTGGTGGGAAGCATCCGCGGCGCCTGTTTGAACTAATAAACAGGCAGGTCAACTCTTCTTCCATGAAATGCTCCTCTGTTGTGTTTGTTCAATCTTCCGTAACTTCCTCAACCCCCCCGAGATAGCATGGACTTTGAAACTGATTCCATCCAAGGAGATAATTGGTGTAATCGTAACTTGTTTGGATCATCTCTGTGCTCAACAACAGCTAGTCGAGGGACTCTTCTACAAGCTTGAACCACATGGTCTCTCATCTTGGTACAAAGAGGGGCCAGCCTTGCTTAACTTACTCAACCCCTGAAGATGGCATGGCTTTTCTACAAAACTGAATCCATCCAAGGAGATCGTTGGCGTAATCGTAGCTTGTTCGGATCATCTACAACTAGTCGAGGGATTTTCCTACAAGCTTGAACCACATGTTCTCTCATCTTCGTACAAAGAGGGTCCAACCTTGCTTAATTTCCTCAACCCCCGGAGATGGCATAACTTTTCTTAGAAACTGATGCCATCCAAGGAGATTGTTGGCGTAATCGTAGCTTGTTCAGATCATCTCTGTGCTCAACAACAACTAGTCAAGGGATTTTTCTACAAGCTTGAACCACATGGTCTCTCATCTTGGTACAAAGAGGGTCGAACCTTGCTTAACTTCCTCAACCCCCCGAGATGGTATGGCTTTCCTACGAAACTGATTCCATCCAAGGAGATCATTGGTGTAATCGTAACTTGTTCGGATCATCTACAACTAGTCAAGGGATTTTCCTACAAGCTGGAACCACATGGTCTCTCATCTTGGTACAAAGAGGGTCCAACCTTGCTTAACTTCCTCAACCCCCTGGAGATGGCATGGCTTTTCTACGAAATTGATTCCATCCAAAGAGATGGTTGGTGTGATCGTAACTCACAAATCAATCTAATTGGAAGAGTCTTGAATGGCTTCGGCGGCTCGTTTATGTCGCTGATACCGTTTTCAGAAAGCCTCATCAAAGACAGTCCAAAAAAAATGAATTTGTGTGGAACTGTTGAAAGAAGCAATCGAGCAAATCAATTAATAAAACGTCCCCATTCACTCGTGGGATTGGTGGAAGCCTTGTGGAAACATCACAGCGTTCACAGAAAATGAGAAGGCGCTTCCATTTTTTGTCTGCGCGAGATAAAACTGTCAGTCTGTTCCGATAGAAATGCTGCTTTATTTCTAGTTAATTGTATTTTTCTTTTCTTTTTTTAAATCCTGATGATTCAAACCAACTCACTCGTCTGACTTTGCTAATTAAAATGGGGACAGAACTTTTAGCGCTTGTTTTAATTGAGCTTTCGAGCTTCTTGGGAATTGGACTGTTTGATTCCTTTGCTCTTTGATTGTTCAATTCTCACTACTGTATCTTTTTGACTGTATGAGAAATTTGCCGAAAAGCTGAATGTTAAAAAAAGACTCAACTTTGGCAAACATCCCTTTGCTTTACAAGACAAATGTTTAAATCCGATGACCATATGCCATTATGTCATGCCACATTTTCATAGAATATTTCTCATGTCAGTGGCCACATACACACCTGCAGCACAATAGAGGCGTCACAAGAGGAGAAAAAGAGTTAGAGGAGGCGGCGCGAAGGGAGGCCAGGAGGAAGAGAAAAGAGGAGGTGGAGGAGCTGACCAGTGCAGGACACCACGCTCTGAAACAGGGACAAACCCAGGAGGCAGTGCATAGAGTTCAGAGGAGCACCGAAAGCAGCCGGCCAGGTTTTCTCTGGTTTCTTCTACCTCCAAAAACATGTTGGTCAGGCTGACCCACAATGGTGGAGTGCAGAGCTCAGGACCCTAACATCTGATCTACAAAATGTCTTCATACTATTGTGCAATGACAAATAAAGCACTTACTTACTATTAAACACAGAATCCTCAACAGAAGTGAAGTATTTACATCCTAAGTAAAGTTTTTAACATGTTGTAGCTTAGTAATTATCCAACAGCTGCCTGTTTTCTGCTATTGTTCAAATGTATTTCAGCGACTCTCCTTGAGAAATAAAACACAGACAGTCTTTACTCTGGACAGAAACCCGAAAGTTGCTAAGCAACGATCCATTCACAGGGCCTATTGTTCTGAAAAGAGTTTGATTCATTTCATTTCATTTATTCTTTATCTGAGGAGGTGATTGGCTGTGAGCTCACATCCCTCCAAGACCTGTTCAACTCCAGGACCCGGAGGCGTGCAGGTCGGATCACAGCTGACCCATCTCACCCTGGACACGGACTATTCACCCCTCTCCCCCTCAGGCAGGAGGCTACGGTCTATCAAGACCCATAGATCCCGACTATCTGCTCTATTATACTATGTGGTATGTCCACACTGAGATCCACTGCTATCACTTATAACTTTATCACTTTATACACCTACACAATATGTAAATCATAAATGGCAATTGTTGTCGTCTTACAATATTTTAATTCTTTTTTTTTTTTCATCTTATTTTTCTTTAATCTTCTTGAGGCATGCCCTTATAACCACACCGCTGTGCAAGTTGTATAGCTTATTTTGATCTAAACTCTGTGTTATATGTTTTTTATGTTCAATGTTGCACGTCTGAGAAAAAATCCTAGTTTGTGAACCTGTTTACAAACCATTCTGATTCTGGCTTGTTTTCGTTGATGCGTGACCTTCCATGTTCCGTAACCTTCACAAACACCACTCCTAAACCGCATGACCGAGCCGTGTTTCTAATCTCATGTTGTGCCTTGTTAAACTTTTCCCCAATTGGTCGCTTTTATTGCTCCCTCCCCATTGGCTCTGGCGAAGGCGACCCCGGCTCGCCTACCCTAAATCGACTCGCTTATCGATACATATCTCCCAGCGCGCGCTCATAAACGCGCCATTCCACCTTGACCCCGGCAAACTTATAGATCCGAATCTGACACGACTTTATATAATTGACTTCCGCGTGGGACCGTGCGCCGCGCTTTTCCACAGCCCTCTTGATCCTGACATTTCGCTTTTTTTGTGCTAGCTTGGCGGAATCTTCTCATGTTGTTTACCAGCTTGTTTACCGCTTCTCCCGTGCCCGCTAAAAGGACGCCATCCAATCAAACTGTCTCACGCAATGGCCTTTTCGCATTGCCGACTCAGCCCCTCTTCGAGCGCCTCTTGTAAAAATAATACCGCTAATTAATTATACTAGCATTTATCTGACGTAACTGGGCAAAACGCTTATCCACCACTCAGCCGCGATCCATCCGCCTTCCCTCGCTTGAGAGGTAAAAGCTTCCCCCATGTAAGCGCGCATAAATACACACATACACGGCTGATTTGGAATGGATTGCCGGAGTAAATTATGGAGAAGGCATTTTTCCTGAATAGTCCCTGTCTGGCTGCTGTATTTTAAACAGTCCCAGGGAGTAAATCTTTCACCGTAATGAATATGTAGCACAGGGCCTAGGTGTGAGGCGATAGGCGTGCATGTGGGAGTGTGATTTTTGTCTTCATATGGCATTCCGAGATATGCCGCACGCATTTGACCTATTGGACGCCAGAATCAAATCTTTATTGGTAGTACTACTGTATATGCGATGTGTATAGGCGTGATATGTATGAGGAGAGATTGGTTAGCGCCGCTGGCTCTGTGGGTTATCAGCAAGTTAATTCCTATCAAAGGCGACTCATAATAGGGGGAATGGTGAATTTGAATATAGAGGATGGGAATAAAAAGTAATTGGGTGTCAATCACAGTGTGCGGGTAATAAATAATGTAAGACTAGTAGTATTAATACTTCAACAGTGGCCCGGGTGATCGAGCGGCTGTCCGATAATACACCGAGGATGATTTTAAAGACAACATTTTCATCAGTTATAACAATATATTTGTGAACTGAGAACAAAGTAAATATTTAAAGTGATAGTCTGTGAGTTTGCAAAGTGCGGAGAGATCGGGTGAAATGTGAAAGTAAAACTCCTCCCCTCTTGGACCAGAAAGCCCTTCTTAGTTTGCAAAATGAGGAGAGCAGGGACAGAATTTTCAAAAGTAAATGATCAAGCTCCTCCCCCTCGCTCCTGATTGGACCTGACAGGCTGGTTCACAGGAAAAGCTCCTCTCATTGGTCAACGCGGGAGGATACTAGACTGTGATTAGCTGCAGAAATCTGGGAAGGAGGGACTTAAAAAATAATCAAGGAATATTTTTACTTACTTTACATCAAAATGCAAAACCAGGTGGTCAATTATGCACATTTCATAAAAAATTTAAGTGGCTTTAAAGACTAGAAAGCCACTCCTGTTTCCAAAGGTCGGTTTACAGGAAACCTCGTCTCATTGGTCAAAGTGATAGCCCTTGGTCACTGATTGGTTTAATATTTTTTAACCTATTAAACCTCGCCTTAACCGAGCGTATATATTTTCTCCAGTTTGGCTTTATCAAAATCTAAGAGCTTATTGAAAAAAAGTGTCAAAAATGAGACGCAAACTAGGATGAAACAGTGACAAAAAAGTGACAAAAAAATTATGAAACTGTGCGAAAAAACCGTAACCAAAGATTAACCAAAAAGTGACGAAAAAGTGACAAAGAGCGATTGAAAATGTGGCAGAAATGTGATGAAAACCCAACAAAAAAAGCAATAAAAAATAACTGTCAAAAAAAGTGAGGTTTCAAATGAGGTGTTACACATAGATTGTAAACTTTTAAATCTGGGTGAAGCTGAAATCGAGAAAAAGCACTCGAATGAAAATATATTACAATTTAATAGTACTCATGGCGCGTCAAATTGCAGACCCAGGCTAGTACATTGATAAAACACTTCAACTTACAGACTATCACTTTAATGAATTTGATGTTACTTAGTTTTGCACCTGAAATGATTATAACAGTGGTTCCCAAAGTAGGGTCCTGGTCCTCAGAGGTAATACAGGAGGGCCCAAAGCTTGTCTACTAAACATGGCTAGTCATGGCTTCCTCATAATAGAGTATTATTGGGGGGGGCCCTGAGAATATCTTCGGATCGATAAGGGAATTGCTGGTCTGGTGACTTTGGGGGTAATGGCTTGAGAAGAGCTATAATGGGAATGTTGCCATTGTCTTTGTCTGTATGAAAAAAGAAAAAACTTCTCGGAGATCTGGCTGCGAGATGAAGAAAAAACAACTTCACCATCTTCCAACCTCCATCAATGTCAGCATTATCTTCAATTGAAAATGATTTGATAACCCAAAGTGCTGTGATATATGTCGCCGGGGGGAAACGCTCACCAAACATTTCATGCAACTTTAATGCGGCGGTTTAAAGTTCGATCCATATTTTATGCCCCCGCACGACGACCCCAAAGTCAAAGTCCCTTGTGCATGCGGTCCCTCACCTGTTCACCGTTGTATTTATGTTTTTGCTCTGTGTCCTCAGCCCAAACAACCGCCGCGGCACAGCACTGAACGGCGCACCGGAATGCCAATCAGCTCATGCAGCGACCAAGGACTGTGAACAAAACTCAACCCCGTACCTTTCCCTGTGAGCCAGCCAGGCACATCGCAAAAAAAAAAAAGAAAAAAAAAAACGCATTGTAAATCTCTATTCAACTTCTTCTATATTGGCATCTTGCTATTCCCGTCTACGTCCCACTGTACTTCAAAAGCCTGCTGTTGAAAGCATGTTTGAGTGAATAAACAAAGGCGTACAAGGGGCGGGGACGATAGCGAAGGCAGAAACGGGAGAATAAATGGCCGCTGTCCGCCTTATCATGAGAATATAGCGGCGCTGCGAGCCACACTTCAATCAACTGCATTAGAAGATTGCCACAGCAAAAGGAGCTTGTACTGGTGCCAAGTATAACAATGCCCGAAGAGCTATTTTTATTCTTTTTTTTTTTCTTGTTTCAGCTGTTTGTCTATGCGTTTTAGTGCTTATAAATTAAGAACAGTAATAAAATCTGAATTCCACAAGTGTAGTTAGTGGCAGTAAAGTTTTTATTCGGGGGGAAAGTGACCTTGGAAATTGCCGGGTCTGAGCACAGCGGCGATCGTAAAAGTTCACACCACGAGAATCAAAACCTGAATGTATACAAAGTCGATGTAAGAGAGTATAAGGCGGTTTCCGTGTTTTCTGGACTATAAGTCGCTCCGGAGTATAAGTCGCACTCGCCAAAAAATGCATAATGAAGAAAAATATATATATGTTGCTCTGGAGTATAAGTCGCACCAGCCAAAAATGCATAATGAAGAAGAGAAAAAAATATACATATATATAAGTCGCTCCGCAGAACAAGTCGCATCAGCCAAAAAATGCCTAAAGAAGATTAAAAAAACATGATTATAAGTCACTCTGGAAAAAAAAAAATGTATGAGAAAGAAAAATATATATATATACACAAGTCGCTCCGGAGTATAAGTCGCTCCAGCTAAAAAATGCATAATGAAGAAGAGAAAAACATCTAAATATAAGTCCCTCTGGAGTATAAGTCGCACCAGCCAAAAAATGCATAATGAAGATTAAAAAAAACAAATATAAGTCGCTCCGGACAAAAAATGCATAATGAGGAAGAAAAGTATATATATACAAGTCACTCCGGAGTATAAGTCGCTCCAGCTAAAAAATGCATAATGAAGATGAAAAAAACCTACAAATATAAGTCGCTCTGGCGAATAAGTCGCACCAGCCAAAAAATGCATAATGAAGAAGAAAAAAACATAAGTCCCTCCGGAGTATAAGTCGCTCAGGTTAAAATATGTTTTTTCTAATTCATTTTGCGTTTAAGTCCCTCCGCAGTATTAGTTGCTCCAGCTAAAATATGTTTTTTTCTTCTTCATTATGCATTTAAGTCACTCCGGAGCAAAAGTCGGTGCAGACAAAAAATGCATAATGAGGAAGAAAAATATGAATATACAAGTCGCTCCGGAGTACAAGTCGCACCAGCCTTGGTAACTACCTGGGCATGGAGGCGTAACTGCACCGTTGACTCGCCTCTCCCGGCAGCAGCTTCTTCAAGCACCTATTTGCAAACTCATGCCTCCAGCTCTTTTGAATGAGTACGTGTTCAATGCATTTAACTAAAAAACAGCTTCTAGTAAATCAAACTTGCGCTCATGATCAGTTATTGTCTGATTTTTAACATGATAAATGTCCCAATCCTATTTAAATTAAATGTATGGAAATGATGATGGAAAAATCCTTGGTCACACACTCATTTACATTTAGAATCAGTCGCGTATACTGTGACCTGCCCAGGGACTACAAGTGCAAATTAGCATGTTTGCTATAACCTGGTACAATGCAGCTTTCCTTATTGGTTAATGCTAAATCGTGCACTGTCCCTGTTTAAATAAATACCATACCAATATGATTTTGACATGCTTATATTCCATACAGGCATGACACACACAAATGTAGCAGCAAACTAACTGATATAAGTTGGCCGCCATCTTGACACTTCTGGTTACAAGAATTTTGAACCGAGAAAGGACTAGAGGAAATCAAGCCACTATAAAGCACTGTTAAAGTGACTTATTTGAGAATATAAAGCAAATGTTGAAAAAATAAGGCAGAGCAATTTTCAACACTTTGTCCAGTAATCATTTTTCACATGCTCTTGAATGCATTTTTCAACCTCTGCTCTTTATTACCTTGATCATTATCTTGTGACGTCAAAATCTGCCAAATTATATTGTAATTGGTTTGCCGTGGCAACATCAGATGATAAAAGTGAACAGTGCATTTAAAGAAAAAAAGAATGTGATAGAATAGAGTTTGAATTGCTTGGAAAAAGCAAATGACTCCACGCAGAAATACTCATTTTACCATTATGTGCACACACTAAGCTACTGGACGACAGTATTGATTCAGTTCCCCTCCCACTCCTCCCTTATGTGACAGTTCAATGCCTGTAGATCCAACCTGGAGGCCTATATTACCCCCTGGCTCGGTTAATCCTGATATAAATCGGCAAAATCCTGCCGAGATTAGCGCGCGTCTCATAAGGAAGCACCTTAATCTTAAATAGATTTCCATATTGGCCATGCTCAATCCCAATATTTGCCCTCTCTCCCTCTCTCAAGTATAGCGTTTCTTTGTCGGAAAAACAAACGCTCGGGTTTAATCAGCTTTGCCTTACAAATAATTAAAAGCCATTCTATTCAAGAGTGTACTGTAGTCAATTTGTGCCCGCGCCTCCTGCAGCCATTAAAGACCTCCTTATAAATATTCATACGCGGAATAATATAATACGAGCCATCTTTGCGCACAAAAGTCTCATTCCGACGACGGAAATTGAAAAAAGAAAAGAAAAAAAAGTGTCCGCGCCACTGCTAGCATTTCGGTGATAAGCCTTTGACGTTCCTTATGAGCTGCTAGCATGTCAATAGAAACAGTTTAGCGAGCGGCTTTAATAAGTAACCAACGCGTGCACTGTAAGGCATGCACTGCTAAGCACAAACTCCGACCGCTACATCTCATGACTCCCATTTGCAAATCATTGTTAAGGCTCTCAGCAGGCAACAATGGCACTGAATGTTTAATCTCCTTTAAAAGCTAGGACTTGCTCGGCCGTGGTAACAAGTAAGTCCAATGGATAATAGGAATACAGTGAAAGAGAGAGAGCCCCTTCCTTTTACAGCGGTTACAAAATGGCAACTTTCCAGTCCAATCTCGGGCGCGTAGAACTACATTATTTGTTGATTCGGATAGCAAGGGCGCTCCCCCCCTTGATAGGCAGCCACTTCGGAGGCGACTATATGCACAAGAGGACTTTTGTGCCAAGATGCCTGTCATATAGACTATAAAAGAGCTTTATGGAGATGTGGCAGGTTGTAGAGTGCTGTTTGAAAACTCAATTTTGCACCACATCACCTGGGGTTAATAGATTCTACAGGGGATTTTAGTTGGATGAAAATGTTTAGTGCGGAATAGGGAAGGGGACGGTAAGGCTGTGTGGAGCTGGGATGGCTAGAAGCAGGACAGACGCCTGAGAAAATGAGGTATCGCTTTAGATTAAGGTGTTCACATTTAGCATCAGTAATCTTTTTAGGGTAAGCCTTAGGATTCGGTTTAGGGTTGGTTATGAATAAGCATGGCCTATTAGCATGAAGTTGATAATATAGTGATCAGCCTTTTCATATCTTTATGAGCATATTATTAATGGCCTACTAGTTTACAAAAAGATGGTGAACTGACAAACATCTGACCGACCTGCTCTGGAGCTGTCAGGTCTTTTTCCTCCTCATGATCACAAAGCAAAGCAGCACCAGAGGAGAGGCTGAGGTGTTCAAGGGTTGCGGGGGAAAAAAAGTTCTGCGCTGTAAACTTAGTTCTGAATGGAATTATTATGTTCTAAATGCCAAATAAAATGAGACTTTCGTGAAAATTGCAGTTTAGCACATGAATGCTACAGATCTTATTTATGTTTAGATTTCCGTAGCTCATTGAACGCAATCAGAGCGGCGTGTGGAGGGGAGTGACGGGCGTGGGCGACGGGGGAAAGCCAGGTGAAAAAAATTCAAAAAGACATCACGTAAGGCAGCTTTAAAGGGGCTGGAAGCAAGTTTGCCATTTTATACTCACTACTGCCACCTCAGGCCATATGTGTAACTGCACCTTCTATATTAAGCTCGTGCATGACGGCAATTCGGGCCGAAGTGACACATTTTTGAGTGACCGTACAGGATTTTAGAGGCAGTTGAGGTGAACAGGTCTGAGCTCATTCTACACATTAGGACATGGCTGGAACATGTAAAGGGAGGAAAATACTTAATTTTAACATTTTTAAACTCCTTATAGTCCCTTTAACAGATAAACGTATAATAAGCAGCCTTTTAAGCATATTATTCATGCATATTAATAACTTATTAAAACCTAATGAGCACACCTCAATTTATTATTAAAAATATTATTCCCAGCAGCAGCATCCAGTGTTGCATTGATTTTTCACCAAAAATGTTTGTATAGCTGCCGGGAGAATGAGACCACTGTGCAAAGCCTTCTCCAGCACATCCCAACGTTCCTCAATTGGGATACGGTCTTTTTTTTTCTTTATTTAACGTTTATTTAACCAAGTCCCGCTGAGATTGTACCTAATTATGCCATAGTGTGTGATCATAGACGTGCATTACCAATATCTGCCTATATAGGGGGCGCTATTTCACCCACCGCATGTCCTCAACCTGTTTTCACCCCTGACGTCGAGTCATGGACGCTAGACCGAGGACCCTCCAGCTGGGCTCAGGGGGCCAAAACCCGGCGGTCACCGAGATCGTTGCGGGTCGTTTGTTGGGGGTTAAGCCGGCGATTCGGTGAGCAGGCTGGAGTGAGTTGTTGCGAACCCATTCTGTAAGCAAGGGCTAATGGGCTATTGTCTTTAGCATGTGGTTCCTCGTGCGGTTGGGAACCACTCCTTCACAATGTGAGCGTGATGAATCCTGAATGAATGAACAGCGACAAAATTTCAAATAGGAAACACAACACACAGAAAGCTGCACAGTTTACAGTAAATTACCATATTCCTGACATAGTCTCAGAAAATACTTGCTTTATAGTGTACAAAGCCGGCTCTAAATCCCTTTGATCTCGCTCCATGACAGTGGGGTTCTGGTGAACAAGTCTGTTGTCACGACTCCATTCATGTCTCGCGCCGTCCATGTTCAATTTGAATCATAATCGAGTGTGACTCCTGCCAGAGCCGGTGAAAATATCCAGTTTTGATGTTGCTACACTTTTGAACGGGGGGAAACCTATTGCGGTGCAGCTACAGTAGAAGTTCCCAGTTTGAGTGCAGCAGCGGCAGCGGCAGCAGCAGCAGAGGAGGAGAGCGCTGGAGCGGAATAATACCAGGGTCCCAACATGTCCTTGGCATTTTCTCAGCCATGAAAAAATCATGGGGTGTGAGGGGGAAATTGGTATATCACGCTGAAAATTACAGCCACAGTCCAGCATGTCCGGCACGTTGTTGCGGGCTCAACAGAAGTCACGTATTTCAAAGTGCTCTGCTGTAAAAGTAGATTAAATGCATGAAATTAAAGTGCAGTATGGAGATTTTTTTTTTCAGCGACTAAAAGGAGCATTGATATTGGCCAAATATTAAACAAATTATAAATATTAAACCCCCCACAGAAATGCATGGGAGGTCTGTGGGCCACAAGGTGAGCACTGCGAAACACCACCTTTTGATGAAGTTTGTGAAAATCACCTTCTCTGTTCGGCAGCGAAATATCACACTGCCCAAGTCACCACCCGGTCCAGATCCAAACCCAAGAGGATCTCTGGGATGTGCTGGAGAAGGCGTTGCACTGTGGTCACACTCTCCCATCATCGGTACAAGGTCTTGGTGGGAAAATGGTGCAACACTGGATCTTTAGACATCGCAGGAGCCAAAACATAGCTAGTCCGACAGGCTGGCACCAAGTCCAAATGTAACAAAAGCACCGTGCCGTTCAACACCTTCTCTCCGGTTCGGTTTTACCCAAATCGAAATGTTTCTCAACTGGAGCTTACAGCCGAATCGGTAATACCGCCGACCATATTTATCACCATATTGAAACACACCTTTTTCCTTGTGTTGCTGCCACGTTGTCGCCACTTTTTTTCATTGTTTTTTGCTTTTTTGTTACTTTTTTGTTGCCTTTTGCATCAAAATTTTGGTCACTCTTTTTGGTCACAATTTCCCTCACATTTGTGTCACCTTTTTGTAGTTTTCATCACATTTTTGTTCATTTTTTGTTGCACTTTTGTGACTTTTTATGGTTGAATTTTCATCACATTTTTGCCACTTATTCATCATTTTTGGTCACAATTTTCATCACATTTTTGTTTCATTTTTTATCGCTTTTTAGTCACTATTTTGTTGAGTTTTCATCACATTTTTGCCACTTTTTCATCGCTTTTTGGTCACAATTTCCCTCACATTTGTGTCACATTTTTTTAGTTTTCATCACATTTTTTGTTGTGACATTTTTGCCACTTTTTCATCACTTTTTGGTCACAATTTTCCTCATATTTTTGTCACATTTTCGTCACTTTTTTGTTGCATCTCCATCAGATTTTTGACACTTATTCATCGCTTTTTGGTCACAATTTTCCTCACTTTTTGGTTGAGTTTTCAACCCATTTTTGCCACTATTTCATCATTTCTCTGTCCCTTTGTTGTTGCTTCTTTGTCAACGCTGTCACTTATTCTTTAAAGAAGCTTTTAGATTTGGCTAGAGCCGAACTGGAGCAAACGTGCTCGGTTCTGATGGGGGTTAAGAGGTTAACAAAGGTCCCACCTGAGTGTTCTTACTTTGGGCCACCGTGACGACCAACATTACGACAGGCTCCATCCACAACACCTCACAGCTCCTACAGTTAACTCTCATCCTCCTTTACTTCTGGACTCCGGGTATAGAAAGTGCAAGCACCACTCTAAAATGCATGAGCTTCTGAATGTAACGATTCCTGCTGACTTTAAGAGTCTGGAGGTCACCGTGGGGATGGTATCAAACTACAGCCCACAAACAAAATGACTCCAAAACACTCCCACAAAGACAACAGCACGACACAATCCAAGGTCGCCCCTTTAAACTTTCTAAAACACCAAGGGAGCCGTTTTGCACTGCGGTAACCTAAAACAAGAAGTGCAGTTTCAATGGAAGCTGAAACCAAACATGAATTGTTCCCATCTAACAAAATTGAATTACAAACCAAAAACAGGAGCTTCTCGACTATCACAGCTATACACCAAAGAGCAAATGTTAATCTGCCTACTTTAAATGAGAGCCTTTTAAATCCATTATTCCGGCAACACGCTAATTATAAATATTCAGCAATTCTTTGGTGACCTTTCTGAACGAGGCCAGTGCTACCCCGCGCTCTTCCCCACTCCTCCCTTATCTACCTATCAAGAGAGCATTTCCATTCAAATCCACTGCTCACCTTTGATACGCCGGTTATATGCAAATGGCCATCTTCACATTGTTAGCAAGGTGAATTAGCTCTCGCGTTTTTCGCCACATTATCTCACTTTGGGTTTACATAAATGCTCATTGTCAGTGCGGCGGAGGTGTTGAATAATGCATGGCCCTCCTCTCTCTCCGCAGAACGCCAGCAGAACTTGCGATCAGCATTTTTGAAATATTCCACCTTTTTTTTTTTTTTTTTACTCCCCTCGGAGCGCCGTTTTGGTATTAATGTGCATCGCCCCCCTTTGTGATGCGCTTTTGATTGTGGAAAAACAAAAAGTATATATGTGGTGAAGTAAAAACACATAGATTCGGGTGAGGAAAATCAGACTGCCGAAATGTATGTGTAAAAGGAGTCGAATTGTGGCCAGTTGCGAAATTGCTGAGCGTGTTTTCACTATGGCAAAACTAAAAAAGCTTTATTGCTTCACAGGACAGACCAGTTTGAATTGTGGAAGAAATACTAGTTTATTTAGGTATTTGTCAACAATAAAAAAAATCTGTGATCAAATTAATGCTTGTTTTCTATTCTATTTATTGGGTGAAATGTTATGCAGTGTGGCTTTAAAGCAATACTAAGTAACTTGTTCACCTTAATAAATACTTTCCGTAGTCCCTCTGGAGGTAATACAAGTGTTAAAGGGATGATTGGAGGGTCTTTCATCTCCCCCTGGTGTCTCTGGCCAGAAAACCATGCTTGCAACGTGACTGCCTCCGGGCCGGAACCACCAATACACACTAATGGAATCACGAAGAAGAAGCTAACAGGCTAATCGGCAAAGCTAACTGCGGGCTAGCACCACTTAAACAGTATTTACATATCCCTCTCTCCCTTCGTCTTTTCTGTCAATGTAGTTTTTACTCTCATGAACGAATAATAAGTTAAAAAATCGCAACTTGCTACGACATCTGCAGTTGCACCTATGGCCTCTAGGGGCAAGAATTACTCAGTACTGCTTTAAGTAAAAGTATCAGATTAATATTCTGCTGAAATAAAAGTGTAAATTAGGAATGCACCGATCCAATATTGGTGTCGGATATCGGAGCTGATGCTGAAAAAGATACGATATCGGGTATCGGCTTCAAATATCCGATAATGAACCGATTCCTGTTTTTGCTCTGAATGACTGAATGTTCCGCTGGTGTTTTCTCACCTTATTGTTTCCAAACTACTTACTTCAGTGTGTAGACTCACCTGTGCGTCTGCAAAGAGATGACTGCAGAAATAACTGCATTTAAATTGCCTTCACTACACACATTAGCATCACGTTGGCTAAAACGTTGCTACCACTGCTGAGTGTAGTGGACACATGGCCTGCGTCATAAAAGGCAATAAAAATCAATCAGGAGGTAAAAACAAAAACATTCCAAACCAATCAGCTGACAATAATAAACTGTAGGCTGTTAAAAGTGAAAGCATAACATAATGTAAGGCCATTGGTTTTGCACCGTTCAGCCATTTCATTCAGTTCATTTACGTCCGATGAAAAATCTCATTAACCCTGCTTGATTGATGCTTTTATTGAGCACAGATCTGCAGCTGGTGTCCAAGGCTAACCTGAATCATTGAGTGAACAAAGTATTACCGCCGGGTCAAAAAAACATGACAAAATATTTCAAAATTGTGAGGCCAACGTTGGTGAGTCACGGTGCCTTGACATAGACCCTGCATGTACCCAAGGCCAATATGAGATTTCCAAAGGGACACTGGGTATTGTCGTTTTGAAAAGGCCATTTTCTTTCCACTATGTTGATTGAGAAGCCGGATGAAAAGTCCTCTTCTCAGTCATGAAGAGCCCTTGACCATTTCTCTATCATACAAACATTACCGCGACCGAGTCTGTTGTATTAAAGAAACACTCCTGCTCCTCATTCAAACATACAGTAGATACAGACGGCAATGCGTGATATAAGGGGGCGTGGCCGAGCCGAGGGGGAAGGAAGCCTGGTTTTAGCCGTTTTCTGGTGGACTCTAAACACCCCAATAAAGTCAAGCCAAAATTGGGTCCATATGTATGTTTTTTCACAGCAAATTGTTCAGTAGAAGTGAAAAACGGCACTTGTTGCATATGTAGCAGGAAGCTAATGTAGTTTCCTGGTTAGCATTGTCAGTTTGTCCATATCCATTTCATATAATGCATTCTGGGCAAGTAAAATGTCATGCCTCGGAACTTAATGGTAGCAGCAGCAATAATTCAACATTGGGAAGACTAGCACTTAGCCACAGCTACGTTTCACTCATTTGGCACTTAAAGGGATGTTTCAGGATTTTTGACATAGGGCCTCATTTCCTAGTTATCCAGAGCGTTGTTGATTTCTGGAGATATGTTTTTTTTATTTTTTATTCATGCAGCCCTTATATTTGAAGAGTTTAGTGGTGCTAGGCTAGTGCTAAGCTAGCGCATGCCTATGGTAACTAGTAGCCTGCACCAAAAACAGTCTGACCCAAGCACAGTGCACCTGAGGCCAGACTACCGATATAAAAGTATGTCTTGATAGAATAATTTTTGAAATATAACTGACCTTGCATCACATGAATTACCGCTTTTTGAGGGACTATTTTCTAGCAGATCACTCCGCCGCTGCGTAGCTTACAACCACGAAGCTGATGCTGCTCAAATATAAGTTCTTTAAAATGCAACATGGTTATAATTATTCTATCGACACAGACATTTATATCGGTACTGTACTGTGGAATGGGTAACAGACTGTTTTTAATGCAGGCTACTAGTTACCATAGACATGCACTAGCCTAGCACTAGCCAAGCACCACTGGACTCTTCAAATGTAAGGACTGCATGAATAAATCCTAAAAATATCCCTTTAAATGTTTCTTTCCTTTGATCTTGCATTGTTGAAACATAGGTAGGCCTATAGGAGACAATGTGCGCTTCAGAAAGACAGTTATTGATGGGTTTTTGGAAGTATAGATGGTAGATGAACTTCGAGTATGCATCCTGAATATTCCATGTTAAACCAGAAGCAGAGAATCAAAGGAGAGACTTTACAACACAGTTATGATTCACATATGCCCCACTGTAATCGCCAAAGCAATATATGGATGGATTCCTGTTAATGCCATGGATTTTTTTTTCAGACGGGGGGAAGGAAAAAGCTTGGAGATTTCATATTTTTTTTTTCCCCCCCAGCAAAAAATCAAAGCGCATGAGTAGTTGCAGTTGGCAGCACCTCGCCGCCAATCAATAGCCATACGTCATCTGAGGCCTTTCGAGATGCTACCCTCCAATCAGCGCGAGGCGAGTTCCCAAAAAATCCAAAAGGTGAACTGCATCATTAAAGGCTTTCATCAAAGTCTAATCAGTTCTGTGCGAGATGGCTGCAGATCTATAGGCCAAATAATCAGGCTCGGCTACACGCGCCGCGCCGCCATTTCCAAACTCGAATTAGCATTTATCTTTCGAAAGCAGCGCATTTGCACACTGAGCCGCCTTGGCCATTCCTCTGAGCAGGCACACATAAAACCAGGCATTAGTAAAAGCTATTTAAACAAAGGAGTTTGTTTTTACTGCGAATACTATTTTGTCCATGAAGCTTGACAAAGAGATTGGATTTTTTTTTTTTTTATGGCAACACATTTTTCCTTCTGCGTGCAAAATGTGTTGCCATTGATTTATTAGCCTGCCATAAGCTGAACTGAAAGCTTGTCTTGACTGCCATTTCTACTGCTTTCTGCAAAGGGCGCTGAAACTGTGTTTTGTACTTGTGTTGCAAGACGACACGCTGATGTGGATTTTCTTGCATCATTGACTGAGTGACTCTTTCTGCGTGCAAAATGTGTTGCCATTGATTTATTAGCATGCCGTAAACTGAAAGCTTGATTGACTGTCATTCCTACTGCTTTCTACAGAGGGCGCTGAACCAGTGATTTTTACTTGTGTTACAAGACGACACGCTGATGTGGATTTTCTTGCATAAATAATTGAGGGACTCTTTCTGCGTGCAAAATGTGTTGCCATTGATTTATTAGCATGCTGTAAGCTGAACTGAAAGCTTGTACTGACTGTCATTCCCACTGCTTTCTGCAGAGGGCGCTGAAACAGTGTTTTTTACTTGTGTTACAAGACGACACACCGATGTGGATTTTCTTGCATCATTGATTGAGGGACTCTTTCTGCGTGCAAAATGTGTTGCTATTGATTTATTAGCTAAACTGAAAGCTTGTATTGACTGTCATTCCTACTACTTTCTGCAGAGGGCGCTGAAACAGTGTATCATTCCTCACAGGCAGTTTTAGAAGGCTGGGCAGATAGGGACAGCACAGAACTTTTCCTTTGGATAAGAATACACATTTAGGCGACATAAAACTGGAATGGGCAGCTGGGTGAGTCAGTTTTGCTGGATCAGATCGGCGAGCGTGAGTCGCCAGAGGGGAGGAAGGGGGAAAAAAATAAATAAAATAAAATAAAACTCAGCGGGTTCCCGGACACAGCCGTATTTAAAATCAAAGCCGCTGGTCCCCGCTATCTCCCCGTGCCTGCCCCACTGGCGAGCATGACACGATCGCAAATGGCAAGTCAAGCCCTAAATGTAATATCTGTAGCATGGGTGAGCAGGCTGGCCCCATAGCACCCAACCCGAAGCGCTCGGTTCAGACCCAACCCCCCCCATTCTGGCTTTTATCGGCTTCCCCCAAAGGCTGGCAAAGGCGCTGGCAGACAGGTCTAGGTGTGGGGGGGGGATTAAATCTGAATGTTGGCGCCGGGCCTGGCTAAGTGACGGGGCCAAAGTGGATGGGGCTGGAATAAAGATGCAGGTATATACACAAAGCTTTGATCGGAAGAAATCACTGGACTTGATTGGAAAAATAAAAAAAAAGCAATGATATGAAGTTTATATCAGCAAAATTCTGCAGCTACTTCAGTCCAATTTCCAAGTAAAAAATATCCTCAGTTTACCCCAAGTGCTCTCAGAATGAAGTTCCGAGCTGCTGTGGAAATGCTATTATCTTTGAGTCCCTGTTGCTGTCCACCTGCACCACACAGAATACGTATAGGCTTTTCCAGTTCATTTGCATTCACTGTGCACTGGGACCTAAACAATAAAAGAAGACATGCTTCTTTATTCATCTCCACTGTGAGATTATCAAAGTCTTATATTATTTGATTTTATGCTTATAGATAGCTATTGTGGCCGAGCTGGCTTTAAGACGTCTGTGGGGGCACCGGGGCTGAGGCGGTGGACGTTTATTGCGCTGTAGCATGTCTCCGCTGTGGAGCGCGGCTAATATACAGGGATTACCTTTTAATAAAACAAATTGCTGAGCTGGTTAGCCCCAACGCCAGGGGAAGGGGGCTGGAAATCTCAGCCGCGAGAAGTGCGTCAACAAGTTTTTACCGTCAAGCAGCAACATAAAGGGGCTTAGAAGCAAAGACTCAAAAGTTGTGACAATTTCCTTTTTCCAGTTAGAAGATGTTATGGAGCCTGGTTGTGTGTGGAAGTTTATGGACTTACAGGCTATTTATTTGGTCAGCTGGAGTCCCCCCCCCCCCCCCCCTTGCAATGCAATGTATCACAGGACTGGAAGGATTACACTCAACACTGTGTCCAACTCCTCCTCCACCCTCCCTTTTTTTTTTGACCATTTAATTTGCTGTAATAATATATCTTGACCTGAGCGTCTGCCAGATCATTCTGAAAGAGTTTCCAAATTTGATTGAAAAGAAAAACGTTGGCGACCCCCATGAGCTGCCACCTTAACGTGGTGGGGTTGTTTGAGTACCCGAATGACCCGAGGAGCTATGTTGTCTGGGGCTTTATGCCCCTGGTAGGGTCTCCCATGGCAAACAGGTCCGAGGAGACGGGTCAGACGAAGAGCAGCTCACAAGACTCCTATGGACAATGAAAGAACAAGGACCGTGACGCCGCCCGGCATGGCGCAGCCGGGGCCCCACCCTGGAGCCAGGCCTGGGGTTGGGGCTCGAACTCGAGCGCCTGGTGGCCGGGCCTTTGCCCACGGGGCCCGGCCGGGTACAGCCCGAAGAGACGGCGTGGGCCCGCCCTCCTGTGGACTCACCACCCGCAGAGGGATCCGTAGGGGTCGGGTGCAGAGAGGACTGGGTGGCAGTCGAGGCCGGGTGCCTCGACGACCTGGTCCACATGCGCAGCTTCTGGCGTTCGGGACATGGAACGTCACCTCGCTGGGGGGGAAGGAGCCTGAGCTTGTGCGGGAGGTTGAGAGATACCGGCTAGATATAGTCGGGCTCACCTCCACGCACAGCTTGGGTTCCGGATCCCAACTCCTGGAGAGAGGCTGGACTCTCCATTTTTCTGGAGTTGCCCGCGGGGAGAGGCGGCGGGCTGGGGTGGGTTTGCTCATATCCCCCCAGCTCAGCCGTCACGTGTTGGAGTTCACCCCGGTGGACGAGAGGGTCGCGTCCCTACGCCTTCGGGTCGGGGACAGGTCTCTCACCGTTGTCTCGGCCTACGGGCCCAACATCGGTGCAGAGTACCCGGCCTTCTTGGAGTCCCTGGGAGGGGTACTAGATAGTGCTCCGACTGGGGACTCCACTGTTCTGCTGGGGGACTTCAACGCCCACGTGGGTAACGACAGTGAGACCTGGGAGGGAGTGATTGGGAGGAACGGCCTCCCCGATCTGAACCCGAGTGGTGTTCTGTTATTGGACTTCTGTGCTAGTCACGGTTTGTCCATAACGAACACCATGTTCGAGCACAAGGGTGTCCATAAGTGCACGTGGCACCAGGACACCCTGGGCAGGAGGTCGATGATCGACTTTGTAGTTGTGTCATCTGATCTCCGGCCGCGTGTCTCGGACACTCGGGTGAAGAGAGGGGCTGAGCTGTCAACTGATCACCACCTGGTGGTGAGCTGGATCCGCTGGCAGGGGAGGAAGCCGGTCAGACCTGGCAGGCCCAAGCGTGTCGTGAGGGTCTGCTGGGAACGTCTGGCGGATCCCTCTGTCAGTGGGGTCTTCAACTCCCACCTCCGGAAGAGCTTCACCCAGATTCCGGGGGAGGCGGGGGACATGGAGTCAGAGTGGACTCTGTTCTCCTCCTCCATTGTCGATGCGGCTGCTCGTAGTTGTGGCCGTAAGGTCTCTGGTGCCTGTCGCGGCGGCAATCCCCGAACCCGGTGGTGGCGCCCGGAAGTAAGGGATGCCGTCAAGCTGAAGAAGGAGTCCTACCTGGCCTTGTTGGCTTGTGGGACTCCTGAGGCAGCTGAGAGGTACCGGCAGGCCAAGCGTGCTGCGGCTCGGGCGGTCGCAGAGGCAAAAACTCGTGTCTGGGAGGAGTTCGGGGAGGCCATGGAGGAAGACTATCGGTCGGCCTCGAAGAGATTCTGGCAAACCATCCGGCGCCTCAGGAGGGGGAAGCAGTGCTTCACCAACACTGTTTACAGTGCGGGTGGGGGGCTGCTGACCTCGACTGGGGATGTCGTCGGGCGGTGGAAGGAGTACTTCGAGGACCTCCTCAATCCCGTCGTCACGTCTTCCAATGAGGAAGCAGAGGCTGGGGGCTCGGAGGTGGGCTCGCCCATCACCGGGGCTGAAGTCACCGAGGTGGTGAGAAAGCTCCTCGGTGGCAGGGCTCCGGGGGTGGATGAGATTCGCCCTGAGTACCTTAAGTCTCTGGATGTTGTAGGACTGTCTTGGCTGACACGTCTCTGCAACATCGCGTGGCGGTCGGGGACAGTGCCCCTGGATTGGCAGACCGGGGTGGTGGTCCCTCTCTTTAAGAAGGGGGATCGGAGGGTGTGTTCCAATTACAGAGGAATCACCCTCCTTAGCCTCCCCGGTAAGGTCTACTCCAGGGTGCTGGAGAGGAGGATCCGGCCGATAGTTGAACCTCGGATCCAGGAGGAACAATGCGGTTTTCGTCCTGGTCGTGGCACACTGGACCAACTCTATACCCTCCGTCGGGTGCTTGAGGGTTCATGGGAGTTCGCCCAACCATTCCACATGTGTTTTGTGGACCTGGAGAAGGCGTTCGACCGTGTCCCTCGTGGTGCCCTGTGGGGGGTGCTCCGGGAGTATGGGGTCCGGGGCCCTCTGTTAAGGGCTGTCCGTTCCCTGTATGACCGCAGCAGGAGCTTGGTTCGCATAGCCGGCAGTAAGTCAGACCTGTTCCCGGTGCGTGTTGGTCTCCGCCAGGGCTGCCCTTTGTCACCGGTTCTGTTCATTACTTTTATGGACAGAATTTCTAGGCGCAGCCAGGGGCCGGAGGGTGTCCGGTTTGGGAGCCTCAGAGTCTCATCTCTGCTGTTTGCGGACGATGTTGTTCTGATGGCTTCAACGAACCAGGACCTCCAGCACGCTCTGGGGCGGTTTGCAGCCGAGTGTGTAGCGGCCGGGATGAGAATCAGCACCTCCAAATCCGAGGCCATGGTTCTCCACCGGAAAAAGGTGGCTTCCCCTCTTCAGGTCGGTGGGGAGTCCTTGCCTCAAGTGGAGGAGTTCAAGTATCTCGGGATCTTGTTCACGAGTGAGGGACGGATGGAGCGTGAGATCGACAGACGGATCGGTGCGGCGTCAGCAGTGATGCGGTCGCTGTATCGGTCTGTCGTGGTGAAGAGGGAGCTGAGTCGGAGGGCAAAGCTCTCGATTTACCGATCGATCTACGTTCCCACCCTCACCTATGGTCATGAGATTTGGGTAATGACCGAAAGGACAAGATCGCGAATACAAGCGGCCGAAATGAGTTTCCTTCGCAGGGTGGCTGGGCGCACCCTCCGAGATCGGGTGAGGAGCTCAGCTACCCGGGAGGAGCTCGGAGTAGAGTCGCTGCTCCTTCACGTCGAAAGGAGCCAGCTGAGGTGGCTCGGGCATCTGTTCCGGATGCCTCCTGGTCGCCTCCCGCGGGAGGTGTTCCAGGCATGTCCTAGTGGGACAAGGCCTCGTGGAAGACCCAGGACACGGTGGTGGGACTATGTCTCCGAGCTGGCCTGGTGTCGCCTCGGGGTCCCCCCAGAACAGCTGGAGGAGGTGTGTGTGGATCGGGAAGTTTGGGCATCTCTGCTGAGACTGCTGCCCCCGCGACCCGGCCCCGGATAAAGCGGAAGAAAATGGATGGATGGATGGAGAAAAACGTTGGCTGTGTCTGAATAGCGCACAGCATAATGGGCACGGCGAGTCGTGAGGGTGTGTCCGAATAGCCGACAGAATGGGTGCACTTTAACCCCGGCCCTACCCAGCCCAGTGCCTGGTCTAACTTGTTTTTGGGACCGAGCTCAGCCCTGGGTCAAAACACTGAACTACTAATAACATGACATGAACAGACTCCTGGCCTCTGATTGGCCAGAGGACAGCCCTCACTATTAGCATCGAGGTCAGGGGTCTCCAAGAAAATTTGCCGGGGGACACAGTGTATTGCCGGGTTTATAAACAAAAGCTCCAGTAAAATACCAATATAATTTACCACGTGATTATAATGTGTTGTTTATATTCTGATCTCTTCTTATGTCACTGCCCTCTGCTGGACACGTGTGGAATTCTTTCCTTTCTTTATCTTGTGGCTGGAGTGAGCATTCTGGTTATTTCTTTAAAAAAATCATAACTCTACACAGGAATGGGCTAGAGACTTACCTTTATTTATGTTTTACATTGTCAGGAATTTGTGCTCTATAAGTCAGGGGCCAGATTGATACAGGATTTAATATGTCACAACATCATACACCATTGAAAACGGTGATGTTTCCGATTATAGCATTTAGCAGATGTTAGTACAACTTTAGCTGGTGGTATAATATCTGCATGTCGCTTACCTTCATAGTTTGTCTTTTAGCTTTTTTTTCCCGTAGTATTTGCCTTGGCACCTCTGAGTAATTCCCTAAACCCCACCAAAAGGCATTATTTGTCCACCTTATAAAACATTTCATCGTTGTTCTGTGTCCTTCAGTAATGTGTATTCTAGCGTGTGCAGCTGTGCGAGCGCCGCCCACAACAACTGCAGTCCTTTGACAATGGAAATGCTCCACATGTGAAACCATCCAGGGGTTAAAGGTAAGGATGGACATTCGGACACAACTGTGATTTGTGTTAAAAGTTGCCATGAAATTGCAGTAATCATTTTGACAAGCAATGTACCTCAATTTGTTGATAGATAAAAGTGGTTAAGACTGCATCTAAGTACAGTAGAAGATGAAGACTGTGTATTTGGCTTTCCCTTCAAATCAATACGCAATTACCAACAGCCAAGTGTGCACAATGGTCCGAAGCTCCATGTGTTGAACTTTCATCCAATATTCATAAAAGCGCTGCAATATTCAAAAGTCAATAAATAATTCAAGATAATCCATTATGTATAGATTTGAAATAACTAAACTTCTACAGACGCCATAATTAACCCAAAGATAGAATTTTGATCTTTAAAAGTCAATCAGAGCACATTCAGTCGATAGTATCTCGCGCTATAGATTCACGCTGTTCTGATATAGGCTCTGTGCAGCTGTAGCTATTCTCCCCCAAGTCTGGCGGATTTTCCGAGACGCGCCGCATGCCACGGCAATTTACAAGTTCATTATTGCGCTATCACCGAGATTAATTATGCAGAAAATTCGTCATTTTCTTCACTCGAGTTGTCGTGT
The DNA here is from genome assembly GCF_951799975.1 of Gobius niger. NCBI lineage: Eukaryota > Metazoa > Chordata > Actinopteri > Gobiiformes > Gobiidae > Gobius > Gobius niger. The sequence continues at coordinate 9,042,291 of NC_136874.1, forward strand.
GCTCGGCTTAAGAGAAGTGAAGGGATGAGACAAAAGTGAGCAACCAATACTTGATGAGAGGTGTCGCGAGAAAGACAAAGAGAATGTTATCTTACTCCAATCATGTGACTTGCCATATACTCGCCTCTCAGCCAATCACGTTTGAAGGCATTTAATAATAATAATAATAATAAGTGCATCAGACTTATATAGCGCTTTTTTGGACACTCAAGAGAAAAAAGCCAGTTCGAAGAGGTGTGTTTTGAGTACTGAAGTTGAGTCTGAGTTTCTGATGGGCTGTGGGAGTGAGTTCCAGAGGGTGGGGGGGGGCGGCGATGGCAAAGGCTCGGTCCCCCAAGGTCCGGCGGTTAGTGCGGGTGATGGGAGTGGGGCGGTTGGAGGCGGCGGACGGGTTGGCGTTGCTGAAGGAGCTCGATGAGGTAGGGCGGGGCCAGGTTATGGAGGGACTTGTAGGTGAGGAGGAGGAGCTTGTATTGAATGCGATATCGAACGGGTAGCCAGTGGAGCTGTTGGAGGACGGGGGTGATGTGTTCTCTGGACCGGAGGGGGGTAGCGGAGTTCTGGATGTATTGCAGTTTTTGCAGATGAGTGGTGGGAAGTCCGTAGAGGAGGCTATTGCAGTAGTCGAGTCTGGAAGTGATGAAAGCGTGAATGAGGATTTCAGCTGTTGAAAAGGGAGGGGCGGATGTTGCGGAGGTGGAAGAAGGATGTCTTAGTGATGTTGTTGTGTTTTGTATGAGAAGGTTGAGTCCAATATGATGCCATGGTTGCGTACAGAGGGCGATGGGTGACAATGTGACCGTCCATGAGGTGGGTAATGTTCTGGACAGAGGGGAGGAGACATTTGGAGCCGGTAAAAAGGAGTTATTTTATTATTTTATTTATTGCTGTTGAGTTTGAGAAAGGCCCCTCCTGGAAACGCCACCGTAACGTAGTGGAGGGGTTCGAGCGCCCGAATGATCCTGGGAGTTCTGTTGTCGGGGGGTTCGTGCCCCTGGTAGGGTCTCCATTGGCAAAGAGGTCCTAGGTGACGGGTCAGACAAAGATAGAGTTCAGAAGAAACCAACAGGCCCGGTTAGAATCATGAGGCCCACCACCTGCAGGAGGAGCCATAAGGGGCTGGTGCAATGTGACGGACAAGTGGAAGAAAATGGATGGATGGATGGATGGATGGATGGATGGATGGATGGATGGAGTTTGAGAAAGTAATTGTCCAATCAGGTTTTAATATCGGAGATGCAGTCAGTGATGGTGACTCAATCGCCTTTTTCACCAAGCAAAAGAGTCTCCAAAATCAGGTCATAAGCACACAAACTCAATGTGTGTCCAAAAACAAAACAAAAATGTCCATTTGCGCGACACAATGTGGAAAACTATCCAATCAGCAAAGGTCATCCAAAACAGATGACCAATGAAGGCACATACTTAGCAAACAACTGCAGAACCGAACTGTAAGACTTCGTAAGACGCAGCATGGACGATCAGACTTTAAATACTTCCAACACTCTATAAATCATTCCCGTGCCAATACGAGGACGCCTTTATGACATTGACAAACGCATAATTCCGACCACGACATGTTTATTTTCCATCATTGCGGGCGGTAAACTTTTTAGCCGGGCGCGGTGTTTACGGAGTGCCTGTGAATGCAGCGCTTAAGTGGGCTAGATTATATTTATCCGAGCCGGAAGTGTCATTCATTTATTTGTCTGCAAGCACATTAGCGTCAGCTCCAGTAAAAGCCCCAGCCAGTTCACGCAGCGTTCGGTGGCACGATGGAGCTTTGGCACTTAAAAAGACCCACTCCTTGAGCTCTGGTGGCGGCAGTGGGAAATATTAGATGATGATATAATTATATGTCTTTTGCAACTGTTTATTTATGCTAAAACAGCACTTCCACATCAATGGAACATCGGGGTTTGCTAATTGAGATCAAGTTGGTTCAAGTTATAATCTTTATGTCTGCGCACAAACAACAATCAGGATGAAAGTTTGCGGGATGTTTACAGATTTCACAAGTTGTGGTCGAGATTTTCAAAGACAAATAGGAATTTTTGTGTCCATCTTCAGCATTCTCCGTGAGCTGAATATGTAACGAAACAAACCACAAATCCAGATGGTTAAAACACAGAAATCACAGGGACGTTGTTAGCAATCTGAGCCCGGTCCTTTCAAATGGATACATCTGTTAGCCAACTGCTTCCCGGATGCAAATTTTGATTGGCAAGTCGCCGACATTGGCAGCCAATGATAAGCGGAGCTCCAACCATGACTTCACCTCAACAAAACAACGGTAGCTTAAACTAATTCAAACTAACCTGACCCTAATCCTAACCTTAAGGATAGTGGAGTTTACAAACGGTGTCTTTCAGGCGTTAGTACGAATCTGACCAATCAGGGAGTCGATAGGCAAATGTGGCCTTGAGCCTTCTACCCCCATCCATATGAATAGTGAAGCCAGTCCCTTGATTAAAGTATGGTTTAGGTAAGTCATGATTTCTGTGGTTTCTCCATAATTAACATATGATAAATTGATGATGTGTTTACGCCTCCACAAAAAGCAGAAACTCAACTTACAAGGATGTTAAGTAAAATCTCAAAAGATATGTCCATTCATTAATGATTTCTTACTCAGTTATGACATCACCTAAATGTGGTCGATGGGTTGACAACAACTAAACAGATCAAGTCACTCTTCTAAAAGTGTGTTTTACCTGGTTGAATAAATTGTTAGTTATTTTTAATTGTTAATTATTTGGGACTGATGGCTAATGCTAACGGCTATTGGAAAAAGTAGGGTGACCAGACGTCCCAATTTACCCGTGACAGTTCCATGTCGCCTTGGATTTCTCCGAAACCATTTATTTGTCCCAGTTTTGCACACGCTCTGTCCCAGTTTTTTCCCAGTGTCAAGCAGCGTTTTTCATATTACTTCTGGCCATCTGTGGATCAAACATGAAGCTTCCATAGCAAATGAAGCAATATAAAAGCTCAAAAAATGTCTATGGTCCATTTAATCTACATTAGACTTTTACAAACAATTTTACTGTTGAATCCTAGGGGAAGAAGTCACTTTTTACCTCCAGCCACAAATTCCCATTGTGTCCCTGTTTTTGATGTGGTACATCTGGTCACCTTAGGAAAAATGCATTGATCAGGCTGGCAAACGCTGAAAAGTTCACTGCACTAGCTGGTTTGGTAACTAGTAGACAGTTGCGTCATTATTCTCGAACGGTGCTTCTCCTTTTTTATTTATATGGCTGAAAAATCCAAAAGAAAATATAACCTACAAATAAATACGGCTTCTCTTAACAGCCACTCTTCCCCTAGTGCAGGACCTGTTGCACCATATCTCTGAGCAAAACAAACTCAATTGCCTTTAAGTGCCACACGCCCCTTGAGTCACTTTTAAGCCTAATTACAGCCAAATATCAGATTGTGCATTCAATTAAAGGCGGAGGTGAGAGAGGGAAGTCGTGGAGAGGTGCTGAAGCGGGCGAGCGAGGCACACAGTCGTGAAGCCGTATCGAGAGAAGATATATCTGCTGCTATTTTTGTAAGGTGAGTCTTTAGCGGCGCGATGACAAACGGCTTTCGGCGCGTCAAAGTGGCCACCGGGGAGCGCTGTGCTATTTCATGATTTCTTTGACCCTGGCAGTGAAGAAGTGGAAGAAAAGAGACTGACTTTCAGACAGGATGACAAAAGACTGTTGGATAATACCGGACCATGGAACTAAGAGAGTTTTGATAGAGAAACAGTTCCTGTCCCATTTACAAAGTTTTGAAGAATGTGATGACGGTTTAAAAGAGTATATGCTACATGTTGTGTTATTCTGTGATATAGGCCAAAAACTGTCCACCTGGATGTAACAGTTATTATCTAATTGGTCAGTTTCTCGGTTCATGCTACACTATAGCCGTGGTTACACATAACACGCTTATGTACTGCACGGCTTGGTCAAAGTACTTGCCTTGTCAATCTACTCTACCTGTACGCAAGAGGTTTTCCACTTAATAAAGGACCGCAGTTGTTGTAGGCAGCGCTTCCATAGACGTGCACGCTGGAATACACATTACTGAAGGAACAAAAGTCAAAACGACCTGAAAAGTTTTTTGTAAGCCGTTATGAGAACAGGCTGGGTAGAGTGGAAAGATGCTATGTGCCCATAGAATGAGCTGACTACCTGAACATCCTGAATGATAGGTTATTCCATCAGTGTATGTCTTCTTCCCTGATGGCACAGGCAGATGACAACGTCTGGTTTCATTGCGCTCACGTCGTGAAAGTGAGGTTCTGGGCGCATTAGACATGACCCACAGCAGAGTCCAGACCTTAACCCTGTTGAGAATCTGTGGGATGTGCTGGAGAGGGCTTTACACTGTGGTCACGCTCCCCCATCATCAATGCAAGACCTTGGTGAAAAATGAACACAACACTGGATGGTTTCCCATTGCAGAAACTTTGCTGAATGGACACGAAAGGGAAACATGCTGTAAACAAAGACAGTCCAACAAAACTTTTTATTCGGTCAGGTAGCTTGCATTAGTAGTTTGGGGGCTGCGGCCTGAAAAGTGTGAGGCATCAGTGGCCAGTATTGGAATTGTAATACACCGTTAGGATCACATGTTCGCTGTCACTCCTTTAGTCCTCGACCTGCGCTATAGAACACATTTCCCTAAACATACCGACATGGCTGACGAAGTAATCAACAACATCAGCGTGAGGAAGAAACAGACAGGTATTAATCCGCTCGGCTCTGCCCAGCATGACTTTGTTGATTCTTGATACTAACCTCAATCTTTCAAAGACACTTGGAAATCAATTTGTTCTCGAGACGCGCTCACCTCTTCGGCCACCTTTTGATTGGCTCAAAATTCCCATTGATCGCTCCGAGAGGCCCGGGCCCGACCGCCTTCGCCGCAGCCTTGAGTGAGATTATTGGATTTGGATCGGCTTGTTTATTTTATTTTTTTTATGTCTTTACTTGCAGCTACAATCATCGGCATTTATTGACATGGAAAATTGAATCAAATTACAGTAACTTCTTGGCATTTTGTCTTATCCACATGGCAACGCGCCAGGCTACGGTTCATTTGGATTCCAAGCGCTACAGACGATTTACAAATTACACCCACATTTTTTTTTTGGGGACTGTTCAGGCTGTTGTCGTGTTCTGGGGCGAGACAAGAGCCCGACGGGATTTTGACTGCATGTGAATGAGGAAAATGGCAGATTGGCAGGGATTTGACCAAAAATGGGCTTAAAAAATGGGCTTAGATTTGCATATCCATGTACTTAACCGTAATACACTACACAATAGCAGCTCTATAGGCCCTCTACCACAATATACTGGATTCCCTTAAACTGCTTTGATTGGAGTGCACAAAAACAAATGAGCAGGCTTTGGAAAAAAAAGAGAATATATTTCCAAACACAACCCCCCCCCCATTTGGAAAAATCAATACTTTCGGAGATTAATTTATCGCCGGCTTAAAAGCTAAGCACATTACAGCTCGCCATTAGAAATTACGAGCGGCTGGGCTGACTCACTCTCCAAATCTTTTCTCCTTTTTTTTTTTTCCTTTTCTGTTGGTCATTTTGGGACACTGGGTAATAGAGTCATTTGTGATTGTAATTGCGCTATACATGCCGTTCAAGCCCAGAGAGTTCAATGTATGTTTCCTGCATCTACTCGGCGCTAATCGGTCTTGATTACTCGGCGATAAGACACCGGCGCAAATGCACAATTGTCTTAATAAGCCTGATTGCCTCTGATTTGGGCGCGCGGCGATATCGCTGTGTTTGGGAAGATATTTAATTCATGACACTTGGTTGGGGTTAAATCAATTATTATGAGAATTACCTTCCCTGATTAGGCTGGTTAAAAAGCCCTTTCGACTCATCCGCCGAGCAGGAAATGTGGAGGGGAAATGAGTCTTCGAAACGAGGCAGAAACGGGACGAACTCGGAGCGGGTCCAGGACTGTGGATGGAGCATTTGAGTGACAGTGTTCGGCTTATATAATGGTAATAAACGGGAATGGAATGTGGAGTCCTGAACACATGGGATGGAAAGGAAACTTATTCACATGAGATGTAGATCTTCAGAGGCACAGCTGTAGATATACACCTGTGCCAATGTACTCTCTACCAGCATTCATTCATTTGATACTAAAAGTGGCATCGAAGCTAGATAATCATTTGAGCAGGTATGGATACTTTCTGTCTCCATACCTGCATAATTTTAGCATTTCATTATGAATATTGCAACCGAAAAGGCAAAACACTTTCAGTAATTAGAGACCAGAGAGAACAAATTACAATATGTTTTGGAGAACTATATAAAACCAACTAAACTAATATACTGTTGAGGGTGCAGATGGAAAAAGAGACAAAACTTTCCTCGATCAAATACAGTACATACATTTTAAATCAGAATAGTATATAACTTTAAACTATAAGACTATAAGGGCATGAGTAAGAAGATTAAAATAAACTATGGTAAAGACATCAACAATGGCATAGAACAACAGCGTGAGTGTATTTACAGAAGTGCATTAAAGCAGTACTAAGTAACACATATCCCAAGCATCGTAACATGTTACGTTTTTTTACTCATTCATTTTTTTCGTGAGAGTAAATACTACGCTGACAGAAAAGACAAAGGGACAGAGGGATATTGTACATCCAATTACACAATGGAGGACATTTTTTTCCCTCATACATGGCTGTAAATACTGTTCAAGTGGTGCTTGCCCGCAGTTACCTCTGCCTGTTAGCAAGTTAGCTTCTTCGTGATTCTTTTAGTGTGTATTGCTCCTCCGAGTCGGAAGCAGGGAAAGCTGCAAGTGTGATTTTCTGACCAGAGACACCAGGGGGAGATGAAAGACCCCCCAATCATCCCATTAACACTTGTATTACCCCAGAAGGACTACGAAAAGGATTTATTACGGCAAACAAGTTACTTAGTACTGCTTTAACCCTTTAATAGTTCGCTCAACCGTTTGGCAGAGCACACTTTATTGAATCATGTGTTGTTTCTAATTCTGCCTATCGCTACCATTCGATTCAAAATATCCAGTTTAGACTTGTATAGGTTGGGGTTGGACTAGTTTGGACTGGTTTATTCTTGTTTTGAGCCGGTTTGGGCCGGCTCCAACCTAGCTTGTACCGGTTTAGAGCAATTTTGTACAGGTTTGGACCGGTTAAGAGAAGTTTATATTGGGTTGGACCAGTTTGGACCAGGTTTTGACTGGTTTATGCTGGTTTTGGCAGGTTTAGAGCAGTTTTTTTTTACTGGTTTAAAGGCGGTTTAGATTGGTTTTGACCAGGTTTAGATCAGGTCTGGCTGGACAGGTTTGTGCTGGTTTAGATCAGACTTAGACTGGTTTAAGGCAGGTAACCCAGAGGTCTAAAAAAAGCCATTGTGTTGCACAATTGTTGACACATAAGCAGCTCAACACTGAGGGACCGAGGAATTTGACTTGACATGGAGTACGCTGGTCTCTAAACAGATTAATTAAGCCTGGATGCAAGTCTCACAGCACCAGCGCTATTGCCAGGTTTTACAATCCTCTATAATACGCTGCAAACACCCTGGGTCTGCTCTTTCCCCAAATGTCTGCAAGGCGTGCGGTTATGAAGAAGAAAAAAAATAGGTATAGTTCTTTTGAATGAACAATTTAAACAATTAAAAGTGTTCTCCGTCTTTTCTCATAAGAAAGATGTGGAAAATGTGCCTATATTTTCAAGAAAGCCACAAGAGTTTTAACATGTATTAAATCCACTCTTGACTGGAGTATGGTAACATAGTGAAAGTCCAATTCAGTAACATCTTGAGGCGTATGAGTTTGAATGAGAAATTGCATATTGATCTCGTCGCCCAATTATTAGCTTACAAACACCCTCTCATTTGGGATCAGTCCATTGGCCTTTCCGGGTGGGCCTCAATAATGTCTTTGACCTATTTGTCTATGTCACACGTTCACAGCCCTCGGTCATGGTTGGATTCTGGTTCTATAAATGATTAGCTCAGGATGAATCACTGATGCCCGCTGTCAAACATCTGCTCTGTGGGTGGGGGCGTCTAACACAAGGACTTTCTTATTTACTGTGCCAAGTCCAAGCATTTGTGATGCACGCTGCAGTGTGCTGATCTCAGCGTTGGTCAAATCAATAGACAGGAACACTTTTTCTTTTATTTGAACGTCTCTACTTGTGTTTTCTCAAAGTCTGGCTCTTGGATTATACCTGTGATCGTTCAGTGCATTCAGGTAGTTGGCCTGGCAGTGTATAATGAGGCTATTTCATTTTTGAACCCCATGAGGTCCAAGCTCCCGCCATCTAAAACTTGAGTTTTCTGACATAACTTTAGAACAGAAAGTGAAAGAGACTTGTGGTCTTTTGTGTTGGAATCTAGAAATTTCAAGCGTTTCAAGTACTCCTCCCTGGTTCTTCTATGCCCCTGGGGAGCCATGTAACATCGCAGTGAAAATTCAAGAATTTACTTCAGAAGTAGAGGTTCCTCCTCCAATATAACTGTTGTGCACATGTTTCATGATTGTACATGTTCTGATTTTTTAGTTTTTATTTGAAAACAGGCAGAAACCTCCCTCTCTTTTGGTACAGCTACATGGTTTTGTTTCTGCGAACTACATTTGTGGTTTCCGTGCCTCTTGCTGAATACTTTTGGACGTCTTTGTGGGGTTTGGTGGATTCTTTTTTAACTGCAGAGAGTCCATGATGGTCCTGAAAAAGCAGCTTTATAAAAGTAAACAGTTCGCTTATCAGCTAAACCCATTGAAGACCTACACATTTCTTCTTCTGAGACACTGAAGAGGCACCAAGAGTCCCCACACCTGCAGCACAGTGGAGGCGTCACAAGAGGAGCTTCAGGAAACAAGGAAGTTACAAACGAGGAGGTATCCGGGCGAGGCTCACAACTAAGCCACACACAACTTCTATTGCTCTGGCTAATGGACTGGAGAATAAACCAGATAAAACTGCTAAGCTCTTCCCAAAAGATGGTGAAAGACTGTTGTGGAGCGGAGGGAGCTGTGCAGGAGGAAGGAGGAGGTGGAGCTGACCAGTGCAGGACACCATGCTCTGAAACAGAGACAAACCTAGGCGGTGCACCGTGTCAGAGGATCAGAGGAAACTGGAGGCAGCCAGCCAGGTTTCCTGGATAGAATGCAATTTTGGGCCAAGAAAAATTCAGAAAAAGGCTTAGTGTATGTGCGCTAGAGAAACACACAGAAATATAAATGGAAATTAATAAATGAATAATATTAACTCATTTGTTCTTTTCTTTTTTTTCTTATGGAGGGTGGTTCAAGCTTGTCAAGGGCACCAAATTGGCTAGTGCCGGGCCTGACAAAAAGCGATCCTCTAAATATTTCTAAATGAGTTTTTTAGTTCAAAGTACAATATGTTTGCAGCTAGCCCACACTTCCCTACGCCCTGATTCCCTGAGCCAAAGTCTGCACTGATGTTCCCCTAATTGACAGTGAATAAAGAACTCCTCTCAATGGGCTTAAAAGGCTGCTTTGGAGACGACTGCGGTGCAATACATTTGTGGGATATGGTTTCAGGCCAAAAAAGAAAAATAAGGCATTTTGTCCCAGATGCAACTTCTGTGATTGCTTTTGTGAAGATAACGTCTGCATTTAAATGTACAGCCAACCCAACAAGCTGCCTTCAGATAAAAGGATTTATGTTCCCATAATTGGCACACCGCATTATAAATCAAAACGAGCCTCGGATTTCTGCAAATACCGTTGAATACCATTGAAACCGATGTGGATATGATGGCACTGCATTGTGTCACTGGTTAGATCAAACGTGCTTCAAAATGAAATTAGAAATGTACAAATTTTACTGAGGCAGAAAGGCCAAGGCAAACTTTAAAAAAGGCTGTTCATTTCCAAACCAACAACGTGGTAAGAGAGTAATAATGAGAGTAATATGTTTGGAATGATGATACCTCGCTTTAATAAAGAATTCACTCCGTCTAAGAGATTTTTTTTTTTTTTTTGATTAATCACACATTGTGTGAAGATCTGTGTTAAATGTAGTATTTTCCATTTGAGAAGCTAAGTAGTCCTTGTGTATGACATTAACTATAAACAAAAATCATTCTAAAGTAATGCAATACATTCAATGAGTATTAAAGCTGCACTATGTAACTTTTTATGTGGAAAAATGACTTGATATTAGCATGTATTTGACCATTTAGTGACTCAGTGGCGTTATGGGTGCAGCATGGCACCTTTGCTTTCCCTCACAGTGGCCTTTATGACGCTCCAGAATCAATTGCTCTGGGGTTTCTGGCCTGTTTCTGGTGCGAACCCCTAGAAACAATTATAACTCACCCATAACGCCACCGAGTCACTAAAAGGTTAAATGCGTGCAAATATTAAGATTTTTTTTTTCACCTAAAAAGTTGCATAGTGCACCTTTACACTGACACGAGGTACACATGCAAAGTCCACCAGAGCACAGAGAGGGCCCCCAACTCACATCCTCGCCTGGGGCCAACGGGCACCCTCGCTACGCCACTGCTGATGGGATACTTCCATACTACATGCTACAAAAAACCTTGCAAACCATCCACCAGCCTCCCTCCTCAAGCTCATTAATTTCAAAGATCAAAATCCCCATATTGCCGCTCTTGCCGTTCTCAAAGTCGATTGTAGCGGTATCATAATCAGCACATATTTTCTCTCCCGACGCTTTACAAAACGGCGAACAGGTTGGCTGCCGTCTCATGTTTCGCAAATGAGCTTATAGCCCTTGTGATGTCGCTCGAATTCGGAAAGTGCTCTCCACGCTGTAAGCAAAACACATTCAATTGTCTTCCGGGCATAACAACTCCTGCATGTGTGTCTGTGTGTGTGTGTGTCTTTGGCCGACGGTGATGCCAAGAAAGTCCTGTTTGGTGGCTGTAGCTGGAACGCTTTGGAACGGGAAACTTCCCCCCCAAACTCTGCGTCGATCAGGCAAATTAAAGCTGGGTATATCTCTCTGCCAGACAGCTATCACTACTGTATTTGTTTTGCAGGTTGTCAAGCTCTGTCCTCTGGGAGCTGTACCTTCTCCCTGTTCTGTTGCCGGGCGAGGAAAAAAAGTGTACAGCTGCAAAAAAGTGTGGTTTCTTTTTAGCCCGCAGATTATTTTGGGGGGAGTTTGGTAAAGCTTGCATCCCCGCAGCTTCCAATGCACCATGAACAAGTCTGAGACGGCACAGAAATGATTGATGAGAGGCTTACAGTGGGAACTCTCCGGGGTGTTTTGCTACAAGAGTCGACCTGAAATTAAAAACTAAGGGAGGCCTGCCCCCTTCCCCCGGTTACTCGCAGTCTCTTGGACGCGCGTGTCGTCGCACTGTAGTTGCGAACAATAACCAGAAAGAAAAGTTTAACCCAAGTTCAAAGCCTTCTCCTTTGCTGGAAGCGCTCCAGAGTGGATGTTTCTTACATTAGGCGGCGGTCTCAGAGGTCACTGCAGTGGGTTTACAACAAATAGGCTTTAGTAACCGGTCTTGACAATGTCTTACCAGAGACACAAATGAAGATTGAATTGGCTGTGGACTGAGGGCACACACAAAGACCAGACAGGTACGTATCAACTCGTCTAAGCTCAGGTAGGAACATATCCAGCAAAACAGCAGGAAAGTGGCTGCTGGCAAGAGATTCAAAGATGACTCTAAACTACGTGAATCAATCTGGAGGTATTTGTTTCAGGAGGGAATGACACTCTAACAAGATAAAAAGCTAATTTTTGCATAATATCCCACCCCTTTAAGATATATTTTACTGTCCCCGTAGGGAGATGTGTCCTCTGCATTTGACCCATCCTTTGACGCCACTGGGACGACCCTTAAGGAGCAGTGGGCGAGGGCAGTACAGCGTCCAGGGACCCATTTCCAGATGTGGAGGCAGGCTGATGGTCTGAATCACCTGGCTGGAGGATTCACCGATTGTACATGTTTTTAGTGGTAGAGGAAACCAGAGCACCTGGAGGAAACCTGCACAGACACAGGGAGAACATGCAAACTCCACACAGAAAGGCCCCGTCCAGGTGGGAATCGAACCCGGGACCTTCTAGCTGTGAAGCACGAGCGCTGACCACTGAAAAAGAAAAATATCACGAAAAAGATCACGCACTCTGGTCTTTGGTTACTGTGGCATTGTTTCAATAAGCTTCTGCAATGTGAAAAGTTCTCGTGTTGCATTCATTTTTCACCAAGATCTTGCATCAATGATGGGAGAGTGTGACCGCTGCACAAAGCCTTCTACAGCACACCCCAAAGACTGTCAATGGGGTTAAGATCTGGACTCTGCGGTGGCCAATCTAAGTGTGAAAATGGTGCTCCCTGAACTTGTTTTTGTCACAATCAAAGAAACATCTGTCTGAATCGTCTCTAAAGTGTTTTCCCAAAGTCATTTTCCCCAAATCCTGAAAATATGACTTTGGGTAAGTACGCGCCAAGGCCGACAAATGTGAATTTGCTCCTTAGCCGTGCACAGAACTCTGAAGCACGATCCACATGGGTTATTGGAAGCTTTTTGCACATATCTGAAGTCCTTTAAGTTTTAAGCAGGCGAGTTGCGAGTGGCAGAGTGTCAGCGGATGGGACGGGAACAGAATAAATTATGAAAGGATCAGTCAGATCGCAGGCAGACACCTGTGCTAATGAAATAAGGCTGAGGAAATGTAAATCAATAATTTAATCAGTTAATGCTCTGACATCCAACTCAAGGTGAAATTCTCACCAAGCTGTCAACCATACACCCACACTAATTCTGCATTTATCACTGTCGCCTGCTGTTTCTTCTGCTGATGGATGTAATGCAGACTTGTAAATTCAGCCAAAGTTGAATTCATGCCCTGAGTAAAGAAGGAAATGATGGGATCGTACACTCAACCTCTCAAACTCCAACGATCAGTGGTCTTCAAACTCCTGCTCCCCTTATCTCTATAACTTGTGACAAAGGCTGATGGGTCTAAAAGTGTCTTACAAGTCTGCAGACAGCATGCGGGAGCTATAAACCGTTGAAATATTCATGAAAACTTCCCGATTGCATTTCATCATTACAGTTCCCCAAACTTGCAAAAACTGCAAACCTAATAAATTCACAAAAAAACATTACATACGCGCTGCTTTTAGAGCAGTGGCCCATTTCCCAACCAATATAATTAATTGCATTGAAGTTATAATAAACGCCAGGGTTGTAACTTTGTCTAAATACATTTAAAAAAAAAAAGCTCACAGAGAAGGTAAACAACGTTCTGCAAAGTCTCTATTTCAATTAGTGCTGCCGAGATAAGTGAAAGCGCAGGCACAATGCTGCAGCCCCGGAGCGGTACTCACAGGAAACAAATACACTTCCTGGAATTATACCTCTTTTACACAAACAATACCAGTGGCCTCTAAAAATGTAGCGTTGACTGTGCAGCCCCGCGCACTTATCAGAGTCTAGTGAATGCATTAAAACTAAGGGGAGACTCGGCAAAGCAATTAATCTTTGCTACTTCCCTACCTTGTTTAAATTATCCTTCTACAGGCGCGAACTCTACAAAACTGCTAATAAGGATTTGCAGACGCTAAGAGGATGCGTAACAAACTTTTTTTTGTAATGTGCCAATATGGGCAGCTTTTAGTAATAGGCAGCGAGAAGTAGTAATAGTGGTAGATGTAGTTTAAAAAAGACAGAGAGAGAAAGAATGGATAAGTTAAAGACCTTGTACCTGATCATTTCCATTTCAAAGACAAACTTCAGTCATGCTCCCAACTCATTCCCAACATACTGAGACGCTCTGGCGCTCATTTCTCTGAGAGAATCCACACGTGGCTGCGGAGGAAAACTCAGGCTTTTTGCTTTTCTGGAGAGACACAGACATGTCACTGACACATGACGGACAAAGAAACCGCTGTAGACTTTGTTGGAAGGGATGAAAGGTGCAGCAGAAAGAGAGAAAGCATCGTCTGAACTAGCCTGGTAAACCACACCCACCTATTTTCTGCGTGATAGAAGGTGGGTCTGGACACGCACGGTAAACAAGTGACTAATTGGCGGCTGAGGCCACTCGCTGCACTGCTATGTTGTGGTTCACTGACAAATCATGGATGACAAAACTAATCATGGATGAAGGAGTCGATGATTTTCTCATGCTCCTGATGATGATGCTCTCGTCTCAGTCTGAACTTCTGTTCTGGTCTATTCTCACAGGTCTGACCTTTCATCCATCCATCCATCCATCCATCCATCCATCCATCCATCCATTTTCTTCCACTTTTCTGTTTCCGGGTCGTGGGGGTAGCTGTTGGAGCTGCCCAAATCACATTGCACCAGCCCCTTATGTCTCCTCCAGGAGGTGGTGGGAAGGACGGCCTCACGATTAACCGGGCCTGTTGGTCTCTCATTAGGAGCTTCTGAACCGCTCTTTGTCTGACCCGTCACCTAGGACCTGTTTGCCATGGGAGACCCTACCAGGGGCACGAAGCCCCCGATAACAGAGCTCCAGGATCATTCTGGTGCTCAAACCCCAGGAGGGGAGGTCTGACCTACGTATCTAATTGTATCAATGATGAATGATTTTAATAAAGGTCGATCATGGTAATCGCGTGGTGCGTCTTAATCGAGGAGAATTGGCTAGTCCTTTGGCAATCTGGAAAAAAATATGGACGGTGTAGTGCCGGTCAGGTCAATCCCGGGGAAACACTCGGCCCAAACAAACAAACAGGAAGCACAGGATGGCACATGCGGCAGCCAGAGGAGAGGACCTGCTGAGTTTAAGAGGAAAACTATCCATCGCTGATTCTGCCGTCAAACTACTTTTCTAACTATTCTCAAGGGAACATTGTTAACGCGAAACCACATCTCCTGAACTGTGTGGCAATTTACGAGTTTATGACCCAGCCCGAGACCTTGCAGCCGCCCAGCTCCAACCGAACCAACCATGCAACACCCACACCCAACCCAAGATTAAAGCAAGTTTTGTTTCCTCCACACATTTCTATCATTTTCAGGGCATAAAAGGCAGTTAGTCTGGTGCAGGTACACAGGCTTCTCCCTTCAAAACCCAGACACAGCTAAAGAGCAGAAAAATGTCAACTATATAGGAATGGAGAAGGCAGATGGGAGATGTGCAGATGAAAAGACTGGATGGTGCACAGGAAGATGGCAACGATACGTTTGGCAATAATGAGGTGGTCTAAACAGCACTACACTGTGGGGCCCGTCTGCGTTCTCTGTCAAGTCTCGCTGTAAATCATCCGCCCATGTCTCTCGCTGTAATCATCTTGTCATGTAGAAGTTTGAGCAAAAATGCCACTTTGGTAAAAAGGATGTTGGAAATGTTTGCTCCCGCAGTCAGGGGAAAGAAGCGGTATGTGCTTTGGCTGAAAATACATTCTGTGAACATTTAAAGGCAGAGATATGAGGATTGAAGGTTACACGGGATCATCATTGCTTCGGAAAAAACGAAGATGAGAGGTATTCAACTGTTTCCCCCAAAAGTTGCCTCTTGCATCCAATAAAAAATAACTTGGTATTTGCGCATAATTTACCTTTTTGAGATCCCATTGATACATGAGTGGCTACCATGGTGCCTTTGCTTTTCATCACGGTGGCCTCTACAACGCTCCAGGGTCAATTGTCAGCAGCGGAACTACCAGATATTCTAAAAACAATTGATCCTGGAGCATCATAGAGGCCACTGTGATGGAAATACACACAGATAGAATTTTTTTTTTTCCACATGAAAAAGTACGACCTTTAAAGGACATATCCATTAGTGGCGTTGTTGGGCATAATGGCATTAGAAGGCGATGACTTTGGCTTGCTGTGTTCACCCTGTTTGAGAAAAGTAATAGGTATAACTGCATGGTTAGAACTTGCTGTAGTGGCTAGAGCCTCCTTTATAGCAAATACATTGAACTCATTCCTTGCTGCACATTTCTAGTCACAGTGGCCTCAAGGTGTCCGCAAACCATGGAGCTTTTGAATATGCATTGGAACTGGGATTAAGACGTGTTGTTTACCCACTTCGACATTACACGCATTGTTCTCAAAATCCTTTCAAAAACTTCTTGACAGCGAGGGCGGCCATCTTGCGTTGTAGAGTGCAGTGAACCGTGCACACAGGCCACAGATGTCTGGAGCGGCTCTGGGCAAGAGAGCTCCATTACCGATTGAACGGAACGAAGAGTGGAGCGTTTCGTCGCTTCAAACTTACAAACGGATGAAAAGATTTGAGGGTGTGATGTTTTAGTTCAAGTTAATAATCAAGTTATTTTAGTAGTTTGAGGGGTCAGGCTTGCATACACTTTTCCAAACTCCATCCGCGCCTCTTATCACCCAGCATTTTCTACTGACACAGACAAAAGGCAGTCCCCGAAGACCAATTATTTTAGCTTTCGCATTGGCAGCACACCCCGGCTATTAGTGTAGGCTTATGTGTTTTGTAAAAGCAGAGCGCAGAATGATGTGCCGCCTGGGCCTCCCCGTATTTGCATGTTTGACAGTGAAATTAGACAAGTATATACGGCTCCACTGTGGGAGTCGTGTGGTCCACAGACGAGCGTCGTAAAATGTCTGGATTTTTGTTTATGATGCAGCGGTGGGGTTTTGGTAACTCCTGGGTAACGTAATTCCGTCCTCATATGGAAATCTGGCCTCACATTTTTTCCGTACCGCTGTGGAGCGACCGGAGTGCAATGTCCAAGGACCTTTCGTAAGATCTTGATCCAGGGTCATAGTCAACAGTGACTAGTTTTTGAATGTACTTGAGGGACACCCACCTACTCATAAGAACACTTTGAAACACCGCACAGAAAGGCCCACACAGTCCACAAAGAGTGCTAACCATTCAGCCACTGTGTTGTGGATCACCTTTTATGAGAAGCCTTCTGAATTTCCCTTTGTGCTGCCAGTCCAGACTCTTTCAGCTTCACATAATTCCACCTTTGAGGGAACTTGACAGGGTCCTCAATCGGGCGGGAGTGACGTAACGCTCTTTTAACCTCTACAAGCAATAAAGCTTCTCAAAGACCCTCCATTTCCCCTCCGCTGCCATGGAAACAAATGTCCATATAGGTTTCCCAGAGCTGTGCATCAAGTGCCGGCACGCTAACGGGAAAGCAGACCTCAAATTGGAGGTCAATTATGTTGGAAGTTATCAGGCGCTTGAGTCCAGGGACAGTGTTGCCGTCACACAAGATAATAGCTGGCACTGACAGCTTGGTAAAAGTCATAGAGTACAGCACCGGGGCTATAATTTCTCGGCGGCTATATGCCAGCAGTGTCAGCTTGCATCTGTAAGGTATTCCAACAAGAAAATAGGGAGAAGCATTCGTATAGGTCAAAGAAAACAGTTCCCTTCTTTGAAATTCAGATAAACGGTTCTTGGCTTTTTTCCTGTGCACTTCTTATTTGATTTGTATATTTGGGTGGATGTTTTATTAAACATTACAGAGCTTTATTAATTTAAGGATATCCCTGCATATACCTTTACAGCAGCCTCTCGGTGTACTGTGTGGTTTCCTCGGAGACACAATTGCAATTATTGCAACTCGGCGCAAAAAAATCCATCTCGCGTGTCGATGTGTATCTACCTGACAATAAACAGGGCCATAAAGTTTACAGTTCGGTTTGTCTTACATTTAACAGTGGTGGAGGGGAAGCCTGTAAAGAATATAGCGACAGTCAATCACTGTAAAACGAGGTATTGGTAAAGCTGCTGCATTAGATCTTGTTTATTTCCCCCAGCGAGAGGAATAAACGAAATTATTTAAGGTTTAGAAGACCAAGAAATTCATTTAAGAGGTGCTTTTTGGCAGGTATTTGATAATAATTTCAAACAGATTTTGACCATACTTTGTTGGACAGAAAATGCCTTATGACCTTGGTCTTTCTTATTATCTGACAGAACTACTGTAAAAGTAATAGCAGTAGCAGTTGAAGTATTCCTTTTTCATTTGTATCAGGCTTTCTGTGAATGTCAGTGTGCATTTCTTTAATTCTTCAAGTCTCGTATCGTAATGCACATCATTGTCCTCGGTGTTGCTTCTGAGCACATAGGTCACTCTTTCCAATTCCCAACTAAGATCATTCGCGGATCGTCTCTCCCAGCAGTCTCCATCGCTTTTAGCATAACTTTCCAATGCCTTTTGTTGAACTACCCCTTTCCAACCACATCCCTCAAAGCTCAACTGATCTACTTCCACATCCGCAAAGTCTTCTTCGAGTGATCTCTTCAAGAGGTCAGCCCTTTTTCCGTGCCGTCATGCAGCAAAGCAAGCCACAAACCGACAGCGCGCGCTCATCCCGCCCTTGCGCTTCCACCCACGGCTGTTTAATTGAGCGCCTCTCGGCAGGTCCGCTCAGGTAGACGCCGGTCGGCTGTTGCAAAGTGCTGATGCTTCAGGAATGACTGCGGTGGACAGCCGGACGCTGGCCGTGCATCAATCAGCAGTGCGCGGATCATTATGGACAAACTGGAAGGACAGGCGCTGGGAGATGGACTTTTACTGAGGAGTGCGTGCAGTCGGGAAGATAAATTATTATGCCGCCACTCTGGCTTTGACTTACAATGTTGTGCGAGGTTCAAAGTGGACACGGAACTGCAAACTTTACCATAACATGATACGAATACAGTGCCTGGCTTACAAAATAGCAAACATCAAAAGTTCATGCTTTATTCATTTTGTTGGATCTAGTTTCCAGAGTTATTTTTACCAAGCATTGGTTATGGGAGAGTTTCTGGACTTTCACAACTTCAGCCCAATGAAACCTGATCATTCAGTATATTCAGGTTGTCAGCAGACCCCTTTTACTTGGCCTGGCAGTGTTTCCTTTCTTTGTGTCAATGTTGTTTCTCTACCAGTGCAGTACTTGGTTGGTTTTTCAGTATTTTGTCCTGTAATAGACCCAGGCGCAGCCACCTAATCCCATAAGGTTTAACAGTCCATGTGATAACAGTGGAGGCCGCCGTTTTTTTTTTTTTACAACGGAAACATAAGATACATAGTAAACAGTATACATCCCCCTCACACGCCGGCCGTAATTTAACTGAATAGTCCCGTTGTTCCACAGTCTTTGCCCTCGCCTCTCATCCGTCACCGTAACCTTGGGACTCCGCCGCTGTTCGCAAGATTAACAGACAGACGAAAGCCGTTTTTAACATAAAATATCTCTAACCTTTTAGTGACATGTTTGCCCCGGAGGAGACACAATTTTGTGGATGTATTATCAGAATTATCAGCGGAGACCGTGGCGCATATCAATCCCAAACTTTAAAAGGAAAATACGTGCAAAACACTAGCCGGCGCAACAAGGGCATGGGTAATTCTGTTTGGCGCGTAATGCGTTTACTCAGTCTGCTGATTCCGACGTTCTGTTGCAAGTACATAAAGGTGAATTCCCACTCTGCTGGTTATTATTTCGATAATGTGATTTTGCAATATTCTTACAGAGCAGCACAACCTAGGCCTCTTTTGTGACATGACATCGATCTCCACCAAGGCAATAACTTGATTGTCCATTATTGAAGATGTGGACAGTCCTGGATTGAAAGCAAGGAATGTTGTATCCACGGAATTGTCTTCTGTAATATGGCAGAAAAGCAGCAAAGTGGTTAGCACCCTTGCGTAATGGTGTGACGCATTGATTAATAAGATAAGATAAGATAAGATGGTACTAGGCAATAGGTAATAGGCATAATGGTTTGTTTCCTAGGGTGCCCTATAGGTGGTTTTGCAGGCATGTCAGCCGAAATGGCTCTTTCACCCGCTTTGTCAAGCTTTTCCATAACAAAGGCCAGGGCCAAACCGGTCTGACCAGGTATAGGTTTTGGGACCGACCGCACTAGCCCGTGACTGAACAGACTGCTGGTCTCTGATTGGCAGCCCTCACTATTGACTCCCAGGTCATACTGATTTTATATTTCACAACATCATACGGCTGTTCTAAAAGGGGATTTTGCCCATATTAGCATTTAGCAGCTGTTTGCGCTATTTTAGCTGATGTTAGCACCTTCACAGTTGTATTTAGCGGTTTCTTTTCTGCTTTAATACAGCTTGGCACCTCTGAATGATTCCATAACTCCCACCAGAAGGCAGCATTTGTCCACATTTGTTCTCATCGCGGCTTACAAAACTTTTACTGACGATCTGTACAGCGTGCTCCTCTGTGGGGGCGCACCCACAACAAATGTGGGTGTGTGTGCAATGGAAACAGAAGTGTGTGCGGGGTAGAGTCAATATGTGGACGTAGATTGCGGCGTGCGTGGTCGGTTCGCACTATGTGGAACGACAGCTAATGAGTAAGTCGGGTATCTCTGACCAAGAGTATGGGCCATTTCTAGAACGATAACTGGGCACCAAGTAGTGATCGTCAAAAGCTTCTGACAGATATATTAGAACAGCATCAACGTATTATTGTATCACTTACAGCCCATATACAGTATTATGCATATGGCCTTAACCTGTAAAGGCACAAAGAATCCTGGATCCATAGTGTTTCGTAAGAACACCGTACCCAAGGCATATTTTCATTTCAACCTTTGGAGTAGATAGGCAAAAGACATCAAAGATAATAAATGATACTCTCCCATACAATTCAATCACATACTTTGGCTGAAGCTCTATTATCCGTAGCAACCGAGTCAACAAGGTGAAAAAAGACAAGAGCCACTCAAAATACTTCTTTAGTAAACCAGGAAAGTCTCGAGTGTTGAAACCACTATCAGTTCATTACCCCATTATATAAACGGTGCCATAAATGGAAGAACAGTCACTTACACAGCAGTACACTCGGCTGCAGACTGAAGGGGCACAGCTAATTGGAGAGTACATTTAAATGCAAAGGGAAGACGGGGACTGACGGTGTAAGAACATCGACGTGTCAGCATTATGCAGCTAAACATAAACACAAACGTAGTGCAACCAGAGCGGGCTTTTCTTTATTCCTTTTTATCCGAGTCATGAAAGAAAACTTTTGATAAAACAAAAAAAAAGCCAAATCACTCAAAAAGCATTTATTGGAAAAGTTCACAAAGAAGTTTATAATTGCTGGAACTAAAATTCCACCTCCACAGCAATAAAATGTGGTCTTCCCATTTTATAACCGTTTTGTCACTATCTGCACTGTCATACCCCAACAAGCATAACTATTATCAATGTGCCGTTTTCCACGACGCTGACTAACTATGAGTCACAGAAAAATCGTTTGCTGCCGAAAAATGCAGTTGGTATTCTCAGAATTTGAGGAATCGTGGAAGCAAAGTAACACAATGAGGATTTCAGTGAAATGTTTTGAGAGGAGTGGTGTTTACCTGCTTTTAGTTCAGTTTGGTAAAAAAAAATAAGAGAGTGGGTAGCAATGAAACAAGGACTCCTCGACCTCAATCAAAACGCCAGCCCAGACTCTGATATACGACACACAGATATTTCTATGAAGTTTCTCGGAATCTTAAAGCCACACCGCGTAGAATTTCACCCAATAAATAAAATTAAAATAAAAGCATTTATTTTATGACAGATATTTCCATGATTGAAAAATACCTCATAAATGTACAAAGCCTTTACAGCGAGTGGCTCAGCTCTACTATGACATGACTATAACTTTACAGGGAGTGGGTACGTCTCCAGCTCGTCTCCATGGAGATGTGAGTAAACTACAGATTCTCATCCAAATCCATTCTTTGATTGTACACTACAGTAATAGCATTTTCTGTGTCGAGCTGGTCATTAGGAGTGTTTTGTACTGATGGCAACAGTATAGCCCAAAATGTTACACAGTGTGCCTTTAAGGTGTTGACATCTTACCTGAACTTGTCCTGATTGCGTCTCATCGGGGTCATTCCGAAGGCTATCACACCCTCTGCTGGTATTATGTATTACTACACTGTATGGTATCTTAAGTACTATTGGTATTTTCTTGGCACATACATTACTTTCAGTTATACTACAAAGCTATCAAGGCTAAGGGGTTCTGAAGTAGTTAAAAACGCCTGAATAAAGCATAATGTAAGACCATGTAAGCCTTTGCAGACAATGTCAAGCCGACTTATCAATGTGAAGACAATAACATTCACAAACAACGAGATAGCATTGGCACTGCCTCACCCTTAGCACAGGGGAGCGCAGACAAAACAGGCCAGAAACAATTAGGCCCAGAGCGGAGACGGCAGCCTGTGAGGGACATTTCCATTATTGAAAAAGACTGTGTGGTAGACGTAGGTAGCACCATTGCCCAGGGAGAGAAAATGCTTGCGTTTTTTTTTTCTGATGCCATATACCCATGTAGCCCGCGGTATCAACCTAATCACGCGCTAATCTTTACAAATGGCGTACCTACGGAGCGGCGGCGTGACGTGTCGGTCTGCATCAGAAAGTGGGTCCGATAGGGCATGTGTTGTGCGTGACATGGCGCCCTCCTTCCTCCGGGCAGGCGGCTCATCATGTAAAATGTCAGAGTCTGATTGTGTTTGTGGAGATGTGGGGCACTGCTGGCAAAACTCTCTGCATGCACGGCCGTATTCAGTGGCTGTTTAGCATATAGTCCAGCATTTTTCTCCGGGACATAATCTAACATGTACTTTTTAGCTTTGGACATCGACAAAGCATTGTTCTCTCGTCAAAAACATGCTTGAAAAAGTCACGGATTTAATTGACTGTTATGAACTGGGGTTGCAGCAGTTGGTCAGGTCTAGGTTCAGCAACACTATGTGCCCAAAGAATGAGATCAGCTGACGACCTGAACATCCTGAAAGACCAGGTTATTGCATCCATTGATTTCTTCGTCCCTGATGGCACGGCCATGTATTCCAAGAAGACAAAGCCAGGATTTATTGGGCTAACATTGTGAAAGAGTGGTTCAAGGAGCATGAGAGCTCATTTTCACACATGGATCGGCCACCAGAGAGTCCAGATCTTAACCCCATTAAGAATCTTTGGAATGTGCTGGAGAAGGCTTTGCACAGGGGTTACACTCTCCCATCATCAATACAAGATCTTGGTGAAAAATGAAAGCAGTACTAAGTAACTTGTTTACCTTAAAAGATCCTTTCCGTAGTCCCTCTGGGGGAAATACAAGTGTTAATGGGATGATTAGGGGGGGGTCTTTCATCAACATCTGGTGTCTCTGGCCAGAAAACCATAATTGCAACTTCACTGCCTACGGGTCGAAAGCTCCAATACACACTAACAGAATCACAAAGAAGAAGCTAACAGGCTAACGAGCAACACTACCTACAGGCTAGCACCACTTCAACAGTATTTACAGCCAGGTTTGAGTGAAAAAAATGATCTCCATTGTGTAATTGGATGTACAGTATCCCTCTGTCCCTTTGTCTTTTCTGTCAGCGTAGTATTTACTCTCACAGACAATTAATGAGTAAAAAACTGTAACATGCTACGACACCTGCAGTGGCACGTATGGCCTCTTGGGGCATGAGATACTTCGTACTGCTTTACCGCAACACTGATTCTTTTGACATGGCAGAAGCTTATTAAAACAACTGTGTGTGGCGACTTTTTTTCCTTTTTCTTTATCAGGCATTTTGCTTCATTCACGCAGGTTTGAGTAATCTTACATCAATATGGATTTCATGTATTTTGTTTTTTTCCTTGGGGAGGGTTCATAGAGGGAACGCAAAACTGCCCCATCTTTAAAGCCCATCATCATTACCCGACCCGCTCTGAGCAGTTGTTTTTATTTATTTGGTCTGGACAGTGCATGTTAATGAAGACACATGGGACTGATGCATGCAAACACGCTTCGCTGGATTATAGCCAACAAATAATTTCCATTCGTTGTCCCCCACTCGCAAACACACTCTCATTGACCCTGGCCTATACAAAATACTGAATGTGTTGTTGGATCAATTCTTGCACAATCCATGGTTAATGTGTCCTTGCTGCATCGGATTGCCTGTATTTAGACACATAAAACTGTCTCGTTGGGAAATCGTCCTCATTGTTTATTCTATACGAAGCTTTTCTGTTGATTGTCTTCCCTTAATCCCTTTACAATCAAGTGCATTCGTCTTCCGAGTACATTAATTGTTTTCCGTTGCATTAGCGTGGAGCCGCGGCGTTTACCCTCGGTGTGTATGGTGGCTAGACCGGTGTTTACGTCTATCCGTGGCCAGCCGTCGCATCGCTTAAGCGCACAGCCCGCACGGAAATAAGCCAAGTTTGACATGTGGCCTCTTTAGCGCGAGCGAGCGCCTCGGTGAGGGCGATACGAGGCGACGCGGCACTCATGGTCGCGTTCGTGCCATAGCGAGCTCGCAGCCAGCTTCCACCGCCCCCCCCCCCCCCCCCCCCCCAAGGGAAGGAATTCTTAGCCACAGCCTGTCATCCACGGGCTTCGGAAAAATCACAAGCGGTTGCGTAATGGTTAAGAATGCGCCACGTAACGGGGGGGGGCGGCTACTGTTTGCCGTTCATGCTAAGGGAGTATCACAGCTATAGTCGGCAGGAAAGGTTAAAACTGCGCTGGGTAAAGTTTGGAAATGCCAAACGCGAGCTGCTTTTGTTTGTTTGTTCCACGGAGAGTTCTCATACTATAATTAGACCATACAATGTGTGTCTGTGTCAATGGAGTCTAGGAGCTGTCAGCGGAGTCACAGTGCCTGGAGATAGCAAAGTTGTAATGTATTATTTCCAGTCGAGAAGTGTCAAAGAGGATAACCAAAGCACTGCTGCTATCAGAGTCATATTTGATTTCTTATTTACTCGTGGCATGTTTCGCACTGGGCATTCGGCGCTCGTCACATTGACACCCGCTAAAGTTTTGGGCAAACCTGTGAATTGAAATCCTATGCGAGCACCTCCAATCCGATCTCCATTTTTTTTCCGGCTGTAATTATACTTTATGTCTGTGATTTGATTGTAAATGAGTGCTTCATGGTCATGGAAGACACGCTTTCAAAGGATGTTGGAAGTGAAAATGGTGCGGAAATCACTTTTGCCATTTCTTGGTCGCGCAAAAAAGGGAACACTCACCGGCACTGGCTAATTTTAGACCCAGCGAGACACTGACCTTTCGTTCCGGCGAGTTTCTTTGGTCAACGGTCTTTTTTTTCTTTGCTTGGACAAAGGAAGGAACTCGCTTGTGGCTGATCGCGAGGGCAAGCAGAACAATGAAGATACGTACGCAGCACACTGAATCAACAACAATTCACAACATGCAACTTCTAACATGAATGTGGGATTCTTTCAGCCCTTTACCTTTTAAACTGCATCTGTTATTGAGGAATAAAACTCTCTTGGAGCATAATGAATGGCCCTAACGGTGTAAAAAAAACAGGAGTCGAGATGGTGGGGAGGGCTCCGGCCAACATTTTTCCATTATATAAGAGCTGCCTGGTACTTAGCACTTACCGTAGCGCTAACAGCCGGCGCGAAGATGTACTGTGCGGCGTACACATAACTCAAACCAAAGTGATTTCCTTAGTACTTTTTGAACCCGGGGCTCGCTGGAGAAATAATTCCAGCATTTATTTGTCGTGTAAATTGTAAGCATGGAGAAAGAGAGAGAGAGCGAGAACGAGGTTGAAGGAATGAAGAAAAAAAGTACGTTGTTATGACGGCAGGTGCTCCCATCTCTGCTGCAGACTGGTATTGATTTTTTTTTTTTTTTCCTTTCTTTTCCAAATCCACACAAGCCGAAGCAGATTCCCTCGCTCCGACATGACGGATTGGTAGCAGTCATAAACAACATGGGTGTGCCAGAAAAATCCATCCACAGATTCCAAAGTTGTTGGCGGGTGACAATGAAACCTTGGAGAGTACAATAATAGCTTTGACAAGAATACATTTTATAAATAAATGCTCCATTCGCGTAAAACTTTACAAATCTTCTAAATTATTATGCAAATTGCATTTTTCTCTGATTTTCTAAATTGTCGACTCAAATGAGAATCAGCATAATTTTGAAGTCTTTAAATGTTAGAGGATCATTTGAATGTGGTTGAAAAAAACTTCCAGTGATAACGGTATTTTTTCAACTCAAAATCTACTGTTCCAAATTATGTGCAACTCATCGTCATTCAATACATTTTAAAGCTTGAAATTAACTGAAAATGGTCATTTGTTGTTGGGACATGGTGGCCATTCACCAACCATCCACTACTCCATCCATCTATCCATCCATCCATCTAACCATACAGGGTCACACGGCACTCATCAGTGAACAAGACTGTTTGAAAATGAGTCTTCATGTATTTCTGAGCCACTGCAGCCGTTTCTGTTCATGTGCATTCAATGAACAGTTTAAAGGAGGCCGGATAGAAGGTTTATGCACAACTGCAGCCTCTGGAGGGTCCTACACCTTGATGTTCAGGAGACTCCAGAGGCACCAGCAGCTTCAAATACGTGTTTGGTGCTTTGTAGCAGCTGTTCTCTTAATCTGATATATTTGTCTTGCAGAGACTGTCCTCATTGTGCCTTTATCTGCACAAACTCACAATCTCCACAAATCTCTTAACAGTACGATGATTATACTTAATCTTTCATGAAATATCGAAGGTTTTCATACCTAGACCAAGGCATTCAACTATTTCACGCTTTTCACAAGACGAATGATCCTTTTTCTTTCCCATATTGTTTGAAAATGGTGGTCTGCTTAACAATGTGGAACGTCCTTTTTCAATAGTTTTTCCCTTAACTGGGCTTAACTGGTACAATTTGCGTAAATAATTTGGAACGCGGTGTAGATCTGATAATGTGGCTTCAATACATCGTCTATAGGCTACCACGGAATTGATCAAGCGCTAATAGCCCTCCCCCCATGCTTGTAAGCCCCTCGGTTGTTTTCGTAGCGGGAGGAGCAGGTCTGAAAGTGAAATATCACCTCCAGCGCTGCCATTTCCCAGCCTCATTTACTTTATTACAGCCAGTGTCCACTCCGCCACAAAGATAGAGGCGCAGGAAAACATACTGTAGAAGCTCGTGAGCCGGCCAGCGTAATAAGACACGAGAGAGCTAGCACGCTAACAGGACGGAGAAGGAGATTAATAGAATGTGCTAGGTAGTGTGGGAGGAGAGATTGGGCTTGGTCTCATGAGAACAAGTGCCATGTAGGTAGAAATGATGTTGTAATAATAGAAATGACAGATGCGGCAATCAGAAGTGTGGATTTTAAAGGTTCAGCGTGTTATTAAGTCATACTTCCATTTCATCAGTCCATTAAACCTTTGAAGAATCGGTGTTTAGATCGTTCCTAACCCAATCTGGATGATGTCTCGAAACGCCTTATACTTCTGGACACTTCAGGTCGGCGACACCTGCTGAAAATGACACGACTAGGTAATGGATTTTAACTTGAGTCGCTGACAGTTTGTGTTTTTATCTCGCGACCTTGTTGGCTATTGGTAACAAAACGCTTGATGGTTCTTTGATCCCGTCACAATAGTCTTGCATTCCTCTGACAAGCTTTCAACAGTTCCTTTGACATTTCAGTGTCTGACAGAAGTCTTCTCCTTAACGTTTTGTGTGAGAGAAAGAAACGGCAAAATAATCCCGCATGCCTGATTCAGAGCCTAGGTCTGCTTTGGCCACTCTTCCTCTCATTACACGGATGGCCAGCACCTGGGACACTTCAATCCAACATTCTCTCAGTTTTACACAGTTTGGAGTTTGAAAATGTGAAGAAAAAAAAAAAATGGAGAAAAAAAATAGTGTAATAATTATGTCCGCACTGTATACACATTGTTTGCATTATCATGTGTAGCGTTTACAACATTTAGCCTACATTTAGCAGCAACCTCCCTATCTCTTGGTACAGCTGCATTTTTTGCCATTTTATGTGAACTGCATTGGTGGTTTAGTTTTTTTTTACTGCAAAGAGTCCATAATGGTCCTGATCAAAGTAAACAAACAGCTAGCTTATGAGCTAAAGACATCTGAGACCTACACATTTCTTCTTCTGAAACAATGAAGCAGCACCAAGGGACCCCGACACCTGCAGAATAGTGGAGGCGCTACAGGAAACAATGAAGGGACAAACAAGGAGGTATCCGGGCAAGACTCAGATCTTAGCCACACATGCCTTCTATTACTATTGTTCTGGCTGATGGGCGTTCACTGGAGAATAAAACAGATGAACTGCTCAGTGGTGAAAGGCTGTTGTGGAGCGGAGGGAGCTGCACAGGAGGAAGAGGAAGGTGGAGTTGACCAGTGTAGGACACGACGCTCTGAAACAGGGACAAACCCAGGAGTCGGAAAGGAGCTTGAGGAAGCATAGCTTACATATTCCCGCCCCGTGAAAGACTAGATGCAAGTTGGTCATTTTGTGCTCACTACTGCCACCTCAGGTCTTACGCGTAACTGCAGTCTCTATATTAAGCTGGTGCATGACGGCTACTTCACTACTTTTTGAGTGACAGTGCAGGATTTTAGAGGCAGTTGTGGTGAACAGGTCTGAGCTCATTCTACACATTAGGACATGGCTGGAAAATACATAATTTTAACATTTTTAGACTCCGTATAGTTCCTTTAAAGCGACAATCCCCTTGACGTCTATTCACATATTCTTCAGTTGAAATCTTCAAATTCTCGTTAAAACTGTCAACAGGAAATGCCAGTCACCGCACAGGAAGTGAGAGCCTAGTTATCTGCGGACAACAATTCCACTTGGCAAACATTTTAGGACAGTTCAAACATTTTATTCCAACTCTTTCAGTTTCAACACCCGCTCTCCGCAGACTCCTCGCCCGCCGAGATTGCCCACTTACGCGAAGGATGCCCCCTCGGTCGGCACGTCCCCCCTCTCCTCCCGCCTCCTCTGGGTTCCTCCAGCGTGCGGCAGCAGATGCAATCACCTATCCAATCATCCTTTCGTACCGCCTCGCTCTCTCCACCTCTGCTGTCCCTTAGCTCCCTTTGTCTGCCAACACGCTGTCTATAAACATGCCAAGAACCTCGCCGCCTCTCTCCCCTCCTCATCCAAATTGTCCTTTCCCCCCGTCTCGGAACAACCGTGATGATTACATTCCCACGGCCCGTTGTAGAAACAAAAAACCTGGACAGTCATAGCCGCCACTTTTGTATCGGGATTTACGGCTAGGATTCAAAATAAACGCCGGGGCAATCCTGTTTTGCAAAAATGGCACAATTGGGCCTGTTTTTTTCCCCCCCCCCGACTCGCAGGAAGGTTTGACACGCGCGACAAATTATTCGACAACGCATCGTTTGATTCATCACCGTCATTGTGCTAAAACAACCAGATCTGGGCGTTTGCTAATTGCGGCTTCATGGCATGAACGCAAATTGCTGCAATAAGGGAACAGGGGGTGCGCGGGAACGATATGATAGACCAGTGCGTTTGAAATGTCGCCGGGTAAACAGCAATTAGAGTTCAAAAAGAGCAGGAATGTAGACGCGGCTGAATGGGAATTGTGTTGGAAATGCCGCGTTTTGTCGCATGTGTTCGAATAATGCTACACAGACAGAGGGGGCGCGATGCTTACGGGATAGGGCGCGCTCAGCTAGTGATATTTTTTAATTGGCACAAAAGCAGTGATTCGTAAGCAACATGAATGACCCCCGTTTACTCTCACTTCAGCCAACTGTTGCAATTACTATGGGCTTTTTGCTTAAGATGTACTTTGGCCTTTCTGGGTGTTTGTTGATGAAAGAGTGTGTTTTTTTAATTGGACAAGATCAGCTGTGGCAAGAGAAACATCGTCCAATATTTCCAAGTTGATGTGTTGATATCTAAAACTCAAACTGGGTATGTACAACCAATACTAACAAATACAATACATTTGCTTAACTTTACAAATCTCTTTCTATTGACTTTTTGGAAACACTTTACAGTAAACCTTATTTAGCCGTAATAAATAATGAGTTAAAACTTAATTCATCATGAACAATTCATAGTTGAGTGTGACTAACACTTAATAACGACTTAATAAATAAGTGAAGTATGTGAAGAACTATATATTATGAGTTAGGCATTAACTGTAGTAGTTAAGTTAGTCACACCTAACTAATGAATTGTTCATGATGAATTAAAGAAGAACTAAGTAACTTGTTTAACTTATAAAATCCTTTCCGTAGTCCCTCTGGGGGTAATACAAGTGTTAATGGGATGATTGGGGTATTTTTCATCTCCCCTTGGTGTCTCTGTCCAGTAAATCACCCTTGCAACTTCCCTGCCTACAGGTCGGAGTCCCGAATAAACACTAATAGAATCACGAAAAAGAAGCTAACAGGCTAACGGGCAAAGCTAACTGTGGGCTAGCACCACTTTAACAGTATTTACAGCCAAGTTTGAGTGAAAAAATTATCTCCATTGTGTGATTGGATGTACAATATCCCTCTCTCCCTTTGTCTTTTCTGTCAGCGTAGTATTTACTCTCACGGACAATTAATGAGTAAAAAAACGTAACATGCTACGACACCTGCAGTGGCGCTTATGGCCTCTAGGGGCATGAGTTACTTAGTTCTGCTTTACAGGCCACCGTTTTTCCATACTGAGATATGTTCTTGCCTGAGCTTAGACAAATTGATGCGTAGCTGTCTGGTCTTTGTGCGTGCCATCAGTCAAGCAAAAACGACCAAAGATGTTGTTAGCATTTGGCCTCTCCCAATGTATTCCTATAGCTCCAAACGGGGGTGAAGTTGGAAGCTACCACGCTCTTCCACGTGCACAAAGACCAGACAGGTACGTATCAAGTCGTCTAAGCTCAGGTAAGAACATATCTCAGTATGGAAAAAAGGTGGCCTGTTCCTTTAAATGTTTATTAGGGCTAAATAAGGTGTAGTTATTATAAAGTGTTACCAGTTTTTCCATGACTCTGCACAGGAAATGTGCTAAAGTGGGCTCAGTAACGCAAGAAGGCTGCAGCTCAAGCTCATTTCCTTATTTAGATTTGCGCCACAAGCAATTATGCAAGTTTCTGAGGATAAATCAGGTGCAACATGCCCATAAAATACCACATGCTGATTTTATGGAGTCGGTTACTTGCATTTTAGCACCTGGCTTAATAAATCAGGCCCTTGGTGTCAATAAAATACTACCACAGTATCTTTAGCACTGGCGTTGGGCTAACAGACAGAAACGCTAATCTGTGCTAACAGCCGCCAACCATTGTTGCAAACCACACAGTCATGCTGAAGTAGAGTGGGGGGTGTCTTGCCCAAGGACACAGCAAGAGTTTGAACTCCTCCCCCTTGCCACCATGCATATGTCTACAGTATCAAGCGTCCCACAACATGTTAGTAATGCTAATCCAGTTTAGTCCCTGTCAACCAATTTATTTCACATTACAAACTGCAAAGGTGCTTTTCCCAAAACAGCCAAATTACACACTCAAAGTGGGTCATAATTTGATGTGAAACGAATACATTTTGAAAGGCTTTCTACAAATAAACAGATGAATGGGACGCGTTAACACGGAAGGCTCTGCTCTCACATCATTACCGCTCAGAGCCAGGAGGCAAGACTGACATTTTGGGTAGAAAGGTCTCCACGAAAAAATGCTTCTCTCGCTCGCTGCACCGCACGGCACAGCATCTTGCTCCCGCTGTTATTTCAATGCAACTTTGGCTAATTTCCCTGCATTCGAGAGTCCTGGACCCGTCATAATGTGCCAGAAATGAGGCTGAAAAACAGTAGGCGACGACTATCAGTGATCAAAACAAAATCCGCTGATCCGTTCGGTTGGATTGCAAAGAAATATCTTCGTCATCTCTATACGCATTATAGGCCAAACGAGAAAGACATTATGACCGCGGTGGTGCATTAGTGCCACTTCCATTCATTCCAACGGAGGAGTGATTAAGCTTCTTGGGGTTGGTCGGACTGTGCTCGCGCTGCAATGGGAAAGCAGTAGCAAGCTCTAAATTATACATATGTTCTCATTTCATTACCGTGGCAACCGCTAAGGGCTTCCCAGCAATTCCATTACCAAATTGGAAATGCATGCACGCCGTTGAGAAGCATGCCCGAGCATAAATAGCATCAGGTAGGGCATCCGAGAGACTATTTACCACACAGTGAGGTGTTAGGAAGTGGAATTGCTCGCCTCTCTTGCGAAAACGTGTTGATTTTATTAGTTCTAGTGTGACCAAACCCATTTCTGATCCTTTGGCAGACCAAGAGGAAGTGCTTGGATTTTGGAAGGAGTGACAGACTGATACATTGTGGGTCCCCTAACAACTGCCGCGGAGGCGCTGTTGAGCAAAGCGTGTAATCCTGCTTGGCTGCCGGCGACGGGGGCGACAGTTGGGCCCGGGCAACTCGCGAATGGCTGATCCAAGAAAACACGCGCCGCGGTTTAGAAAGTCTTGTAAAGGCAGTAAAGTACAACCGCTGCGGCAGACGGATTGGCTCCTGGAGTGCGGTACAAAACACTTTTTCATTCCCGCTCTTATCAAGATGGATACACATTTTAACAAGAATAATGCGCCCTGCGTGTCGCGAATCTCTTGGAGCAGTCACGAACGCCGCACCAGTTCATCTGTAAGCACGCGCCCCGAGCGTTTATGAAATTAGATATTCTGCGCACACGTGTGGATGAATAGGGATATCATTAGGTCTATATTCACATGAGGAGTTGAATGCATTTTGTGAGAATCCTCCTCTGAGAACAGTCCCACAGCAGCTACATTAGCCTAATGTCTCGCGCTGCAGCGAGGCCAGCGCTGACCATTAGTGTCCTATGTGGAGGCACGGGGGGGGTGACAGAGTTCGCTGGTAATTTACGTAAATGACACGCACTCTTTTCATGAGTTGACGTCACGAGAAGGAGATGCTCTCTAAGTATTTTAAATTATTGATGGGAGAGCAGTGAAACTCAAATGGTGAGTCGGCTGTGGGACTTCATTTGTGTGCTAGTTTTTGACAATCCTCCACGGTTAGAGCGAGAATCAACAAGAACTCTTGGAGGAAATTAGTTTTGCTTTGATAGAAACTATGAACTGTTAGTAAAATTAAGTTGATCAATAAATGTGGGTGCCCTGGTTTGTTAAGATCGGCTGACGAAACCAGTTGAGAACCATTGTCTGAGATCTTGTATTGACGAGAGTGTGACCAAAGCCCTTCTCCAGCACATCCCAAAGATTCTCAATGGGGTTAAGATCTGGACTCCGTGGTGGCCAATCCATGTGTGAAAATTATGTTTCATACTCCCTGAACCACTCTTTCACAATGTGAGCCCGATGAGTCCTGGAATTGCCATCTTGGAATTAAGGCTGTCACGATAAAGACAATATCGACTTATCGCTCAATAAATAACAAACGATACATTTTTGGGCTCGATATTGATCGTCTGTACATTTCTCAGCATTACCCCCCTCCCCTATGTTTCTTTGTAAATCTTTGATTTAGAACTCAATTTGTAACTGAAGCAAATTTAGTTCCATTATGTTCTATGTTTATTGCAGCTTGTATGGTATTTTAGTAGCCTGGGAATACCCATGCTGCTCGAATCATTTCGAACTGCACAACAGCCTGGGGACCATGACTGAAATCTTCGCATGGATTTAGGGACCAATCACAGAACAAGGAGGGACGGCAAGACGCTGACGCTATTCAACATACGGAAGCTTATAGTTTGTTTACGGATAAAAAAAAAGTTTATTTATGGATCCAACATGACAGCAGCAGATGTGACGCCATCTTTCAATCAAGCTTTAGACCGTGTTCTAAAACGATGTCATACATCATCAGATACAATGATACGATTGGCTATGGCTACGTGCAGACACATATGATAGACATTAGTAGCGCCCAATAAACGGCTATGGACGATCGTAAATCACACCTCTCCTACGAGAAAATGAATTTGGTTGTGCCCAGACTAGTTGAGAGTTGACAGTATTGAGTATCGTTAGAGTCAATAATATAGTTTATCGCAATACTTTCCTGCCTCAATATATCGAACTTCAAATTTGTTATCATGGCAGGCCTACTTGGTATATGCTCTGGAAATAAGAAATCCACTGATGGAATAACTTTGTCATTCAGCTGACTTCAATCTTTGGCACATAGTGTTGCTTGAACCTAGACCTGACCAACAGCAGCAACTCCAGATCACAACAGTTTTTTCAGGCAATGTTGTCATTGGATGGAATTAAGAATTTAAAGCTCTAATAGGCTGGTTAACACCCAATACACTGACAGAGCCAATCAAATGTGTGGCCTACCCATTTGAGGTGCTTTGCCACGCCCCTTTTGGGAAATGTGGATGGAGTGACTTGCCCAAGAGCAACTTTGTATGCCCATGCAGTGGAATATCGAGCTACTCACTGATGTTCTTCCCCCGCTGACAAGCAGCAAATAGACTTGTGTGTGTGTGTGTTGTGTTTTGACACGTTCCCTACTCCTGACAGGTCAACTTTACCCCGTTTATCGCGCTCAGGCAGCGTGATTTCGGCCATAAATTTTACACCAAAGCCACGCAATTCGCCACAATAACTTCACTTGACAGCGCCGCGCCGCACGGAGGACTATTTAGAATTCCGCCTGTTCCTTCTTCAGGCAGACAGCCCCATACCTCCCATGTCTGCTCCTCATCAGCTTTCCGATCAGGCGAGGCCCCGCGCACAAACATGTTATCTGACATCCAAACGCCGCGGCAGTCATTTGTGCGCGGCGGCTGCGGCTTGAGACAACATCGAAACAAGGATTAGATCAACAAACAGGCTGACCCCGAGTGACCGGACAGGATACTTACAGCTTTGCGCAGTATTAACCTGTGGGGTTCAGGAGGAGTACGGGAAGAGAAATCAATGGATACAAGATGGTGCGCCTACAGTAGCTTAAAGGTCCAATATTATTTCAAGAATAGGAAAGATACAGTATTCATTCACATAAGAGACTGTGACACTTTATTATATTAAGTATCCCCTTTTTTAATGTATTGGAAGTGTATTCGTACTTTGCTTTGCTGGATTTTAGAATGATATCGCGAGGAATGATGGGTGAGAAACGGTGTCAAATGGTATATGCATCTTGATATTTTCCTAAACAGGGGTTTTCTTCTGCTAAGTGCACATAGTGTTAACATACATTTTCCACAATCTGATCCCAGAAGCACCGCTCCAAATATGCCATTTCACACCTGCTACTCCACATGGCTTTAGAAACTATTCATGCTTGAAAACGCCGGAAATAAACAGCTTAACACTGAATGTGAAAGCTCTTCTACCCATGACAATTCAACTTGCTCAGGCCCTTACACACCTTGCTCCCGAAGTCGACTTCCATGACATTAATAACGGGTAACGCGGTGGAATAGATCACCTGTGGTATCGGCCGGATTGTCAGTGGCCATAATTTGAAACCTGGGTTCTTTCTTTCATGGTGGCACATGGTGTTATTTGCAAACTGGCATTTTAGTGCATAAAAACAGTCCAGTTGTCACCATGAAAACCCTACGAAGTATTTGCCGTTGCCCAGGGCTGGACTAGCCATCGGGAGTACTGGGAGTTTTCCCAATGGGCCGACGTCCTTTGGGACAAAAGATACTGCATACTCTATTGATGTACTCCTTTCTATATGGGTCCA
Source organism: Gobius niger (assembly GCF_951799975.1). Classification (NCBI taxonomy): domain Eukaryota; kingdom Metazoa; phylum Chordata; class Actinopteri; order Gobiiformes; family Gobiidae; genus Gobius; species Gobius niger. Next base: position 9,077,819 of record NC_136874.1, read on the forward strand.
ATTTCATGATATGGCCACTAGAGGTATCTGAAACATTTCATACCCCTCTATTGGCAGGCTTTCTTGAGTTATGGTTCCCAGATAATCTCGTATATACTGAACAATGGGCCTCTTGGATATAACTCCTGCCCCTCACATCATATTTGCCATTATACTTTTTTTTAATACATTTTAGACAAATGCATGCAAAGAAGTGCATGTTGGGAGTTGTCTCAACCTTCCGGCCCCTCGTCTCAGTGCGCGTAGTTTGGTAAAAGCTTCTGGTTTCCATTGAAAGGATTCACATATTTTGGCCTTTTTGGGACTTCTATTTTCACTCCACACCTCCCTTACTCCGCGGTGAGTTTTACCATTTCATTACCTTAATCTACAGTGGGATCATTTGATTGGTTTTGTAAAGTTTAACCGTTCCTTAACGGAACGCGCATTTTAAGATTGTGTAGAGGTTTTACACATGTTGCAGCAAGTTGTAAATGACGAGATTAAAATAGTGACTGCTCTGATGTGCTAGTTCCAATTCGGCTGAAAGAACATGCAGTTTTGTAGCTTATACTGGTTTAGTTCAAGGGCTTATTGTATTGCTAATGACCTCAACGGTGGACTAATGTGCCACTTGTTTAGCTCCATAGATAGAGCGCCGGGCTCACAACCACGAGTTCGTAAGATCAATCCCCCAGGACATAAATTAGCGTCTATGGTATGACTTGATTATACAGAGGGCCGGTCTTGACCCAAAAGTCCTGGGTCAATTTGTTCTGCCAGTCCAGCCCTGCTGTTGCCCCAAGCAGAAACGAGCAGAAGTCGCAAACCTCTACCTGTTGTGCCTGTTCATAAACACACTGTGTAAACCTATTAAACCTCGCACAACCTGTCATTGTCATAACTCGGGCGTCAGCGTAACCAAACATCTTTGAAATCCATCCATATAAAGCCCCTGACAGGCGCGCTCGCTGTCACTCATCCTGTTCGGCTTGCCCCGGGTTGAGTAACATGACAGTTGATTGGCCTTGTACTCTGATCTTATATTATTAACAATACAATGAGGCCCGTCTGCGTCTAAGCCAGAGCTCATCAAAAAAAAAAAAGCTCTGGCACGACCTCTAAAATGTAGTCCGTCAATGTCAACAGTTCGCGGGGAAATGATCCAGCCGGAAGCGTCGCTAAAAGGGGTGAAAGCGGGTAACCTTTGGGCTTTGTCTCGCAATGACTCATCCTAAACACAATCACGAGCTTACGACAACTCTTCACATTGCCCCGTGCGGCCAATAATAAACAATAGGCTGGGATATTTAAGGCTTGCACTCTTGAATCTTGTCCCTCACACCCAAGAACCTGTCCCTGCGGAAGCATACAGCCGGGCTGCACAGCTCACAAACAAACATTACTGCCTTTTAGACGGCACCCAAAGGTACCCCTGAGCCTATACCTGTGGGGCGTTTTTGGATTCTGTACGTAAACAATTGGTAAACAACAAATAAGAGATGATGGGCATCTTGTATGAGTTCACATTAAATATGTATGACAGCTTTTGGGTTATAGCTGAGGATTTGTGTTTGATGCAAGTGTTGCTCTATTTGTTTCAATACATCAGGCGTCAACAAGGAAAATCATTAATGGAGCTCAACAGTATATGGGTGTAATGGTTCAGCAATCCCACGATGCATCACGGTGCAAGTACCAATCACAAATAAGTTGGTTTTGAAATAAAATAGCCTAAATATTCATCAGTCGGCTCAGGCAGTATTTATAATTTAAGAATAAAATTGGCAATGCTTTCTATTTTCTATATTCAAAGCTGCTTTGCTATGTGCAATGTAATACAGTGCTTCCAATCTAAGTAAATGGGGAAACCAGAGCACCCGGAGGAAACGTGGCTGGCTGCTTTCAGTCTCCTCTGATCCTCTGAAACGGTGCTCCTGGGTTTGTCTTTGTTTCAGTGCGTGGTGTCCTGCAGTGGTCAGCTCCACCTCCTCCTTCCTCTTCCTCCTGTGCAGCTCCCTCCGCTCCACAACAGTCTTTCACCATTTTCTGGGAAGAGCTTAGCAGTTAATCTGTTTGTTTGTGTTTGTTTGTTTGTTTGTTTTTTCTCCAGTGAACGTCCATTAGCCAGAACAACAGAAGGCATGTGTTGCTTAGCTGTGAGTCTTGCCCGTATACCTCCTTGTTTGTCCCTTTCTTGTTTCCTATAGCGCCTCCTGTGACGCCCTCACAGTGCTGCAGGTGTGAGGGATCTTGATGCCTCTTCAGTGTCTCAGCAGAAGAAATATGTAGGTCTCAAAAGTTGTTAGCTCATAAGCTAGCTGTTTGTTTACTCATAAAAAGCTGCTTTCTTCAGGACCATTATGGACTCTTTGCAGAAAAAAAAATCCACCGATCCCCACAAAAGCACGGCAAGATGTACAAAAGCATCCGGTAAAACAATGTGGAACACAGAAACCACAAATACAGTTCGTAGTAAAAGGCAAAAAATACAGCTGTACCAAGAGAGGGCGGTTGCTGATTGTTTACACGTTCCCATGATGCAAACACACAATAGCCCATAACAATGTAGTCGATTGATGAAAAACTGCCAATAACAATGAATTTAATCCATTTTGGAATAAAGCTGTAACATAATAAAACGCCCATGACCATCTATGGGAAAATGAATGTGAATTTTACACGCGGAATCACCACTTTAAGATGAAAGTATGTGGAGAGGCGAGGTGTCTTGACGTTTGCTTTCACTGCTGGATGCATTACAGACTTGCAGGGAAATCTCTGAAATCCCATTTACTGCACCTGTACCTCTCATGTCTTAATATCTTGTGAGCTTTCAAAGATTTTTTGGCAGATACTACTTTCACATGCTGCGCGGTACGTGAGCACAGGTTTTGCCCCCGGAGCCAAATCAGCCAGTCAGGTAAAATAAGCAATTTCGCAGTCGCCTTTTTTTTTTTTTTCACCCCCACACACTCTCTTCTTGAGATTAGACAACTCCCCGACTTTAATTCTCATTCGCGCCGCAGATAGGAAGCGGCTTGTTGCTTGTTTTTATTCAAGCATTCATGATTCAGCTGTTACTACTATATCAGATCCCCCTCATAATGGCAATGTGGTTTCCGAGCTCGGCAGACGGATTGGAAATGGCTTTCTGTCGCGCTTCGTAAACAATCTGATAATTTGCTTGGCACTACGGAGGAAACGGAGAGGGGACAGGATAACAGAGAGAGAGAGAGAAAGAGCCAGAGAGGGGAGGTGAAGAGGCAACAGTAAAGCTGCCAATCCACTGATAATTATAGTCGTTAAGGGGGCCTTTCTTTGAGTGTTTAAACCACTGTTTCCTCATCAAGTCATTGCGATCTGTATTTTCTGGAATGTGTTGCGTGAGAGGAAACACTAACTCTTTTCCACATTTTCAAAGTGCATAATCCTCTTCAGAGTGCGTTCATCACGGCACCACTGATTTGATATCATGCCGTTTTCTGAAAGTGAAAGCTTGTTTTTTACTGTCTCATAATGTGTCATTCACGCTCCTGCCTGCAGATGGAGCTCTGGGCCAATTCAAAATCTTCAAAAGCCCACATGCTTTTTTTATTATTATTACATTGCATTATCTTTTCTTCACACAGAAAACATTTCAAAGTATTTAAATATAAATGTTCAATACTTTAATGTTTTTAATATGTTTTTTATGCCTCAGACATTACTAGACCCCTTAGATTTGGAATTTCTCCTTTTAGAACTGAAAACATGGTATATTAATGTAAACGGGTGAACAGCTAAAGATACAGATGGCAAGTCTGGAATTGCCCATTTATGGTCATGTTTTGAAGCAGTTGAGGGGGAAAACAATTTGGGGAAAAAATCAAAACTTTCTCTAATTATTCAAAAACTACTTTGACGAGAGGAGCAAAGTGGTCCAAAAGCCCATAAATGCATAAAAAACAACGAATGCTAACATGACGCGTCAAGTTAGCATCATGCTATATGCTAACACTAGCTACGACTGCTGATTTTTCACTTTTACTGAACAATCACCTGTGAATAAGCATCCATATGGACACGATTTAGACGTGACATTATTTGTATGTGATAAAAGTTTATGTTCTGCCAGAAAATGGATAAAAAGAGTGAAAAATTGTGTTTACTTGGTTAGCGCTCTTGCTTCACCTTTTCCCTTAGTCCCAGTCAGTGCTCCTGATCAAACCTGGCTCAAGATCTGGCTTTAAGGCTGCACTGTTGTCAATCTCGGCTCCACGATGGCTTCCGCGTGGGTCAAAACAAAAGACAACTCCAGGAACGTTACAAAAATAAGGCTTAAAACTTGACTCCACTGTCACGGGCCCTTGACAATGTCTAAAATCAAGCCCACACTGGAAAAATAGCTGCTAGGCCTGGATAGGGTACTGTCACTGTCGCATCCCGAAGTTAATTTCCTTCCATAAAAAAAAAAGTGCATTCAATCTCATCCAGTGCAGGGCCATCACTCACGCGGGTCATATCTGAATTAGATGTCTAGACATTCTGTTTGCCGGCTCCCTCCTTTGTCGTGGAGGGTTGCCACGCCGCCCGCTTCCTGTATCAAAACTGATGGGGTTTGTCCGAGGATGGTGCACCCTTACAAAAATACATAAGACGAATGTTACTTACAATTTCAGCCTCTTCTACGTGAGGACTACAGTGCTCAGCAAAGCATAAATCTAGGTCTGGAGATGGAGACAGAAATACGGCAAATTAACTGGGTACATTCAGATATATTAAGAACATGGGAAAGAAAATCATGCCGTTATTGCTATTTCCGAGAACTGCTCTGAGTCATAATTGCAGCGCACTTGACATGAATCCCAATGCAAGAATGGCCCTTTTTAATAAAAGTCCTGGGTCGCCACCTGATCTCTGCACTTCCGATGAATAAACATGTATAATTTTAATTCCCAGTCCTGCTCCCTAGTATATCTCACTTATAGGCATTAGCTTAACATATGAATACATTAGACTATTCGAACTACGATCACGAGCGCCATTAATAGACCATTCCAGGTCAACTCAATATACAATTATGAAGAAAAAAATACAATTAATTTAACCCTGAAACAGGTGGAGGTTATTATAAAGGTTATGAAAACAAATTGATGGAAATGAATGCATAAAACCAACGCTATTAAAAGGTTCAGATGCATTATTTGTGCGCAAAACAGAAGTTAACATGAGTTGACCCGACGAGGAGCTGGCAAATTAGCGCCCCAAGCCGTTTTAAAACGCAGCCATAACTTTAATTGAGAATGGTATCTATATTCATCTAAGATAAAACAGGGTTCTCCACCATATCGACATACTGTGAATAATCTCATGTCAATAATAGAGTGCTTTGTTTGAGCAAAATGGACGGATCTATAAAAGCATATCTCAAAAGAATATTCAAGTCGACTGTATGAAGTCTCAAGGGAACATAGATATCCTAAGCCCAAGGGGATTGCGGTGTTATGGTGACGTGCAAGAGCAAATCGAGCTTTGAAACAGATGGGAAGTTGTAATTTAAAGGAACAGGCCCCTCCTGGAACCACCACCTTAACGTGGTGCCCCTGGTAGGGTTTCCCATGGCAAACTGGCATGGCAGCGGACAATGGATGGATGGATGGATGGATGGATGGATGGATGGATGGATGGATGGATGGATGGATGGATGGATGGATGGATGGATGGATGGATGGATGGATGGATGGATGGATGGATGGATGGATGGATGGATGGATGGATGGATGGATGGATGGATGGATGTGTGGATGGATGTGTGGATGTGTGGATGTGTGGATGTGTGGATGGATGGATGGATGGATGGATGGATGGATGGATGGATGGATGGATGGATGGATGGATGGATGGATGGATGGATGGATGGATGGATGGATGGATGGATGGATGGATGGATGGGTGGGTGGGTGGGTTGTGGATGGGTGGGTGGATGGGTTGTGGATGGGTGGGTGGATGGATGGATGGGTGGGTGGATGGATGGATGGATGGATGGATGGATGGATGGATGGATGGATGGGTGTGGATGGATGGATGGGTGTGGATGGATGGATGGATGGATGGATGGATGGATGGATGGATGGATGGATGGATGGATGGATGGATGGGTGGATGGTTGGGCGGGCGGATGGATGGATGGATCTGTCTGGTCATTGGGTGTGCACTCAGACCAGAAGGTGTACCCATCAACTCATCTAAGCTCAGGTAAGAACATATCTCCGCATGGAAAAATGGTGGTCCTTTAAGATGCATGGTCATTTGAGATTATTTGCACCAACATATTCACTTCTGTTCAGTTTCTGTGGCTGATGACATTTGAAAAGTCTACATGAATGTCCACATACTTCCCTTATTACTGCGCCTGTATCGGTACATGGTACATAGTTATGGTACTTTTTATTCAACTGCGAACAAATTGAATTAGCCTAACCCAGGTGCGCTGTCCCCTCTCTAATGTTTCTCATTACACAGTTGTTTTATGGGGAGCACCTCTGCAAGTCTGCTAGTGTTTCAGTCTGTAGTAAAAGTGGCGCTGCTCTGTGTAAAATGACCAATAAACCTGAACCAATGTCACCCGCCATTACACGTTAATTGAAGCTTGCCTTTACAGCGGAGGCACTACTCGGAATAAAGTCAAATCTCCGATGGATCGTGTCTGGAAACTTCTCCACTTGATGACAGAAGTCAACAAAGTAGAAAATATTTAGGAAAGGTTTTGCATAAATGTAACTTGTATCATGCGAATATCAGTATCTACCAATATGTGTATGTTGGAAAAAAATGTAATATAGAGTGAAGTAAGGTTGCAACTACTTTTTTTTACGATTAATCACTTGGCTGTGAATAGTGTATGAAAATGTTATATTATTACTTATTTTAAAATCACATAAAGCAAAAGTGGCGCCACTTGTGGACATGTTGATGGATTAAACTTAAAGTGAGTGTTTTTGATGACTCTGCGTAGGTAGAGCCACCATAATCGATTAATAAAACAGATGTTGACTCTTTCAATAATCGATTAGTTGCTTCGATCGATTAGAAGCCATGTTTAAAACAAAAGAATCTAAACCTTATTTTGTGTTGTGGTAAATAAACCATACTGGCTAATTAGGCCACACCTATAACCACCTTTGAATGAATTAATTGTTTTATTTTGGTTGATTGATGCAATTGATTGAATCAATACAATTTCTAAACAGGAACAATAACAAAACACAAAGTATTCAACCAAAAAAAGAATAGGCTGAAGCAATGCTTATTTATGCCTATCCTTTCCCCAATCCGGTCAGGTCTGGGAAGTTAATCAGGAAAGGCCCTGTTAGTTCTGGATTGGAGACCGCCGGGTGAATGTAGTGCGTGAGTGAGTGATTGGTGATAGTTGAAACAGCCCATGGCAGCCTCACGTCCATCAGTCTACCCCAGGGCAGCTGTGGCTATAGTAGCTTACCATCACCAAGCATGAGCCAAGTATGGAGTGAATGAATAATGCACAAAATTGTGTCTGGAAAATCCCTTTATAAGACCAATGCATTATTATTTTTAACAACAATTATAAGATAAGATAACATTATTGTCACAGGTGGAAATTTTACTTGGGCTATTCACCAATGCTGCAGCCAAAAACCAGTACAGAGACAACACAAGTGAAACTGCGGACCTACAGGGAGACTTTAAAAGTAACAGTAAAGTAAGTGACAGCGGGGGATGAAATGAGGTAGCACCAACAGGTGCAAGTTGAAGCTATAGCTCATGTTTCTTTTGATTCAAGAGTCATAAGTTTGAAACAGCGGGCATCACTTTATTTCCCTTGATGTTGCCACATGCATATTCAGAGGCTTTTACATCTCCAGCTGTCAGTAGACCTCTTTACAGCTTATACAAACAAAGTATACCTCCTAACCCGAGCCCTCGCTTAAAACCTTTGCTATAATAAACACTTCCCGTACGTCTGACCTTACAAAAACATTTATAGTTCAGAGAATGACGCTGTTGCTGGTTGGTGGCCAATTCAGGTGGACTTAAAGAGTAGAGAACTTTGGAGGTTCTGCTTTATGAAAATACACCCTCCTGATAACAATAATGAATTTTATTGGAGGTGCTACTACCCTTCAGACGACCGAGACAAAGTTTGAGAAAATCTAATAATTCTGCAAAAGCACTGAGACTAAATTTGCGACCTTAACCTTGAATATTACAGGTTTGTCCCCTGCAGAAACCAAAACTCCCACATCTCAACATGTCATTGAACAGCTCCACGTAAACGCAACAGTTGGGGATCCATGTCCCATCCCCATCACGCAGCCTCCCGATTGCCACTTGTCACGCACTCTGCGCCACACCTCTGTCGCCCGATTACTTATGCACCATTTCCGCCAATCTGTCACCTGCGGAAGGAACGAAAACCCTCCTTCCCGTGCTTTTACCCCGGCGATATGTGGTCGTCCACTTATGCAGATTTAAGTTGCCTACTCGGAAATGCGCTTTGGAGTGGCAGTCAATTAAACAAACAGGCAGTGTCCTTGGATAAGCTTTTGTGGGTTTTCTTCGCATCCCCATTGAGGAAGCGCACTACAGCTCTCCTGCGCGCTATTCCCAGCTGTATAGATCGTCATGCAAGTGGTGAGCAGAAAGATGGGAGAGAGAGGTGGGGGGGGGGGGGGGGGGTGAGGAAACGGATGGTGGGAGAGAGAGAGGGTAGGGATGGAGACCTAGAAACAGGAGGAGACACATCACTGGGGGAGAAAATGATAGAATTAATGCTCCACACAACAGTGCCATCTAGTGGTCACATTTACGGTGAAAGCTTCAATCTCCTGCATGTTATTTCTCTTCTGACATAGCAGTGAAGAGTCAGACCTAATGCTTTCAAAATGTGTTCTTCACGTGGGACACTTTCTTCAAGTCATCCTGTCAGATTTGGGAAAGTTTAGTCATGAATGGACCTGGTTTAGCCCTGTTTTAGTCCCTTTAGTGGAAATCTGGGATTGCTTGATGCAGTAATGTTGGAAGGCTCAGTACTTTTCAAGATCGACCCATGGAACAATGATTGCGAGTATAGTAAAGTATCCACGCAAAGGGTCTGGGCGGTTGCTGCACTCTAAATATGCACGTACATTTAGGCCGTAGTAAGAGTTTTGTTTTTTGGAGTGAGCAGCTGCACAAAAGCACCAAAGTTTTCCACAACAACATTTTGTCCTTGTTTACCTCACTGCTCCCCTTTTTCCGTGCAGCGAAGGAGCCCTCGACAACACTCCCGGTAAACAGCCATGATGGATTAATAATTGCCTTGCTCTAGAAACAAGAGCCTGGAAGCATCCGTGTACTTCGCATGTGTATCGGGTTTCTGGGTTAGTGGAAAAGCCATTGTCCGCTCATTATGTGAGGGGCGTAAGGACAGCGGGGCGTTTCGACCTTCATTGGCAAATACGGGATGTCCTTGATTGTGGCATAATGGAACGGGGTCAATCTTAACGTAATATTTGGACAGAGATATTAAGATGAGGAGGTCCTTCAATAATTTGTTACATTTAAAAATACTACTAAGAGACAACGTGAACGAATATCTTGATAAACTTGAATTCATTCTCCCATTGATGATAGCACGTTGTCCAGGCCCTGAGGCAACAAAACAGCCCAAACTGTTCAACTTTGGGTTCATCAGTCTCATGAATATGGTGCCAGTTGAGCAGTGGGGCATCCAAGTGCTCTTTGGCAAACCAAAGTTGAATTGTTGAAATGTTTAGACGCAGGTTAGTCCAATTTAGGTCCTTTCAAGAACCATTGTTGTAATAGTTTGATCTAGATTTAGGTCTGCTGGTACTTGGAAGATCAAATCCTTTAAAGGAATAGGCCACCGTTTTTACATACTAAGATATGTTCTTAGCTCACTTTAGTCGAGTTAATATATCCCCGTCTGGTCTTTGTCCGCGCGCTCTGTCACGCAAACGGAGCACATACGCAGCCTCTCCCACATGTCACATAGCTCCGAAAAAGCTCACGATAGAAGCTACCAAGCTCTTCCACGTGTTCCCTATTTAAATAAAGTTACGTGAAGTGTTTTCATGCGAAGTATATTTACCCAGAAATGTAGCATGTCGATTTTATAAGCAAATAAAGAGGGGGACTATATTGTGAGGCGTAATGATACGAGGAGCACAGCGTCCGCGTAGTAACTCCTAAAGACTTCCCCCGCTCACTTCCGTCAATAACCTTTAGGAGTTACTGCGCGGACGTTTTACTCCTCGTATCATTACGCCTCACAATATAGTCCCCCTTTTTATTTGCTTATAAAATCGACATGCTACATTTCTGGGTAAATATACTTCGCATGAAAACACTTCACGTAACTTTATTTAAATAGGGAACACGTGGAAGAGCTTGGTAGCTTCTATCGTGAGCTTTTTTGGAGCTATATGACATGTGGGAGAGGCTGTGTATGTGCTCCGTTTGCCTGGCAGAGCGCACGGACAAAGACCAGACGGGGATATATTAACACGTCTAAAGTGAGGTAAGAACATATCTTAGTATGTAAAAACGGTGGCCTATTCCTTTAAATCTGGCCATCCAGCATCAAACATCTGGACCCCAAGATGACTTTGAGAAATAGAATTACAGAGATCAGAGGCCTGTTAAAGTATTCCTTCCAAAGTGTCCTTCCAAATTTCTTAGCGGAAGATCCAATTAATTCATATATAGAATGATGCACAACACTGGCATTTGTAGCCCGAAGTAATGCACCTCTGTCTTCAATCAGGAGGTTTGTTCTTTGGTCTTTTGATGAAAATCTTCCCTCCACTGAGCAAACTTGCCAATTCTTGATTTATGAGATGGTACTCGGTGTGAAAAGTTTAAGAACCAAAGATTGTCAAAGGCGTTCAAAATGATGCATCATGCACTGATTCTTGCTGCTTCATTGGTGGAAGTTTGAGACATCAAATCATCCCAAGAGTGGCATAAAACCATCAACCACCACGGGCTCCATCCAACCATGTCTGAGATAACAAACGTCTTCAAATTACAACTTGATTCTCAATGTATTAGTCCCACCTTTTATTTCCATTTTACCTTCTTCAATCATGCTGCTGATTTGGCAGAAATGGGCATCATAACACCCCAGGGTTTAGTGCATTGGCTGTAATTGTAGCGTTAAAGATTGTGGTGCCGTATAGGGCAGTAAAACGCATGCCTGTAAAAAGAAAAAAAAAAACTTAATGTCACAGTAAAACTGGGGCTAGCTTGGCTTAGCACACATCTCCTTATCGCCTCTCCACCTGCTAATCCCGTCTTCCCACTTCCTTCCTCAGCTCGATCCCGCCAATTACCTATCAATTAAACCAACAGGAAAGATCGTATCGGCGCGGCTCGGGCTTAAGGCAGGTGAGGGAGGGCAGAAGTTAATGAGTTACATGTGCATTATTGATAAGGGCCGTTTTAGCCCGTTTAACTAATAAAATAAACTGAAAATCTGGAGACATTTATCCTCAAAACTATCATTCGGCTGAAATTCCTTTTCAATGACCAACATCACGGACATGTTTGTCACCACTTTCAGAGAGAACATTCTGATCTTAGTTCATCTGTGTTGACAGAGTGGATATTGAACTTTGTGTTTCATGTGGATAGGCCTAGTAATTATAAAAGCTATTACATCGTAAAACAGCAGCACTTTGTAGGCAGTTAGCCAATTGACTCTGTGTATAACTTCAAATCATAACAACGCTGCCCAAGAAGTGACTTCCTGTTTCGATCCAGCACGTCAAAATAAAAGCACCATCTTTTATTCATGAGTTCAGCAGTTCATTAGTTCAACTTTCTTTTTGCCCAACTATTCACAGACAAAACACTTATAATGTGCGAAATTTAATTATATTTGTGTAATGTTACAAGTACCTGCTGAACTAATCAATGAGATGAGATGTGTGCTTTTATTTTGGCGTGCTGGATCGAAACAGGAAGTCACTTGGGTGATGTTATGACTTGTAGTTATGCACAGTCAATTTGTAGCTGATGACATTCCATTAAAGCAACAGCATCAATGCAGACGGCATCTCTGGACTCGCCCATATATGGTCACGTTTGAAAACAGTTAAGGGGGAAAACAACTGAGAAGAATCTTAACTTTCTCTAATTATTAAAAAAATACTTTAACAAATGCTGAATTATGAGTTTTCTGCTAAATAAAGATACAAAGACATGGAGAGGAGCAAAGTGGTTCAACAGCCCATAAATACATAAAATCAGAGAACGCTAACATGACGCTTCACATTAGCATCGTGCTAATGCTAACGCTAGCTAGCGGTAGCTACGACTGCCGTTTTTTTTTTCGATTTTACTAATAAGCTGCTGTGAATAAACATCCATATGGACCCGATTTAGACTGGACTTTATTTGTACGTGATAAATAAGTTTATATTTCACACAGAAAATGGCTAAAAAGAGTGGAGAATTGTGTTTCCCAAAAGATTCCGCTTTCCCCCTCCGCAAGGCCAAGCCCCCTTCAATGATGCAATGCAGTCTGTATCTATAGCAACGGGAGCCAAATGAGTGTCAACCGCTCGGAAGCAAAAGCAGAGTTACCAACAGTTAGCAAGATGGCTTCTCCGTGAAACTGTTCAATGTATTTGTCCAATAGCCGTTAGCATTAGCCTTCAATTCAGTTCAGAATGAAAAGAACCCATTGTTTCAAATTTTCTAAAGTCGTCGATTTTCGCCCTTGCATTTACACAAAAGCCTGGGTCCCATTGTGACACTCATAAAACGGGCCGCTTTACCTTTGATTAGAACTGTCAAGCTTGTCACGCAGAAGGTCCCATCTCATACAAAGAATGGCAACGAATCATTTTGTCAAACTTCAGGGGTCGCTCGTAAACAGTAAACAACACATTCCCCCCCCCTGCCCCCCCTTCTCTGTAACTGACTGTCACTCGAATGAAAAGAGCCATGCACAAAGGCAGCTTGTTTTGACAGGTAGCAGCAAATTAGCATTCACGCCATCCACCCTGCAAACTTTTAAAATGATGAGGACACCGAGGGCATTTTTCTCCTTTGCTTTCTGCATGTTTGCTTGCATCTGTGTCTTTGAACGCGACTTACGAGTGAGTAAGCGGTACACTGTGTCTCGATGTGTGAATTTTAAAGGACGGCGGCAAGAACAAACACTCTGAGAGGAGTTCATTTGTCTGGTGTCGGCGCGGCGCATTTGGCTCCAAATCCGTGTGATAAGGAAACAAAGCCGTCTGTGCCATCGCAATGTGTACGTCTTCAGCCAGTACAGTACAGAGCCACCTGCGACTGTGCTGCACAATGGCTTTATTGAACGACAACTTTGTATCAGATTTGATACGAAGTCACCCGGGACTGGGAAACTTTATAATGAATATTGTCTCATCTTAAGGGAAAGACACTGAAAGAAAAAGTCATTTTCAGACTGTGGGCCTTTTTGCTCTACTAAATAGTTTATAAACTTTCACCTGGGAATAAATCCATTTCCCAATTTTCACATAAAACAATTGTATCAAACTATCTCCACTTAAAATGGCACCTATATAGACAGTAGACTTCCCCGTATTGTACTTAGTGCATGTATTTTGCTTGATTACGATTTGAAGCCCAAAACTAAGGTAAAATTTGAATTGTTAAAGAGTAGATAAGTTACTAAATAGTTGAATGAAATGTGTAAACAAAGTAAATCCATGATTGTAATCTGGCTCTATATTCCTTTAAAGGGCAAGGGACTATTTTTGGTAATTTCCTGCACACTTTACATATGGCCTCCCTGCTGCACATCAGTGAGGTAAAGAAGCATGTAGTCCTCACTTAGCCAATCAGAAGACATCACCTTACATCACAGATCTCACTACTGTGGCATTTGACCAATCAGCAGAGGCCGGTCACGCTCTCAACTTCCTGTTTACTCTGACGCCTGAAAAAGACCCAAGTCTGGCTAAATTCATGGCACATTTCTTCACATAACTTGAAAACTAACCATGGTAAGTTGATGAAACTCACACATTTTATTGGTGAATAATTGTGCTAAGTGATGATATATATGTTGGTTTTGGAGGACGTACAATAAGTGCAATTACAGCATGAAAAAGGCAGTCACCATATTTGATCATGTCCACTGTCCACTTAAATTAGTTTGGTCCATATTTGGACATGCCCGTTGCACCTACTATTCAAACTCACAGTATTTTCTTGACGGAAGAACCAATAAACCCTCGGACAATGTTGTTATGTTTATTTCAGTAAAATTTATAGACAAACAATATTGGATGACCCCGCCCACAATCACGTTTTACAAAAGCTCTTGCCTATGACCAGTGTGATCATTCAAACTTCAATATCACAAAACACAACGAATCCTGAATACCAGCACAACGAGACCTGAAAGTCCTTTTTCTATGTTATATAAACCTTTGTATTATTTTTTTTTACCCCTTAAAGGGCAATAAACTAACTATTTTTTTTGTTGAAACTTTCTTTTTTACCAGTTTAGGGCAAGGAACCAAATATGGTAACTTCGCTCACATTGATTTTCTCCATGATAATGAAAACAATCTGAAAAATGTTACAACAGAAATAAACTTGTGTTATGTCCTAATAAAGAATAAAGAATAAAGAAAGAATAAAGAATGTCCCCCAATGTATTTCAATGAGTGCCCTATAAAGGGTTAAGATTTAGTGCAATAAAAACAGGCCATTTTGTCCATTTTCATTTATAAAATACAAAAACATATGTACTATTATATATGCTATAACCAGAACCAGAAACCATCTTGGGTAATGTGGGAAAAATTATGTGAACATTCATCTTGGCTGTTTCTATAGACTTCATTCTTTAGGTAGTTGACAGTAGTAGTAGTAGTAGTAGCAGTAATCTTTAGTAGAATCTGCTTATTTCCTCACGGGTTTGGCGGAAGATTCCGATCAGTGCTCGTTGTTGCCGGTCATTGTTGTTCTGCCCCTGAAGCTAAAACTCGTCTGCTCGGAAAGTTTTAATTATGAATGACATTTGCGGGGCAATATGGCCGCCTGGAGACGAGCGGGGTTGTTCTGAGCAAACAGCATCAATCATTCCATCAATCAATCACACACGTGGCATTTGTGAGGCTCGGCACCAAATTACTTTTCACTCCTGTTTGGTCTGGTGGGCAAAAATATTAGGCTAATAATACTTTGCGTTTCATTCCGATTAAGGATCTGCTTGACATGTTGTGTAAAAACATCGAGGGTGTCGACATACTGAACAAGCGAGTGTGTTTTCAGTCTTTTGTTTCCATTGTCCAAACTTTTTCAGAATTCCAGCAATGCAAAACGGGCGAATTATTGGGTTTGTTGACATTCATAACAACAAAATTGCCGCAGTGGATTTCATTTATAAACCCTTGTCACATTTCGTCGAGAGGGATCCGACATCCTGCCATTCAGAGTGGCTGCTTTTCAGGGCTCCACTTGCTGTCTGTTGCTGCCTTACTTGTCCCCCTCTCTGTCATAATGCCACCCAGGACAAGAGAAGGAAAAAAAAAAAAGAAAAAAAAATTGATGGCAAAAAGCAACAGCAATTACATTTTCAGACTCGGGGCAATGGCGGATAAAAGAGGGGACCTTGGATGGCGGATTTGTCATGCCTTGGCCCTGCGAGCTGGAGGAAATAATGGGATTGGGCATTCTGTCCATGGATTCTCCAAGAAGAGAAACCCTACTTGCTCTTTCTAGCTCTGAAAACTATACGGGCGGTTCTCAAGCTGGGGTTTGGGGACTCCTGTGGGGTTTGCAGCCGGCTGTAGGGGAAGTTTGCATATGTTCCCTTTATCATTGTCTTCTATAGACATGCTGGCTTGGACTCTGATTAGACTTATATCCTACTTTACTCCTATTTTGGGTTTGAAGTCATGTACTTACGATTTGTAATCCAAATATGGTCAATTCCTTTCTGGGAGACAGCCTTGGTTTAAGATGAGAGAAATACAGGCACATGTGCAGACAGTACAGAACTCAAGGGCCCATTTTCTCAAACTCAGATTTTCTTGAAAACAGGATGTCCACTTCAGATCCTAGACTCCAAACTTTCAAGGTTTACACAGATGGATCTAATTCCTAGCCTGATCTATTGAGCCTTGAAAAAACAAGACAACATTTTTCAACGAAAGGTTCTTGAGTCATCTTCTGTACTCTGTAGTTGAAGTCTTGAACGTTTCGCCTTTCATCCAAAAGCCTTCGCCAGTTGACTGAGCTGAATCTGAGTTCACTGACGAAGCCTTTTGGATGCGATACGAAACGTTCAAGACTTCAACTACAGAGTACAGATGATGACTCAAGAACCTTCATTGAAAAATGCTGTCTTGTTTTTTCAAGGCTCGATAGATCAGGCTAGGAATTAGATCCATCTGAGTAAACCGTCTGTCGGATCTGAAGTGGACATACCATTTTAAGAAAACCTCAGTTTGAGAGAATGGGCCCTTGAGTTCTGTTCTGTCTGCACATGTGCCTGTATTTCTCTCTTTTTAACCCAAGGCTCTCTCCCAGAAAGGAATTGACCATATTTGGATTACAAATACGGTCGTCTCCGTCTTGCCAACAGACAAACATTTCAAAAAGGAACATTACAAAGTGTCTTTTTATCACTCTACTCTTTGCATCGTAACCGGAACTACACGAGATCAAACCAAAATAGGAATAAGGCAAGAAAAGTCTTCCCAGAGTCCAAACCATCAGGTCTAAAGAAGACAATGATAAAGGGAAAATATGAAAACTTCCCCTTCAGCCAGAAGGTGGACAACTCTTGAACGACTGAAAGCTTACACAGACATTTTACAAAAATCTTCTAACTGATATATAAACAAAGTCAAATCCTACATTTAAGCCATTGTTTTCGACCACTGTAAATAAAGGCATCTCATTTTAACCACCTACAGTGACTCACCTTAACAACCCTCTTACTTGCACTTTTACCACATTCATCTTCCTTAAACTTGGGGCGCTTTTGTCCCGAGCTCCCCCGGATAAAGTTCCGACGGCACAGTCTTTATCGCCGGTCTTTTCCCCGCATTAAACTGTACTCTTAGATCCAAATATCTTCTAAATCGAGCCCATATACTGTGTCCCATAGCACACACAAGCAGCCTCAGCTCCCCCACCACCACCCTCCTCCCCACTGCGGTCAGTCCATCGCCCCGGGCCTAAACGCTGCCTCGGCGCCTTAATCATATTTGCAGGGGGATTGATGCTCGGCCTGGAGTTTCCATACTGCACAAGGGGATGGGGGCGAGCGGGGCTTCCAATGAATAGCAGCAGATATAGAAGAGGGAGCAATCTCAATCAGAGGTGCGACTATCGAGCCAACACGCAAACTCATTATGCTCGAGAGATTTTTCTTTCTTTGGTTTTGCCTTTGCGCATAACAAGAGCTCATAAGAAGAGATTGCTGCGAGCGTTTACGGAGTAACGCTCAGGTGCAGCTTGTCCTTAGCTTTGGCACAGTTTTCTCTTCCGTAATAGGGTCATTAAGGATTTGCAAGCTTACCGGAGTTGTTAGGACTTTGTATTGTGTTTGCCGTGAGAGTATAAAACTAGCTTTCCGCGGCGCTTTAGGGTGAAGGCAGGTAAATTAATGGATCGCGTTAAAATTCCGCGCTTATGACAGTTTGGCATAAATTAGTAGCAGAGCTGTCAGCGTTTAAAAGGGAAGCAAGGCCTCAGTACTTAACATTTCAGATTAACATTTTGACAGCAGCTAATTTTAATATGATATACGCTTTGAATGTAGTTTTGTGTCAAATATATAACTCATCTGACATAATCGCCAGTGATTAGCCAGATTTTGTTTTTGCACGTCTTATAGATGCTTCCACGAAAAGAAAAAGGCCGTTCAGAGGAGCGAGGCAAGTGTTTTGGAGATAAGAGTCCTTTTTCCCCCCATGATTATTTTTGGATGGCCGAAATTAATTCTTTCAGTAAGAAGAAGATTAAAAAGATGTTTTTCCAACTTTTATCTTTGTGCTTTTTTACTTTCTCGTTGCATGGCTGGGTATGGCCAAAAAAAATCTTCTCATCATTTTCTTTAGTTTAAAATCACGATTTTCTCACAATGTATATTGTGTTATAAAGACGACTAAGGCCCGAAACGTCACAAAACCTGGTGAGCATTAAATAAGCTTGGGAGCGACTAAGTTGTGCGGATCTTTTATTGTTTTTGTGACATTTCTCATTTTTCGATCCTGCACACTTGTTTAGAACTATGGATGTGCGTGCCTTTACCCACAATCATAAAGACAACTAAAGCCATCTGCTTCTTCTTGGACCAGGCGTTTTAATCCGAGTTTCAGGCTATACAAAGTTTTGACATAGGGGTATCCTCTTAAGTGGCTCCCTTTGTGCCTATACCTGACCTTCTTTACAGACTATTCCACCCTCTGTGGTCACTTGGTTCCTCTCAAATAGTTTTGACATGCTTCCTTCATGTTTTAGTCCTGGTTTAATCCTGGTTCAGTCTGTGATATTGTCCAGTTTTCTCCTGGTTTATTTCTGGGTTGAGAGCCGGTTTAGTTCAGGTTAATCCCAGTTTCCTTCTGCCCCTGGTTTAGTCCTTTCTAGTTTAGAAGAGATTTCAGTCTCTGCTTTAGTCTGGTTTTCTCCTGGTTTAGTCCCGGTTTAATCCAGACCCAGTCCGTGATATTGTCTGATATTAGAATTTGTTTTCTCCTGGTTTAGTCCTGGTTTGATCCAGATCCAGTCCGTGATATTGTCCGATGTTAGTCCAATTTTATATCTGGTTTAGACCTAGATTTCTCCTGGTTTAGTTCTGGTCTTATCCTGACAGTGAGTGGAGAAAAGTGTCAGTATTTGAGCTCAGAGCTGCATTAAACTTTCAAAAACACTGAATCGCGATACGACGACGTTACCAAAAACGCAGATCGTCATGGAGATCAGATCACAATTACCTTTTCATCATCACATCGTCCAGTCCTATCTCATTCTGAACATTTTTGTAAATTACAACCATAAAACATTTAATTATTGGTTAAAAATCCATCCATAATAAACATGCAGCCTCTGGTAATGGTCCCATACAGTTCCCTTTTGTGAACAAACTCATTCCCCCCCTCTGGTATCCGTCCCTCTAGTGTCTCTCCTTGTGATTACTGTAATGACACTGAGAGGCCTCCTTGACACCGAAGCACAAAACGCCGCGAGCTCCTGAAGGCCACTGGAGAAAGCCTTGTTTATCTGCCTCCAAATATCCTTCCCCCGATGACACATGGAACATTCGGTGCTTGGGCCGACGCGCGTATCATCTTTAGTACTTTTGAAGATAGCGGTCATGACCTGGTGTCGTGACATTACCCTGGAACGGCACAAAGACGGCAAAGTTCTACCGTAGGGGAAAGCGAATCGGAGAGAAAGGCATGAAAACAGATGCAATCGGAAAGACCTTCGCCAAGGTGTCACCTTTCAATTTGTTATCTGGTGTTTTTCTGTGATGTTCTTTAAGCGCTGTTTATCTTTCCAACAGACCATTTTAAAGGTCTTTTGAAAATTGTTTAGAATTCCCACTGGACCGCTACTTGGTCGGTGATCTTTTTCAAATCTAAAGCAAAAGTTGGCTGTAACTTTCTTGGGACTGTTGAATCGGTGATTTTGTCCGATGTTAGACAAGGTTCTCTCCTGGTTTAATCCCGGTTTAATCCAGATCTAGTCCGTGACATTGTCTGATGTTAGTCCTGGTTTTCTCCTAGTTTAGTCCTGGTTTTATCCAGATCCAGTCTGTGATATTGTCCAATGTTAGACCTGGTTTTCTCCTAGTTTAGTCCTGGTTTCATCCAGATCCAGTCCGCGACATTGTCCGTTGTTAGTCCTGGTTTTCTCCTAGTTTAGTCCTGGTTTCATTCAGATCCAGTCCGTGACATTGTCCGTTGTTAGTCCTGGTTTTCTCCTGGTTTCGTCCAGATCCAGTCCATGACTTTGTCCGATGTTAGTCCTGGTTTTCTCCTGGTTTCGTCCAGATCCAGTCCATGACTTTGTCCGATGTTAGTCCTGGTTTTCTCCTAGTTTCGTCCAGATCCAGTTCATGATATTGTCCGATGTTAGTCCTGGTTTTCTCCTGGTTTCGTCCAGATCCAGTTCATGATATTGTCCGATGTTAGTCCTGGTTTTCTTCTGGTTTTCTCCTGGTTTAGTCCTGGTTTCATCCAGATCCAGTCCGTGATATTGTCCGTTGTTAGTCCTGGTTTTCTCCTGGTTTCATCCAGATCCAGTCCGTGACTTTGTTCGATGTTAGACCTGGTTTTCTCCTGGTTTAGTCCTAGTTTCATCCAGATCCAGTCCTTGACTTTGTCCGATGATAGACCTGGTTTTCTCCTGGTTTAGTCCTGGTTTCATCCAGATCCAGTCCGTGACATTGTCCGTTGTTAGTCCTGGTTTTCTCCTGGTTTCGTCCTGGTTTCATCCAGATCCAGTCCGTGATATTGTCCGTTGTTAGTCCTGGTTTAGTCCTAGTTTCATCCAGATCCAGTCCGTGACTTTGTCCGATGATAGACCTGGTTTTCTCCTGGTTTAGTCCTAGTTTCATCCAGATCCAGTCCGTGACTTTGTCTGATGATAGACCTGGTTTTCTCCTGGTTTAATCACCTGATGTGTTTCTGTGATGTTCTTAAAGCGTCGTTTATATCTTTCCAACAGACCATTTAAAAGGTATTTTGAAAATTGTTTAGAATTCCCAACAAATTAGACCGTTTTCCACTGGACCACAGCTTGTTAGGTGATCTTTTTCAAATCTAAAGCAAAAGTTGGCCGTAACTTTCTTGGGACTGTTGAAGAACTCATGAAAAGAAAAACCCCATTGAGCCCATACCACAAACAGTGACTGTATTTCTATAGAATTAATTGTGTTTTCCTCCTTCAGACACATAAGGGGAAACACAGCTGGTAAACATGGCCTTTGATGCTCAAACAAATTATATTACCAGGCCGCCCGCTGCTCAGTAAAACCATCGCGTTTCTATGGATTCATCCTTTTCAAGGATGAACGCTACGGGCAAAAGCGCTTAATATGTTGTTGGCAATTTACTGATAAGTTTTATGACGCCATTCGGAGGCAAGCGCAAATGAACAGAGTCGAACACTGACGCAGCAGGCGTATTTGAAATGATAACGAATGAGGTTTGGAAGAACAAAGAACAGCTGAACAAATGAAAAGCATATCACCAAGTAACACATGGTAACCTCAACCTCTTGACTCCCACCTGGACCAGTTTAGTTTAAAGCCAAATCTGAAAGCTTCTCGACTGGAGGTCACAGCCTATAAGCCAGTGTAACACCTCATTTGAAAGCTAAGACCAACAAAACTGGCCTAGGATTGTTGTCGTCGTTTTTGCCGCGTGTTTTGTTTTTTCTCATCACTTTTTCAATGCGCTTTCAACCTCACTACGTCTCGTTATTGTCACTTCTTTGTAACTGTTTTGTTGCGTTTTCATCACTTTTTCGTCGCTTTAATTTGTTGCGTTTTAATCGCCTGCTTGGTCACTCTTTTGTAACTGTTTTGCTGCATTTTTGTCACCTGTTTTGTTCTTTCATACTGTTTTATGTGTTTTCAACCTCACGTCTTGTTTCGTTTTTGACACTTTATGGCTTTTTTGTTGCTTTTTTGGAGCAGTTTTTTTGCCTTTTTATCGTTTTTTCTTTTTTTTAATGCTTTTTTGATGTGTTTTCAACCTCACTTCTCGTTTAATGCGTTTTTGGCACTAGGTTTTTTTGTCACCCATTTTGTTGCTTTCTCATAACCTTTTTGTCACTTTATTTGCTGCGTTTTAGTCGCCTGTTTTTGTCTGCGTTTCCATCCCCTTTTCCATCTCGTTTTTGTCGCTATTCTGATGCTTTTTTTCAAGACGCTTTTGAGATTTGGGTCGAGTCGAACATAATTTGCCTGAATAATTTCCATTTTAGGCTTAAAGGAGCATTATGGAACTTTTTATGCAGATTTTGTATATTTATTTATGTGTACTTGACCTCGTAGTGACCTGTATGAGTGGTCAGCATGGCGTATGGTATGTTTTTTTATTCAAACAGGGACAGTGCACAATTTAACATTGACCAAAAGGAAAGATGCATTGTACCAGGTTATAGCAAAAATGCTCATTTCCACCTGTAGTCCCTGGACAGGTTGATGTTGCAGTACAAAAACTGATTTTAAATGTAGATGAATACTTGACCATGGATTTATACATTTTGACATCATTAAAAACAATCATTTAATTTAAACAAGATTGGAACATTAGAACATTTTCTACCGGTCTTTACTTTCCATCACTGTGGTCTCTACAACGCTCCAGAATCCAGGTTTTCTAGTGAGAGGGTCAACCCACAGTGAAACCTTCCAAACAATTGACCCTAGAGCGTCTTAGAGGCCACTGTGATGGAAAGTCGCCATGGTGACCACTCATACAGCCGCTGGGTCACTACAAAGTCAAATACACATTAATATAACCTTTATTTTCCACATAAAAAGTTGCATATTGCACCTTTAACTAACACTTGGTCAGGTCTAGGTTCATCAATACAAGATACAATGGACACAACACTGTATCTTTTGACTTGAAACTTATTGAAACAGTCAAAGCGGGGGATATTTGTGGTCAAAATGTAGCATCCTTGTCACATTATTTAAGAAAGTCACTGAATGCATAGCAATATTTTCAACTGTGGTCATTATATTTCTTTGGAAAACACTATAAGCAACTCGAGCCTGAGCGAACAACCCCCAACATGTAAATCTTCACACTTCGACAACCGCTTGTAACAGTTGAACTATTTATTTTCGCTGCACTTTGCCGCGGCGTATCGGCAACACTGTATATCCAGCGTCCGGGAGCGCATTAAACCTTCTTAGTTCTCTTGAAAAATAATCAACCGGGGCGCGCAATAAAGACAACAAAGACCCGCGTAATGAGAATGCGGTCTTTCAGCGGGCCATTATCAGGCGGGCCGCGAGAGATGAGGGGCCGCTCGCACAATTACTAGGCGGCGCACTTATCTTGTCCGACCAGATCCGGGGGCGAGCTCCGGCGTGGGTTTTAAAAATGTCCAATAACAAACAATATTCTTCACAGTGGAGCGTGGACTAAAAAGCGGGGTCTTACTTTGCCGGGATTTGTATCATGTCCTGTGGCTGGAGTGGTGATGTACACCGCGCCTTGTTAGCCGTAATAAGTCCACAAGTGTCATGTTAAGGTGATGGATCGGGTCATATAGGTTTTATTGGAGAACATATTCTACCTGGAGCATCTGTGTTAAAGGCTAAACCCACAGTGAATCACTCGGCGCTTGCGGCCAATCCTATAAACGTGGGAGGTATTATATCCGCCAGACACGATACTGTATAGGCTTCTAAATGCCCATATGATCTCGCCCGCGCCTTCGTTTTTTTTTTTCATTTGCACATTTACATGTACGAATGTTTGTTGCAGCTCGAAAATGACCGCAACTTAACCAGTCAACAGTGAGAATCCATACATCCGTCATCAGGACTGTAACTCATTAACATATTAATTAAAAGCGACCCATGTTTCACAGTTAATGTCCCGTGTCCAATCGATTAAGTCGTAAAAAAATCTTGATTTGCAGATGTTGATCGCGCCGTAAAGTAGAAATATTAGCGCGTCGATTCACATAAACATTCAATCATATATGTATCTTCAGTTGTCCATAACGTTCTGCAGAGGTAGAGGTGGATACGCTGAAAATAACACGGCTACTGCTAATGCAAGAGCTGCTACTTCTAGTTGTGTATTCTGGAATAAAAAATAAAAAAGACTCATGGCGACGTGCAAACAGGTAGCAACCTCCCTCTCTCTTGGTACAGCTGCATTGTTTTCCTTTTTCTATGAACTGCATTTCTGTACTCCGCATAGTTTTCCTGGACACTTTTGCACATCTTTGCCATGTTTTTGTGGGGATCGGTGGATATTTTCACTGCAGTCCGGTCCATAATGGTCCTGAAGAAACCAGGTTTTTAAAAGTAAACAAAAAGGGGTGGGTACCTATGTTTCCCGGGTGGGATTTTTTATTCGTAGGTGAGTTGGTACATCAACCGATCACAAGTCATGAGTGAAACGTCATAAATATATCAATCAGCTTAACCCTGGCCCTGCCCTAGCCACTAACCTTAAGGATAATGGTGCCTAACCTTAATCAATAGTAGTGGGGGAACATAGGTACCAGGGAACATGGGGCTGACCCCAACAAAAAGCTAGCTTTTGAGCTAAAGACATTTCAGACCTACAAATTTCTTCTTCTGAGACACTGAAAAGGCACCAAGAGCCCCCCACACCTGCAGCACAGTGGAGGCGTCACATGAGGCCGGACAGGAAACCAAAAAGGTATAAACGAGGAGGTATCCAGGCGAGACTCACAGCTAATCAACCCGTGCCTTCTATTGTTCTGGCTAATGGACGTTCACTGGAGAGAAAAAAAAACAGATCAACTGCTAAGATGTTGAAAGACTGTTGTGGAGTGGAGAGAGCTACGCAGGAGGAAGAGGAAGGAGGAGGTGGAGCTGATCAGTGCAGGACACCACGCTCTGAAACAGGGACAAACTCAGGAGGCAGTGCACCGTTTCAGAGGTTTCCCCGACCTCCACAAACAGGCTGGTCAGGTTGAGGACTCACACCTGAACACCATTTCATTGTAAAATGACAAATAAAGCACTTACTTACTTAGTTATAGTGGTGCTTTTTTTGAAAGCTCTTTAAATGCTAATTTCGTAAGAAAATGTTTGCTGAAGTTGAATATATATGTGTCAAAACTTGAGTATTCTTTTTATTATCATTCTAAAGAAAAAGCAGCAAACCGTGAACACTTCATATACTTCTGTTGCGCCTGAGAAGAACTGGAAGAAGTAGTTCCAAAGTCTCATAAAGCAAAATGCAACTTTTGTCCAATAGAACGCATTCCAATCTCATGAAACCCGCGCTATCAAAAATATATAGACATTTGATCCCATACATTTTTTGCGAATCCCCCATGTGCCACGAACGATTTTGATGTTACTGCGCCGTTAACAAGTCTACTGCCGCTTTGTGTTTTGGAGCCGTTCTCGAATTCTCCGAGTTTATAAGAGTAATTATACTTCAAGTCCTCCCCATTCTCTTCTCTTTGCTGCGGGCTGGAGCTGCCAAATCTTGCTCTGCCACTTTGCGAGACAACAAAGCGCTCCCCTTTTCTTTTCTTTTTTTTTCCTTTTTTCGCAGCGCGCACTGGGATCCTTTGCTTCAAATTTGCCTTTAGAATAGTACCTCAAATGGCATTATCTTGAGGTCAAGTTTTTTTCGCCGAGAGTTGTAGCGCTGAGTATAATCACGGGGCAGAAATTAATGTGCGGGAAGCCGCCCTTGAAATGGAAGAAATGGAAGCCCTTGAGCCAGCAAATCACTTCACTTCTTGCAACCTCTTTCAATGTGTTATTTAGTAATTGACATCAGTGCACTTCTGTTGATCCTGGCTTCTGGCTAGTGCTTCATTCTTCTTTTTTCTCTTTTTTTTTAAACCAAATCCAAAGCTAAAAGAGAATCGTTTGCACTACCCAAAAGAGAGCAGACCATACGGAATATCTATGTCGCTAATGGCATAACATGGCTTGTGTTAAGCTTTGGTGCCACGTCCCTGACTTTTTTTGACTAATTTTCCATCGCTATCCCCTGTCGAACGGCGTCTTCTTTTTTCAAGTTTTCGCAAGTCCGCGCTGAGTGATTGACGGTTTGTCTTGTGAACACAGTTTCAAAGGGGCCCCGGCGTTTCTCTCGCTATCTGCCGCTTTCGCTAATCCACAGAAACCATAGCCAATTAGCCGGGACGGATAGAGGAACCCCTTTGCAGCAATCAAACGCTGTGTCAGATGTCCGGGCCTTTCTGAAGAACAAATGGAGACGCGGCGCAGTCAATACAACTGATCAGCGCGGCAACACTGAGGAAACGCCATTGGAGATTGGTGTCTTTTGATACAGAACAATTGTTCACATGTTTGGTCATTAAACACCCCGCTGCCAATTCATCTTCCCTTTCAGATTCCAACTTCTGTCGTTCTCAATAAGAAAGTTGTCTCACAAATAGCATGCATGTTCGTTTGGCTCAGCTTTTCGAACGTCCTTTACACTTGTGCATCAAAGTTTGGACAGCAACAACACTTTTTCAGTTGATTCATTCCTCTCCCTTGGCGACGGTTTTACCTGAAATGCCCGTTATCCTCATTTTAAGGAAAACCCTTGAAGTGACAACATTTTCCAGGATCTACTTCTAAAGCATGCATTGTGCTTGGAGCTCCCCCTGCTAGTCCTTTTTTGAGAATAGCACTCCCGTAAACCACCATCACCTAATTTATAGATTTCTATGGTCATACTGAACACTGTCATGTGTCACTCTATCGCTGTCTTCCTCCACATCTGTGCACCGGCTATAGCTAACATGGCTTTGAGTGCAAAATATCCATCTATCCATCCATTTTCTTCTACTTTTCCGTTTCCGGGTCGTAAATCGCATTGCACCAGCCCCTTATGGCTCCTCCCTGACTCTAACCGGGCCTGTTGGTCTCTCATAAGGGGCTTCTGAAGCCTCTTTGTCCGACCCCCTAGGACCTGTTTGCCATGGGAGACCCTACCAGGGGCACGAAGACAACATCCCAGGATCATTCAGGTGCTCAAACCCCTCCACCACGTTAAGGTGGCGGTTCGAGGAGCAAAATAGATGTGTTTAATCACTCAGAGTTGAAATATTATGGCCAAACTCCTTCATCTGGCTTCACCGTTCTCTTGGTAAATTTGTCCAGTATAAGTCAAGTATTGGTGCTTCAAATGCCCTTGGAAAAAACTGGACAGCTGCGGCTTATAGACCAGTGTGGGATTATGTAAAAAACAAAAAAATCTTTATACATTTTGTCGGTACGGCTTGCATTCAGGTGCGCTCAATAGTCTGGAATTTACAGTAAATATTTCAACGCAAGACAACGTTTTCAAGGGATTTACGCAACTTACAAAACTTGACAGCTAACAGCTAACAGCATACATTAAACATAATGATTGGGAGCATTCCTAGATTTAAACAAGACTGGTGTATGGAGAATCATGCACCAGTCTATTACCACGCAAGCATAGCGTCTGCTAGCAATATGTCAAATACTAATGGTAATGAAATAGCAGAACAATCGATCATTTAAAAGTCAATACCAGTGACAAAGGACTTCTCTTTCTTAGCTCTCGGCTTTCAGTAAACTGCCCCCACTTGATGATTCCATCTCCCACAAATGTATACTTAGGCATTGATGTTAATCTCTTAGAAATATAGATTGAGGATATATAGTGGATAAAGGTACTTGGTTGATTCCTTTTCTCTATCGCACGTCTTTGTACCAGTTGTACTCTCATTTTTCAAGAGTTTAGGGTCAAATTCTCTGATCGCCTGGTCATTGGTTTCCCCCCTGTGCCCTTGAAGCTACCGTTTAAATGTTTGACCTCTACTTCTCTAGCCTCCAAATCGCTAGCGCCCTCACCATGTCCCTACCCAGTGTGCTAGCTCCACCCTTGTGTCGTGTGGTGCGCAAACACTCCGCCTGATCAGATCAAACCACTTTTGACCGAACGGACCTGACCTCCTGGATATAAATATTGCTCGTGGATTTGAACCGACTAAGCAACCGTCGGTGGCGCCCGCTAATTGCTTTTACCGGGCCCGTCTCCCCCTCTGCCAAGCTACACGCAGCCGAACCACATGGACTTGGCCGGGCCGGTTTTGGACAACACGACGGCCGGCGATGCCAACCTCCATTTGAGCGTTTGGCGGACACACAAAAGAGGTCGGGGGGGGATATTGGGGGGGGGAAGAGAATGGATAGAACAAATGCGAAATGGTCAGTGAGAGGAGAGGCGGCGGGGGAAAAGGGGAAAGAGTACCCGCGGTAGTAGCTATGATCCGCTCATCCGTTTTAAGCTTTATTTTGGATCCTGATAAGCCATGACTGAACTGGCACTTTTCCGCCGTGCTGGAAATTTACATAAAAATCAATATAAAATCGACTCGCTATTAAATGGATTCTCCTTTCGCCCGGGCTATTTTCCCCCTACCCCACCTCACTCTTTCTTATTCCTAATGATTGGCTTTTTGCTCAGCAGGGAATCTCCTCGGAAAGCCGCAGAAAAATCCCTCTCATAGAATGAACGAAAGAGGCAGCTTGGGCGCTGCTTGTCAGAAAAATGAGGGAAAGGGTTCAGTGACAGCACATCCAATCCTGATTGTTTGACTGGTTCAGATAGAAACAACCATGAATGATATGTGACTGAATTTTCTCCCGGTGTCACGTAATGGCTTTGACATTTAGCCTTCTCATTGTGACCACAGTGCGCCGCCATCTTGGGTCAGTTGCCTTATTTCCTCGTTGACAACGGTATTAAAAGTGTCAGTCTTTCTCGAGAGCGCTGGGCAGGCAGCGGCGAGCGATGTCCTCTCCCACATTTCCGCATGACAGTAAATGCACCGCATGTCGGGAAATAGGAGCCGGGGTTTGCAGGGGGCTCACTTTGCGAGAAGGTAATAATTTTCGGTGGGTGCAGACGGAGGGAGGAGGCCAGACGACCTCGCCAGAAAAGATGGCCGTCTATAAAAGTTTAGAGGAGCAGTAAGCAAAAGGCCCCGGTCTTTGTCATTGGTATGAAGTGCAGGGGATGCACCACTTGGCACACAAGCATAGTCACGGAGACATAGCATCTGTCTCCTGCGGCAGCTCCTGCACCCGGCCATAACCAGGAGAAAGTAGTTTTGTTTAAACTACAGTGGCGAGAAAAAGTAAGTACACCGTTCTCACATTTCTGCCTAAATTGGTCACTAAATGTCGTCTGACCTTCATCAAAAACACAGGAATGATTAAACAGTGTCTGCCTGAACTAATACCACCCAAACATGTACATTTGATCACATTTGTATTGGCCACAACATGTAAACATGCACAGGACAGTGTGGAATAAGTAAGTACACCCCCTGAATCTCACTGAACTGCAAAGGGGAATGGTCCAAGACTCATCCTGATCACTGTGAGCGTCTAATCTGCAACTTATTGCTGCAAAAGAAGCCTCAGTCAGCTATATAATACAGGGGTTCACTTACTTCTTCCATGCATGTTGTGACTATATCCTGCTCCATGCTTCACAGTGGGGAGAGGGTTTTGATGGTTTGTTGGTGCACTTGGATGCTCCACTGCACTACTGGACAACTATTCAGTGGACTGTTGGACCGAAAGTTGAACAGTTTGGGAGGAACACACAACATCATGCATGGAGGACAAATGGAACAGCACATCAACATCAAAACAGTAGAAAAATCTGGATAAATTCCTCTTTACAAAACTGCTGCAGTTCAGTAAGATTCAGGGGGTGTACTCACTTATTCCACGCTGTCCTGTGAGTGTTTACATGTTTTCGCCAATAAAAATATGATCAAATGTAAATGTTTGGGTGGAACAAGTTTAAGCAGACACTGTTTACTCATATGTGTGATTTTGATGAAGATCAGAACACATTTAGTCGCCAATTTAGGCAGAAATGTGAGAAATTCCAAGCATTGATTTTGTAAATATATCTCACAACTTCAAAAGGGGAAATGCAAAGCTAATTGGCCAGCCAAGAAAAATAAAACCAGACAGTTCACCCACAATCCAATGTATTCTGGCCCAAGTCCAGCTAAACGGAGAACAAAAGGCCAAGGCAGGCATGTAAAAACTCACAACAATACATGTTGTTCAGAACTTGGTTTTTCTACCGAACATTCTGAAATTAATGTTAACCTTACGCTGACTTCTCGTCTCTGCCAGGATGAAATCTGTGTTTGGCTTTTTCACAATAACAATAGCTCTGAAGTTCTCGCCCCGTCTGCCTCCAAGAGAAAGGGGTCAAATGCTCTGACAGCCAAGTCGATCTCCATAAGGTCGCCAAAGCTCCACTGCCTTAAAAACTCATAAACCTCTTGGCTCACGCTGGCTCGCTCTGGTCCCCGTCCCTGTGACATTTCCATAGACGTCCCCATCGCTCGGCCACCGATTGGCGCAACCTGTCGTCAAATTATTGCACAACCTTGAGGTCTGGGGCTTTTTTTTTTCCATCCAAAGAAGAACATCAGGTAAGCTCCCAGTGGTTTTAAAAAAAAGGCCACCCCAAAGTACGGGGCATCATTCTTTTTAATGTGATGTACAGCTGTGTTATGCTGCGCTTAACGACATTCTTTAAAAATTAGCTTTTTGGAGAGTGTAATTGATTCTTAACAATGGCACCTCTGGGATTCCGTAGTCTAATAGCCTATAAAAGTGAATTTAATTACCGAGACCTGCGTAGTACTTTTTAAATAATTTATCTCCCGGAGAGCTAAAGTCGGAGCCTTTCGCGTCGAACAACATTCAGATCGGGCGAGGCGCATCCACGGCTAATGGTTTTATACCTGATTTACGGAGGGCCCTGTGCTTATACCACGCCAGGGGCCCCGGGGCAGGCCATGTCAGTCAATACCTGCGATATTGCCTCATTTGCAGTGGCTGTCAAAGTGACCTACAAGCAAAAAAACACGCACTCGCCGACCCAACCCCAACTGTCCGAGTAAATTGGGTGCATGTTCGCTATTTACGAGACTCCGATTGTTCTTTGTGTTTATTTATTTTTCTCTCCAAGTCGATCTTGGAAGGGAGGAGGAAGGGCGTCGGGATGTGGGCAAAAGAACGACCGCGAGTGAGTAGTGGGAAAGTCTGTTCCCGCCGCCAGCAGCACTTTGTCGTGAAATAATAGATGAGGGATATTGTTGTAATTTGGAGCTGCCATACAAAAGGGAACCCAGTTTGGCTGATGAATCGTGGCTGCCAGGGAAATTAAAGGCAAGATGTGGTAGAGATAATTTGGGCGAAGCCTTAACAAGCACGCTGTCCGGCCAAATTAAGATACACCTAAATAATTGAAGCTAATCACTTGTCTTGGTCGAATTAAGTCATTATCCATAAAAAAAAACAGATGAACCTTAATTTGCATAATTTCCCGAGCCATTATTTATTTGATGCGGGGATGTCAGTGCCATAGTTTCAAACCAGCGAAGAGACGATTTCCAGGAGAAAAGTTGAATAAGGTAAAATTATTTTGCTCTATAACATGTGGGATGTAGATATAGAGGAACCGGAACTCATGATCGTGCTGTGACCTCCCTCTCATCCAGGTTAGTTCTGCAGCCTCTTCTTGTCCTGTCTATGCCAGTTCTGTTTAATACCGTTGTTTATCTATTTGTTTTAGGTCCAGGACTACGGTCTGATCTGGGTTGTGTGGTTTCCCTCCTTCTCTTTCTCTTTCTAAGTGCGTTCATTGGCTGGCTGCCATCGTCCCTCAGGTCCTATAGGCTTTAAGAAGTTGCCGCGAACCCCCCCTCCCCATCTCTCCCCCCTCGCCCCGCTGCCTGCGCCCTCACTGGCAGGTAAAGGTGCCAAAAGCTTACCAGTGCAGGGCTAATCCTTTGTTGGTAGTCTACGCTTGTGTTTCAACAGAGGCCGTTGTTTTTGTCCCCTTCTGTGTTTCCTCGTCTTTCCACAAAGGCCGGGCTATAGTTCCCGTCTACACTCCCAGCGGAAATGCACCTTTAAATTCTAGGCAAAGACATTGAAGATACAGGGTAAAAAAAAGG
The DNA here is from genome assembly GCF_951799975.1 of Gobius niger. Classification (NCBI taxonomy): domain Eukaryota; kingdom Metazoa; phylum Chordata; class Actinopteri; order Gobiiformes; family Gobiidae; genus Gobius; species Gobius niger. Next base: position 9,109,514 of record NC_136874.1, read on the forward strand.
GGGAACTACATTGTCAGGCGTAATAACATCTTAGGAGCACTTCGACTTCACTCCTGCCGTGATTACGCCTCGCAATATAGTTTCCCTTTTTATCCGCTTAGAAAATCGACATGTTTTTCATTTTGTGTGACTGTACTTGGATCGTGTAAAGGCTCATGTAACCATATTTAAATTGGGAAAACGTGGAAGAGCTTCCTCTGACTTCACTCCTGTTTGGGTCCATGAGGAGAGGAGGAGAGGTTGTTTAAAGCTGCTCCCTTCAACCTGTTTAAAGCTGCATTTTGCGTAAATCGTAATTGTTAAAGGTGGACTGTGTAAGTTTTGCTTGCTATTTTAAAACACACTGGTCCCGCCGTCCCTGGGAACTGGAACTAGGAACAGACCTAAAGCTGGAATATTGAATTGCTGCCTTCAGAGCAGGCAGTTTGTTTGACCTGTTGACTTAACTCGGGGATGTTTACGCCGTCGGAAAAGAAAACATTACTGCAATGGGCACAAAGGACGGGTTTGACTAGCCAACATATTGACAGACAGGCCGAGTGATGTCTTGCATGAAGTCACCTGTCACCCCTCAACAACCCCCCCCCAAAACCGCATCACTGTCCCGTCACTCTCCGCCAATGACAGCCCCCCGTCCGTCTACGCTCCATCACCTCAATCACGAACGCAACCCGGCGCTGCCATCTCGCCGCGTCCCCCCGTATCAGAAACCGAAGCCCCGTCTGCGCGGCTTGTTTGTGACCCCCTCGCTGTGCAAACCAATATCCACGCGCGCACGCCTGATCCGTGCACGTCGATCCGGCCTCTTGGAGCCCGAGGAAGCCGGGGCTGTTGACGAATCTTGACAAGCTCCCGTTTTCTATCTCCAAAGCCTCGGGATTACACGGCCAACAGACACACTGGGACGCTGGGACGCTGGGACGCTGGCACTTGGACGACCGCAGGCTTCGATGGAATACAGATGATGGGAATATCGTGACGCTCTGGAAAAACCTTTGGCTTGGTGTCGTTTTTGGAAAAATACATACACCTTTTTATTCGGGGAATGCGTTTCTACATAGCTTCTTCCATTTTCGATCAATAATGTAGTTTCTGACACCTTTAAGAAGTGCGGGGATGATGCATTGATGTGCCATCTTTTTGTCAAGCCTTCAGATTAGAAAAAGCAATATTCTTAAAGGAATAGTGGCAATGGAGTTCTGGCTCGTAATACAGGTCTTTCATCTCACTCCACACCAAGTAGTAGAGGACACTATCTCTGTCCTCGTCCCTGCGAGAGAAGTTGGGGGAATTGCTCGTGAAGTTAAGGGGAGTCCGACTTTCAACTTACCCAGAGATTCACCACCATTCGTCCAACTGCACCTACAACTAAGTAGCCAGGCTAGCAATAAGTAGCTAGCCTGGCAACGCACAAACTTTTAGGAACTATTTGCCGCAGAAATCATTAAATAAACCTTTCGGCCTTCATAAAAGTGTATGAAGTTTATGTTGTGTGTGTTCAGATGGCAAATGGCCGTATAATAAGCGAGATAATGTATAGAACACTGGTCATACCCGATAATTACCAGCGTTCTATACATTATCCCTTACTTACAATTAGGGCTGTCACGATATGACTATATCCACTTATCTTTCAATAAGAAACAGATAAACGATAAATTTTTGGGCTCGATATTTATCGTCTGTACATTAGCATTGTAAAACTTTGATTTTATTTGAAGCAAGTTGAGCTCCAGTGAGGGACGGATGGAGCGTGAGATCGACAGACGGATCGGTGCGGCGGCAGCAGTGATGCGGTCACTGTATCGGTCTGTCGTGGTGAAGAGGGAGCTGAGTCGGAGGGCAAAGCTCTCGATTTACCGATCGATCTACGTTCCCGCCCTCACCTATGGTCATGAGATTTGGGTAATGATCGAAAGGACAAGATCGCGAATACAAGCGGCCGAAATGAGTTTCCTTCGCAGGGTGGCTGGGCGCACCCTCCGAGATCGGGTGAGGAGCTCAGTTACCCGGGAGGAGCTCGGAGTAGAGTCGCTGCTCCTTCACGTCGAAAGGAGCAGCTGAGGTGGCTCGGGCATCTGTTCCGGATGCCTCCTGGTCGCCTCCCGCGGGAGGTGTTCCAGGTACATCCTAGTGGGACAAGGCCTTTATGCCTGAGAGTTGACAGTATTGAGTGTCGTTAGAGTCAATAACATCTTTATCGCGATACTTTTCTGCCTCAATATATCGAACTTCATATTTGTTATCGTGACAGGCCTAGTTACTATATAGTACTCCTTTTTATCAGCTTTTGTGTAGCTATACTGGGATCGTGTAACTACTGACGTAAAGGTGTTTAAATAGGGAACACGTGGAAGAACTTGGTCGCTTCTAACTTCACCCCCGTTCATGAGGAGAGGAGGAGAAAATGCTAACAACATTTCTGGTCTTTTTGTGTGACTGAGCACACATGTAAAGACCAGACAGGTACGCATCAACTCGTCTAAGCTCAGGTAAGAACATATCTCAGTATGGAAAAACGATGGCCTGTTCCTTTAAGTCCAATCGTGTAATATAGTCCCAAAGTCTCCAACTACTCTACTCAGAGAAAGTTCGTTCCACTGATCCACTCTTGACAGACTTACAGAACAGCAAATAGAGCTCTGATGAAAAGTATTCTCAAAACTTACTGGCTTGCCGAAAGCAGCATGAAAGATAAATAAATGTTCCTGGTGTGCTCAAATATTTCCCCCCCTCTTTCATATGAAAACTTTTTCAGAATCGGCCTTTGGAGCCAGCAAAACACTCCCACCGGGAATCTGGTTCCTGGTGTTTTACTACAGGCTACCAAGTTTGCAAAATTGTGCCAGAAAAGTCAGTATATCGGCACACAACAATCTTTGAATCAGCTCTTCTGTCGTCCGCATGCAAGCTTTAATTCTCATGTGTCGCTGCTAAGATCGTCACTGATATGGAAGAAACTTGTCTAAGCAAACCACACACAAAAAACAAAATTATCATCGATCTGGCTTTGCGTTTTCAACTGCCTGATCAAGCCCCCACTAGATTACTGCGTAGGGCTTTCTCAAAGGCCTGACATTGAGAAGGGTACATCGCAGCGAGGCAATTATAAGTTTTCTCCGCTCGCATCTACCCTCCGGCAAAGACCACAGCGGCAAATTAATCATCTCCAAAATGGCCTAAAAACTAAAGGTTAGCTATAATCTTCCACATCATTGTCCATATGCAAGCGCTATACCAACACCCCGAACTCGCACTCTCCTCCAGTGTCCTCTGAGTGAGCGTAATGAAAGTTAATGAATAAATCCATAAGTTATATTTTTTTAAAATGGGACACGGGGGCCCGGGGAAGGGCGATTTGTGGGAGACTGTGCATAGTTTTCAACGGGGGCGAGCGTGGAGCGCCTAGGGACGGTTCACAGGGGTTTGAAAACAAGCCAGTGGGTTTCTTGAACTGCATTGAACACAGCTGGAAGCTCGAGAAAAGGCCAGGCTCGAATCAATCTATTTTGATGCCACGGGGAAAAAAAAGACGTTCTTTTAAGGCTGACCGCAAACTTCTAGTGAAACTCAAGGAGGTTAAGAAAATAGCCGACAGTTAATCTTGGAAAGCAACACACACAAAAAAAACACCGTGACTATTTCTTTGGAGGCTTACAAGGAGGCGGCGAAGGGTTTTGTGTCATCTTCGACATTAAAACCGATGCATTTCCCCACTTGATGTCTCGAGTCCCTAATAAAACCATAAACATGCCCATCATCTTCAGTCGGTGTGACAAAAATACAATCTTATTATTAGTAATGATGCCTTGAAGCCCACGTTGCATCCATGTAGTCCTTCCTTATCCGCGTCTTGTTGCAGTCTTCTTGTGCAATCCTTGTCCTCATTTGCATTTTAATTCCAGCGCTTGTGCGGCTCGGCGTGGCTAATCCCGCACTAACCTAAATGAGCCCAGTGTTCTCGCTAAAGAGTGTGTGTGTGCACCCCCCCCCCCCTGTCTGCAAGAACTAAAGGGACAAACGCACTATTAAGACAAGTCGCCACAGGTAAAAAAAAAAAAACGGTCTATTTTGGAGAATATGGCAAAGTCTTTGTCCGTGTTTCTGTATTTGATTCCGAGCATAACACCAAAATTTGTTTTATCTCCACCCTCCGGGAAGGGCTTCTCAATTTCGCGGTGCTAAATTTCACAATTCGAACATATTGTGGAAGGAAAGCATTCCTTGACTTGCTTGTTGGGTGTTTTGCTTCTGGAACATGGCGACTTGTGACCTCCCCACCCACTTCCAACTCTTGTGCACTGCAGCAGCAGAATCATCATCTTTTTCAGCCTCTCCACCTCCTCTGCAGCAGCTTTTGTCCTTACAGAATTAAGGTCTAAGCGTAAAAGGTTACCCCCATCTCAAAATTCAAAGGTCATGTTTCTTACAGTTTGTTGGAGAAATTTTTTTGAGCTGCTTTCTCATTTTGATGGCATTTATGTCTCTTTACAGGGTGCTCTAACTTGTCGAGTCGACCTCGATCTGAACCTTTTGTGGAGATAGATAAGGCGTCCTCTGCAGTGAATGCTGGACATTTAAGAAATGAAGATATCTTGCCATCTATAAATCGAGAAAATACCTACAGTAGAAACCACACACTCTGTACTGGTATTAAAGGGAACTAGTCATGACCCGTCACACCTACTGCGAGTGTGAAAGCTCTTACCCAAGACACAACAAGCGCGGTTTATAAAAGGAAACCCTTGTGTTTATTTATTGTAAGAAATGAAATAAAAAAGGAGCTTTTATTCTGACCATGGAGGATTTCTTTCCACATCTTAACCAGGGTGCCTTTAAAAAGTAAAAAGTTACTTTACTTCGTACAAATTCTAACCCACATGCTAACGCAGCCTCTAATGTGGAAACTGACCTGCGAGATCCAGTGGAGCGTCCATATACACTACCGTTATTTTTTTAAGAAAAACACTGCTTTTTTCAATGAGGATAACATTAAATTAATCAGAAATACAGTCTAGACATTGTTAAAGGGATAGTTCAGGGTTTTTGACATAGGGCCTCATTTCCTAGTTGTCCAACGTGTTGTTGATTTCTGGAGATCTTTTTTTTTATTTCATGCAGTCCTTATATTTGAAGAGTTTAGTGGTGATAGTGATAGCGAGGCAAGTGCTAGGCTAGTGCATGTCTATGGTAACTAGTAGCCTGCATTAAAAACAGTCCGACTCACTCAGAGGCAAATCACTTAAAACACCAGACTACCCATATAAATGTCGATTGAGTAATTTTTGAAATATAACTGACCTTGCATCACATGAATTACAGCATTTTGAGGGACTATTTTCTAGCAGATCACTCCACCGCTGCGTAGTGATCTGCTAGAAAGTACCACAAAGCTGATGCTGCTCAAATATACGTTATTTTTAATGCAAAATGGTAAAAATTATTCTATCGACACTTGGGTCAGACTGTTTTTAATGCAGGCTAGCTGTTACCATAGACATGCACTAGCCCAGCACTAGCCTAGTGCCACTAAACTCTTCACATATAAGGACAGCATGAATTTAAAAAAAAAAAAGAAATCTCCAGAAATCAACAACACTCTGTATAACTAGGAAATGAGGCCCTATGTCAAAAATCCTGAAATATCCCTTTAATGTTGTGACTGCCTATTCAAGCTGAAACGGGTGATTTATAATGGAATACCTACATAGGTTTGCAGGGACACATTTCTACCAACCATCGCTCCAGTGTTCTAATGATACTTTGTGTTAGCGCATCGTGTTAAAGGGTAATTGATGACTAGAAAGCCCTTGTGCAATTATGCTAGCACTTCTGAAAACTGTTGTGCTGATTAGAGAAGCTACAGAACTGGCCCGAGTGACCCCAAACTTTGGAACGGTAGTGTATACCTTCTGTTCAGTCCAAATACCTGCAGCACTGGACACAGAGTCGACCTCATTCAGCGCGGCCCTCAGATTTCTGTTACTCCTTCTCCAGATAACAAGAAAGAGACGATCAGTGAGACATTAAAGGGATATTTCAGGATTTTTTACATAGGGCGTCATTTCCTAGTTATTCAGAGTGTTGTTGATTTCTGGAGATTTAAAAAATATATATAATCATGCAGTCCTTGTATTTGAAGAGTTTAGTGGTGCTAGGCTAGTGCTCGGCTAGTGCATGTCTATGGTAACTAGTAGCCTGCATTAAAAACAGCAAATCAATAACAAATCTTATAACACCAGCCTACCCATATAAATGTCTGTGTTGACTGAATAATTGCTTTAAATAGAACATTTAAAAGAACTTCTATTTGAGCAGTGTCAGCTTCCTGGTAGTAAGCTACGAAGTGGCGGAGTGATCTGCTAGCTTACCGGATCTACAGTAGTTTGTTTACCTGTGTCCAGCATTACTACACGTGGAATTCACAAAGGAGCTTTCTACAAATCAGATATGGCAACGTTTGGAGGACTACCCCATGTTTTTAATGCAGGCTACTAGTTACCATAGACATGCACTAGCCTAGCACCACTAAACTCTTCAAATATGAGGACTGCATGAATGAAAAATATATATATATATATATATCTCCAGAAATCAGCAACACTCTGGATAACTGAGAAATGAGGCCCTATGTCAAAAATCTTGAATTAACCACGGAATTTAAATGCATCTATAATTTTAGCTTCGTTGTTTATTTAGATGCTTACTTGAGAGGTTTCACTGAATCTACCATCACCATAAGCAAATATTGACTACCCCATAACCCTAATACACTCCAAACACAAACCACATCATTATCATCATATCTTTGGGAAGACAAGATGGCCAATTAAATCAAAGCCTGATGTATGCAAATGCGCCCGGGGGGGGGAAACGCAACGACAAATTCTCGCCGCGCTCTCTCGCTCCGACTGTAAAAAGGTGCTTAGATAGAAAGAGGATTACTGCTTTGCTACCCACCTGAGACGCGCGTCGGGGGCTTTATTGTGTTTGCGCGTGAAAAGCCCGTTTGCTAAAGTGCTGACGAGCCGTGGCGCCGTGCCCAGACACTGTGAGGAAGATGCAAATGGTGCCATCGGAGAGTGCATTCTGATTGTATTTAGATAATGCCTAACACAGCAGCTGGTCATTTAGGTGCCGTTGCGAGTGCAGTTTTGCCTAATAAAGTGCACATAGACATCTGCTTTGCTAAGTTCCTAACCTGTTCACCGCTCCTCCCCCCTGCTCCCCAAGATCCCCGAGTATAATTGGCTTTTCATTTCGTTTTATCCGAAAATTTGAGCACATGTTTACACTTCTTCACTTCACTTGCTGGATGGAAAATTACATATGTGAGCAGTGGATTTGTACCTGGGATTTCTCTGATTCACGCAAATTATATCAGTCAAGTAGAACAAGAGTTATACCGAGGTCTGGTTGAATACTCAGCTGACTCTGTGCATAACTTCAACTCATAACAACGCTGCCCAAGAAGTGACTTCCTGTTTCGATCCAGCAAACCAAAATAAAAGCCCCATCTTATTCACACATTCAACTTTCTTTCTGCCTAACTATTAACAGACAAAACACTTAAAATGTGTGGATTTCAATATGGTAAAAATGGTAAATGGTCTCAACTTATATCAATCAATGAGACGAGCTGTGTGCTTTTATTTTGCCGTGCTGGATGGAAACAGGAAGTCACTTCTTGGGCAAAAATTTGAGTTGGAACTAGTTTCAGGTAAAACAGGCTACAATGAACAGTTTCAGTTCGTGGGACCGTGGTATAAGCAAGATAATGCAGGTGACCATTATCAGAAATAATTGCATTTTACGGTTCACGCCTCCGCGTCGTCCAGTTATTTCTGATAATGGTCACCTCAGTGGGCATTATAGATACAGAGGGCATCTCTGGAATCGCCCATATATGGTCATGTTTGAAATAGGGCTTGACGATATGGACAACATTTCATATCTCGATATTCACGCCAGATATATCGATATGATATAACTATGGGTTAGGGGAAAACCAAGAATTTTTCAGAAGAATAAAAACATAATAATAAAGAGTGCCATTTTATTGATGAAAATCTATATCGTTTATATCTTGCTTTTCTCAATTTTAATGTTTTGAATGTTCATATTTCGATATCAATACGATCACGATGTATCTTTCAACCCTAGTTTGAAAACAGTTAAGGGGGAAAACACTTTGGAGAAAAATCAAAACTTTCTCTAATTATTAAAAAAATGCTTTAACAAATGCTGAATTATGAATATAGTTTTCTACTAAATAAAGATACAAAGACATGTAGAGGAGCAAAGTGGTTCAACGGCCCATCAATACATAAATACATAATGCTAACGCTAGCTGGCACTAGCTACGACTGCTGTTTTTTCGCTTCTACTGAACAAATCTGCTGTGAATAAACATCCATATGGAGCCGATTTAAACTTTATTTGTATGTGATAAATAAGTTCATATTCCGCCACTACTACAACTAACCTGTCCTGATATGGAACTACTAAAGGAGTAAGGCAATGAGAGGGAACCCCATCTTTACACTGTACATGGACACTTTTCGGGGACACACTAAGAAGAGAATGAAACTATAGAGGAAGAGACGGGAGAGCCACATAGGACAGTAAAACATCAGCAATAAAATGAATAAATCCTTTGAATCTTCCCATGAATGTCTGTAGATTCATCTCTGATTCCATCTCCGGCCGCCTCAGACACGGACTGAAACCACAGCCCCCAAAAAGGAAACTAAAAACAAGGAGAACATCCAAACTCTGCACAGAAACACCCCGCACTGTCCGGGAACGGAAACTGGGACATCATTCCCGCTGTGAGCCGAGAGAGCAAACGGATCCACATTTTCTTTTTTTTCCCCCCTCACCCCGCCACTTAAATAGTCACTGCGTTTGGACTGTATTCAGATCATTTTCATATCTATTTCCATCCAGGTCAATAGTGCCTCCTTTCCTCCCTCCCTAGCTCCGATAACCTCTCCACTCCCTCCTCTCCCCTAGATCCCAGACTATGCATTTTTATCCACGCTCCCATTCATAATTGCAGGAGAACATCATTCATGCTTTATTTACTGCCCCTGCCCCTCCACTGCAATACTCCAATGAATACTGCGTGCCGGTGTGTACTTGTAGTAGCACTGCCAGGTTCAGATGAGGCTGTGGAGAAGCCTGTTTAGGGGAACAGCAGTGGGATTTGGGGAGAACAGGACTGTGCAGCATGAGCTCTCTATGGATTTGGAAAAGGGACAAAAGAGCTGTAGCTACTCTGCAGGTATAGAATGCATTTTCAAGAATCCAGGACGTTGATTATGATGGTATTGATGATATTTATAGTGTACAATTGTGAACATTCCAGTCCACATGCTCCTGCAGCTTCCACAAACATCTGAAAGTATACCGTGATGGCGTTCCAACTATTTCAACAAAGTGTGTCTATAGGCGACCCGGCCCCGTAAAAAGCGGAAGAAAATGGATGGATGGATGGATGGATGGATGGGTGTCTATAGGTGGAAAAACAGATACTCTTGTGGGTGTTCTTTGACAATTACAAGACCTTTTAGCGACCTGTGTGGAAGTGCTCAATCAATGTTGCGAGGCTGTGTCCATGGTCACCTGCCTCCTCCTTTTAAAGGCGTCCAGAGGCTTATAGTTCTTTGTCCACGACATCAGGCTTTTTTTTTTTTCCCCCCTTTCGTTTGTTTACTTTTCCGCGAAGGTTGCCGCCCGCTGGGTTGTCCGCTGGGCCAATCATTGCCTCTTAAAGCTTTGCGCTCGTGTGTGTCCAGGTGATGGAGTGGAGATTGCTCTGAAATGCAAGGCCGCCGCGCGCTCGGAGGCCTGTTTTGATACAGCAAGGTTGCGTTTTCTCGAAGAGGTGGTCGGGATGTTTGCACGGCGTTTATTGTATTATGAACAAGAACTTTCAAGTGGCTCGGAACAGATGCCGCTTAAAAGGGACGGGCCACAGTTTTTCCATACTGAGATATGCTCTCACCTGAGCTTCGACGAGTTGATGCGTACCTGTCTGGTCGTTTTGCATGACTGAGGGCACGTACAAAGACCATAGATGTTGTTAGCATTTGGCCCCTCCCTGCATATTCCTATAGCTCCAAACGGGGGTGAAGTTAGAAGCGACCGAGCTCTTCCACAGCCACACCCAAAGACCGGGCAGGTACGTATCAACTCGTCTAAGCTCAGGTAAGAACATATCTCAGTATGGAAGAACTGTGTGCCCTCAGTCACGCAAAAAGACCAAATATGTTGCTAGCATTTGGCCTCTCCCAATGTATTTCTATGGCTCCAAACGGGTTGAAGTTAGAAGCGACCGAGCTCTTCCATGGGCACGACCAAAGACCAGGCAGGTACGTATGAACTCATCTAAGCTCAGGTAAGAACATATCTCAGTATGGAAGAACTGCGTGCTCTCAGTCACGCAAAACGACCAAAGATGTTGTTAGCATTTGGCCTCTCCCTGCATATTCCTATAGCTCCAAACGGGAGTGATATTGGAAGCCACGGCGCTCTTCCACGGGCACGTACAAGACCAGACAGGTACGTATCAACTCGTCTAAGCTCAGGTAGGAACATATCACAGCATGGAAGAACTGCGTGCCCTCAGTCACGCAAAAGGACCAAAGATGTTGTTAGCATTTGGCCCCTCCCAATGTATTCATATGGCTCCAAACGGGTTGAAGTTAGAGGTGACCAAGCTCTTCAATGGGTACGCACAAAGACCAGGCAGGTACGTATTAACTCCTCTAAGCTCAGGTAAGAACATATCTCAGTATGGAAAAACGGTGGCCTGTTCCTTTAAAACGCAATTCCAATCCGGGCAATTGTTACTAATTAAATTTCACATTGATTTTTCATTCTTACGTTGTGGCTTGTTATGTCCCTACTCTTCAGGGAACACCCTTATGTCCTCAGAGTGTTTCCCGAACATCCCAAAGACTTGCTGTGCACCGGGGATTTGTACCAAATGTCGTATGGATGCTTTTATATCTGTTGTATTGGTTCGTGATTTTCATTTGCCAAAAAACGCTACGCAAATCAAGCCCAATTACTTACCAACACTGTTTCACAAGTCTATTTACTTAGCATTGTCGGAAACTCGCCTTGAGCTTCGATTAAAAGTCCATTTTATTCCCTATTTTTAACCGACTTCAATCATTCTTTTACTTGAGCAGAAAAAAAAACAATTTTGGAAGATCAATTTGCTGAAGTAAATGAAATTCTCACTTGTAATTAAGAGGTGTGAACACACAGCAAGAATAGTTTAATCATTGAAGGATGATGGCGCGTTCAAACGCCCGGGTATTTCGTCAACGAATATTGAAAGATCAAGAAAATGTTAGGGTTAGGGTTAGGGTTAGGTTTGGGGTTAGGGTTAGGGTTAGGGTTAGGTTTGGGGTTAGGGTTAGGGTTAGGTTTGGGGTTAGGGTTAGGGTTAGGGTGTCAAAGCAAAGAATGGTGTCTAAGCAAAGAATGGTGTCTAAGCAAAGAATGTGCAGAGTGTTTTTGGCTTTTTCAATATCCCAAAAACGAAATAATACATTGCCAACTGCGGTTGTGGAGCCAGGTGTCCCCGCAAGCACCCCTGTAAACACCGGCTTTATGTGCTCCTCGTCATAAAATCTGCTTTTACAAACTTATAACAATTTGCACAGCGTTGCCGTAAACGCCGGTATAATGACTGGGTTTATATGAGCGTCTGAACTTGATGAAGGAACAGCACAATGCCAAAGTCAAACATGAACATCGACACCGGTTCCGCCCAATCCTCAGCCCCCACCGCAGTGTCGTCATGTCTCCGAAGCACAGGCTCTTTAATGCATCAGAAAAACGACAAGGCCTGACATAAAAAAAAATCTCTCTGTATTCAAAGTCCTCTCCATAAAAAGTTGTTTCTCATCCGTCCTCTCTCAAAATGCCAAGCCGAATGTCCACAAATCAGTTTTAGGAACATGCACAATACAAGTGTCTTTTGTTTTTTCACACCTTGCCCCATTTCTGTGTTAAAGCAGCACTCTCCACACTGAGGTTTCCTGACATATGGTGCTATCTTTCAGCAAAAACGCCACATCTCTTTATCTCGCACATAATGCATTGTGAATGTGGAGCAAACAAACCAGGAGACAATGCGTCCTTGTAGAAAAAATAAAAAGTTACTGCGGCGGTGCAATTAATCAGCTGATGTAATCTTTGACTAAAAAAACGATTGTCATTTGAACCGCGCGGCGAAAAATAAAAACCCGCAAAGTCACCTCTATTTCAAAGTCCGATTTCTCATTTCTGCGTCTCGTATCGAACTGCGCGGTGTAATTCATTCTGGTTTGGGGGCATCACTTAAATAAATAAATTTGATCCCGAACGCTGGCACCGAGGAGGATTTACAGTAGGGTCATGCAAGGATACAGTCGCACTTTTCTCAGTGTAGACACAGCGGAGCCGGCTTTCCTCACCCCCCCCACTCATCATCATTAACGGCGCTCTCGCAAGTGTCTGGGGCAATGCTTCTTCGAGCCTTTGCAAACCTATTTAGATCCAATCGGAACACTGTTTACTCTGGTACTGTAAGTCCGAGTCACTCTTCAGGCCTTTGTGTCCAAGTCCAAGAAACTGGAGATTGTTTACTTACAAATGTAGTCACTAACTTCAAGTATCTTACAGGCTTCTATGTCCATGTTACTAAAATGGAACTAAACTTCATGGTTCTAGTTAAATCCCACAAAATTGTCTGATTACAGATTCCTAATTACTCCTTCAAATCATGTAATCAGTAAAGTAGCTTAGTTAGATTACAAGTTACTTTCGTAGTTACATCAATCAGCTGTCGGCACCATCTTTTGCCAATAGTCGTGTTATTGGAAGTGCTTTTTAACAGCAACATCAACACCATTGATCCAGAATAGTGAAGTATTTCCATCGCTCTCCTCCTCTATTGTTGTCTACGTTTATGTCGTGAGTCGTCTTGAAGCTGAAAATGTGACTTGTCACTTAAAGGAACAGGCCACCGTTTTTCCATACTGAGATATGTTCTTACCCGAGTTTAGACGAGTTGATGCGTACTTGTCTGGTCTTTGTGCGTGCCTGTGGAAGAGTGTGGTAGCTTCTAACTTCACCCCCGTTTGGAGCTATAGGAATAAGATAAGATAAGATAAGATAAGATAAGATGGTACTTTATTGATCTCACAGATGGAGAAATTGCATTCGATGAGAGAGCATCCGGCAGCAGCACCCATTCAGTGCGCACCACTCTTTTTCCACATTACATTGGGAATACATTGGGAGAGGACTAATGCTAACAACATCTTTGGTCTTTTTGTGTGAGTGAGGGCACACAGTTCTTCCATACTGAGATATGTTCTTACCCGAGTTTAGACGAGTTGATGCGTACCTGTCTGGTCTTTGTGCGTGCCTGTGGAAGAGCGTGGTCGCTTCTAACTTCACCCCCGTTTGAGGCCAAGCTAACAACATCTTTGGTCATTTTGCGTGACTGAGGGCACGCACAAAGACCAGACAGGTACGCATCAACTCGTCTAAGCTCAGGTAAGAACATATGTCAGTATGGAAAAACGGTGGCCTGTTCCTTTAGACGCAAGAAAAAAGAGGAATATATTTCCCTAAGGACAATGTCAGAATAGTAACGCACAATGACCTGGAAAAGTAACTTTAAAGTGATTACTGCTCCGGAAAAAGTAACACATTACATTTCTCGTTGTCAGATTAGAGTAACTTGTCACCAAGAAAAGTTGTACAGACCTTTAACTAAGGTGTTTTTGACCCGTATAGGCTTTATTTGGACAGGAAGATAAGATAAGATAATCCTTTATTGATCTCACAATGGAGGAATTCACTTGTTTCAAGAGTCAAAGGGCTGGGAGCTGGGACTCAGATCCACACAGCAGGAGCCTTACCAACATGGCTGAACTTCTCACCCAGGCAGACATACAAAATAATTGGCCAGAGTCCCTTAACTTTATTCTAACTTTCACATAACCTTCACCTTAACATCAAGCATAATGGAATCATAAGGCTGCCTTGCTTAGCATTCACATCCCCATGTGTTCCTAACAGCCGGGTACACCACGGCCCTTCACAAACTCCACCCGAGACTCGACACGCTACAAACAAACACCGATATGTGAAAGCAGACTGACAAACGGGGGGTGAAGAAAAGTTTCGCGGGGAGTGGGGGGGGGCGACACAAGACGGCCGTGTTTTGTTGGAGGTAAACACGCGAGGAGTCAAAGTGTCAAGATCCCCCTCGCTTAACTTCCCGCGCAATTACGGAGCATGCAAAGCTTTTAGAGTGTGCGAAAATTGCAGTGGAGTGGATTGTGAATGCATGGCTGCCCGCTGAAGAAGTGCTTTTGATCCCGCGTGTGACATGTCTGGGGTCCGCGGTAGTTAAGTGTCAAGGGAAGACAAATTGCACGGGCGCAGCATTCAAATCAAAGAGGAGTGAGGCGACGGCGGATAGGTGCAAGAAAGTCTGCGCCGGATGGAGATGTTAACACGCCGGGCAACACAATGTATATTAAATTGCGGAAAATACTTGGTAGGAAAAGGAAAATGTCTGTGTTCAGGAGCAGATTCCACATCCAATCCAATCCAATCCACTTTATTTATATAGCACATTTAAACAACAAAACGTTTCCAAAGTGCTGCACATGCAACAAAATCAGTAAAACCAAAACAATACAAATGAGCTCTACCGCTATGTAAAACAATAAATATGAATAAAACAGATATGTTCACGTTTTTTGGTCCCTGTTAAAAGTCGTGCCGCAGAGTTCTGGACTAACTGCAAGCGGGAAAGTGCTTTATGGCTGATGCCCGAGTAAAGTGCGTTAGACGACTTGAAATAAAAGCGTGCACGACTTGCTCAAAAAGATAAAAACGGCTTAACTTTGAATAAAAGACGAAGATGATAAAAACCCGATTTTAAAACGCCATTGATCTGTTTATCAAATTTAAAATCACTGTCTATGGTGACGCCAAGGCTGGTGACTTTGGGACGCAAATAACTTTGTAGAGATCCCAAGTCCGTGAGGGTAGATCCAAATGTTATAATTTCTGTTTTTCCCTC
The DNA here is from genome assembly GCF_951799975.1 of Gobius niger. NCBI lineage: Eukaryota > Metazoa > Chordata > Actinopteri > Gobiiformes > Gobiidae > Gobius > Gobius niger. Next base: position 9,124,620 of record NC_136874.1, read on the forward strand.
ATTCAGTTTAAAAAAAATTCTGAGCTAACCAAGCCTTGACGTCACCTAGACAGTCGAGCAGGGGTGTCAGGGGGCTGTGGTCATTCTTGGCAATGGGCATGTAAATTTGACAGTCATCTGCGTAAAAGTGGTTCTTAAGAATCTCTCCAAGTGGGAGGAGGTAAAGAGCAAAAAGAATGGGTCCCAGGATAGATCCCTGGGGGACTCCACAGTGAAGCGGGGCAGAAGATGAAGTGGAGTCCCCCAGCCTGACGGAGAACGACCTCTCCGACAGGTAGGACCTAAACCACTCCAACGCGGTCCCCCTGACACCCACACGATCTCTTAGGCGCTCTAAAAGAATTGTGTGGTCGCATAATCGCTGGGCAACGTTCGCTCAGTAGCTTTTAGCGCTAAAACGTTCACCCCGATTGCTCTCATTCTTTAGCTCCACGAAACAAAAAACAAATCAGCTGCAGTGTTGAACAAGCTTCAACCCGGCTCGACCTTCTGTCATCCACTTCATGCGCTCTATGCTTTCAAATATTTATCCTTAGAATATATCGCTTCCAAGGCTAAAAATATCTGATGAACTCGAGTAGAAGAAGCGTTTGCCAAGGTGTGTCTGGAAGCACAAAGCGTCTGGATTCTTTGACACGAGCTGTCGCGGCTGTCGATCAACCGATGTGGGCGGGACCGGCGGATGTTTTAACCTTCAGTTGTCGTGTTGATGAAATTCTCGACAGCGGCATTGACTCGCTCGGCGCAAAAGAAAAACAGAGACGTTATGAGGTGACTTTGCTAACCTCAATCGAGCGCCGCCGTTTCACCATTTTGTCAATGTCAAAAATCCGGCCTGTTTCCAGAGACGACTTCCTGTATGCTGTATGGCTATCTTGAAGGATGTTATTCCTCTGACAGTTTGTTATCTGCTAGCTCGCGGCGAGAGTGGCTCACTGTTCACCTCGCCAATCTAAATGGTTAGCACCACCCCTGAGGTCGGAGCTCAGATTGTAGGCCTGTTTTCAAAGCACAATGCAACAGTCGAGTTATGGAGAAAATATAAACCCGGAACAGTACGGCGAGAGTGTTAAAAAAATTTAAATAGGCATTCCAGTCGTGACAGATTCCGCTACGGTAGCCCTGGAGGGACATGTAGATGTTAATGAATAAACCGATTGAAAAAGGCAAGCTACAAGTTTAGAAGCGAAATCCAATTAGTTCATGAAAGCCCGACAACGGTCCATTGACTTGACATGGGTTTGAAGAGAGGAAAGCACATGAGCAGCAACGCATCTCAGCAAAGGTTAGACTGGGGCAACGAGAGGGGTAAAAACAGGAGTCAGTGGTAGCTAAGTGAAGCTAATGTAACTCGAGTTCAAACCGATGCACCGAGCCAGGGTTTTTGGTTCGGATACCGATACTGAGGGTTTGAGAATCTGCTGATATCCGATAACCGACACCAAGAGACTTCCTTAAAAGTGAATGGTCCTCTTTAGTTTATTGTGTTGACCAATAAAGTCTAGTCATGATGCTACAGATCAATTATCAATTATATTTCTTAATAAACTAAAGGGAAACATTTGAGAAGGACCACTGGATTTCCAACACTATACTTGGGTTACAATATAAACAACTCACATAAATCTGATCATTACAACTTGCATTACAAATATCATATATCAGTTATTCCTTAACAGCATTAAAGGGACTATACAGAGTTTAAAAATGTTGAAATTAAGTATTTTCCTTCCTCTACATGTTCCAGCCATGTCCTGATGAATGAATGAGTTCAGACCTGTTCACCACGACTGCCTCTAAAATCCTGCACTGTCACTCAAAAAGGTGTTAATTCGGGTGCGAAGTGCCGTCATGCACGAGCTTAATATAGAAGCTGCAGTTACGCATAAGACCTGAGGTGGCAGTAGTGAGTATAAAAATGACCAACTTGCATCGAGCCCCTTTAAAGAATAACTAAATACAAACATTTGGCCACTCCAACAGTGGGGGCTACTTTAGGCATCTCATTCATAGTTTCTGTCCCAGCCTTGATTAGTTGCTGTTAGCATTAGCATGCTCCCGCTAGCTTTAGCATAATGCTGCTAACCGCTGCATTTTGCGCAATGTTCAGAAATATGTTTGTTGAGGTTAAAACTAACTCAGCGATTGGATTCTCCGGGTCATAACTTGAAAATGTCCATATTCACTCAGATTTAATGGGTAAAAGTATGTTTTTAAAGCGGTGAGAGCCAAAACTGGTATCGGATATTTGTAGCCAAGACCCGATATCGTATTTTTTCCAGTATCGGCTCCGATATCCGATACCTGCATCAGATCAGTGCATCCCTAGTTAATCCACTCATAGCTGCGGGAAAGCGCTCTGAAAAGACTGTAAGGGGAGCCGTCGGCTGAGCTCACATTCAATGCAAGGGTCACACGTCCTCCTCCCATGACGCGTGCCACACATATTCAGAGGCTCTCACATCTCCTGCAGTCATCAGACCTCCTCATAACGCTTTATCCCGTTTGGAGCCGAGCAGACACTGAGCCAGCGCTGGTTAAGCCCGAGCCTCAGCCGACAGTGGCTCCTCTCTCGCTCCCTCTCTCTCTCTGTGCCATCGCTGACAGCAGCATGATCCCCGACCAGCGACACACAAACCAACAGGAGCCGGGAGTGTGGGGCTCAAAGTGAGTGTGGAGCTCCTGGATCATCAAACGGCTTCATATCAGTTACCAAAAAATACGATACATTGTTCACAAGTCGTCAATAATGCAGTTCAAATATCCGTATGGCAAAAGAGTGCAGTGCTGTAGGAATTGGAACCAGTCGTAACGAAGATAATGTGCAGTTTTAGGAAGGTGAGCTTTATGTACTGTTTACAGCTCACTGCAATTACTTTTGTTGAAATATCTCTCGAGTGAAGCATTAACTTTGCTCTATTGTGTACAGTTCCACACAATGCACATTAATGCGTCTTCATTATGGAAACTAAAACCGCATGATGAGACGGAAGCTCTCCCCTCCGCACGGATATTCATTTCCTGTCTTTTATTAGCGCTCGGCGGGGCTCCTGCTGATTCTTCGCACGTGGGGGAAAAAAAAAAAAAAAAGACACACAAAACACGACTTTGCACATTCAGTTCCCCGTATTTCCAATGACACCCGCTTCACTGAATGTGCCTCTGCGCGGCTTCTTTAACCGGCGCCTCCATGGGATCTCACGGAGAAGTCGCCGCCGCCTAAAAAGACATGGACGTCCTCCTCCTTTCGCTAATATTCATAAACACGCCTCGCCCGGATCTCTCTCAGAAGTGTACGTTTAACTTCACCTTTTTGTCGGGCGCTCAATTTTTCATTTGCGGAAAACCTTGAGACAGGGCTTATCTGAATAATACACTTTCTCCTTGTGCATTTGAAGGATTAAGTGGATTTTAGGGCTTCATAGCTTCTTTGACTTTGTACTTGGCGGATTGGAGTTTGGCACCACTAATGAAAAGAGAAAACAGATAGCGAGAAAATAACCTTTTAATTTCAGATATCAAAATGTTGCAAAACTGGCAAATGAGCTTAAAATGCAAATGACAAGGTTTCTGTGGTTTTTTTGGCAGCAAACAGTGCTATAAAATTACATTTTCCTCGAAATGATGTTTTAAGTTGAGAAGGTCAATTTAATTTCAAAATTAAAAAGTCTGTTTGCACGTAAGAAAAGAAAAAAACTTTTATCACGCATAATAGAAGATAAGTAACACACTAGAACTTGCAAAGATAAAAAAAAAAGATAATAATTTGCTCTGCTGCTTTTCATGTCTAAAGAAAGTTATTTTTGTCTATTAAAGCAGAGCTAAGTAACTTGTTTACTTTAATAAATCCTTTTCGTGTGTTCCTCTGGGGGTATTACAAGTGTTGGCCAGAAAACCACCCTTGCAACTTTCCCTGCTCTGACCCGGACGTGCAATACACACTAATGGAATCACGAAGAAGAAGCTAACAGGCTAACGGCCAAAGCTAGCTGCGGGCTAGCACCACTTTAGCAGTCCTTACAGCCAAGTTTATGTAAAAAAAAATATCTCCACTGTGTAATTGGATGTACAATATCCCTCTCTCCCTTTGCCTTTTCTGTCAGCGTAGTATTTACTCTCACGGAAAAAAAAAACGTAACGTGCTACGACACCTGCAGTGGTGCACAAGTTACTTAGTTCTGCTTTAACGTATGAACACGCACCAATGATGTGCAAAGATTTTCTTCTTTTTTCCAGTGTGACTATTACTTTTCAATGGAATAATGCTGACAGTGTTATTCATACTTTTTCCACCAGGGAAGTGGCAGAGCAATTTCAAGGGAAAGCGTTCCAAGTATTCCAAAACAAATGACTTTAGAAGACAAAGAGCCACATATTCAGGGGATAGGCCCTCATGTATAGTACGGTCGCCTGAGGATGGTTTCAATAGCTAACACCTCGCTTGAAAAAGAATCTGAATAACATGTGTGCCGTTTATGAAAGCAGTACGACGACACTCGAGCAAGTCTTTTTTTCCAGGGGACGTGGAAGGACAAGCAAATAGTGCCCGGGAAGTGAGACGCGAGGACATGCAAATAGTGTGGTATGGAAGTGGCAGAGTGCGCCTCCGACTGCATATATCCAGCCTGAATCATCCCAAAAGTGCAAATGCTAATGCTAGCCCAATCACGCCCACATGCTGCTGCCTGGTTTTGGAGATGAGGGGAGACAAGGCAAGCAACAGATCTTATTTGCAAAGAAAGAGAATAACCTTCACGTGGGAGATGGAAGTAGAAGGCATGATGCGTGCTATTTTGGTTATCAGCACTCACGTCGCTTCATATCCTGACTAACACTGCTGATTTAAAGTGAAAGAAACAGAATTCAGAAAGTGTGAACCATGAGTACTGCAAGGCCTAATGATGATGTCTTTTCCCATACATGGATAACATTAAAAACATGACTTCCTTTTTTTAATGTATTAGTAGAACATTGAAAATTGAACTTCACACGTCAAACTCAGACGCTGAGGGACGGACCGGATGGAGCAGTAACGGAGCGCTAGTGGAGTGACACAACATGGCGGCATCTCACAAACAGTAAATACTACGAGCTAAGACCAAAAAAGAAGACAAAACGAACGGATTACCCCCTAAAAACCTGCACTGTGCAAATTTGAAAACATAGCCAGCTACGCGCAACAAAAGTGGAGGACATAGAGAGCCTGGAAGCTTTTATCGATCACTACTACGACAAACAGCAAACAATGAATGCAGATGCAGACACCGAGCCAGACACCGCTGTCAACCCAGCGAAAAAGAGGAAAGCAGACTCATCAACCGATACGGATGATCTCTTCACTTCGGGAGAAGAGGTCAGTTTAATGGCAAGCATCAATAAAAAACTGGACATTCTTATTCCGCTACACCAGGAAGTTAAAGACATAACTCACAGCTTAGAGTTCGCTCACGAACACATAGTGACACTGCAGAAGGCAAATATGGAACTGAACACCACTGTGCAAACGCTCTCGGATCAAATGACAAAACTCACTGCGGACAATAAACAGTTAAAAGAAACGGTGTTGGATTTGCAAAGTCGCTCCATGCGCGACAATCTGATCTTCTCCGGATTGCCGGAAATAGAGAGTGAAAACTCTGAAAACGTCATAAAGGACTTCATGAAAACTCAACTAAAAATCCCTTCAGAAACACTGCACAACATTACCTTCCACCGAGTCCACCGCTTTGGGAAACGCACTAATACATCACCTCGCCCCATCGTCGCAAAATTTGAACATTTTCAACACAAACTACTGGTTAAAAGCAAAGGAAAAGAGCTCAAAGGCACACACTTTGGACTTAATGAACAATTTCCTAAGGAAATAAACGATCGAAGGAAAGTGCTGTACCCGATCATGAAAGAAAATAGAAGCAAGAACATACGCACATAACTGATCGCTGACAAACTATATGTTAACGGACAGTTATTCAGAAACAGCAAAATAACACCCTGGCTCTTTTGATTAACGCAGCCGCAATGCAAAGATACATATTAAAGCTGTAACTCCCAGCATTGCTCTAACTTACTGGCCCAGTCCAGTTTCCTACCCCTCATGAACACACCGATATTCTATGATGCTTTGTTTTTTCACTTATCTTTTTCTTGTTATATGTCAACTGTTCTGTTACCTGATGCACCCCCCTCCTGCCCGCCACCCACCCATCTCCCTCCCCAATGTGCAAAATTTGCTTTACCTAGACAATATAGATTCACAAACACATCAACATGTACACTTTTAAAATTGTAACTTGGAATGTGCGTGGATTTCGTACTCTGTCTAAAAGAACAAAAATAATTAATCACTTATCAAAATTGAAGGCTGATCTGTGCTTCTTACAAGAGACCCACATAACCCAACATGAATCCCAACAGTTACAACTTAGACAGTATGATCAAATATTTTCAGCAACATATAATAGCAAACAACGAGGAGTTTCCATTTTAGTAAATAAAAACATCTCATTTAAGAAACATTCAACAATTACTGACCCTGAAGGAAGGTTTGTCATTGTAAATGCAACAATTAATGACACGTTGTTTACACTTGCCAATATTTATGGACCAAACAATGATGACCCACTTTTTTTTCATACTCTCTTTGCAGCACTGCTTGACAAAACAAATATTATCCTCGCTGGAGATTTTAACACAGTTATCAACTCCACACAAGATCGCTCCAACTCTGGTAACACAAGAGATACACATTCATCAGAAATAGTCAAACAATATATGCAGGATTATGGCCTTAGCGATAGTTGGAGAGTGAAGAACCCTACTCATCTGGAATACACATACACCTCTCCCCGTCATCAAACATCTTCAAGACTAGATTTTTTTCTTATCAGCAACTCACTCACTCAGCAAATAACAGAAAACACAATACATCCAATAATAATTAGTGACCACGCCCCTGTCTCCCTCACAATATCTAACCACACCAGAATAAATATACCACACTCAAGATGGCGGCTCAACACATCTCTACTAGAGGACACAGAGTTCAACACGCTTATACGGAGAGAGTGGGCATCTTTTCTGGAGATGAACGACTCCCCAGAAATCTCCCCATCACTTCTATGGGAAACAGGCAAAGCTGTAATCAGGGGCACAATCATATCTTACTCATCACACAAGAAAAAAAAAGAGAAGGAACAGGAAAACAATCTGGAACTTAAAATTAAGCAATTAACAGATAAATACAACACAAATCCAGATGAACAGACACTACAGGAACTAAAACAAGCTAAAACTAAAATAAATAGCATTCTAAGCAAAAAGACAGACTTTATTATCCAACAATTAAAATATGAACAATTCGAGTATAACAACAAATCTAGCAAATTACTTGCTAATCTACTGCAACATAAAAAAGAAAAGGCAACAATCGCAGCAATACAAAACAAATCCGGCGTTACTACATATAACCCACAAGAAATAAATGATATCTTTCAAAAATATTACACTGAATTATACTCCTCGGACTGCACTCCCAGCACCTCAGCAATAGAAGCCTTTCTCAACAAAACTGACCTTCCAACACTCCCATCTGATCAAGCACGCATGTTAGATGCACCACTTACAGCAAATGAAATTTATAAATCTTTAAACAAAATGCCCAACAATAAATCACCAGGACCAGACGGATTTCCAGCAGAATTTTATAAACAATTTTGGGATATCTTATCACCGCTCCTACTGAAAGTGATTGCAGAAATCAAAACAACATCCACAATTCCACCATACATGAACACTGCCATCATCACCCTTATACCTAAACCAAACAAAGATTTAACACAGCCGTCTAATTACCGCCCACTCTCACTGATAAACACAGACCTCAAAATAATAACTAAAACACTTGCAACCCGACTAGAGACGGTTGCTCCATTACTTATTCACTCGGACCAAACTGGCTTCATAAAAAATAGATATTCTTCCGATAATCTCCGTAAACTCTTCAATTTAATAAACATAGCCCAATTGGGAAAAAGGAAATCCGTTATTCTCTCTTTAGACGCAGAAAAAGCATTTGACAAAGTTAACTGGCAATTCCTGTTCTATACACTCCGTAGATTTGGTTTTGGAGAGTCGTTCATCCACTGGATACAGACATTATACACCTTACCTAGAGCCACGGTAACCACAAACGGAATCACTTCATCTAGTTTCACATTGCATCAAGGAGCCAGACAAGGATGCCCACTCTCTCCATCTTTGTTTGCTTTATTCATTGAACCACTTGCAGCCACAATAAGGAACAATAGTAACATCAAAGGAATACAAAATGAAACAAAAGAATATAAAATTAGCCTATATGCTGATGATTTATTACTGCACGTACAAAACCCACATACATCGCTACAAGAATCCTTCTCTGTTATTAACACTTATTCTACCCTCTCCAATTATACAATAAACTGGTCAAAATCTACATTACTTCCATTAACTCTAGAATCATGGGACCCTGCAACCCAGACCTCCTTCCCATCCCTACAATTAGGTAACATAAAATACTTGGGTATTTGTATTTCTTCCAGGTTATCGGAGCTTTTCAATTTGAACTTCACCCCATTACTCAAAAAAATAGAAGATAGCCTCAGGGGTTGGAAAAATCTTCCTCTAACACTAATTGGACGAATTGCTGCAATCAAAATGAAAATCCTACCTCAAATTACATACCTATTTACAATGATTCCGATCACCCCTACCGATAACTGGTTCAAATCGCTCAATTCTATAACTACTCAGTTTTACTGGAAAAATAAAAAACCTCGCATCTCCCTCTCAACATTACAAAACAGCAAACAGCACGGGGGGCTAGAAGCACCCAATTTTCTTAACTACTTTTTAGCAACTCAACTACAATACATGAACATCTGGATAAAAAAACAACACCACAACAAACCATGGATACAGTTAGAACAGAGTCAATGTCAGAACACACCCATAGCAGATCTCCCCTTTTTACCCCAATCAATAAAAAAACTTGACTACTTCAAATCCATCACCATATCAACAACGCTGAAAGCCTGGTGGAGAACCATTAAAATCACAGATTCATCCCTAGCCTCATGTAAATACACCCCAATATGGCACAACCCCGACTTTCAGTTGCATAATTCCCCCATATATTTCCCACTATGGCACCGAAAAGGAATATCTCATCTACACCACCTGTTTGAGAGCAATGCATTTATTTCCTTTCACACATTAATCAAGACGTACGGGGTTGGAAGAGAAGAATTTCTCCACTATCAACAAATCAAACATATAATTAAATCTAAAAATATCTCATTACAACAACCGTCTACTGTAATAGACAAAATTTTGAAAATTTCAAGCACAAAAAAAATTACATCCAAACTTTATAAAATTATAACATCAAAACATCAGCTGACAATGCCACTTCTTAAATGGGAAAATGACTTGGGTATATTACCAAACTCCAGCATCTGGCCAGACATATGCAGAAACATTTTTTCCATGACAACAAACCCTAACTTGCAATTAATACAATATAAAACCCTCCACAGATTTCATCTGACACAAAGCCGATTGCACAAAATGGATCTAACTGACACGGACATTTGCACACAATGCAATTTAGGTAGCACCGATAATTATCTACATGCTACATGGGACTGCACTCCAGTACACTTATTTTGGCGCTCTGTAACAGATAAGCTCTCCACTATTTTGAAGTGCAGGGTCCCTTTGAACCCATCATTGTGCCTTCTAGGAGACACCACACAACTAGCCCTACCGAGCAAGTATAACAACCCTCTCCTCGTCTCTCTAACTATCGCTAAGAAAATAATTTTTCAAAACTGGAAATGCAAAAAATCCTGCAACATTAACCACTGGATTAACCTAGTAACAGATTATATATCAATGGAAAAGAACATGGCTCACAAACAAAAGCACATGTCGTTATTCAATGAAACATGGACTCCGTTCATTGAACATCTACTCGTGTCCATAAACCTCGAACCTGCTTATACGGATTAATTATACACACACAAAGAGGAAAGGGGAAGGGAAAGAAAACAAAGAGAACAAAACAAAACAAAACAAAACAGAATGACCCCACCACCAAATAATGTAGATGTCCCCCTTTGTCTGTTTCTGTTTCTTCTTCTCTCCTTCTTAACTTATATTATGTTACATGTATGTATGTGACTATATTTGTGTGCATATGAGTATTTGCAAGAGTATGTGTACTACCTTTTCAAAAGCTATATATATAGTTACTCTAATTTTATCTTACCAACATTACTATCTCTCGCTGTTACTATTTATCTACTGTTGTTTGTGAACTGTGGTGATTATTGTTGTCATTGCTGCCATTATTGTTTGACCTCTTGTCCCCCCATGCTTCCCCTCTGTTTTTTTTGTTTTGTTTTTTTTTCCCCTTTACTCCTCCTCCGTTCTCTCTCTCTCAGTTAGCCCTTGTTGTGCCCGGCCCGCTTTTGCTGTGGGGTTTGGGCTCCTCCTGGCATTCCTCCGCTGCCTTGGGCCTATACCGCCAGGGGCATTCACTAACCCACCCGCCTTCACACCCTTTTTAATGCACCACATAAGAACAGACAAAAAGACAAAAACAATGGGAAAACAAAGGAACAAAACAAAAAACAAAAAGATAGGGTAAGCCTCATGCTTATTTTAATGCACTCTACACCGATCTAGGTACAAAACATGGGAATGGGAACAAAAACTAGGGCTGGGGTTGAAGGCTCTGTGGCGGATTGTCCCTGACCTGGTTTTGCGCCTGGGGGCTGGGGTGGATGTTGGGGGGTGGCCCGGGCCCTCAAGGTGAGGGGGGGGCGGGGGAGGGGGGAGGAGGACGGACGAACGGGATGGGGGTGTGGGGGGATGTGGGTCTCGGAATGTCAATGTAATGACGACGCATGATCACACAGGATTATATCCCTTTCATTTAGTTCTGTTTTACTTGTCCATCCAATCACGTAATCCTTCCTCCCCATGTGTATCCCATCTTTCTCTTCTGTTGTGTCCTGTGTCCTTATCACTTGTGTATTTGTGCACTTTGTATCTTATATATTCATCACTTAATAAAAAAAAAAAAAAAAAAAAAAAAAAAAAGAAAATTGGTGAAAGCAAAGCCAGGCAAATTCAAGCCACCGAATAACAACAACATGGATTCCTACGATCGTGAACTCCAGCACATGTGGACGACTCGTGAACATGAAATTATTCCGAGATCTAAAGAAGCCGGAGTCATTCGCTCATGACATTCAAATTCCCCACCGGTGACTGCCGCGCACTCGTGTTCCCGCTCGCCCGAACACGCGGCCATAAAAAAACACCCGATAACACAACAATACTGAATATTAATTCCACTGTTTTAACATATCAAACAAGTAACAATGCAAGTGCCCTTGGATTCTCCCACAGTAATCTCCATACGAGGCGCTTTCCTGGGTGGCCCTGCCCTCAAGGTTGACAAAGTAGTGCTTCTTCCCCCCCCCCCCCAGCATTGTTCAACCAAAATAAATTAAATATAAAATCCCAGAAGAGAATCTTAAATAATAAGAAAACACAAAGACATTGCGTTGAGTAAACAGCAGGAGATGAGATGAACAGCTTGTTCCTTTTCTTATGGAGATTTCTTTTAGGTTTTTTTATTTTCCTCCGAATCGTGAAGTGGCCCTGAGGCTTTGACGACATGTGAGAGGAAGAAACTCAAAAACCCGTGCTCAAGGACCGTCCTAAACCTTTGGGCGCACGAATTTGCTCTCATTACAAAATCTTTAACTAGATATAACCTGTACATCGCAAAAAGGTGTTCACGCCTGGAGAACACAAGGTCACAGCATTGAGGCACATGTTCGTCTTTATCAAATAACGTTAATGCAGCACATTTAATACTACATTATTTGTGAACAGCGGCATTCAAAAGTTTTAGCAGTAACACATTAATAAAAGTAGGCTACAAGTGATAATACCAACTTATTTCTGTAAAAAGGCATCTGAAATTTATGATCATTATATTTGTACATGGTTTAATATGTACAAATGTATATGACTCAGAATGTTGGGTTCCATCAGGGGTAGATTAGAATAGAATAGAATAGAATAGAATAGAATAGAAAAAACTTTATTGTCTACCATGCACAATGATGGCAGAAATTCGCCTTTAGTAAAATTAGTTTGTTATAAAATCAGTTCAGTGCAGACACAGCAGCAGCAGATTCACTTCATTAAAGGAAAGGAAAAGGAACAGACTGATTGAACGACATTAGTAGTTACAACTTGTTCAGCTCCTTGAGGAACAAAGGAATTCCTGTCCACATTTTTGTTGGCACAAGGGAGTCTGTATCTCTGCCCTGATGGAAGGAGCTCAAAGTATTGGGACAATGGATCGTCATCTGTGATCTTATTGCAGTCATGATGCACTGCTTTAATGCTGAGACAAGTTTGTTTGTTGTTGGCATGTTATTTTACTGCCCTGTTTAACAACTCTGCCAAGTTTAGCTTTAGTTTTGACAGTTAAATGACCCAAACCAGGAGACTGTGAACAGAACTGGAGACTGTTTTGTGCGTAAGAGTCCTCCAGACTGTTAGGATTTGTTCATACAGAGGAAAGTTTTCAGTGAATGTGGCCCATTGTTTCTTATGGCTATAGATTTAGTAATACAGAAAATATTGTATTATTAAGACTGAGGTACTGCAGCTGATCTCCATGGTAACACAGGACAGTCAGCACCATATTGGCTTTCCATAGACAAAGGCATGACGGATCAATATCTACCTCGTAAAGTTTGAAATTACACAATTAAACCAAATAATCTTTTGTCCAGCAGCACTTCCATACACACTGAAAGTTTCAAACATTTTTCAGTCGCCAGAAGATCTTTATATTGCATTATGTTAGCCCAGTAAGCTAATCAGTTGCTAATCACTAATCATTTTAGGCAAAGTACTTCGTAAACAATCTATCTTATGCTTTAAGATTTATTCTTGTTGTATCTCTGTAACAATAAAAATGATTTCTATATTGCTTTATGATTTCAATTCAGATTCAGTTTGACATTATTTGCATTAGAAACATTATCCAATATGGTGACGTAAAAAAACCCCGATTAGTATAGAAACAGAAGAAGTACAAACAGTAGCAGTAATAGTAAGTGTAGTGGACATAGTAGCAGAATCTTCCCGTGTTGTAATGGTCAGACGGCGTCAGCAGGCAGGGAGTGGGGCGGTGCCGTCGATCATGATTTGTGCAGGGCGAAGATCCAAGGAACCCTGCAGGTGTTCAGTCGGCATGTGCTCTGTGTGAGCCGGTCCTTGTGTGTTTGAATTTCTATATGTGTCGTCAGCGGGGGGTTGTCAGCGCCGCTCGCCCCTGCATACAGTCCAAGTCACTCTGAGAGGGGCAGGCTAAGAAACGAGCAACAAACCGATCTGCTAACTCCAACAAGACCGACGGGGGAAAGTCACTTTGCCGAGGAAGGCCGACTTGTAGTATTCTCGTTGCTAAGGAGTTTTTTGTTTAAAAAAAAAATGACCCCGATGCGAAAATAGAATTTGTAATTACTTTTGGGGGCGCGCCGTTTATCGTGCTTCAACACCTTGCTTGTATTGTGCGTCCAGGAGAGCAGGAAAATTAAAAACGCGAGGGGGTCTAGACTATAAAGGAAAGGTGTAACAAAGAGTAAAGCTGCGGAACAGGAAATGCACCTTTTGTAGTTTCATGTCGAAAAAACGATTCCGCTCTAAAATACCGAGGTAAGTAAATTATTGACGACTGAAGTGTGGAAACATTTAATTCCTCAGAAGATGATCACACCAGAGCATTGTGAAAGTATGTTTTTCCCGACATTCTGGCTCCTATGTTATGTGTGTATGCTTCTGTATTTAAAAGGATGATGACAATTTGCTTGATCTTCACCTGCACTCTTCGCTCTAATAAAGCTTTTACGGGCTGAAAAAACGTTCTTATTTGTGGTTCGATCGACTGTTTAAAAACTAAAAGTCATCTGGGTTAAGTTTTAAGGTTGAAGGTTTTGCAGCTCATCGGAAAAAAATGCAAGTCATGGTGGGGTTTATTGAAAGCGAATGCAAAGCACTGTTTTGACTTCAAGAGATAAACTCAAAGTGCAGATTTGGTGCAGTCGACAATAAAAGATTGTGACTTGAACTTTTGGAGTTGAGTTCACTTCGATTTAAGACCTCACCTCCGCAAGAAATGTTTTCAAAGACGTCTGGCACACGCCTAACTGCATCGGAATGACTTAATTTCTCCTGTGATGAATGCCATTCATAACGTGCCCTGCCAGAAAGCTTAGTAAAATTCTCCCACTTATTCACATGGCTGACCCAGGTGACAGCTTCCATTTACCTGAGCCGCGCGGGATGATATTGAAGAGGATAGCGGCATTCGTCTGCGGGGCAATAAAGGCGGCCGAGAAATCCAGGTTTACTCCTCACAAGTGACGGAGTGTGGATCAAAATATGATTAAAAGCTAATTAAACACGCCATTAAATCCGCAATGGATGCTCTCGCCTGAGGTGCGCAATGAGTTCTATGTATCACGTCCAGCGCAGGCACAACTCCGGGGCTATCGTTTGTCTTCGCAAGGCTTTTCTGTCCTGGCGGCAATCAGAGAAATAGTCCCGAATCATTTCCTTTACGCGCTTGTCACCCGCACACAAATATGACTTCTTTGCATGTGTGGAAATAGGTTGACTGGTACTGGTTATCATAGAAAACACAAATTTTACCCCTTAACCCCCGTCTTAAAGCAGTACTAAGTAACTCGTGCCCCTAGAGGCCAGAAGCGCCACTTCAGGTGTCGTAGCATGTTTCGGTTTTTTACTCATTACTTGTCCGTGAGAGTAAATACTACGCTGACAGAAAAGATAAAGGGAGAGAAGGATATTGTACATGCAATTACACAATGGAGATCATTTTTTTCACTCAAACTTGGCTGTAAATACTGTTTAAGTGGTGCTAGCCCGCAGCTAGCTTTGACGGTTAGCCTGTTAGCTTCTTCCTCGTGATACCATTAGTGTGTATATCCCCCAGATGGACTACGAAAAGGATTTATTAGGGTAAACAAGTCACTTAGTACTGCTTTAACTGTGCACATTTTCTCCAGTTTGGCATTACCCAAATCTAAAAGCAAATAAGTCACAAAAGAGCGACAAAAACGGGCCATAAAAGCAACAAAAACAAAAGAATAAGCGAAAGAAAAACACGCCAAAGAGTAATGAAAAGTGATGGAATTACAGAAACGCAAAAAAACTTTCAAGATGTGACAAAAACACGACAAAAGGGCGACAAAAACGTGCTGGAAAAGCAACAATAACACAACTACAAAAAAGTGACAAAAACACGCCTAAAGAGTAATGAAAAAGCAACAAGAAGGCCACGAAGGAGTGACTAAAAAGTGACAAAAATGCAATGCAAAAGTGAAAAAAAAAAAAACTACGATTAGTTTTGTCCGTCTTAGCTTTCAAATGAGGTGTTACACTGGCCTATTGGCTGTAAGCTCCAGTCAATAAGCTTTTAGATTTGGATAAAACTGAACTGGAGAAGAATGACTTGGTAATGTTACATAAATAACCTCATGAAAACCTACAAACATCATTGCTCGAATGCTTCATGGGGCTTCTCTTTCCCCATCATGAGTGGGGCAGTGATGTTATACGTGAGCTTGAGTATCAGTCTTAAGAGGCAAAAGTGCTTCGAGCGAGTAATAGGACTGCAATTGGCCTGAAAATTCACCTCTTCCCATGTATTCTAATAAGACGCAGCTCTGCCGACCGCAAACAGGAGGGCTATTCTCTATTGTAACGCTTCATGAGAGCTCAAATTGACCATCTCTTGCAAGAAGCCCCAGGAACAAAATCAGAAATCTTTACAATACGTACAAGGAGAAAAAACTAAATCCAAAGACAACCCTGCTTTCTTGTTTGCCTGCATAATCTAGGAGCAGCCACAGACACAGCCTTCCAAACTGGGACATAAATTGACTGCAGTAAGACAATAGGTAGTTAGACTGACAAAAAGACCATTGCGTTTGGAACAATGAACACAGAAAGAGGCAAAGCAAACATGCAATGGGTCGTTACCATCTGATTTACTTTTGAGAACAGTGAACCAAGGTCTCCACACTCACACACTCGTATCCCAACCTGTGAAAGATGCCAAGGCGGCTTTCCCCTGCCTCTCAAGACAAGGCAAGACACAACAGCACCTAAGAAATATTCCGCCGCTTTAATTTTACCATCACGCAGCCCACAAAGTTCAACGAAACACATTTCCCCACGGCAGTAAATCCACATCACTGCCAGAACACACATGTACAAAGCAGAAACATCGCTTTAATCATGGGCCACAGCTCTGACAATATCCAGCACTGCTATATTAACGCAGTCACTCACCGTTGACGTCTTCATCCCAGACTCCAGCGAAGTTCATTTATCCTGCGCTCCTCCCGAACGAGAAGAAGAAGCCAGTCCGGGTCCCAGTGTCCACGAAATGGAACTTTCACGAAGCTGCATGACTCCGTTAACAGTGTGTCGTGGGCTGGAAGTGGTGGATGAGTCTCGAGCTCCAGGGTCAGGCCATTCAAAACAAAGTCACAGCTTTAAAAGGTTCTTGAGAAAGGGATGGCAAACATATCAATGACACACATTTCCTTGGTTACGCCCAAAAACAAACCCTTTGTCCTTGTGCTTGACGACAACATCACAACAAGGCTTTAGTTCGATCACTCATCCTTCATCAGCTGGAAATCCAAGACTGAGTGTGTGAGCTCAGATGATTCCAGGCTTGAGTTTGAGTGTTTTCACCAAAGCTGTTTGAAATTCAAGCAGCATTCAGCTAAATCATGAACGAAGAAGCCCACCAAAAATGGTATTTGCTTCAATGACATGCAGTCTTTATGTCAAAGTGAGCTTTCCACAGATGACACCAAAAGTCCAACTTCCTGGTTTCATGTTCCTGATATGTCCATGTCCTGCATTCTTCTCACAAAGCAACATATTTCCCAACAAAACAAGGTTATCTGGTAGTTCTGTGTTTTTTAGAAATGTTTTAGACTAGTTTTTAACTTGGAAACTGTATGAGCTGTCCTGCTGCCCCATGCTTTGGAAGGGGAAGGGTCTTTGTGCAGGTGTAACCACACCCCATAGCTGCCTGCACACATGCCTGGTTCAAAGATACAACAAATATAATCAACATTCCTGGAAATGAATAGAATCTTCATTATCGTAACACGCTTTCCAATAGACACTTATTTGCAGTACCAAAAACACATGTTCCTGCATCTGTAAATAATTGGTAAGTACTTTGGCAGCCTTGGCAGTATCTACAGACCCTTTGACTGCTGACATCATCAATGACATCAGCTGGAGGCAGGAAGTGATCAAGAGAAATAAGATTAAACTAAAACTAGCGATTTTAAGTGTAAAAATGTGGTCCTGTTGTTGGTTAAGGTGCAAGAACAAGAGGAATGATAATAAAGTAAGGTTTATCTGATATTTCCAACAACAGATAGACATTTGTTAATCGTTACTATGACAACAGCTACAATGGATACAGATAGGAATCTAGCTTCCTGCCTCCAGCTAAGCCCAGAATGTTAAACAAACAATTAAAGGGTCTATAGAGTTGTAGCTAAGGCTCTTTTTAAAGCGTTTCTGTGTAGCTTCATAAAGTCATGGTACCCAACCGTATGTGAATGTACAGTACAATTCAAAGATATACTCTACATCTAAATCTCTCCCACATCCAAGCGATTTGAATTCTGTTTCATCTCTACATGTTCCTATATGGCTAAAGCATTTTGATCCACAAGCTTTTGATCCACACTTTCATCAGCATTGGAAAATAAATCCTTTTCCCTTGACTCCACCTGCTACTGTTCCATAACTCAGCAATCTCATTGAGTAATTTGACCCAATTTGTAACTTTGAGTCTTTAGTGGCGTGTTGGGTGCGTGCCTTTTTGATGTGAAGTGCGTAGCCTGCTTTTTTTTTTCTTTTTTTTAAGTATTAATTGTTTCTAGTATGCAGCATTCTCTATTTTGCTCATGTTATCTGCGTCTCCGATCCACAAATCCCACCAGGGCCACAATATTAGCCTTTGATGATGCAAGGATTCGGTGAAGTTATGCCTTTAATCTCCTATATGTTCACCTTACTTCTGCTGATTGTATTATTTCATCATTAATTCATGGAGGTAATTAAGTCATCAGTCGTAGCGCTCGTATTTGCATGTGTAAAATTGCTCATTATGGACGAGACAGAATGCATAACAGCAGTTTGCCGGGGCCCAAACATGGCGGGTACTACTCCACTTGGGTACCATTAGGCTGTAAGATTTTCACATCTGGAGGAGCAGTAACCTTGCGTACTAGCTGAATTCTAGCGGCATTTGACCTCGGAGTGCAAAACGTAAACAACACAGTTTTACAGTAGCCTACCTATAGTGACTTTACCTCATTCATTTGTTAACTCAAAGAAAATGCAATATTAGATCATTTTGAAAGTGTCAGTTCTGCATAAATTCTTTTATAAGTCATTTTTTAACATGGACCTTTGTTGATGTCGACAACCTTTGCAATAAAAGTTGGAAAACCAGGAAAGTTGATGCTACAACGCTCTGTGATGGATAAACACCAAGACACCACAACAGTGTTTCCTTAACTTTGCGAAAGGAGTGAAACAGCGCCCCCAATTTGACTCTGGTGGCTAAAAAGTGTAATGCATCCATATTTGCCATTGAGAATGAATGGGAGAGAGTTAGTATAAACCAGATGTGGCGCAAAAATAGGTCACCCTCTTGCGGGCCAACGAAATTGTTCTGGCGGGCCATATTTGGTCTGCGGGGCCCACTTTGGGCACCCCTGCGCTAGAGGGCGCTCTAGGCTTGTGTACCAGTATCTAATAATAATAATAATAATGCATTGGTTTTATATAGCGCTTTTTTGGACACTCAGAGACGCTTTACATTGCACTATTCGTTCACTCCATACTCGGTGGTGGTAAGCTCCTATTGTAGCCACAGCTGCCCTGGGGTAAACTAACGGAAGCGAGGCAACCAGTCTACACCATCGGCCCCTCCGACCACCACCAACCACTCACTCACTCACTACATTTGCTTCGGCTTCCTGATGTTACCAAACGGTCTCCCATCCAAGTACCGACCAGGCCCTTCCCTGCTTAGCTTCCAAGGTCTGACGGGATTGGGCAGAGCAAAGGCGGTATGACCACAATCTACTACTTCTGCACCGCTGAAGATTAAAAAAAAAAAAAAAAAAAAAGGTTATCGAGCAGCAGAAAGAAAGTTTGGAGTGAGCGAGAAACTTGTACAAGTTCACAAATGAGAGCTTGAACAACGTGCTGCCGGGAGAGGCTTGTTAATGGTGCAGTTACGCCTCCAGGCCCAGGTAGTTGCCAATGCTGTGACTTATATATGTTTGTTTCTTCTTAATTATGCATTTTTTGGGTCGTGTGACTTATACTCTGCGACTTATAGTCCGGAAAATACAGTAATATTTAGTCCCCTCAGTGGGGGGCTTGGTGCATTCTTTAGAGATCCGTTTCATTAATCACCAGTGTATATTAGGTGTTAAAGGTGCATTATGTAACTTATTATGTGGGGAAAAAAGTTGTTATTTGTGTGTATTTTACCTTTCAGTGACCCAGCTGCTGTATGAGTGGTTAGCGTGACGCCTTTATTTTCCATCAGTGTCCTCTATGATGCTCCAGGATGAATTGCTTTTCGATTTTTTTCACTGCTGCCGGACCCTCTCACCAGAAAACCTACAAAACAATTGATCCCGGAGAGTTGTGGAGGCCACTGTGATCAAAAGTAAAGGCACCATGCTAACCACTCATTGGTCAGGTCAAAAAAAGGTCAGTTACACACAAATATCAGGCTTTTTTTTCACACATAAAAGTTGCATAATGCACCTTTAAGCTTCACAAGATGGATGGATCTGTGCATGTTCTTGACTGTCACGGACGCAAAGAGAGATTTCCACTGTTTTCAAGTCCTCAGTTCCCTGTGACTGAATTCTAACTGTAAACTTGCCGGCACTGGTTCAAGCGAATGAACTTTTATGTGCCTCTGTAAAGGATCCACCGGTGCTGTTTCTGTTACCACGGCAACAGGCACAAATCAATTTAAAAAAAAAAAAAAAAAGTCTCACCGGCACCGTTTTGAAAAGGGAATTTAGGAAGACGTGACTGTACAAATTAAAAAATCTCTCCCCCCCTTTCCATTGTTCGCAAATCTCCCAAAACTATCAAGGCCGATTCCTTTGTGTAAAACATCCCGCGCTATCTCTGCGCTCATTACCCGTCCCGAAAACCCTTTGGTTTGTTTCCCTTTGTCCGCTGACCGTGCCGTGCCATTTTGCCCCTCCCTCGGGAAGTTCATCTGTATCATCATTTCAAACGCAGCTAATTAGCGTTAGCATTCCGAAGCTACCGTTCCTTCCCCCCCGCCCTTTTGTTCTATAGTGAAACAAATGCATTATGTATAAGTCGCGCTAATTATCTATTTTATTACATCTATGAATAAATATAAGAATGTTAAATCTTTACTTACTTGCTCTTCTCATAATGAATGTTATCCATTTATGCAAGGGCGCTTTGGGATGCCTTTGACTCACATTGAAGCTTTTGTTTAAATAACAAGTCTCCCTCTGCTTGGATGTGCTTTAAACTTCCTACTCTATTCGATGGAAACAAAAAAGTTTTTCGTTGCTCAAATAAGGAGCGTAGATGCGTCAGCACAAAACCCCCGCGGAAAGATAATGGTTTGGACACACCTATTCTGTCAGGCAAAAAATAAAGGTACTGCTTCATCAGCCGTCTTCCGTTCGGTTATCTGTTTTTGGCATCGAGGCGTGTTTACAAGACGGATTCTTATTGTGTTTTCCCGATCGTATCCCGTGCCCCTTTTCATTTCCGGCCCGGCTCCTTTCATTTAGTGGCGACAGCGGCAGCACCTCTCCACCACCGCGCCAGGACTCATCAAAGGCCCGGCTGAATATGCAAACACCTACGAGGAGAGCTTTGTCTTGAGAGATAATCGAACGAATGTCACATGAGGTAACGCCGCGGCTACTGGACTCTTATGATCAATGTCCAATTTTGACCATTTTATAACAGAGCTTCGCTGTAACTTGAAGAAACCTACAGCCAGAGAGGTCGTAATGTTTTTGTATTGTTTTACAAATAACCTGCCTGGAGTTTTTAGCGTTGTTTTATTCATGTTTGTTTGAGAAATCCAGAGTTTCTTGCTGAGATTTGTAGCCGCGTCTGCTTTGATTGTAGTCTGCTCTGAATAAACTGCCTCGTCGATCGGAGGAATCGAACAAGCCAGTCCTTCGATAAAACAAAAACATAACTTAAAGCTCATTTCATCTAAAACTGGTGTGATTTCCAGTGAAACCTGTCAGAGAAAAGTTTGGGCTGTATAAATATATGAGGACAGCATGATGCACAGCAGAGGAAAGCTGAAGTCAGGAGCGAGCGAGCTGGAATCCCTGAGACTGAAGAGTGAGTTTATGCTGACCTTTTGCATGTCAGGGGATTTATTCACTGGTCGACCTGAAGGGGAATCTCTCGCCAAGAGCAGCGGTTTTGGCTCAGTGTGAATCCAACCACGGCCTTTTGGGTTGGCCTCTCGGAGACCGGCTGAAGCAGGTGGTCTCGGAGCAGCTCCTCTCGCACCCTGGGGTGGACCGGGTGTGGTGTGAAGGCGGCCAACCTTGAGCCCAACTAGTTAACTCACTTTTTGGAGCAAGAAAGGACCTATTGCTAGTGAATACACGCTGCGCTAGACGACTCATCCATCCATTTATTTTCTTCCCCATTATCCGGGCCGGGTCGTGGGGGTAGCAGTCTCAGCAGAGATGCCCAGACTTCCTGATCCACGCAGACCTCCTCCAGCTGCTCTGGTGTGACCCTGAGGCGACACCAGGCCAGCTCAGAGACATAGTCCCTCCAGCGTGTCCTGGGTCTTCCACCAGGCCTCCTCCCAATAGGACTTGCCTGGAACATCTCCCAAGGGACGTGGCCAGAAGGCATCCAGAACAGATGCCCGAGCCACCTCAGCTGACCATGAGAGGACGTTTGGATCATTACTCTGTTGGCAAAATGGA
Source organism: Gobius niger (assembly GCF_951799975.1). NCBI lineage: Eukaryota > Metazoa > Chordata > Actinopteri > Gobiiformes > Gobiidae > Gobius > Gobius niger. The sequence goes on from NC_136874.1 coordinate 9,146,810, forward strand.
TCAACTTAATATTATGATTGTAGGTTTGTCTCTCCTACTACAGCCTAACTGTGTTATATGAGAGAGAAATAACATCAGGGCAGGGTGCATGTGCCACACCGACTGGGCTCTGATCGCTTGATGCCCGTTGTCATGGGAATGCATTTGGCGAACAGCTGACCGTTGTCTTGTGGCCGATGGTACAAGCTAGCTTTGAAGTAAATGCAGTTGAAACCGGAGCGTTTTGGGCCGGCCCCACAAAGCGCTCCAACATGTGTGTCAAAACGTCCCACGTGCACTGCAGCTACAAGCGGGAAGACGGAGCCAAAAACTGTTCAGCAACATCACAACCTCTGAGGAAGGCCACAGTTGCGAAATAACACACAAGTCTGGCTATAGGAACATATGAGCATCATTACTAGAAGAACTAATGACGACATAAGTTTACTAGTATGTCCAGGGGCGGACTGGCCATATGTCCATTCTGGAAGAGCACAGATGGGCCACTGGCTCTAGTGTCTCCAGTCCCGCCTCAACAGAGCTTTACCTAAATCTAAAAGCAAAAAAGAAAACCATCAAAATAGCGAGAAAAAGAGGATGAAAAGTCAACAAAAACATGAGAAAAACACAGGGGGGAAAAACTTCAAAAACATGAGAAAAACACAACAAAAAATGATAGAAAAATTGATGAACAAAAATATGACAAAAATGTGGCGACGTGACGAAAAGTTTCCATCATCACTTTTGTAGGTCTTAGCTTTCAAATGAGGCATTACATTGTTGATCTCCAGTCAAGAAGCTTTTATATTTGGGTTAAGCCCAGTATTTAAAAAAAAAACATGAACCTAAAAGGAATTCCGTGGAGTATGGTGTGCCACAAGGTTCAATTTTGGGACCATTATTATTTTTTATTTATATTAATGATTTTGCTTCTGTTTCTACGACCACCTTTCCCGTTCTTTTTGCTGATTATACCAATAAAAATAATAATAACAAAAAGCTGAACTGGGGAAAATGCACTCGTTAATGTTAAGGCGGGTGGTAAGAGGTTAAAATATGTATTTGTGGAAGTCAAAATTACTAGCCTGTAGTCAGAGTCCAGGGCTGTTTTTCAGTCCCAGTCCGCCCCTGAGTATGTCTAGTATATAAGCGTTAAAAATACTTAGTTTGTTGTCTTATGAGGGTATTTTGGGTCAGATAAGTTGTAGTTTTCCGAGTTCTCATCATCTCTATGCCACGGCTCCTAATTTGCTACTCAACACCTTTTTTTTTTTTTGGACGACAAAGGATTTCTTTGGACATTGACAGCTCTATTGTGCAGCCTTTAGTTCTTTCCCTTTGCCGCCATCTTGTCTTCCCCATCTCCCTCTCTCCCGAAGAACAAGAGAAAACCTGCGTTCTCTGAGGAAATACAAGCCTCGCCGAAGAATTCATTGGATTTGTTGTCGAATTGATCCCGGGGAGGAGGGTTGAGGGGTGCGGAGAGGGTCAGGAGAACAGGGAGGGCAGGTTAATATGGCGGCCGAGTCTGAATCAGTGCAGCGTGATTGAAAATAACAGCCAAGTCTCCATTGGGGCGGACCCTGGTGGGATCTACTCCCAGCCCCTCAGCCTGCGTCCCAGTGCTGTGGAGTGGAGAGAGGGATGGAGGGAACACTCTCCAGCCTCCCCATCTGATTCAGTGTTATTAGCATCTAACCAGTGAAATTGAAATCATCATATCCAGTTGCCTGTGAACATTTTTGATGGGACTTTGAATAAACGAGGAGGCCTAATGGCATAGATTTGATCATTATCCAAAAAAAGCTGCCAGTCTTCAGTGGCCCACCAGCGATTATCCACCTGCTCCATTTTGAGACTTAGAAAATAAACCTGGAAAATCAAAAAAATGGCTTCCAATTTTAGATCCGCCTGGCGCTTGTATTCATGTTGGGGCTTTGCAATGGCTTCAAAGGGATGTGGAGAGGTGCTCTTGTGATGAGACGGAAAAAGGCCAATCATATTACCGCACAAAGCGTAATGATAGGGGCTGATGAGCAATTTATGCAAACACAGGGCTTTTCAATGAGGTACCCATTGGAGCTAACCAAGAGAGCCGACTTTCTGTGGCAATTTCACCAGCTTTTCAGTTTATTTACGTAATACAGATCACACTGAACTTTGAGATGCTGCTGTTTTCGCGAATTGTAATACAATAATTATATCAAAAAGGGCATCTTTAAGAAATTGACCCCAATAGTCAACAAACAACACAGCTAGTTTCGGAAATCATTGTTCTATAGCTCCTAAAAGTTGCATCCAAGTTGGGGGGGGGGGGGGGGGGGAATCGTGTGATTGAAATGGAATAGTGTATGGGATCAACAACATGATGGACCAGAGTCTGGACACTGGTGGTGGTAGAGGATGAGACCCGGGGTGGCCAGTTGAAAACGACGAGCAGAGCCAAGGAGATGCCAGGTGGAGGAGGGGTGGAGGAGGGTCGCAAGCACAGCTGGGAAACTGGCAAGCGATGAACGAGGAAGCTTCAGAAGGGGATCCTGGGCACTGAATGGCCGAAGCAGGAATGATTGGCTGGTGGAGAAGGTGTGGCTTGAGATGGGACTGTGATTGGGTGATTGGTGATGAGGCAATGAATGAGAGCTACAGGTTCATGAACTACATCTTGCTAAGCTTTTAAACCATGCTGTCTCTATTTGGAGGATATAATGGTGTCCTCTATGGGCGAGGAGAGCCCATTGATCATGGCAGGGGGCTAATATTGCTGTAATACTTTAACCTAGTAGCTACACGCAAAAAAAAAAAAAAAAGATGCATTGTGAAAACCAATAGGGACTTTACACCTGTCAAAAACAACTTTAAGAATAGGGTTTCCTAAAGCAAACCATTCCTTTTGTGATAACTGTAGGATGTGTACAGTTTATGAAACCACGCAGCTTCTCACTGTATGTCATTTTAAAGTTTTAGCTCTGGGCTTTGATTGACAGACCTGTTTTGAAGGTTGTTATTAATATAAATAGGAAGGGGCGAGGAATGACTTAATAGCTATGCAACAGTTATTTCTAAATGTTGTTTAGAGATTGTTGTCGCAAAAACACAACCATCTCTTGTGGCATATAGTATCAATTTGAACTGACTTTAGGTGCCTCCACTTTCACTATAAGCTTGAATTTTACTTCTATAAACCTTGCAGCAAATTCCGCCTGGTTTTCCAAAAGTCAAAGGAAAGAAGTAATGGCTGTACCCGCCACTTCTCTGCCTAAAAGCTCCTGAAATCCCTTCCAAATTGCTACCTTGAAACGCGTTTCCGCAGCCACAGTATACCGGCTCACACTCCAAGCCATACAATATCTTCTATTAAGTTGCACAGCATAGAAAAGGGCCGCTTCGTCAAAACCGAGAGGATAGAAACGTACAGTATGTCTGCATTTTTTCCCCCCCACATTCATTGCTATAGTAACAGTTTTCTCCGAGGTGCATCATGGTCTTCATTACAAGTTCTCTGTACAGCATAAAAACGCACCTTGACATTGATGTATTTTCTGCACAGGCATGTACTGCACTGCCCAGACTTTTTTTTCCAATACTGAAAGTGTGGAGGCTTTAGAGGGTTTGAAGACAATCAACCATGGAAGTAAATATGACTTTCCCTGCTGAAACCGAAGTGCTTTGAGGCGAAAGAAGCACGCACCAAAAAACAACAACAACACCAACGTTACATTAGTGTTCAAATTTGGGGCTTTTAAGGACCATTTTGAAAGTGGAGTCTACGGAAGGTGGTCTCAATTTCTTGCAGCGCGAACAACTCGGGGATAAACAGCATTAATAATACATTTGCGTTGCAAGTTCCACGGAAGTCCTTTTGAAGCGGAGAGTAGGCTGGAGTGGTGGTGACAGTAAGTAAATATTGTAATGTGAGAGCGCCGTTAAAAGAGCATAAAATCCACTATAGACACAAAACTGCTAACTGCGGCTATTTTGGGAAGTGCAGCGTGGGAGGTATCAGGTTGAGAGAGAATGTTTCTTTATCAGGAAGATTATATTCAAGCCCTGTGTCTATATTGGACTTTGAAAAAGAAGAAGAAAGACGAGTCTCGGTTTAGACAGAATGGGACATCAATTGCCCATCAGAAGATATTACAGTTCTGTGGTGGTGTGGGGGGGGGGGGGGGGTTGCTGTACTGAGAAGTGAACCCAGGTAGAGGTTTTTAACCTGAAATGCCCCACTCTTTGTGTGGCTTTTGAGCTGCAATTTCAAAGCCATCGCGAGTTTGGCCTCAGAATCTCCTGTGAATGGAATTTGTACTCTGTGCTTTGTTGCCTGATTTACACACAGCTATGAAACATACAGTAGGAGCCCAATTTTAAAAAGTTGGCGCACTGAATGACATGAAGAATATATAATTGTGTTGGAAGTTTTGTGATAAATCTAATAATAACCTTTATAGCAATCCTCAGTACTCTATACTGTATTAAACACTCATCATTTTTAACTGATAGGGTCAATTCAGGTAATTTGGGACAATTTTTGTGACTTTTGTTTGTGACGCTCTGGTCCACAGTGAAGACAAAGTCCCAGCATGTGATACATCCCTGAAATCCTCAGAGAGTTTTCTTTCTTTATGCAAAATTTGACTTGCAATTTTGTTGGGGTTGACAGAGAACAGGGTTTTGGGGTTGTGTTTGGTTATTTGGGGCACTGTTCTTTCCTTTTGGATTTGATAGGCAAAAACAATACAGTTTAAGAGTCCCCAAAAGGAATCAGAACTGAACCAGATGTAAATTTAGTATTTAAACTTTATAATTAACCAAATATAGCATATTTTGTCAGAACACCATTTCGTGGAAGTCCCAGTAAGGTTCCAGTCAATATTTTCAAATGTTTTGTGAAACATATTCAACAAACAAAGGTTCATTTTTCTTTTGACTCATTTAAAGGCAGTCTTTGCATGGTTTAAGGCAGGGGTGTCAAATTCATTTTGGGTCGCGGGCCGAAATTCAGCTCAACATTTTTCCAATAAATGAATAATAATAAGCTGTGATTTGGTCAAAGCCTCCACCTGACTGTAGCTTCATTAATGACAACAGCTTACACTTGTATTGCACTTTACAAGCCTGTGTCACAAGTTACTCAAAGTACTACATAGTAGTCATTATTCATTCACTCCACACTCGGTGGTGGTAAGCTGTGTTTTTTATCATTCATTTATTGCATTACATGAATAACCAGGTAAAACATATAATTCTATTGCTCTTTTTCACTGTCCCAAATGACCTGATGTCCCAAATTACTTGATTACAATGTTTACACAGTCCTTACTTATGCTATGCACTTAATATCTGCTAATATCTGGAGCAGTTTCCCTCAAGATGAGAAACAGGCTTCTGCCAATGTTCAAAACCAGGCTGTGCATATGATGACGCAAGTATTTTATCAATTCAATTTCGTGTTTGAGTTACTTGCTGTACAAATTAACTTGCCTTAGTACCTTTAAAAAAGCTCAGATTGGTGTGATTGACTCAACTTGTTCCATTTACATGCTTGTCGGCACCACTTCTGCTATTCGTTGGACAGATTGAGACAAGAAATGCCCAGAAATAATCCTGGCAGCGCTGTGTGAAACGCTGTGTCACTATTCAAGGTGCATGGCTGTACTTCCTCCTGTCCTCTGATGTGCTGTTGACCCATAAAATTAGTAAGCCAAATGGGTCTTTGACTCAAACAACACCCTCAGGATGTTTTTCGCAGCTTTCAGATCACCTAAGAGCATTCGGCTTTCTGAGAAAAAAAATAAAAAAAAGAAGAAGAAAAAAACTTGATTGGGCTGACAAAATTGTGCCTTATCATGCCCGATGTGGAAGCCCGATAGAAAGGTGCTTTGAATACCCAATGATGCGGCTGGTGAGACAGATCTGCACGGCTGCACAAATCTACACCCCGGGCGACATTTTTGTTGAGCTACAAAGTAGGTGGGTGGAAGAAGTTTCAAGCTCGATGCAGAAAGAAAGACATTTTGGACAATGCAGGGGGTTATGTGGGCAGCTATAGCTTCTTTAACTAGTACAGTAGAACACACATTAATGACTTAACACTGCGGACACACCTTCAGTCCAACAAAGGATATCACAAAAGTATTTGATATGAGGCAGAAGAAGAAAAACACACAAAAAAAAGATCAATGGCAGCAACATCCGTCCACTTTAGCTGAGTCCCCGCCCCCTCTGGCTTTATTCTATTGCTGTACATACAGAATCTCTGACCTTTTCTTGTTCTGTGGATAAAATATTCCAAGCTAGTGATCAGAACCACAGGAAAATGTCTAGTCTCACTCACAAACACATCAGTTCAATGGCCGATCGAGAAGCTTTTTATTTTGAATGCAAAATAATAAGAGACAGCCTATCGATTGCTACTGGGAAACAGCACCATCTGGTGGCCGTATTTCATGCCCTTTGTGACTTCTTTATTCAGCCTGATTAGATGTCCTCAGCATTAGTCATCATTTTATTCAGTTTTTCCATACTGATATATGTTCTTACCTGAGCTTAGATGAGTTGATACGTACCTGTCTGGTCTTTGTGTGTGCACTCAGTCATGCAAAATGACCAAAGATGTTGTTAGCATTTGGCCTCTCCCAATGTATTCCTATGGCCCCAAACAGGGTGAAGTCAGAAGCGACCATGCTCTTCCACTGGGCATGCACAAAGACCAGAGAGATACGTATCAACTCATCAAGAACATATCTCAGTATGGAAAAACGGTGGCCTGTTCCTTTAATGATTCTCTGAGTCTTAGAGTGCATTAGCATTAGCAATAGCAGCTAGCAGATCAGCTGCTGAATTAACCATGGATGTTTCATCCAAAGTGGGGCGCTAACCCGCTCAGTAACGTAGGTAGATGTTACTCCCATATTGAGGGCTGAAATTGGGCAAACTGAGGAGTAATCAGGGAGAAGCACACAGATTTAAACTTTAACATCAATAAAAAGGCTATAACATATACCGAGGTAGTCACATATGAATGATAATAATTAAAAACATTGAAAGGATACTGTGTTGGCCTCCTGATCCTGTCAAAAAAGTATGCTTTTTTGCAAACAGGCTGACTTGGTTGTAGTTTTAGAAAAGCACAGATACACAAATCTCCACCTTGGGGCGATCCCATGTCGAACAGAGGAGACAGCGGTGGGTGGAGGAAGAAGTCAAAGCTTGTAGGGCAGTGGGGACTTGGGAAGTGGTCCCAAGCCGCTTGTTGTGCATTGTCTTGGCAGTCCATTGTAGAGAATGTCATGCAGATTCCGCCCCGTGTTGTACTATAGGATATGCACACACACGCACACACACACACACACACACACACACACAAAACTTGGGCAGCTCTGAAGCACTCCCCTCCAAAGCCGCAGTCTGGAGCGTGCCTCGTTTCAGTATCTACAGCCCCCTCTGCTGCCCAGTCACATGAACTGCTCCATTCTTCACAGCGATGACCCACTTAAAGGTGGAGAAAATAGGATCTAATTATTTCACTTGAGCAGATTTTGGAAGAGAAAGCGTGTTCTTGTTTACTTAGTCATTTGTTTCATTTTTATTTTTAGAAACGGATGCAGAAGTAAAATCGCATTCACGGAGTACTGCTCTCACCTCTGCAGTCGTGTCTTGTGTTACAACCTGCCGTGGCAATATGTTGACATTCTCCTGACATTCTCCTCACATTCTTGGCAATTGACTCTGGTAAGACCCGGCCGCTGGCGGTGTTCAGGTCAATACTGCGTGAAAAGTGTGGGAACGCCAAATCTCCAATCTTCCCGTTTTTATAAGGTTTTTCTTTTGCCCCACCCAAATCTAACTCTTATAACCTTATCACCTCAATCACTGCGGAACAGCTTCAAATCCAGAGTAGAGGTGGTTACACCCTGAGCTTATGTCTTACATGAATGGTAAAAGCAGATATTTTTAATATGATTTATTGGAGTTATTTGGGTTAAAGGTCTCAGAAGCCGATTTGAAAATTGCAGACATGAAAGTCACATGAAACAGAGAATATTTTTTTCTTTCAAAAGCTGATTTCTCTCACCTTTAAGTAACTTGTTTACCTTAATAAATCCTTGTTGTAGTCCCTCTGGGGGTAATACAAGGGTTAATGGGATGATTGGGGGGTCTTTCATCTCCCCCTGGTGTCTCTGTACAGAAAACCATGCTTGCAACTTTACCTGCACCGACCTGGACGCGCAATACAAACTAATAGAATCACGAAGAAGAAGCTAACAGGCTAACGGGCAAAGCTAACTGCGAGCTAGCATCATTTAAAAGGTATTTACAGCCAAGTTTGAGTGAAAAAAATGATCTCCATTGTGTAATTGGATGTACAATATCCCTCTGTCCCTTTGTCTTTTCTGTCAGCGTAGTATTTACTCTCACGGACAATTAATGAGTAAAAAAACGTAACATGCTACGACACCTGCAGTGGTGCTTATGGCCTCTAGGAGCATGAGTCACTTAGTTCTGCTTTAACAGTGCATGTTTTTTTACATAATGCTATGGCTGAACCACTGTCTTTGCTCCAGTCCACTTCTTCACTCAAGAACAAGTCTGAAGTAGCCCGTATTCATTTCAAGGACATTTCACCCAAAACCTATCATCAATCCTAAAGTTAAAAAAAAAACTTCTTTCTAACTTTTACCAACTGCCGCAAGTGACATCCCCCCGCCCGCTCCATTTGCGCTTGCATGATGTGAACAAGTTGGGCACAGCGAGGATTCAAGGCCCAGTGAGTTTGGGGCGGCTTATCCCTGTCACCCCTCATCTGCCACAGGTCCCGCACGCTCCACTTCCGCCTGTGTGTAGGGGGCTATGTAATTGAATGTTACCCACATACCGTTGACTGCTCGCACAACTCGAGCGAGACTGAAAATGCAGCAGAGAGGCCTGTACTCGCAAACATCCTCCTTCGGTTCACCCCACTCCTGTGAGAGTTCAGGCACGGCGGGGAGGTACAGTATATAGCGGAGACCTGGTGCGGTATATTGTTTCGTACTGAGAGAGGTTTTAGAACAAGATGCAGAGAGAAGATGTTCCTTAAATAAATCATGTTAGAGGTTTACATATTTTTTATATTAACTTTGATAAGGCCGGTGTGATGTGGCAACGTTATGGCATATCATAGAAATCTCAGATATCAGCTATCTGAGCCTCTTTCTGTAAATGCATACTTTTGTTAGTAATGGCTTGAATTGAGCGTTCTATCCCCACACAAATTAATTGTGAAGGTCCTAAAGTACTCTATGGCAACGTATGACAAGCCTGTTTCATGGCATTTATATTATTTCTGTGATTTCTCCATCATTAACATATTATAAGTTTCGTGGGCACTGGATGTGTATCCGACCCCACAAAAATCAAAAACTTAAAGAACTAAGTAACTTGTTTACATTAATAAATGTTAATGGGATGATAGGGGGTGTCTTTCATCTCCCCTGGTGTATCTGGCCATAAAACCACAATTGCAACTTTCCCTGCCACCGAGGCAGAGGCCCAATACACCCTAATGGAATCACGAAGAAGAAGCTAACAGGCTAACGGGCAAAGCTAACTGCGGGCTAGCACCACTTAAACAGTGTTTACAGCCAAGTTTTAGTGAAACAAATGATCTCCATTATGTAATTGGATGTACAATATCCCTCTCTCCCTTTGTCTTTTCTGTCAGCGTAGTATTTACTCTCACGGACAATTAATGAGTAAAAAAACGCAACATGGTACGAGACCTGCAGTGGTGCTTACTGAGTTTCTTAGTTCTGCTTTAAGGCAAGGCAGGTTTATTTGTAGAGCACAATTCCTACACAAGGCCAGTCAAAGTGCTTCAAAGCCGCATGAAATCACAAGAAATCAATCAATGCAATATCAACATAAAAATGAATTAATTACAGTAAAAAGGAAGAGTGCAAAAAATAACTCTTCAGTCTGGATTTGAACATTTGTCAGAGTTGAGGCCTTTCTCACATCCTCATGACGACTGGGAGTTCCATATCCCAGGAAACAAATGGGACTTGCTCATGGCCCATATATACAGTGTGACTGCATGGCAACAGTTAGTTCATGTAAAAGTGAAAAAAACATATGAGCTGAAACATGCATGTTTTGTCAAATCTGCATGGCCTTCTTACTTGCCATTGTCACGAGTTGATAGCCCCCGTCACATCACCAAAAATAACTGATTGTTTTTGCATTTATCGTTAGAACTATTCCTGGGAACTGTCTTGGGTATTTTCAAAGTGCTTTTACTCCTTTTATAATTCCGCTCTATAGACTACCGGCAAGCATATACTTACCTTTACTGACAACAGAACCATTTTGTTCAAAACACATTTCCGTACGCTGGGAGTACTTTGAAAATCTCTTGTCATGCACTTCAAAGTACTAAATATAACGTATGACTAAGACATACTTAATGAAATTGCTATAATCGTTGGGTATATGCTGAGGGCTTTTTTCGGGAGGTTTTGTTTTTATTCTCTTCAGTAACCTTTGATTGATCTTTTTTTTTTTTACATATCCAAAATAGGTCACTGCCGACTGGGAAACTTGCAGCAGGCTTTATTTTAACAAAGTTGTGTGTAGCATCTGAGGTAGCTGAGAAAGATGGTTGTGCAGACGTGGTTCAAGTCCCAGCTTTGCAGCATGTCTCTCACCGCTCTTCACCCCCTGTCAACCCGGGATGTCCAATTAAGAAATAAAATGCTGCTTTGCATCAACAACAAGGAGCTAAACATTAGGTTCTCTTTGCTTTGTTTAGATTCGCAAAAATAGAATAGCATTTGGGTCTTTGGTAGCAAAACAAAATATGCTCTGGAATCGTATACTGTACATCCAACAAATCAAGTAGGGAATATAGCATGCAGCAACTTTATCTACTGCAGAAGATCTTTCTCTTACCTCATTTACCCTTCTCTTCTTTTTCTTTTTAAAAGAAGTGTTGACAGAGCTCCCATCTTCTTGTCACATTATAGTACTGTGATAGAGCTGTCACGTGATAACTGTCAGATTCACAAAGATCCATAAAGAAAACCTAGTGGTGGAGAGATAGAGAATAGCCATTGTTAAGGTCAAAGCCCAGATCAAGATCAAATCAGGACAAAGCCGGGTCTGAAGAGGGTCTAAATAGGACTTAGTCAAAACAAATATTAACCATGACTTTCTATACCTGTAAAAAAAACACCATAATAAGATAGTAAATGATCAGACATTATATTTCAAAAGACATGCTTCAGTCAATGAGAAATGCAACACCTTTTCTACTTCCCAAGATATACCATACGCCAGCTCTCTGAATGTTTTCTGCTATCAGGATTCATTATTTCTGTGCCAACTCTCAACAATGGCTATTGTTTTGCTCCCACATAAGGTTTTCTTAATGGACCTTTGCGCATCTGACAGTTACGCACAAGATGCTCGATAATGTGACAAGATTCTTTGGAGCATTGTCAACACTGTCGGTGGAGCGGAAGAATATATGAGGTAAATGAAAGATCAGTTTGCCCATGTGCAGTAGAAAGAGTTGCTATATATTTTGTTGCAGTCTTCAGTCACAGTGGATGGTTTCAACACAAAGTACTTTAATCATGTCCATAGTCAACCTATCCAAGGGTTTGAAGTGTGTGAACCTTGGAATGTTCCCACAGCAATCAACAACCCAAAATATTGGTATAGTAAATACCCCAAAAAGCTGTGTGGAAAGACTGACTGAAACTAAACAGATGGCATTTCGGCCTTCTCCTATCCACTGTTCCATCCATATTGCTGTCCCTTGTTTCTAATAATACCCACAATCCCCGCTGACTCATATTGGCTCTACCTTTGCAGCAGCAACAGTTGTGTTTGTTGTTCTTCGGATGCAGATGACATGAGGCGGCATCTTTCCTCCCATCTCTGCACAAACAAACCTGAGCTAAAGAACAACGCGCCGCGGCTACGCTAACTCTGCCAACGCCGGAAATGAACACAAACCCGCGGTGTCACCCAGGAGTGTCCCTGTTTGTAAGTGACGGTGGCGTGGGGGGCTCACCTCATAAGGTAAACCGCGCGCAATTACTGTGGGGGATATGCGGAATCCCTGTCTCGTCCCCCTGGCTTTTGTGCATTCAGGCAAACGGAACACACGGATCCACAACACGTCACAACAAAGTCACATATAGATATCACCTTTTCTCTTCTACTACACTCTGCTTCAAGTAATCCCGCACAGGAATCTGGGACGCGCAATTTCGCAGGTTCCTTTCACACAAAGAGGGAAATGCAACACATCCTGGCACTGTAGGGTCAACAAGGATGCCGAAAATGAATAGAATAAACACTAAGTATAGTATTGTGATTTTTGTATTGTCCCTTTAGACTTGCATGCATGTGATATTTTATCGCACATGTGACCTTTTTTTGTAGCTAGATGCCCTTTCTGTCACAACCTATGTATATTGTATATTGTAAATGAATGTGACAATGTGGTGCAGTTACATTCCAATCGAGGAAAAGATATTTAACCCAATGTGACATTATCCGCTACAATAACATGGAATTGTCAAGTCATGGCAAAGTGGGTGAAGTGTCCAAACATGGTCATTTATTCATAGGAGATAGCGGAGTTAGCGGTGATAGCTAAAAACGGCAGAAATGTACAGGCGCATGTGCAAACTTTATAAAACTATAGGAATTGTTTTCTCAAAATGAGGTTTTCCTTATATTCTTGTAACAACATCTCCACTTTAGTCGCTCTACTGCAGGGATTTTTCTTTTGTTGCTTTAATTGAATATATTTAAAATACATTCATAGAAAGTTGTAATGAAGGCTGTTTTTTTTGTTTTTTTTACTTTAAGCATATTCAACTAAAAAGCATATTTATCATTTTATTGAATTTGCTAACTTTAATACAATAGTGATTGCGTTATCTGACCTCTGCTGAGTGCAGTCCAGTTGTTTGTATATTTTTCTGGATGTGGCCCTCTTTTTTTTTTTTTTTTCAGAGCAATCTTTTAATGGCTAATTCCTGGCCTGAGCTTTGAACAGCAGAAAAATAAGGTGAAATTTTGATTTTTACAGGGGGCGGGTTTTTCACTTACAAATAGCTTTTTTTTTAAAGTAAACAAGATCCAAAGATTCTTTGAAAACATATTCAAACAAAATATATATATACAAATACAAATATACAAAATATAAAACCATACATTTAAACTTGACTCAATACGTTATTTGATTTTGTTGCTGAAAATATTGGCAATTTTTGTGCAACATAAAATCCTTTTTCCCCTCATATTCATATCAGTAATCTACTAAAAAAGTCTTAAAGGGACTATACGGAGTTTAAATTGTTAAAATTATGTATTTTCCTCCCCCTACATGTTCCAGCAATGTCCTAATGTGTAGAATGAGCCCACACCTGTTCACCACAACTGCCTCTAAAATCCTGCACTGTCACTCGAATTGTCGTCATGCACGAGCTTAATATAGAGGCTGCAGTTACACATGTGACCTGAGGTGGCAGTAGTGAGTATAAAATAATAATAATAATAATTAAAGCCGCGCGCGGCGATAAAGGCCCTCGCCCCTGGCGCACTCCCCGCTCGTTCTCGTCTCTTGCGACCACCCCGCTCGCTCTCGTCCCTTGCGACCACTCGTCATCACACTAGGTCCTTGCGAGCCCCATGATTGAACTTGCTCATTTTGACGTGAAAATCCCTATTAAGTTGCATTATTCTGCTTTATATGCGAAAATCCCTATTAAGTTGCATTAAAGTGCATTTTATGTGAAAGTCCCTTTAAGTTGCATTACAGTACATTATATGCGAAAGTGCCTTGAAGTTGCATTACAGTGCATTTTATGCGAAAGTCCCTTTAACTTGCATTACAGTTTATTATATGCGAAAGTCCCTTTAAGTTGCATCACAGTTTATTATATGCGAAAGTCCCTTTAAGTTGCATTACAGTGCATTATATGCGAAAGTCCCTTTAAGTTGCATTACAGTGCATTATATGCGAAAGTCCCTTTAAGTTGCATTACAGTGCATTTTATGCGAAAGTCCCTTTAACTTGCATTACAGTTTATTATATGCGAAAGTCCCTTTAAGTTGCATCACAGTTTATTATATGCGAAAGTCCCTTTAAGTTGCATTACAGTGCATTATATGCGAAAGTCCCTTTAAGTTGCATCACAGTTTATTATATGCGAAAGTCCCTTTAACTTGCATTACAGTTTATTATATGCGAAAGTCCCTTTAAGTTGCATCACAGTTTATTTTATGCGAAAGTCCCTTTAAGTTGCATTACAGTGCATTATATGCGAAAGTCCCTTTAAGTTGCATTACAGTACATTATATGCGAAAGTCCCTTTAATTGCATTATAGTGCTATTGTGAAAATCCCTATGTAGTGGCATAATTGTGTTGTAATTGCAAAAATCCCTATTTTGTTGCAGAAACTGTAAGAACTGTTGAAATTGCAGAAACTCTTAACACTGTATACACTGTTAAAATCACTGCCAGACTTCACTGTATCATAATCCTATTAAAATGCCGGCAAGAAAAGAGAAAGCATTAGAAAAGTGTCACAGCCATATTTGAACCAGCAACCTCCTACACCAGAGACAAGTACACTATCACTGAGCTGTAGCTCCATGGTACTTGGACTGTGATGTGCGCTAGTTTTGTCTAAGTTATCGAGCAGAAGTTAGTTCCCAGCATCCCACTGGAGGAGAGAGGCAATTTCAGGTCATGCCCCCCCATACATTTCCTCGATTGTTTTCGACATTTTCCCTTGTGTTGCCTCAATTGTTTTCCTACGATCCCCCCATTTCTAGCTCTTTAGTGACGCATATGAAAGCGTTTTTCATGAGAATGGGACCGTAGGTGCGGTTAAAAAAAAAAAAAAAAGAGCAAAGGTCAAAATTGACCCAGCAATCTCATGGTTGGAAACCCAATGCACAAGCAATAACGCTACACGGGCACAGCAAATCTTATGAAACGTGCTGTACTCATGTGACAATGTGTGCAGTGGCCCATGTAAAAGGTGAAAGCAATAGAAAAGTGTCAAGGCTGTGTTTGGACTAGCAACCTCCTTCACTTGAGACATGGGCCTGATGACAGCTTGGCTTATTTAAATTCCCAGGCTGCAATTTTGTACCAGCAACACACTGGAGGAGAGGTTTTTTCCCCGTTTTTAATGAGTGTGGGACCATAGGCAATGATGCATGTTCTTACCGGAAGGTGTTGAGTCCAAAAGAAAAAGGAAATAAAAAAAGTTTAGGTTGGGATTTGATCCTGCAACCTCCTGCACACTAGCTCAGCACTCTACCAATGGAGCTACTCAGGTTGAGTGAACTGCTACGAAACGTCCCGGAATCATGTGTTTTAGGCTGTGACAATGTGTGCAGCGGGCAATGGAAAAGGTGAAGGCAATATGAAAGTGTCAAGGTTGTGTTTGGACTAGTTACCTCCTTCACTTGAGACGAACATGCTATCACTGAGCTGTAATTCCAAGCAAACATGGGCCTGATGACTGCTTGGGTTTTCTAAATTCACAGGCTGAAATTTGATCCCAGCAACACACTGGAGGGGTAATTTCCCTGTTTTTAATGAGTGTGGAACCATCGGCGACGATGCATGTTCTAACCAGAAAGTGCTGAGTCCAAAGAAAAAAAAAATGAAAAAGAGTCAAGGTCAGAATTTGATCCAGCAACCTCCTGTACACTAACCCAGCTCTCTACCAATGGAGCTACTTAGGCTGAGAAAAATATAGCGGAGGTGAAATAAATGTCATGAGAGACTCCGCACTTGTGTGTTTGCAGGAAACGGATTAACAGCTTAGAAAATAATATATTGTATCATTTTGTAATTGGGGTAAATTCCTGGCTGCCCAAAGAATCGTTGAGAGGGGGTTTCAGCCCTGCAGCACCCTCGATATTGAAGCTATTATTTGGTAAGACCCATATAGTATGAGGAACACACAGAGAGACGGACAGGAAACAGTCGAATTGAACTTCCTGTGATTGTACAGTTGAGAAAAACGTGACTTTGGAGGCAAAAACGTCCAAATTAAAGCTGATGTCTGTTAGAGAGGGGTAGTATAAGTATATACAAGTCCAAAAGTGTAGTTTTTGTGAAGAAAGGGGGAAATGTGGAATACTGGCGAATTTCAGGAGAAACTCTGACAGAGGCCAACAAGCTGCCAGGCTAAGACCTCTGGCGATTTTCACGGAGGATGGGCGGGCCACTTACAAGCCACTTAAAAGCCAATTTAAAGGCTTTTTTGGCGATAGCGGCTGCGTGTGCACAGCATTAGGTCCAGGTGTGGAATGTGCACGCGCGCCGGATTGGGTCCGTTCCAATCCGGCCAAGTCTGTGAAAGATATGAGGCTTTGAAATTTGCTAAAAATGGCCTCTCAGTTGCGGCCTTGTCATGACCACGCCCAATAATTTAAAAAAAATTGAAATGATGATTTAGAAAGCCACATGGGTTTGGGACATGTTGGCCAAAATTGGAGGCTTTGCATTGAAAACTCGGGGATCAGGGGCCAGAAGTTCAAGAGGTACGATTTTGAAGGTTTGAGGTTCGGGCCAAGATGGCCGACTTCCTGTAGCATTTAGGGCGGGGTCATAATATCATTTTTGACATGTCCTGACGTGGTCTATGTCCCTGGCCAATGTCACGTTTGTACGATGATTTTTTTTGCGACCGCTCCTCCATTGGGTCAATGTAAACCGCCTGTTTGAGGGGGCGCCACAGAGTCAACTTTTATTATTTTCTCTCGCAAACCCCACCCAAAATTAGAGCTTGCGGAGCACTACGTTTTGACCCCTGTTACTTGCGAATCGGTTCACGTTTGCTACGTGAATTCTTGCGTTTTCGTCCCCCGTTATCGATTTTAATTAGTCCCTCGCGGGACACTGCGTGTCCGTTGCTCGGGCCTAATTATACAGAAAATTAAGCGAGATAGAGGCATGTTGTAATAGACTTTTTTGATCAGTGCGACGTGCCGAATCAGGATATCACCTTTGTTTTCACTTTCGTGCAAGTGTAATTTTGAAGGTATAGGTAGGGGGCGCTATTTTTGGGAAAATTGTACAATTATCAAGGGTAATCAGTACGATCCATAGAGGGGCTTATGTGAACCAAATATGAGTGTGATCTGAATTTGCGTGCCCCTGTGAGTTGTCACCAAAGAGGCGGGGAAAAAGCATGTTTTTTAGCAGAGCGGTAGAGACAAACCGTAACAGATATCCGAACAAAAGAGCTCGATTATTGTAGCTCTACGCCTCTAGATTACACTCACCAAGTTGGATGTCATTTGGTTCAAAACCCTTCGAGTGACTTGACAAAATATCAGGTGAAGAAATTCAGGTTACAATTTTCAATCCAATATGGCCGACTTCCTGTTTGTCAGAGGGCGGAGTTATAATGATGTTTTAAGTTTGTCTTGATGTGCTCTATCACTGTACTCAAAGACAAATGTTTAGGCCAAAAAATGCATGCTTCCAAATGAATGGGGGGCATGCATGTGGGGGCGCCACTGAGGCATTGTTCAAAGTGTTGTCTTGCGAATATCAAAATAGTTAATTTTACACCAACCTTGAACCGTTGGTCAAATAAAATTGACTTTTCGTTAATGTTCAGGGGGTCAAAATTGAGATCAAAGACGTAATAATAATAATAATAATAATAATAATAATAATAATGGAAACGATTTTTCGGCCATTATTTTTCTCCCACAAAGACATTACTCAGAGTGACGTGGCTTTGATATGTTGTTCCCCATCACAGACAAGGTCTGTATGATTTTTTCCACACCTCCATACCATCCCGTTTTTTTTAAACGAATTTTTAAAGACAAAACCTTTGAGGGGGCGCCAGTGAGTCATTTTTGGCGATAGCGGCTGCGTGTGCACAGCATTAGGTCCAGGTGTGGAATGTGCACGCGCGCCGGATTGGGTCCGTTCCAATCCGGCCAAGTCTGTGAAAGATATGAGGCTTTGAAATTTGCTAAAAATGGCCTCTCAGTTGCGGCCTTGTCATGACCACGCCCAATAATTTAAAAAAAATTGAAATGATGATTTAGAAAGCCACATGGGTTTGGGACATGTTGGCCAAAATTGGAGGCTTTGCATTGAAAACTCGGGGATCAGGGGCCAGAAGTTCAAGAGGTACGATTTTGAAGGTTTGAGGTTCGGGCCAAGATGGCCGACTTCCTGTAGCATTTAGGGCGGGGTCATAATATCATTTTTGACATGTCCTGACGTGGTCTATGTCCCTGGCCAATGTCACGTTTGTACGATGATTTTTTTTGCGACCGCTCCTCCATTGGGTCAATGTAAACCGCCTGTTTGAGGGGGCGCCACAGAGTCAACTTTTATTATTTTCTCTCGCAAACCCCACCCAAAATTAGAGCTTGCGGAGCACTACGTTTTGACCCCTGTTACTTGCGAATCGGTTCACGTTTGCTACGTGAATTCTTGCGTTTTCGTCCCCCGTTATCGATTTTAATTAGTCCCTCGCGGGACACTGCGTGTCCGTTGCTCGGGCCTAATAATGCATTGGTTTTATATAGCGCTTTTCTGGACATTCAAAGACGCTTTACATTGCACTATTCGTTCACTCCGTACTCGGTGGTGGTAAGCTATTATTGTAGCCACAGCTGCCCTGGGGTAGACTGACGGAAGCGAGGCAACCAGTCTGCGCCATCGGCCCCTCCGACCACCACCAACCACTCACTCACTCACTACATTCGCTAAAATGGCTAACTTGCATCTAGCCCCTTTAAACTGAGATTCCTATTTTTTTCCCCTTTATTTACCTGCAGTGTCTCCCCTTGAGGGTTTTTCCCTCCTACATAAAAAGTAGTATGACGTTTTTGCTTTGAAGTATGAACTTTTTAAAAAAAGTTATTAAAAAATAAACTTGTTTTTAATTCATACTACTATGAAAACAAAAAGATCAATAAAAGGCCTAATCAAGTTTCATTTAGATCTTTAGATGCAGCCTTCTAAGTTCCTTTTTAACAATATCTTAGCCTGGGGACTTGTCGGATTAGCTGCACCTTCAAAGTCGTTTTAATGTTCCCATCTCCCGCACAATGTCACTCCAAAAAGGTCTTCAACTCAATTTGTCTGGCACAGGAACAAAAGCGGCAGCACTCTCAAACAACACGTCCGCTGCACGGCTGCAAGCTTTGTGTTTTTCCCCCGTCGTGCCAGGTCAGGAACCCTCGCACGTCGTTTCCTTCCAAAATAAAAATAAAAAAAAATCAAAGGCGATGTGTTGCTGATACGAGCCGTGCTCACCTGAATCATAAAAACAGAGATGAAACGGGATCCAAGTCCTCAGACAACCGGAGCAGGACTTCTCTTGGAAAACATCAAATCTGAAGAAATGAGGAGCACAAGCCAAACACGTCGAGAATTTGAAGATTTTCATTCCAACTGAATTTTTCTTATTTCTTTTTTTCCCCGAAAATCCACGAAATAAGTAATTCAGTTCATGCTCATGTTGAAAGATGACAAATTCGTTTTTTTTCTGAGTTTTCCATCTTTGCTCGAACAAACGAACCACACCTGCAGACACCATCGATATAATTATGTCCGGATCCGAACTTGACTCCCATTTTGTTTCTCAAATATTTACTGTCTGGAGCTCAGACGCCCACTTTACGGCCGCGATCATTACTCCCTTTTGACCCTAATTGTGGCCTGAACCCCTGTTTGATCAATACACTAAATTATCCCGCACAAAAGCTTTCTGCGCCTCGTCTGTAGAGCAGCAGATTAAAATGAAGAAAGAAGAAAGGAGGGGGAAAAAATGGTAGAATGAAAGAGTCAACTTAAGCGTCCACAACAAGTCTTCAGATTAGGATCAAATGCAATACGGAGAAAATGGAGAGGCTAATTCCAGAGATGCTGTTGAAAGAAGTGCAGATTAGCGGGTATGGTTGAGGAATTGTCAGGACAGATAAGGAAGTGAGCAGTTCTTATTGAAGGTAGAGTATGTAGGATTTATTTCCGTTGTTTTGCACACATTACCTATATATTCTCAGAGAATATTAATGCTGGTAATTGTAATAATGATAGTCCACACGGCAGAGGTGAGAGACTCGAGTCAAATGACTAGCTAGAGTCAGACTAGAGTCGCAATTTTCTGTTTCACTTTGTGCAGGGGTGAATCCGAGTATACAGGGGCTGGGGCATTACAGGGGAACCACTGACAGAAAAACTGCCAGAAACGAACAAAAATAAAAAATATGATTTTATATTTATCTTTCAGACTGCAGGGAAAAGCAACTCATGTTTAAAAGACTCGGTTTACATTTTTTTTTTAAGTAGGCCCCCCCTGGGCCCCCTCCTTAAAATGCTGTCCCAGTAATTTTGTACATAGACTGGAGCATTTAATGTATATATATATATAATTTGAATTTTGTGGCGATTATATATTAATTACACTTTAAATCCAACTCCATTCGATTTGAAAAAGTTTTATATTAAAATTGCTATATCTTGATAAAGCACTTGTTATTTTAAAGTAGATTAAACACATTTTGAAAAGTGGACATGCTGGCTTTCGTGACTTGCAGTGGCTTGCCGGCAAAAGCAAGACTTTACTTGACTTGCCTTGACAAAAGCTATGACTTGACTTGACTTGACTTGACTTGACCCCATGACCGATGGACTTGGACTTGCTTGGGACTTGGACCTCCACGACTTGGCCTTGACTCGAGACTTGCACAGCGTACTCTTCACACTCTTTGGAAGGTGTCCAAGTTTGAAGCAACAGTTTGAAATACATCTTCTTTTTTTCCCCCCCGAATACAAATCTCACGCTGTGTGAAACTTGATGAATCTGAGGGGAGAAAATTGTGCATTGTCTTTAAATGAATTGAATTGATTGCATTGCGTAACAAGGCTCGCCATTCCAGGCAGCAGCAGCGATGCCAGCAATAGCTCTACCTTCCACATGCAATTAGCCTCCGAGCGAAGGTTTTAATTGCAGTCTAAACTCAGATCTGGTTCCGCTTGTCTTTCCTATAGCGTCAGGATTATGGGGAGGTTAGCGTGAGGTGGAATAAACGGAGGCACCTCGAAGCTTTAATGCATCCTATAGCTAAATCAAAGGAAGAGGCGTGGATGACCTGCACAGCCCCACAGTGCACGTGTGCCAACATGGTGAGGGAGCAGACTTCTGAAATCAAGTCAACCACCTCACCGTGCTGTAAATCCCAGAAGGTTTGATCCTGTTCTATTCACTTGTTCATAATAGTTCAACTTAAAGCCACGCCACGTAACATTTCACCTATCAAATGCAATAGAATCCAAGCATTTATTGTCATACAGAATACAGATATATTTCTAGTGACCCAGCGATTCACCCTCCTCAGGCCTGACTGTAACTTTACTGGGAGCGGGTCTCCGGCTCGTTTCCATGGAGATGTCGAGTAAAACCTGCCAATTATGAGAACTACATAGGTTAGGCCCTCATCCAAATCCATTCCCACTTTAAAATAACATTATCGGTGTCTGTCTGGTCATTAGGAGCATGTTTTGTAAAGGCAACACTAGGATCCAAAATGTTACACAGTGTGCCTTTAAGCTTAAGTCTGTAGCATAAGAGATGTAGCCATGTCAATGTTAAATCTAATCTCTTTTTCAACAAAGAAGCTATTTTATCAACACACTGAGCGAAAAGCTATGTTGCAAAACATATGTTGCCAGGGGAGGGGGGATTCTGAAGCGCTGGGGGGAATGAAATTATACTTATTATACTTGAATTATACTTTTGCCAACAAAAAATGTATAATAAAAACCTGTCAGAGATGATGAAACCCAAGGACGTAGGTTTGGTGATACTATTGGTGGGGACACTTTGAAATGTGCTTGACTGTTTGAATCAAATAATATACATTTCAACTTCACAAAATGAATAATTGACTAATCCTCTAAGGGCTGTGGTGCATTATGGGTCATTTTGGCTGGTCAAGGCAGTGAAGGCTACACTGATGCATCCTTGGCATATTAGCCACATGCTAACCAAAGGCAGAACACATGCCTCTGGACGACTTGAACAATGGAACAGCACTTGGGAGGGATAGTGATGATGTGGACGCCTGACCACGCCCACTTCAGACCGAGGCGAGGCGAGGTACCTATAGGCTTTGGAGAAACAGCCTACTGTTGCACAACCAGATCAACAAATAAGCGTGGCACTTGTTTGAGCCTAAATTAGACTCCTCAGTGTATCCGCCAACACCTGCCTCACCTGCCGTCCTTAGCCGCAAAAGCTAATAACGTATAATAATACTCCCACAATAGCAGTAATTTAACTCGACACAGGTTAATTTCCATGTCAGAGCGGCCGTGAGATTGCTCAAACACTGGCTTTTTTTTTTTTTCTTTTGCACAGTGAAATGTTTAATGCTAACAGGACGGCAGAATGATAGTGTTCGAGAGAGAAGGGGGCGTCCTGGAGCTGTCAGGGCGGGTTGGCGAGGGGGGGGCGGGGGTGGGGGGGGACGACTGTACGGCACACGGTCCCATTCAAGGACACGTCGCCGAGGTGGGACAGAACATAGCACGCTTTCTGACAACAGACAGGAGCGAGGGGAAAAAAAAAACACCGGCGGGGCTTATAGAGAACATGTGTCATCATTTCGAGGAAGGGTGACTTTCAGAGTTGGAGAATGTCACGGCTGCCCACGAGAGCTGCGTGACTCGGCGAATACGGTGGGCGCTCTTGTGTCATCTCGAAATCAGATGTTCAATTCACTCTTTGTTTTTTCACGTCTAAATGTTTGAGTATTTTTTGACCTTGGAGGCTTTATTGCAACAAAGGGAGGTTGGAAATTCTCACTAATTCTTGCCTAAACTTCAACACAGCTTGAAACTATGAATCACAGTCACCATCTTACAAACATACATCATCATTCACATGCATCAGTGCACATTTATCCAACACTATAGGTAAGAAAAGGTCACGGTTAGGGAAGTCTCCAGATCTCGGACGTGTAGGTTTGGTCAAATTGTGCCAGTCATCTTGAAAAACGGTCTCTTTTGGTTTGCGCAACCTATGTCCCTTCCCCACGATTCTCATTTGTTTCCATATGTGCACTCCTCCTCCTCCTCCTCCTGTGGCAAGTGATGTTTTTCTGAACTCTAACAGTGGCCCCTGCTGGACATCCGCGACATAGCACCTCCCAGCTATGAGAAATGAGGCCATTCCCTTCTGCACACCACTGAGCTGAAAACTGATTAGTCATATTTGGCAACACAGTCATTAAAGTCCTCGAGTGCATTTTTTTTTTTTACATTTCTTTTCTTCCGTGCATGTGCGGGTAATGTATTCGGAATAACAAGTATTTTCATATGCTAATTTGTGCATGTTTGACGTTCGGAATTCCACATGTCTTCGTTGTCCATCACACTCCCATATATACAAGACATGTATCCCCCGAGTATCCCTGCATCCTTCCTCCCCCTTTCCCGATTCTGAACACAGAGTCTCGGATGGAGGAGTCAATTCTCTCGGGGGGGTGGACACAGCCTTGGCTTTCTGTCTGACCAAGCAAGAAGCACACACACATACTGCGGAGGAATCGAGAGACAAACAGCTATAACTACTGCTACGGAACACTAAAAAGTGGGCCAGCGTGTGCCCCGGGGGCGGAGTCGTCTGGTCAAGGGTTCAATTCCCGAAAGAGGGGGGGGGGGGAGCAAACGTGTGAGTAAGGCTCCTCTTTAAAAGCAGTGTCCTGGAGCCAAACACGCTGACGTCATTGGGAGTGTAAATACTATAGGCCAAGGTTGAGCTATAGCAAAACAGAGCCCCCCCCTCTGCACAAGAAAGGTTAATACAATAGTTTGTCGTCTGCAGCAGAATCCCCAAGGGGCATTAAGTAAAAAATATTGATCTTTTTAGGGGGGGGGGGGAAATGTCACACTTGCTTGAATTGTATTAACTTTGAGGAAAAGGTCAGAATTTGGGGTTTATTTTTGAAGAAGCAGGACGTTCCCAAGGTGGAGTCTAGGTCAACACTGTGTGGGAAAAAAACAGCTTAGGCTATGAATGTGATTGAATTAACCTCTTAACCCCCCCGGCCTGAACCTGAGCACATTTTCTCCTGTTCAGCTTTACCCAAATCTAAGGCCCTGACCATATGAAGACAAGCTGAGGACCAAACGCAAAGATCCAGTGTATCGTCCATACAAGCCCGGCGTGTAAAGATCTCAAAACGCTGTTTACGTGGCGCCGTTGTTACGTCTCCACAACTTTTACTAAAACAATTACATCACAGCCAGAGTAGTGTCTGTTATCCATAATCTACTGACCTTATAGTGAGTTTTACTCATGGATCTATGATGGTTTGACTCCGCTCCTCTTTGCTCCACTGCAGTCCACAAGCCACAGGTGACAAGTAGAAAAACACTGAGTCAGTCTGTGTTTTTGCACTGACAGTAAAAGTCACTGACAGGTTTTTCTGCTTTAGTCCCGCTACGTCTGAAGAATAAACTCTCCTCCTCGTCTCTTCTGTAGATCCTAAATCCTTGAATCAGTTTCATTTTCACTGCTTACATTCCCCAAAAGTTTACACATGCACTCTTTACATCTTGTTCTCTTGTCTGTGTTAGCGTCACAGCGCCTCACACAGGCCAGGGGGATGAATTGCGTCGTTTTCACAGACCTGAGTCAACCCATGTGGACACACACATTTACTAAACTGGCTTCAAGCTTACACAGGAAGTTTCTGAAAATATAAGTGTTTTGTCTTGGTGTGGATATAGCCTAAAAGCTCCTCGACTTGAGCTTCTCGACTATAGGCCAGTGCAACACCTCACTTGAAAGCTAAGACCAACAAAACTGATTGAATTTTTTTTCTCGTGTTGTCGTTGCTGTTTTCGGTGGTTTTCTGTTGCCTTTTCATCACTTTTTTGTCGGCTCGGTGAAGCCAGGGGGGGTGAAGAGGTTTCAAACTGAATCAGCACTCGTCAACTTCTTATTTCAAAAGAACAGCATTTAAAAACCACAGTGCAACTTCCAAACGAAAATCTTTTATTGTTGGACGTTCTCATTCCCCACACGACACGTTTTGCAAGCACTCGTTTCCCACAAATAAAAATAAATGTCCAGCCAGAATGAACACACGGCGTATGATCAGAACAAGAACATTAATGTGAATCTTGCACAATGGAATAACTCAGACGATGCAGACTGTACCCGGTAACAAAGCAACTCTTATTTACACTCTTCACGTATAAACTTTAGGGGTTGCGACCTTTGCGTCAACAGCCTGGTTTTATTCATTTAGCTAAAGCACTTGACGTTATTGAGATTTTTTTTTTCTTTTTTTCATGTTTAGCATATAAAGCAGGTGTAGAGGAGGGGTCCGGAAAAGTGGTAGAATTATGAGTGAGTGTTATTTCTTGCGTCGCTGTGACTTCATTGACATCGTAACTGCCACCTGAACCGAACACATTTTCTCCAGTTCAAAATAGTGATGAAAACGAGGATGAAAATGTGACAAAAGAGCGACAAAAACATGACAAAAAAGTGAGGGAAATTTGACTGTGAGGAAAAGCGAATGTGAAAACGCAACAAGAAAGCTATTAAACAGTGTCCCCTAAAGTCACAAAAACATGACAGAAAAAGCGATGAAAATGTGACTAAGACAAATATGAAAACACAGCAAAAAAGAAAAACATTAAACAGAGTCCCCAAAAGTCACAAAAACGTGACAAAAAAGGCAATGAAAAAGTGGCGAAAACATGAAAAAAAAGCTTGGAAAATTTGACTTAAACGAATATGAAAACGCAACAAAAAAGCCATTAAGCAGGGTCCCCAAAAGTGACAAAAACATGAAAAAAAAAGTGATGAAAAAGTGGCAAAAAAGCCAAAAAAGCCATTAAGCAGGGTCCCCAAAAGTGACAAAAACAAGACAAGCAATGACAATGTGAAGATGAACATGAAAACACAGCAAAAAAAACATTAAACAGCGTCCCCAAAAGTCACAAAAATGTGACAAAAACGGCAATGAAAAAGTGGCAAAAACATGAAGAAAAAGCGATGAAAATGTGACTAAAATAAATATGAAAACACAGCCAAAAAAGCCATTAAACTGCGTCCCTAAAAGAATCAAAAACATGGCAAAAAAGCAATGAAAAAGTGGCAAAAACATGATAAAAAAGGGAGGGAAAAGTGGCAAAAACACGATGAAAAAGCAAGGAAAAAGTGGCAAAAACAAGACAAAAAAGTGATGAAAATGTGACTAAAACGATGAAAAAAAAGTAAAATCACTCATTTACACGAGTTTTGTAGATCTTAGCTTTCAATGGAGCGTTACTCTGGCCTATTCACTGTAACCTTACAGATTTGGGTAAAGCTGAACTGGAGAAAATGCACTCGGTTGCGATGGGGTTTCAAAGTCTTTTCAACAACAACATAAAACAACCTCAAAACATGGCCAAGGCTCATATAAGAGAAGTCGCCAGATGTACATTTTAATAAGTTGTATTAAATATATGCGAAAACATTTACCACAATGAACAAACACAATAACCAATAAGCCGCCGACGACACGATCCCGTAATGAAATGTTCATTGCAGCAAAATATATCAGGCATTCTCTACAAAAAAAACTATAAACAATGTGCAAAGAACAAAACTACTTTAACTGGAAAGTCTCCCGTTAATTTCTTAATTCCTCTTTTCTCATGTTTCAAAAATATTTATTAAGTTATTTTCTGTAAAGACATCTTCATAGACAGAAATGGCTACTTTGGTTTCCGTTTTATTAACAAAAGACTCATAAGGAAAGGAATGCATTTACAAAATATACAGTTTCCCATTTCATTTTAGCAACAAATTAATATGGTCTGCTCGTACAAATGCTTTTTATTTTATTTTCAAAGTGCAGTTTTGAATAATGCGTACTGATTCGTGGCTTCTTTCCTTGTTTCCAAAGTGCCTCTCATAATAATACTCTGCCCCCTATATTAGAAAACATACATCTAAATATCTTCATGAAACAATAAAATACTATGCAGTTCAGTTCACATGCTAAAATCTTGGACGTACAAAGAAAAATGCTGTATGGATTTGCTGGTTTAGGATGACTGACGAAAGCGTTTTGATTGCTCAGCAGTGGAATAAGAATTTTTATTCAAAGAGGGGTATAATGCTTTTCTCAGGTATCAGATAATAATGTCTAAACACATCTTTATCACTGTCTTGCACTTTGTAGGTTAGAAAATGGTAATAAGTTCACGTTCTACAATGTGATGATGTCATAATGTCAGGTGGAGGGCAGGTGTCAATACAACTATACAGATACAGACGGCATCTCGTCATAGAAGGGGGCGTGGCCTCGCCGAGGGGGGAAAACAGAATCTTTTGGGAAACACCATTTTCCACTGCCATTTTCTGGTGAAATATAAACTTATTTATCACATAAAAAATAAGTGAAGTCTAACTCGGGTCCATATGGATGTTTATTCACAGCAGATTGTTCAGTAGAACGAAAAAGCAGTAGTCTTAGCTAGTGCTAGCTAGCGTTGTAGCATCATGTTAGCATTCTCCATTATTAATGTGTTTATGGGCTGTTGAACCACTTTGCTCCTCCCCATGTCTTTGTCTCTTTATTTAGTAGAAAACGATATTCATAATTCAGCATTCGTTAAAGTATTTTTTTAATAATTAGAGAAAGTTTAGATTTTTCTCCAAATTGTTTTCCCCCTTTACTGTTTTCAAACATGACCATATATGGGCGATTCCAGAGATGGTGTCTGTATAAGACAGTTTTTGAAAGATCTCCCAAAATTGTTGTTCCTCATCAGTATTTGATAGTGATTGGATTCACAAACCTGCCTTATTATTTGTATGGCAGGAAACCCTTTCGTCTGACCAAATGTCTTCATGCAAATGGTTTTGAATACTGTCACTGCTTCCAGGCACCTTTCAGAGGAAAAAAAAAAAGTACCTTAATTTGTATGTGCTGACAGAGGAGACAATGACCTTTGAGGCAGTTTTGGTTTCACGTCGATTGTCTTGGTAACGACAAAGAGACATTAGCCAAAAGCCAGGACAAAAACATCTGCAGTTCGACAGTTACCATGGTGACCATCGAATCTTCAGTTCGGCTGTTGTGATGTCACGTGAATGCAAACCCATTAAAACCAGTAGTTTCACTAAAATAAGCTCCCCTTCGCTGTGCAGCTGTTTCAATAAACAGTTTTTAAAAATTCCCTTGCTCTGTCCGTGTGGCTGTCGTGAAGCAATGACGAGGAGCTTTTTTGGAGCGGGAGAAGACCCAAAGATTACTCAAACATGCGCTAGAGGCTCGAAAATCAGCCGCAGTTATGTTTTTGATGAGAGAAGGCAAAAAGCTCTAAAACAAGTTCATTTAGCATAATACCCCCCTTTAAGTAAAAGTATATGAGCAAAGAATTTCATAGCAAAAAGAAGGATGTACTTTCAAGTGCAGTCGAAAGTACAGACATAGAAGTAAAGTAAAAGTACCTCTTTTTACCACCGCTGGGCTAGCTTTGTGAAATGAGCTATGTTTAATCAAATTTTCTCCCTCTCAAGCAGAACATGATGACCACTGACAGTGAACTGAGCAATTTCTGTAAACAATGAACAAATTCTGCGTTTTTTTTCTTCTTCTTCTCTTTCTTCAGTCGTGGGGCTCAATGATCTCGAGGTGGTCTGGGATGGGCAGGCCGGTGAGGATGGTCAGACACTTGTTCCACACGTTGAACACGGGGCACACGGGCTGGACGAAGGACACGTTGAAAGTGTGGAGGTGCTGCGAGCCCACCGCGTCGTAGAAGCTGACGTAGCCGGCGTCATAGTCCAGGAGAACCCCGACGCGGCGCAGGTGGGGCGAGGGCTCGATGGCCAGCTCTTTGCTGTTGTGCCGCACCACCCAGGCGTTGTTGCAGCGGCAGAGGACCCACGAGGCCGAGTTCTTCCCGATCCACTCGTGCTTGGGGGCGGACTTGTAGGCGATGCCCACAGCGTACCTAAAAAACGAACAGCGAAACATGTCATCTTGGGAAAGCCGCCTTCCTTTGCCAGCTTTAGCCACCCCTTCCCCCATTGCTCTTTTCCCGTGACATCTTACCATGTGCTCCCCCCGATCAGAGCCTCCCAGTAGTGGCGCCCGCTGTCGATGTAGACGTTGCCCACCACGCCGTAGCTGCTCTGGCTGGTGAAGCGGTCCTGACTGTGGCCCTTCTTGGAGGTGGTCTCGTCCCGCTCCACGGTCAGGTTGTCATGGGACACCTTCAGTTTCTTGTGGGCCGACTTGGGGTCCAACTTGAAAGGCTGACCTGAAGGGAAATATTATTTATGTAGAAATGTCATCTTCCCTTACTGACGAATGTTCAGACCCTTTTTTGTTCAACCCATTAAGCTGTGGGTTTATTATTTTCTGTCTCAGAGCTTAGATCTTGCCATTTGGTGACCATTTGAGCCCAACCTACTCTAAGTCACTGTCATTTGATTGGCTTCAGCATTACACTGTAGGTCAGACACCGTCAGTGACAGTAACATGACGCAACATAGTGACCCTTTCTTTCCTGTTAAAAGGCTGAGGCCTCATTCCTCTTCAGTCAGTCACCGACCGAGAAGTGAAGAAGGAAGTCATGGAGATTCTGCTTTAGAACATTACACTTCTGCTGGATGTAACAATAAAAGATTGAAATTCCAGTATTCCATAGTAATAGGTGAAATCTCTGTTAACCATTAATTGCTCTCATTCTACAATAACGAACCCATGTCATTCGTATCCGCTGGAGAGTCATGTTTGTCCCAGTTCCTCTGAGTCGTGGTGCAGCGGGACTGATGTGGACAGATGTTAAAGAAGAAGCTCATGAGGTTCTTTTCTTCAACAGTTACAATAGTAACTGTTTTCTCCAAAGTAAAAGTAGATCTACTACACTCCACATCGATCATGGTCCACATGACCCACCATGGCTCCGAGGAACTGGGACAAACATGACTCCTCAACAGATATTTTTCCAACCTTCATAAGCATCAATTGTGTGATTAAAAAAAAAAAGTTTAGTTTTACAATTCACATGTATAAAGTTCTATCTAAAGCAGACGCTCCATGACTTCCTTCCTCACCTGTTGCTCAGTGACTTAAGAGCAATGAGGCCTCAGCCTTTTTTACGAGAAACAAAGCCAAACTGTATTTAGTGTCATGTCACTGTCACTCATGTTGTCTGACCTAAAGTCTAACTATGGAGAAAGTATCATATTTACACTGAGAAGGTAGGAACGGCGCCCCCTTGTGTCACCTTGCATCCAAATGCCCAGACCATATCAGCAGGTCCTATAAGGGCTTATATAAGGGCTAAAGAGTTAACCTGTTCAAATTAGTAAGAGTAATAAGTAAAAAAAACAACAACATATGTACATTCCCTTACTCCATCAGCCTTAGAGAAGCATTCACACAAGTCTAGGATTTCCAAAGGGCAATGCTATTTACACAAACCACTAACTCCCTTCCACTCCATCTCCTTCCCGATAATAGGAAACCCGTGTATTCTACGTAAAGGTCGTTCCTATATTGAGCTGCTAATTCAGGCTTCTTTTTTCTTTTTCCTTTTGCACTTACTGTTGGTCTTGAGCGTCCCCGGCTCGCTGCTCCGGCTGCCTGCCTGGTTAATGGCCTTCACCACGAAGATGTACTTGGTGCCGCTCTGCAGGCCGTGGACAGTGTAGTGGTTCTGCTTGATGTTTGGAACGATCATCCAGCTTTCTAACGAGTTGCAAAGGCCTGCGAACGGCAATTAAAATTACAACTCTGCTTCTGAGGAGAGGGTTCAGGACATTCACAGGAGAAATTCCAAAGGGTTCACATACTTTTTCCTTCCACTGTACATGTTGTGTCTTTATGGTCAATGAAAGGAATTTACCACAGACTTAAACTAAAATATGAAGGTTTAAAGATAATGGCTGTGTCCGAATTTTCATCCCACTAGTTCCTATTGGATTTCTCATTACTCTGCAATTATCTATTTCAAGGTTAAAGCAGAACTAAGTAGAGGCCATAAGCACCACTGCAGGTGTCTAGCATGCTGCGTTTTTTTACTCATCAATTGTCCGTGAGAGTAAATACAACGCTGACAGAAAAAACAAAGGGGGAGAGGGATATTGTACATACAATTACACAATGGAGATTTTTTCACTCAAACTTGGCTGTAAATACTGTTTAAGTGGTGTTTGCCTATTGTTAGCTTTGCTCGTCAGCCTGTTAGCTTCTTCTTCATGGTTCCATTAGTGTGTATTGGTGACTCGGACCCGTAGGCAAGAAGTTGCAATTGTGGTTTTCTTGCCAGAGACACCAGAGGGAGATGAAAGACCCCCAGTCATCCCATCAACACTTGTATTACCCCCAGAGGGACAATGAAAAGGACTTATTAAGGTAAACAAGTTAGTTAGTTCTGCTTTAAAAAGCTATTTTGGACAGAGCTATATTATTTTGCTAGTATCCAGTGACAATTGGTTTTATCGAGTGTATGCTATGACATCATTTGCATACCCTCCATAGAATTTTGTAAACTCTCAATGCCTGTTCCAAGTCAGGGTGAATGAAAAGGGTTGCAGCAGGAGGGGCAACTGGCATCAAACAAAACAATATCGTCAATGGAATAGCGACTGCAACCGAGGATAGAGCACTATTTTCAATTAAAGGCATTTTCCAACACTTCCTGCGCTCAAGGGACTTTCCTTCTTTTTTCCAAACTGTGCAGAGACGTCAGAGTCTTTGCGGAGTGTATTAAATGTATTGGTTTTGTCGGAGCTGCCCGAGGCGGGAGAACCAGGTGAGGAGCTGCGAAATGACACCAGAGAAAATCCTTCACGCTTCATTTGGCTGCAAACCTGTATTATACACTCCTGTCCTCTGTGTATCACCGTCTTTTGTTTCTTGGCAACATTGCCCAAAGTCGAAAAAAAAATGGTCGACTGACTTCCCTCCTGGTGAGACCACCCTCGAATGCATATACAGCGTTTAACTGTCTTCCACAAATAGCCATCAGCTGTTGTCGATGAAATGATATGGTACCAAAGAGGGATAAGGGTGACGACTTAGTATTTACTGTATGTGACTATGGAAAGGCGAATGCTGCCCAGATACATGATCACAGTATAGTTTGAGTTCTTTCAGGCCTTGCTTTTCTGTGCAACGTTTCTTTTTAAATAAGCCACTCTGAGCGCTTACGTTAAAGCCAACAGCAAACACCCCTGACACCGGCAAAAGTGCTAAAAGGTCCAAGGATGAAGGCATTGTTAAAAATACAAGAACCCGGGGATGGTATAAATACGGGTTTGAAAAGAAAGGCGAATAAGACATCGCTCAGGCTACATGTTTAATGGCTTTGGTGCTAAAAAGTCAGAAAATAAACGCTCAAACGGCGCTCAAAGGTGCGGCCCGTGGAGGGAGAAGAGAGGAGCTAAAAGTGGATGTGTGCGCTACTGCTCCAGGATACAGCTATTTGAATGTGAGAGACTCGAGAAGCGACGGATGAAAGCCAGTGTGATTGAAAGGGCGCGGGGGAGATGTCCAAAAGCCCTGACCCCATTTTCCTCGGCGTTAGTTGTTGCTCACTCGACTGTGCTTGATGTCCCGGGCCCTTGTGTGCATGTAGCAAACAGACACTAACAAAACAACATGTCAGTGGATGTAAGTTAGCATGCCGGAGCGTTTGATCCCTGTTGAGAGCATGTCTGACTGGCAGCCGAGGACATTGCGTGTAAGATGTGAGATTTGCAGCCAGCCGTTTGCGATTACTTCAATATAAAGCACATCCACTCAACAAAATAACCTCCGATCCTGTACCAAAGGGGAGCCAAATGGTCATGTGCAGAAAACCAATATACAGAAAGATCTCATTACCCCTTTATAGGGCAAGTGACTATTTTGCTGCTTTATACATGGCCTCCCTGCTGCACATCACAAAAGGTAAAGAAGCATGAAGTCCTCAGAAGAGATCACCCTACATCACAGATCCCACTACTGAGGCATTTGACCAATCAGCAGAGACCAGTCGCTCAACTTCCTGTTTTCTGTTCCTGTTTTTTTGAAGTCTGAAAAAGAGTCTGGCTAAATTACATAACTTGAAAACTAGCCATGGTAAGTTGATGAAACTCACACATGTTATTGGTGAATAATTGTGCTAAGTGAGGATATATGTGTTGGTTTTGGAGGATGTAGTGAAATAAGTGAAAATACAGCATGATAAAGGCAGGTGCCATATTTGATCATACGCCCTGTTCACTTAAACCTAAATGTATTTAGTTTTGTTTGCACAATCACATAACAAAAACTCTTGCCTATGACATAGACAAGAGCCTCATTAAA
The DNA here is from genome assembly GCF_951799975.1 of Gobius niger. Classification (NCBI taxonomy): domain Eukaryota; kingdom Metazoa; phylum Chordata; class Actinopteri; order Gobiiformes; family Gobiidae; genus Gobius; species Gobius niger. Next base: position 9,180,168 of record NC_136874.1, read on the forward strand.
ACATCAATATCACAAAACACAACATCAGTATTGTTAAGCGATGAGGTCATCACTCTATTTCCGGGTCCAACAGAGCTTTAGTTGCATTCATTATAATGGGATTTTACCGATTAAACACGTAGTAGAGCCGACTACAAGGCTCTTTTTAAAGACCCGATCACACAGAAATAATACATTTACTCTGGATTTTCTTAAGTAATACTTTTCTGGCATTAATTATTAAATTATTTTCCCCATACACAATGAAGGCTTGTTTTGAATATAAAAATATCTCCATTTTGCCTTTTGACGAAGTGCTGACCTCTGATTCTAGTTAGGTGTAAAACAGTTTTTGGCCTTTTATTCAGATAAAGTTGCGTTTTTTGCAGTGTTTGTCAATCTCTCAACAGTTTAGACCCGGAAGTAGTTTATTATTGTGCGTGTGATGTCACATTTAACAAACGTGTTGTGCACAAACTGCTGCTCAATGTGTTTTAGGCCATAGTTTTTGTATTTGACCGACATAATAATTGAAATCTGACTAAAACTATTTCATTCTATTATCGGAGAAAATATCAGGTACAGGGATTTACGCTTAGGGCCCTAATCGTAGCAGAATTAATGTAATGGCTGTTAATGTTTAGTATACTGCCTAGAGGAAACTGAAATTAAAATATGTTGTTCTGCTCATTTCAGTATAAGCTAACAATGGACCAAATCCGAACACTGCTTAGCCTTCCAGTATAAATGTGTGCTTTCTGTAGCTGATACTTACTCGCTATGTTGGCCTGCCCCGTGAAGATGGCGTACTGCAGCTCGTAGGACACCACCGTGAACTCGTCGTCAGAGGTCCAGTGTACCGTGATGGTGTCGTAGGACGCTGTGCACAGCTCCTCCCGGATAGACGGGGCGGTGGGAGCTGCCATGACACAAACATGTGAATCAGCTTCAGGCAGCCACTTCATACAGGCGGCGGGGGGGAGAGTTGATGACTCTCCAGAGAAAACGCTAGCGCCAATTAACCTTGCAGATGGACATTTTTCAACTCAAAGCTTGATTAAACACAAAATGGAGGATGTTCTTTCCGGATGACTGGTAGGTTAGGCATTCGGGGCGCCAAAGCCAATGAGAAGTCAAATGATATCCGCAAAGAGGCACGCTTGTAAATATGCATCGCAAACTGTTTGTATTTCACAACTTGAGCTGCATTACCATACATTTGTGTTGGCTTTTCGAGCTGCATTACTGTCGAGTGCCTAACTAAATGCAAGGTGGCCTATAAAGCCACTTCCCATGATGCTCTCTGTGCCTTTGTGCCCTGCCTGCTGTCAGGATGAGTGCTTGAATACTGGAACAATTCAGGCTGATTCAGTTGGAGGAGAGGCCCTCCAGCGAAGCCCTTGTGCATTGAGCAGCATGAATACAAGCCAGCCATTTTCACAAGCTATCTACATCCACTACCCATAATGCCCTGTTTTGTTTTTGGTCTGGGAGCATGATTCATGGGGGGGACATTGGGATGGGATCTGGCAAACGAGGACATGGTAGAAACTCCATTCGGATCTGTCTTGCAAATGTACGGTCATTCTTCCCAAAACAGATAAACGAAATAAGGAAAGAAACATCGGCAGAGAGTTTGTTTTTCGACGGCCAAACCAAAGTAAATTGTTGATTGTGCTAATATGCAAAGTAAAAAGCATGTTCATGTACCCGTGAGGTAATCCAGACTCTCCAACAGCTTCTTCTCTCTGGTGAAGTCCAAGGCGAAGTTGTCGAAAGTGTCCGTGAGAGTTATCTCAGGAATCAGCACCTGGGTTGATGCAGTTGCCATGGAAACCCTGCCACAAGAGTCACAATTAAAATGGAATTCGTGCCATTTCTGACACAGTGCTCCTACAAAATGTGTGCATCTGTTCGCTAGCAACTTCCCGGACCTGTTTGAATTCAACCCCCATGTAAATCAATGGAGAAGCCAGGCCCTATGTTAAAGTATGGCGTGACATGATGCAGGTCTGTTTCGGGACATTTATATCATTACTGTGGTTTCTTTATCATTCTCTTATTATAAGATGATGTTTAGTGGCCATTGACTGAATATGATTTAGCATTCAGCTCGGAGGCCATGTTTATATGCTAATTTTAATTTAAAGTCAGATACATACATTGATTCATAATTTAATACTAGGCTTTGATATCACCTGTGGCCGATGTATTGTTAAGAAAAATCCATTAACGAAGTATTCCAGGCATCTAGTAACTGTGAAATTTCCGACCTCTGCTCAAAGTGGCAATTACTTAAACTCGGAGATGATCAGAGTGGTTCGAGTTCAGATACGAGATGAAGGCAGCAATGGCGGCCTCCAGTGGAGAAGTGTAGCTAATGATAAAATGTTAAAAAAAAACACTTCATCAGTGATTTGAACGTGGTTATTGGTCACAGCCCTCAGTGTTTTCTTTTTACCATGTTTTGAATGATATCTTTCAGTTTAGCATCTTGTTAGCCAACTGTTGTAGCGTTAGCCGTTTTGTTTGCAAGTCCATTAAACTGGATTGCTAGGAGGTCGCCAGTCGTAATTTTCAAGTGGGAAAAATCCCAGTTACCACTTGCTTGGAACAGCAATTATTTCTCTGTAGTAATAGATTTGGTGTTTAGACAGGAGTGTATCTTTGAGTCTAGCTTGGATTGCCCCGGTACGTCGCGCTACCTTTCGTTGATGCTCTTGGCCGTCTGCAGGAAGCGAGCGTGATCCGTCTCCTTCAGCGTCTGGTCGGCCTGGGTGATGAGCGCCGTGGACCTCTCGATGCACTGTTTACAGTTGGTGATCTGCTGGGCCAGCTTCCTCAGCCTTTGAGTCTGGGACAAGAGCACAGCACACCGATTAGCCTCAACATTACGACCACTGACAGACAGAGTGGCTAACAAGCATAAAAGACGGCAAACAACTTCGGAATCAATGTGTTGAAAATTGGTCTTGGCCATAAAGTTTTGATCGATCAGGCCATTTCTAGAATTGGTGCTTGTATATGGAGCAGCCAGGGCTAAAAATGAAGCCACATAATAAAGATCTTTTTATTGTGTAAGCTAGCAGCAGCTCTAAAGGTCAGGCAGTGGAGCTGACGGATTCATATAGTCATGTTTTTATTCCTGTTCTGTAATTATGATGAAGAGCAGAGGACGCTCCGTGCAGCAAATGCCAATGAGCACATCACACTTAAACAAACAGAATAGTTCATTATTCTGGCGCTACCGCTTTCAGAAAAACCTTTAAAAACTGGACATAGTGATTGTGAGAGGCGAAATAGACCATGGAAATACGGAACCGGTCGTAGAATGAGTCAGGCTGCGAGGATTTTTATGACATGACGAATAATATTTCATTCCATTTCTCGCGTGTAACCAGGATTTCGTGTCCCCACCCGTTTATTGGCGCGCCCCATGAGCCGAGATTTTAAGAGACAGATTGAGGTCAGCAGCTGGATTTGGGTCAAAGGACATTTTATCAACTGCATTTCTTGCCAAGAACCCAAAACGCGGTAATCTCGTGTCCGGCGGAACACGGAAAAGGTGAAAACGATGATGGACAGAAGGTGTGGGAGCTTTTGAGTTACTACAATCCAGTGAATTAAAAGAAAATAAAGAGTTCACAAGCTAACAGGCTCTATGGTGCGCTTTGAGGTCTTCTTTGAATGGGCAGACTGTGCTTTTCTCCTTTTTTAAAATATGGACAGTGGAAGTCGTTGCGCTTGTGGGAGTGGAACAACAGATGGGGTCAGGAATTGTACAAATTGAAACATTCTAAACGGCCACTTGGAGCTTGGCAGAGAAGAAAATTTGATTTGGTTCCTTCTTGTCCTGAAGCTGTAATTTTGAAGACAATTGGAAAATCTTTGAAGAGAAGCATTTTCAAATCTCCTCCATGGCATTTCCTTTAGTGGAAAAGTTGTCAATACATATTTGTTCTGAATCAGCTCCAAGTAAACATAATCTCGAGCTGAAAATTCCATTATTATGCTTAAAACATCTACACAACCAATGTAAGTAATGTAAGCTAACAAAGCTAATGAAGCTACAAAGCTAAATGAGCTAAATGCTAAAATTCCCCAAATGGCCACAAGAGCAGGGCCATGGGAACCTAGGGTGCTGAGGGTACTGCAGCTCCCCCTGGTGGATAGTTAATTACAATATTAATAAATAGGAAATGTTCACAGAAAAAGCGTTTTTGGGGGCAATCTTTTCTCTCAGCACCCCCAAACCAAAATATGTTCCCCCGACTTTCTCCAAAACCTGATTCAGCCTCCTTCCTCAACTCAATGACAAATTCAAGACAACAAGCTAATGACTTTAAAAGCAGGTCCAAGATGGCTGCCCAGTCCCTGATCTTTCCAAATAAACTCCCTGCCTTCGTAAAGAAAAAAAAAACAAATGTCCCACGGCTGCCCCGGTAATGCCTTTCGGAAAGTGGAGTTGCAGACAGCGCGATGTGCTCTGAACCGCCACTAGCGCCGGTGCCGCCGAAATAAATGGTTTCTCGTTTCGCTTTTGTCCATCACTGTCCGTCTTACCTTCCCTTCCTTGATCTTGCTGCCGATTATTTGCTTCCGCTGCTGAATGATGTCAATCAGCAGGTCGCACTCCTCCAAGAGCTTGCCCTCCTGGCGCGAAGCATTCACCTGGAGAAGAAGACATAAAGACTCAGGTATTAGGTAAACAAAGAGATGGATGGGCAGGCGAGACGGCCCTTAGAGGGGGGTATATGATCTCCACTCAGGGACAGGGAGGCTGTTCACATCCATCAGCCGGACTATTGTCTGCGGGCGAACACTTAAGGGAGAGAGGAAAGCATTTGGCTTCTTTTCTATCAGAGCTGCCTCAGTGCAGGTACAGGCAGAGTAGCTCAAATATTTAGGCAAGTAAGAGCAGCACTGCTTTAACCTCTCAACCCCTGACCTTAAAGGAACAGGCCACCGTTTTCCCATACTGAGATATGTTCTTACATGAGGTTAGACGAATTGATACGTACCTGCCCGTGGAAGAGCGTGGTCGCTTCCAACTTCACCCCCATTCGGAGCTATAGGAATACACTGGTAGAGGCCAAATGCTAACAACATCTTTCGTTGTTTTGCGTGACTGGGGGCACGCACAAAGACCAGACAGGTACACATCAACTTGTCTAAACTCAGGTAAGAACATATCTCAGTATGAAAAAACAATGGCCTGTACCTTTAAAGGGGCTCAGGTCATACGTGTAACTGCACCTTTTATATTAAGCTCGCGCATGACAGCACTTCAGACCCGAATTAACACCTTTTTGAGTGTTAGGGCATTGTTGAAACATGTAGAGGGAGGAAAATAGTTAATTTGAACATTTTTAAACTCTGTATAGTCCTTTTAACCAAGTGTATCTTCTCCAGTTCAGCTTTACCCAAATCTAAAAGTTCACAGCCTCTAGTAACGCCTCATCTGAAAGCAACGACCTACGAAATTGATCTTTTTGTTGCGTTTTTGTCGTCCTGTTTTTGTTGCTCTGTTGCTTCGTTTTCATCCCTTTTTCTCGGCTAATTGTCATGGCCATTTGACACTGTTTTTCCAAGAAGCTTTGAGATTCGGGTAAAGCCGAAACTGGAGAAAATATGCTCGGTTCAGGCGGGGGTTAAGAGGTTCAAAGAAATGAAACAGGTTCTTGCTGAAATTTGGAGAAATAAGATGCATAATGCAAGAAATGTGTTCATTTTCCTGCGTCGAAGCTCTTGTCTCTTACACATTTACTCCCTGTCCTCAAGCAAACAACTACTTCAAATACAGTATGACTCAAGTAAAAGTCAAAATAATAGTTAGTTATTCAAAAAAGCACTCCAATAAGTAGTTTGAACCACAACGATCAGACGTACAGTTATGAGATTGCGACTACCGTCCTCCAGTTTGTCGTAGCGGCATGAAGGTCCTTCCACAGAAAAACGGTCCCTTTACTTTCCTTTACTTATCTGTAATTAATTCACCGAGGCCTTTGCGGTGTGTGCCGGCTCCACACTCAGCCTCTTATGAGACCACCGCTTGGCTTACAATCCCAATCATTTCCCATTGCCTGATACACCTTGTTGCGAAGTGCTTGACTGTGCAACATTTTGGACAGGGAAGCAAAGACGCTTCACTGTGACAAGTGTCTTTTTTTTTTCTTCATGTCTTCAAACTGCCACGGTGCTAAGAATATGTTTTATATAATGTTTTACAAGCCGGAATGATGTGCCAACCTTGTGTCAACCTTAAACTATCTCCCAGACAGACTGAGCAGAATATCTCAAATCCGATGTGGTGTTTCTATAGCGATGTGTCTGCTGCTCAGTGCTGCTAATTAATTCACGCACATCATTTGGACAGCTGGCACACAAGCCTTTAGTTATAGCTGCAGCTCATCTGTATTTCGGAGAAGGCTCGACGACACCTGTAAAATGCTATGTTTGTTGAGGAAAGGGTCGTCTCTCCCACAGAATTCCATAAGCGAAGGCGACAGTTTTAGAAACCATGGGGTTTGATAGATCTGGGGTGTCTGAAGTCGTTCGTGGGCAGCCTCCACGTGATCACTGTGACAAAGTGGATCCTGGCAGCGACATTAACCAAATTAGACCATCACGAAAACACACAGAAGCCCGAAGGAAAACTCAGCTTTTAGTAAAAAGTTTGAGCCAAATGTACCCTGTCAACTTGCGTCACTATCTGGGTTAATAATTCAGGACGTAGATTTGCATGAAGAACAAACCTGCGGTGACCTCTTACCAATAGACAATAGATAGACGCTGACCGGGTGTTGTGACTGTCCTGGACATGGCATGACTGGGCAATTTTCAAGAGCTCCACTGCAGTCGGAGCCATGGAATTGGGTCACGTATGGGTAATGTTAACTTTCGTCTTGTCTCGAGAGTTATTCTGTCCCTGTCATGTACTGAAGAAACATATATGAAAGACCTGGACATGCTGTGCTTAAACAGAAGTCCCTTTAATCCATTCTGAAGGTGTCTCAGTACAGACATGGGACTTTAGTGTAATTTGTAATCTATAAGTTAACTATAAAATATCCTACGTAGATATGGTGGCACTACATATCTGACATGCTTCAAAAAGAAACCGCACTAATGTTAACCGGGTTTGTAAAGATGATTCTGCTTGAATGCCTTTTGACCCTCTGGCATTGTTTTATTTAAAGCTTCTTAGTGAACTGTGAGCCGCCGGCGGAAACATCTGGGTTGATGTTCAAGGCATGTACACGCGACTATATACAAAGTCAAAACTCCAATTTTCAAAAGACTCAATATGGTGGTTAGATTTTAAGACTCTGGACAAAATAATCAGAACAGAATGCGACCATATGTTTTGTTTGAATACTTATTTTCGATAATATTCAACCAGACATGTCCCACATCATAAGAAGATTAGAATATCATGCGTAATGCTTGTCGTAGAATCCAACATGGCGAGGATTACAACCAGTGACCATATTTATAAGAAGACATATTGCCTTGGTCCATGTGTGATGCATGTTTAGCGTAGCGTGAAGTGCTAACCAGAGCTACATGCTGAACACAAGTGTCAGCGAACGAGTCATGCCACTTAGCGCACGGGTCAGCGGTTTAGTGACCGATGCCAAATCAGCAGGGGGGTTTCAAAACAAGACGAGGAGGCGAAACAACTTACCTCGACGTGTTGGCAAGTTTGGATGAGTTTGCCCATGAGGTTCTCCAGCTCGTTGTTGCGTTTGATCAGATTGCTCAGATTGGAGTCCAGGGCTTGCTGTAGAGATAGAAAAAAAAAAAAAAAATTATGGTCACAATGTGAGTCTGTAAGTTAACGGACAAAAAAAAAACGTGTTCCCAAAAAAAAAGCCTCTCGATCCGGACCTACCTCTCGCGGGGGGTAGCCCTCTGTGCCCCTGTGCTGCCTCCTCATGCTGCCCCTATCCCGTTTCAGAATGCCACCGCAGGACCCTACTCTATCCGATTCTGGGACAGCCGCTGCACTGAGCGCCCAGCCATGCGCGAACCTACCCGAGCGGCAAATTAGGCTTCAGCAAAGCTCCGCGAGAGAGAGAGACCGCCGCGCTCCGAGCTAACGAACTGGCAAACAGGTGACAGTTGTGATGTCCCTCTGACTCCTCCTACCTACTTTTCCTTTTCCTCCTCCCTTTTCCTTACTCACTCGCAGCATCCCCCCACCCCCTTTGGCATTTCATCACAAGCTGTCTTCCTCAGTATTGCGGTCAAGCGAGGAATGCATCATAAGGCACGTTTAAAACCGGGACAGTCCGAGATGATCCCAATATCGAAATACCAGGGAATTCTCACTTCTATCACTTTTGCAAACTAAGCATACTAAAGAAAGGATGGTAGATTGTAGGACTGATGTTTACATTGTAGCGCTGGGGGCTTAATGTTTGGCCTTAATACGCAGATGACACACAAAAGCTGAAATGTCAACATGGAGGGGGGGGGCTAGAAACGTGACGCGGCCAATCGTATTATCATCATCATCAGCAGCAGCGGAGACAAAAATCGAGCTTAATGTCGGGCCGGTTGGAGCGTCACATGCATAAAGCAACATGAAATATTGATTAAAACACGAAAAACATATTTACAAATCGCCGGCAAGGGAATTCCCGCGGGAAAGCGAAATTAAAAGGTTTGAAATATCGCGTCGTCTCTTCAGGCTTGCAACTGTATATCAAACCGTTTCTTTAGAACTACATTTCAGAATAAATAAATAAAGGGATTCTCTGTGAAGTTAATCTCCGTCCCAAGAGCCCGCACGCTAAGCTGATTTGATGAGTTTTCAGATAGACGGTAAGCTCGATCGACTTGAGCAAATATTCACGTTATCAACCGCAATCCAAAATCAGCAGCAAAATACAATATGGCGGTAATGCTGATGCGCTACAGAGTGTTAGCATATTTTAGCTCTTATGATGAGGAGCCTCAGGCAGGATGGGATAATCAGTGTTGTTTTGTGTTATGCATGTGAGGGACTCTGCTGGAGCGGTTTAAAGCGGTGAAAACGAGCTTTCACTGTGATCTAACGGCATGCTAGCAAATCGTGATGAACCCACTTTTAGCGCAGAGCTGTACAGGACGGGTCCAGTGGTGGATTGTGCACTTAAACAGTAGAAAGGACAGTTTTGTGCTTCCTCTATGATGTAATAATATCTGGAAAATCAAGATTTCAGCAGTAGAAGAAGAAACAACCAAAGATGAAAGGATAACTCAGAACTCTGTATGAACTCCAGGTATGTATTTATGAGGGAACAACATTGTTACAAGGTTAAAGCTAAAAAAAAGTTGTATTGGATGTTTTTCAAAAAGAACTTGATATGTATGTAAAACGCGTTGAGCCATGTACTAACAGAAAGGCTGCTAAAACTATTGAAAAATGTAGATTTGATTTTTTTTTTTTATTATTTCCCTTCCTCTTGGCAAGTTTGATGTATTTTGCACAAATTACCTCATGAAATGTATGTGCAACATTTCAGTAATAAAAAAATAAAATAAATCCCATTTCCCATTGGCTCAACATGGTTGCACGGCAACAGTTTAAAATGATTTACCTTCTTCTACGTCACTTCCTGTGGGTGTTTAATAGGTAAGTGAACCTACAAACATCACAAAAATGGCCAAACTAAAGAAAACTGTGTACAGTCTTTAGCAAAATTTTAATTGTGTTAACCATGTTTTAGCAGAAATTGTGTCTAATGTGTCATATGCACTTTAAACGTGTTTTCCATACATGGACATTTCTTTAAATACGCTTTAAAACCAAAACTAGTTCAATAAAAAAAAAAAACGATGTGGAGACACAGCGCCTTCTATATCTTTCCCCTATGCCTTTTCTATATCTACCACATTCAGTCTGCAGCAAAGATTTATGTGCAAATAATGAGGACATAGACTCCAACAGTCAATATGAATCGATGTAGGACTGAGGCCGGTCACTGGGGCCAGCGCTAGTTGCGATAAACAATGACTCATCTGTATTTGTTCCTCAGTGAAAGAAGAACACACTGTAGTCTGAATAAAAGGCCAAATTGGCAAACAGCTATTTTTGCATGGCGCCTTCACAAGTACTGGAAAAGACAGGGAAATACTCTTCACAGCAGAGATCTATGTTGGAGCCCTGTTCCGAGAAACCATTATTTTTTCAACTCAGAACCAGCTCACTGGCTTTCCGCATTATTATTTCAGATAGGGTTAGGCCTGGCTGGTGGTGTGTATCCTCGCTTTGTAACTTGCAGTGCACAAAAATCTCCAACATGAAAAGCCCACAGACTGAGAAATGGCAGTAAATCATCCGTTGATTACCCGCTTAATTGTTCCAAATGTATTGTTTTCAGTAAGTTTCATCCAATTTGCACAAACACATTTCAGTTTGTACAAAGCGCGGCGCATTTTCCATCTAAAAGCTTTCCAACCTTGTTCTTTAGTCCTCAACGCGGTGGCAATGGAAGGCATCATCACTGCTTATGTCACTTCGCATTACTTCTTCAGCTTTTACTTTGTTTTGTGCAAAGATATAAAACAATAAATAATGTGGCGTCTTCTTTTTTTTTTTTCCCAAACAGAAAAAAAAAACCTTAGGGCGTCACATTTCAAATCCGGGAGAAGTGGAGAAGACGGAGGAAGTGCGTTTAAAGCATCACATCTGATTTATCACGATAACTATAAAAGCTCTTTTGAATAAAACACAAGGATGTGAGACGCTAATAGCTTATTCCCGTAGCTGTGCAGAGAGGATTGTTTTCAAAATGGCGGATCGGTTTGTGTAATATTGCCGGAGTGGTTAATCCCTCGCCTCGACACAATAAAGGTCAGCGTGGGGTTAATGGGGTTTTGACCCAGCTTATAGATACAGACGGCATCTCGGGAATCGCCCATATATGGTCACGTTTGAAAACAGTTAAGGGGGAAAACAATTTGGAGAAAAATCTAAACTCTCTTTAATTATTCAAAAACTAATTTACCAAGCGCTGAATTATGAATGTAGTTTTCTACTAAATAAAGATATAAAGACATGGAGAGGAGCAAAGTGGTCCCATAAATACATAAATAAAGGAGAATGCTAACATGATGCTTCATGTTAGCATCTAAGCTAGCACTAGCTACGACTGCCGTTTTTTCACTTCTACTGAACAATCTGCTGTGAGAACATATCCATATGGGCCCGATTTACACTTGACTGTATTTATGTGTGGTAAAAAAGTTCATATTCACCAGAAAATGGCTAAAAAGAGTGGAAAATTGTGTTTCCTTAAAGATTGTATTTTCCCCTTCGGCGAAGCCACGCCCCCTTCTATGACGAGATGCCGTCTGTATCTATATTCAGACACACGGAGTGATCCAGCGGGGTTCTACTGTAGGTGGTCTCAGGGTCGCATAGAATAATACTAAAAGGTCATCAGTTCATTCAAAGTCAAATAGTGGCTGAAATTATATAGACACCATTTTGAAACAATACCAAAGCTGTGGTGAATTGTTGCCAATGCTTGAGTCAGTGCTATCCCCTGCATCGCCTCGAAAGTGTATGAAAAACATACACAGCCTGCTTTCTTCTTCTCACAGTCGAAGTTGTTTGCGGATTTATTTTTAGTAGCGTAAGGAGTACACGCAACAAATGTGAAGGAGTAATGAAGCAGTCATTCATGCTTCGGACGGCCATCTGCTCCCACGTCGACGACATACAACTTTTCTCTGTGCTATTTGTGTCCAGGTACGCCTTGCACGTCATATATTTGCTAAATGTGCTATAGGACAAGTATTTGCGGTCATATATGTAAGACCTGGTCCTGCACAAAAGAGAACAAAATGCATAAATTCACATGTGTGTACTGTATAGGCTTATTATATGAAACCTTGTTAAAATGAATGAAAACTTCAAGGCTCTTCCTTTGTTCGTGCTTGTTATTTTGTAATTAGCCGTCATGCTACGCTAACTTCCTGATCACAGACCGGTATTGCAGTCGCTTTCCGTTGGATGAATGGGGGATAGCGTAGCATGCTAATTAGCGGATGCGCTGACCTGTAGCATTTTGGCGCTAATCACTGCGATCTGACTGCAAGAGGAGCAGGCGCGCTAACATATCTCGCATGAGCCGTCGTGGATGCAGATGAGAGGGAGACGGAGACTTGTTTTTAAATGTATCATTGATCGAAAGGCATACATTATATATTAGGTCGTAACCATATGGGAGTTGATCGTCCAGCTCGTTTCAAAGTGCAATAGCAGTGTACAGCAAATACTTTCTTTCACTTTGGTATTGAAACTAAAGACTTTGACTAATGTGTTGCACATAGTTGTAGTAGTAGTAGTAGTAGTGATTGAAGCATTTTACTAGGCCCAAAAAATGTAACCAGTCAGTATTACTTTTCTATTTCTATTTCTTTTTTATAACTTCTTGCTCCTGTGGCCTATAAAAGGTACACTATTTAAATCCAATGTACTCTAGTGTTAAATATGCCCCTCCACGCATGCCTCTTGTGGCCCACTCTAATTTGTTTCTATTTGCAGTGATTACGTTTGTTGTAGTGTATAAGTGAAGTTAAGCCATTCCTCCATGGAAATATTATAACACACTTCACACTGTGTATCCAGCCCTGCAGGAAAAAAAAAAAACGAAACACAAAATGGAGGGTAAAGTGTTTGACGCTTTCGTTTAGCCGCTGTTAACACAGCTCAGTCAACACTCTGTCGTAGAGGAGAAAGATCCCCTGATACATGATGCAGAGGAAAGGGTGTGTTTATGTGCCCCAATCACAGGGGAAATCATCAGTGCTGTTTTATGGGGTTATTTTGGCGCGCTTGAGAATTCTTAAACAAACACCTTTCGGAAAAATTGTCATCACTGTAATCACAACTCAGTTTTTGACAACTTTTAGAAACAGGGCACTTGATTTGAAAAGAAATCAGATGTGGACACGGCACAGCGGCGAGCGCTCCACAGACTGTGTTCGAATCGTCAACAAAAGTCGCCTCATTGTCACTTGTTTTCATGTTAAAGGAACAGGCCACCGTTTTTACATACTTAAATATGTTCTTGCCTGAGCTTAGACGAGTTGATACGTACCTGTCTGGTCTTTGTGCGTGCCCTCAGTCACGCAAAACGACCGAAAATCTTGTTAGCATTAGGTCTTTCCCAATGTATCCCTATGGCTCCAAACAGTGGTGAAGTTGGAAGCTGCCACGCTCTTCCACGGGCACGCACAAAGACCAGACAGGTACAAATCAACTCGTCTAAGCTCAGGTAAGAACATATCTTACTGTGTGGCTTCAGTCACGCAAACAGACCAAAGATGTTGTTGGCATTTGGGCTCTCCCAATGTATTCATATAGCTTCAAACGGAGTGAAGTTACAAGCGACCACACTCTTCCACGGGCACGCACAAAGACCAGACAGGTACGTATCAACTCGTCTAAGCTCAGGTAAAAACATATGTCAGTATGGAAAAACGCTGGCCTGTTCCTTTAAGGAGGCTTCATCAGCAACTAACAACTTTGGTAGAATGCTGAACATACAGACGTATTGCACCTTTATAAGATATGGAAAGTGTGTAACCTAATATTTCCATAACAATAATCTACCGACATACTGACATCGAGAAGTTCAGAACACGCTTCCTGGACCAAACACTTTTCCTACATACAGATCTATCAGAGACGTATAGCCCCCTCTCCCCCGTTAGCAGTCATTCCAATCAGCCACGCTCAATTAGCCCAGGTCCACCCAGTGGGCATTTGGCACTTGTTAACCCGCAAACCATACCCTGCCTCTGATCCATCCCATATTCTCCATGTGCATGTGGGAAAACCCTCGGGCACCGCTGGCACCGCCACTATCCTAATGACTTAATTATTCAGCAGAGATAATGAGCATATGATACAATGGCACTGATAATGGAGTTAGATACCTGGGTAATGATCATTTCACCAGAGCTATGCTGAATACAATTACACTTTCATTATTTGTTGTTTGAGGGAGAGTGTGTAATCTAATACGCAATTAAAGTATCGTTAGCAAAAACAAGGCGCTGAAGCCGGGAGTTTTTTCTTTATGAAAGCCTGGGTAGAAGATCTGTTTAAGGGAATATGCAAATGAGTTCCTGGTTAGACAAACTTGTTTTAATGGGTTTAAAGTTAAAGCTAGTTGCAAATTGATTCGCAATTCTGAATAAAACTTGGCTCCCCCTTCTCTTTTTGACATCCATCACTGCTAATTTCAACTTTTACTGTTTGTTTGATCAAGTCGTGGGAATGCGGGTGATGTCGCAGCATAGCAACAGCACGGCAACAGACGCCAAATGAGTGGCAAGTCTGCATAATGACATTAGCAAGTTTGTTTTTATAAGCGATTCCTGCATGATGACTGATGATTGAATGAAATTTCATAAAACCTCTGTTATGGAAATCACAATGCATCACTCTTTAGTTGTTTTCTGGCAGTCTAAAGGATATTTAGCACACACGAATAAAGCTGAGTTCAAATCAGGTCCATATCAGTGAATGTTTTGTCTCAGTCTTAGATGAGAAAATTAAGCAGATTTTCCAGTAGAAGTAGAAAACCGTGCTTATTGCAAGTGTTTGTGGTCATATATGTAAGACCTGGTCCTGCACAAAAGAGGAGTCATACAACAGAATGTATATATTCACATGTATGTACTGTATAGGCGTATTATATGAGACATGAATGTTTTGTTTCATTCTTGGATGAGAAAATTCGGCAGATTTTCCAGTAGGAGTGAAAGACTGACACTCAAAGCTAGCGGTTAGCATGAAGCTAACGTAAACATTATCTGTTATTTATTTGTATTGATGGGCTGTTTGCACCTCTCCGTGTCTTTGTATCTTTATTTGGTGGAAAATACATCCATAATTCAGCATTTGTAAAGTCGTGGTGCAGCAGAAGGTGAAAGAGTTTGTTTTCCCCCTCTGGCAGCCATGTTGTCTGTATCTATCACTGTAAGACATATCTCCGAATGAAAACATCCAGTCACAACATAAACTCACCTTTAGTTTCTCATAGCGGTCGCTCAGTGCTGCCACCTGGTGATCCCTGTGCCTCCCCACCAGCTTACACAGCGAGCAGATGAGCTGGTCGTCGGTCACACAGTACATGTTCACCTTCTCCTCCTCGTGCTCCAGACACTGCAGGCCCCGGAGGTGGCAGTCGGGCATGGGCTCGATCAGTCTGTGCCCGGTGAACGGCTTCTTGTTGGGGTGCGTCGCCCGGAGGCACTCCTCGCAGTACGACACCTCGCAGGTCACGCACGTCTTCACCGCCTCCTGGGGCGGGTCCTGCTCGCAGAACTGGCACTGCACCGGCTCCGGGGGCGTGCCGGGGCTCGACATGGCGGCGCTGACCGGGACTAGCGCCAAACGGTTGCTCCCTTCCTCTGTGGGGGAGTTGGGCCCGCTGTGGGGGGCTGGCAGGGCGAGCTGCAACCCCGTGGAAGACGACGCCCTCTGCACTCTGTCGATGATGTTCTGCAGCGTCACGTTCCTTTTCAGTCCCTCCAGTCCTCTCTGCGGACTCAGGGAGATGACATACCTGCAGGTGGGGCACTGGAAAGCGCTGATCTGGTGCACGGATTCGTTGGTGGCGCAGTGGGAGACGAGGATTCGGTGGGCGCAGCCGAAGCAGAGGCTGTGGGCGCAAGGGAGCAAGAGTGGGTCTTCGAAGAGCTCCAAGCAGATAGGGCAGGTCAGTTCGGACTCCAGCGCGTCCATGCTGAATCAGAACAAGAGGCCGGGTGGAGCCAGGCGCACAGTCAGGGAAAACCAGGAGAGCCGGTCAGCTACCTGCGGGGAGAGCAGACAGATGTGGCATGAATTTCTGAAAAGCCTGTGTCACTGTCAGTCAATCACAGCATGCCTTTGTCTCTAAACCAATCATCTCTATTAGTTTATCCACCCAATAAGCTGGTCACGCATTGTTCTGCTTTAGTTTTTCTCTCGTCTCTCCCGTCGGAAATGCTTTCTGGGGAGGGATTAAAGCATTCCTCGATGGAGCGAATTAACTTGAGGACGAAAGGCGAGTGTCAAGTGCAACATTCAGAGTGGAAAAATTTGAATAAAATTTGATATTTCAAAGCAAAGTCGTGCCTTGAACCAATGCTTAGAAAGATTTTTCTTTTCAAACAGCACACACTAGGCAGACTGCGAAAAGACAAGACTTGCTGTTGGACAAGGATGGACAAGATGAGGACTCTTAAGCAATAGCTTCTTCATAGCTCCAAAAAAAGCTTCATAAAAACAAACAGTTGCTTAAAGCTGCATTATGTAACTTTTTATTAGGAAAAAAAAGTTAATATTTGTGCTTATTTGACCTTGTAGACCCCGTGGCTGTATGAGTGGTCAGCATAGTGCCTTTACTTTAGATTAGAAAGATAGAAAAAGTTGCATCTTTAATGACTTTGTTTGAATTGTGAGCTACTGTGTCCGTAGATGCAAATCTTTTCGCCTATAGACCTATAATACCCCTGTCCTTAATTATAAACAGCACAAAGCTGGTCACTAATACATCCACTTCAGTGATTGAATAGAAAGCTATCAAGGGTAATGTTTCATCCGGACACACAGTAGAAGGCACTTTGCTTATATAGGCCACCATAGAACTAACAAGTTCACACTCAAGGACACCAATTACATTAGTACATTATGCATACTTGCTTGGATGTATGTTTCATATTGATTGCAGTGGTACTAAGTGCCTGCTCGGGGTGGGGGGGGGATGCTATTTCAGATAAATGATACAATACAGGTCAAGTGTCTCTTACTGCAAATGAATCAGGGCTGTCGGAAAGCACAGATGTTTTAGAATGTGGAAGGTAAAATGTTAGAAGTGGGAATTATTTTAAGATCGGCATAATAGGTGTTTTATTGAAGCATCTAAGGTTATATCACAAATTTTACCATTGAAAATCAGGCTTCATTCAGGAAAGTCACCCTTTTTTTTCACCAGATGTCACTGTTTGCTGAGCTTGGGCCCTCGCTGCACTCCCCCCCCACTCCCCCGCCCCCTCCCTCCCTCCCGTCCTCACGCATGAATCCCCATCGCCCTCCGCTTAAGCGAGTTCGCCGGATACGCCACTTGACGAGCCCTCTCCCTTTGATATGTTTTTTTTTTTACGCGGATAAAAATGAATGTGCCCTGCTGCGAACTGAGCAAAGACAAATAGACGGCTGCGGGGAGGGAAGATTAAAAAGTTCAGAGCCAAGTGCAGCCAATATTTGAAATCCAAATTTGAAGACAAATAAAGAGACTTGTGGAGAAGCAGAAATATAGAAAATCTTGTCTGAGAATGTTAGCAGTGAGAAGCTGGATCTGCAGCTCATGAAAGTGTGTTAGGGGGTCATGAATATTATACATAAAAAGAAATCTCTCTGTAACATCCAACTAGACTTCTACAGTTATCTAAATTAATCCTTTGTACTGATTCACTAACACACCCGAACCCAGCTCATAACCTTATTAGCCTGCCAACACACAGTATTATATTATTATTTTCAATCATTCGTTTTTCAATGATGTAGCTTGATTCGGTGAGAATATGAAAGGGGAGAGACATTCAGCAGGACTCAAACTCACAACAGACAGACAGGCCTAAAAGTATGCTGTGACCAGTGGGGGAAGTGAAGTACAGTGTCAAATATTACTATTAAAAGACAATTATAATTACTATTACATTCATAGACAGGCACATACTTGTGTTTTTTGTGGTTGCCTGGATGTGAATATTGAAGTATTATAAAGAAAGTTAAGACCCTCATGTGTCATTGAGAATTAACAGTTAGTGTGTTTCGAATTCATTTTGTATGACCTTAAAACAAGGTCAGCTCATTTATTCTAATTTTTCATGACTATAAACAAAAACACATATTTCCTAAGTTAACTGTTCATGGATTACATATGTATATTGTACAAAGCATACTGTACCTGTAAGTAAATGACTATAGGCAGACAGTATTTCTCTATGATTATACAGTGCTTGTACACATGGGTATATTTGGTGTAGCAGGGCTGAGCAATACTGAAGTGTGTTGTTGCATATGAGTGAAAAAGAGATGTATAAAGCTTAAGTACCATATGGTGTATTTATTTTGTACAACTGTAAACGATAAACCCTTTATGACATTTTTGTACGATCATAAATGATTCATCTTAATGCACAAGCACAGACTCATCTGTTTCTTGAGTGTATGCAGAAAGTTTATGTGATGTTGCCATGCATGAGAGATAAGGGGTAGGTTTTTTCTTCCTACTCCACCTCCTAAATTACATGTAGATCTCAAACGATGTCCAAATATCAGACAGTTTAAGTAACAATACAAAGAACGGATATTCTCTAAGTATGTATCTGAAGATAATATGACTTTCATGTTCAGCTGTTGTAAACCAGATGTTGGTTGTTGGGCAGTATTCACAATGTATCCCTGTCAACTTGGATTTACATCACAGGGCTCAAATGAGGAAGCCTCATAAGTAAAATAGAACGAGATACTGAGAGTACTTAAAAGGGGTGGGACTAAATAAGTGTTTACTTCCCCCCAGTCCTTTTCGGACAGCCTTATCTAACATGTGCAAAAACAAAATTGTTTGTCCTAAGCTGTAAATGTATTGAGCTGCACATTTGATACTGAGCTCACAACTGCCTCAATCATGGCAGGTTGTATTTCGAGTTCATATAAGTTTGTGTTTTTATGTTTTGTTTATGGTCCGAATAAGTATTAATTCATTCTGTGACAATCTTTAAAATACTTTTCTGCTCAAATGAATAAATAAATGAAATGATTGAATGAAATAGGTCAAAATAACTCAAAAACATACGGCCTCACTGTGGGGACAAACCCTCCTTCTTCTTGTTTCTTATTATGAGTCACTGGCATTTGACAGAACATCTGCACAGTGCCACCTAGTTTTCAAAGAGTGCACAAAACACCTGGCCAAATTCGCTGTTTACTTTATTAGAAATGCAGTGGAGAAGAAAGTGTGATATTTCTCTACCAAATATAATGAAGTGAACTGATCATTTCCCAACCAAAATATTACTCAAGTCAAGAACAGATCCTAAAACAAACAGTACTTTTATGTGCTACCAGCCACCTCCAGCTGCGATCAAATCTCTCGCGCCTCTCTTATTAGATAAATCAATTCTCTCGGGGTAATTAGGAATCATTAGCCGTGCACTTAGTAGGAGACGAGGCCAGCGCAGGTGATTAGCTGAGACTTTAACACACAACATAAACACTCCTCTGCCGTGCACCCATCCACCACAAGCCACTTCTCAAATCAAATCGCTTATAGACCTGGCATGCATCGTCTCAGCGACCAAAATGCCTCCCCAAAAGTTTTGCCACTTCCCATTGCAGCTGGCAGGAAAAAATGCAAATTAACAGCCTATATTTCACCAATTTTGGAGCGACTCGGCGCGTACGGGCTGACAGTGACGGAGCCGTGACGGGCGCCATCTTGACAGCTTCCTTCAGGCAACACAAAGTGACGAGAGGAAAGGGTGACATTGACAAACATGCAAAAATACAGACGTATAGTGGCGGGGAGAGGAGGCGAGGTGGAGATAATAGTGTGCACGGGCAGGGGAGGGAGAGGAGAGAGGGTGAAGTGGCGGGAAGAGATCCATAGGTGACACTGTTGAACCATCTGTGGACGGGAGACGAGAGGGGAAGGCAAAAGCAGATTAGAATGGAGGGAGAAAAAGGTTTGAGTGAAAAGTAATTGCTATTCTGTGTGCATCAATGAAGGGGGTCGGCCTCGAGTCATCCTAACAATAGGTTTGTGGGTTTGATTACCGAAAGAGCCATGGTGCAATCTTCATACTCTAACTCTATGCTCTGTAAGCTCTTCCTGGCATTGTTTACAGTTGCTGGTTCAACCTTCATCACCCTGTTGTACAGCAGTACCGTATATATTCACACGATCATGAGTCTATGACAGGGGAAGGCAAGTTTAACCTCTTAACTCCCACCTTGACCGAGCATATTTTCTACACAAATGAAAAAGCTTCTCGACTGGAGCTCATAGTCTAAAGGCTATATAACGCTTCGTTTGAAAGCTAAGACTGACAAAACTGATCGTGACCTTTTTGTTGCATTGTCGCTGCGTTTTTCTCACATTTTTGACGTGTTTTCGTGTCTTTTTTGTCTTGTTTTTGTAGTTTATATGTCTTGTTTTTGTAGTTTTTAGGTCTTGTTTTTGTAGTTTTTATGTCTTGTTTTCATACTGCTGTATGCCTTGTTTTTGTAGTTTTAATGTCTTGTTTTTGTAGTGTTGTATGCCTTGTTTTTGTAGTTTGAATGTCTTGTTTTCGTAGTTTTTAGGTCTTGTTTTTGTAGTTTTTATGTCGTGTTTTTGTAGTTTTAATGTCTTGTTTTTGTAGTGCTGTATGCCTTGTTTTTGTAGTTTTAATGTCTTGTTTTGGTAGTTTTTAGGTCTTGTTTTTGTAGTTTTTATGTCTTGTTTTTGTAGTTTTTATGTCTTGTTTTTGTAGTGTTGTATGCTTTGTTTTTGTAGTTTTAATGTCTTGTTTTTGTAATGCTGTATGCCTTGTTTTTGTAGTTTGAATGTCTTGTTTTCGTAGTTTTTAGGTCTTGTTTTTGTAGTTTTTATGTCGTGTTTTTGTAGTTTTAATGTCTTGTTTTTGTAGTGCTGTATGCCTTGTTTTTGTAGTTTTAATGTCTTGTTTTGGTAGTTTTAATGTCTTGTTTTTGTAGTTTATATGTCTTGTTTTCATAGTGCTGTATGCCTTGTTTTTGTAGTTTTTAGGTCTTGTTTTCATCGTTTTTATGTCTTGTTTTCGTAGTGCTGTATGCCTTGTTTTTGTAGTTTTAATGTCTTGTTTTTGTAGTTTTAATGTCTTGTTTTCGTAGTTTTTAGGTCTTGTTTTTGTAGGTTTAATGTCTTGTTTTTGTAGTATTTTGTCTTGTTTTTGTAGTTTATATGTTTTGTTTTCGTAATTTTTATGTCTTGTTTTTGTCGTTTTTAGGTCTTGTTTTTGTAGTGTTTTGTGTTTTTTTGTGTTTTTGTTGCTTTTTTGGCACATATTTGTTGTGGCTTTTTTTTTGGCTCTTTTTTCTTTCTTTTTTGTGTCTCTTGATCCCTTTTAATTGTGTTTTTGATGCTCTTTTCTTGTTTTTTTTGGTCACATTTCTCAAAATCATTTCGGGGGTCAGAGGATATCAGTAGGAGGGCCAGATTTTGCCCCTGGGCCTGACGTTGCTGAAACCCCTGGTTTATGAGGCAGTTGTGTGATGATTTCAAATGCACAGTATGGCTGGCTACCTATTGTCCAATGAAATAAAATCATTCACAGTTTCTTCAGCAAGGCGGGTAAAAAGTGGGGAGAGACATTTAGCAAATTGTCAGAACCCGGACTCAACACAAATAACACAAATAAAATGTGTACTTTTGCAACTTTATACAGTCTATTGAAGAACTCATTTGGACAGCCTTTCACATACAGCACCAAAGTACAAAAACAGCCATAATCCCAGACAAAACCAATCATAATCCGTCTTACTCCCTGTTTATATTTTGCTCCACATTTGTATTAACTTAGCGCCCTTCGCTCCTGCATTTTTCATCAGCTTTGTGTCCAAGGAGGTTGTGGCTTTCTTTTCCACTTACAGTTTAAGCTGCTAAAAATTTCATAGCAGACCCCTTTTTACCAACTATTTTCTGAATCCGAGGCGAGCACGACAAAAGCAATAGAGAGGAATGCGGTGTGGGCAAATGGGAAAAGAGTGTTCCCGCGCCTTTACATAATACTATAGGCAGGCTGGGGATACTTCTATTTATTTCTTTTACTAGCACTGATTTCAGCCAAAAAAATATATAATAAAAGCTGACATTTTTCAAATTTGAGGGTTCTAAACTAACCACAAAAGCACAAAAATAAAAATGTAAGTATGAAAAAGCCATTTGCAGATGTATATTTGGGCGCCATCTCTGGTTGGAGATGTGATGCGAGCGGCTGTGGCACTCTCCGGAGCAGAGCTGAGAAGTAGGTCATCCGCTGTGACCTGGGCTATAATCACAAACACACTGTTCTCCCATTGAGGATGTGATGCGCCGCTCTGATTTGACACAGGCGGCGGGGATGCTGAGGAACGACTTAGTCAGATCTGGGGGAGTGAGAATTCAGAGGAAAGTACCTTGATGTTCAAGGAGAGTATTTCGATTCTTGATGACTGTACTGTAATGTTTTCCACATAGTCGCTGTGTCTTGATTTTCATAACAAATCACTGGCCTCTTCACAGTGCAAAGAGAATGAGAGTGCTGTCCTTATGACTTGATATTACTTTTATATAAAAGACCTGAGATAAATATAGGGAGTAACAATAGTAGTTAGCTATACTTTTAGCATCCTTCAATGCCTTTTGGAATTAAGCACTTTTTTTTCTTTTGAGACAAATTTAAAGCAGTACTAAGTTAAATCCTTTCCGTAGTCCCTATGGGGGTAATACAAGTGTTAATGTGATGATTGGGGGGGTCTCATCTCCCCCTGGTGTCTCTGTCCAGAAAACCACAATTGCAACTTCCCTGCCACCGGGTAGGAGGCCCCAATACACACTAATGGAATCACGAAGCTAACAGGCTAACAGGCAAAGCTAACTGTGGGCTAGCGCTACTTAAACGATATTTACAGCCAAGTTTGAGTGAAAGAAATGATCTCCATTGTGTAATTGGATAAACAATGTCCCACTCTCACTTTGTCTTTTCTGGCAGTGTAGTATTTACTCTCACGGACAATTAATGAGTAAAAAAACTTAACATGCTACGACACCAGCAGTGGCACTTATGGCCTCTAGGGGCATGAGTTACTTAGTTCTGCTTTAAATAACTGTAGTTTATTTGTACAACTTGTACTGAAGTGTAGGTGCAAATTCAACCTGGAAGACTAATTTCAGCACCACCTACCTATAGCTAATGATCGCGTCTGCCACCTCAGCCTACCAGCGCAGAGCCACGCCTTCATCGCAGCCAATCATCGCCCACGGCCCTGCGTTTAAGTTTTCGTCAGCTTCCCAGATGTGCTGCGACCCACCTCCACCCCTTCACCGCCTCTTCTGTCTGTTGCTTTACCCTGCTACATCCTTCGCCGGTCTCCCATACTCTACTGCCATGATTGCCAACATATTTATCAATTTGTATCAGTTTGGAGTCTATCCAGGTTGACTTCACCTTGTACAATATCTTATAAGTGAAAAATGCCAATCGTACAAACAGTATAATAAGATCAATGACAAATGTTGCCTTCAAGCATATCGTCCCATAACGTTTCATCCAACTTTCTAAATATTTGTAACACCATGTTTATCCCAATGTTTCCAATCTTTTAAAAGACCCTACACGGCCTCGAGAGATGTTCCGACAAAAGAAAAAAAAAAACACGATAATCTGCTTTCGTTGTAGCATTAGCATGGATTAGCCTTTGACCTGGCGGAGCAGCAGAGCACGAGTCGCATTTTCAGGGTCGCGGTTTACATGCCCAGGTCCAAAAAATGATGACGAGATTTGCAGATTTCCAAAAGACGATGTGAGTGCCGAGATACAAATCCGTGCAGCTTTATGGACTTTATATGTAGAGCAAGTAACCATTTTAGTCACTCCCAGTGCTGTGAGAGAGTGCGTGATGAATCCTTTGGAATGTATTTTAAGAAGTAGCCAGCAGGTGCACCAAATGTGTTCAAATCCCGGATAGGAAGGAGGGAAAAAACGAAAGAGGATATGCATTTGGTCAGATGGTAGAGGTAATTACATGCTCAAAAACAGTGAAAACAAGCTTCCACTTTCATCCAACAGCATGCTAGCAAATCCATGGTGAAGTGAGGAACACACTTTTGAGCGCGGAACAGGTCTGGTGATGGATTATGGGCTTTGAAAACCTGTTAGAACTTCCAAAGATCAAGACCTTTCCAGTAACCTGCTATTCATGAACATACAGTAGGTCAAGGGGAAGTATTACAACCTGTTCCATTGAGTTGATTTAGATTTTTGTTTCTCCATCCCTAAGCAGTAGATACAACAGCTGCAGTAGTAAATAAATAAACTGTGTGTGTGAGTGTGCACGTTCGTCCCTTGCGGCTGCATTGAGATGACTGCGCAGAGGGTACATGCTAAGAGCTAACTCCACTCAACACATGCGTCAACAAGCATCATCTGCACGCCGTCTCAGGGGGGCACTTTCATGTAGAAAACATTTCATTATCCAATCCAAACTGCACGGATAATTGCGCACTCCGGGGAATATCACATTAAATCTCTTTGATCTCGTCACGAAAGCATCCTTCGCACATATTTGGAACAGCGTTAGCTAATTGTGGTAAAATGTTCATGGTATTAGAGTGATTAGAAAGTTAGTTTGGCGTAACTGATTATTTATATTGAATTATGTTGAACTGCATGAAAGAAATATCCGTTGTTTGATGGGTCGGTGTTCTTTTTTGGTGCCAATGGGAAAAAAAGTAGGAAAGATCATGCTCTGAGTGTGCCACCACTGGATACAAAAAATTATGTAATATTTGGATACAGGCCCACCAGAGAATCTAATGTCATAAACGTATCTCATGGAAGGGGCCACGTGAAACCTACCTGCCCCGGGCCCCAGCAAGTTTGTCGACAGCCCTGGTATTAGACGTACCCCCATCAGACTTTATCTTGTCTATATGCAAAATCGGTTAAAGGTCATTTGAGAGAGTAAGGCAATGATGTTCAATATGCTGAAACTGTGACAATGCACTCTGATGGAATACGCCCTTGACAGCGCCACCAGCCATGTTATTGCCCCCCCCTGCATAATCCCCCACCCCAAAACATCACATCTAATTCCACTAATCTGGGTTACGCTGCCGCCGACCCAGACAGGCCCTCCTAACCCCCTCCCCTTCCCACGCAAAAACAGAAAACGTCAGCTGCCACCCCGTCTCCCCCCGGCATCCCTGACAATGAGCGGCCAATCCGGTTAGCCGTGACTGGCCACGTCCAAACATGAAAGCCGGCGATTGGTCGCGGTCAGCGTGGCAGGAAGCAGATTAGCGCGGCGCGGCGTCTGGACGGGCACAAAGCGAGCGTGGCGAAGTGTGTGGCGACTCCTCACGCCGCGGTACAAAGGCAGATGACAAATAATACAATCCAATTTCTCGGGATGTCACTTTGAAAGCTCAGCATATTGAAATACAAAATGTGCCACGGCTTATTTTTCCTTACTGCTGTGCACAAGTTTTTTTTTGTATTTGTTGATGCATAGGCAGCACATCCCAAAAAGAAGTTAATGACTTGACCAAATATGTGCACTGTCACTTCTGATATTGCTGGCACTATGAGGATCTCATTAGTACTATAGAACATATGCTTATATTTAAACTCCATACAGCTTCTGCTACTTACAACTATTGCTATGAGACAGTACATCCACCTTTGCCATGAGTTTCAATAGTTTCAAAAGCTGTACGAAACATTTCTATCACCAACAAAAGTTCAAAAACCACTTGTTTGCTCCAGTGTTAATTTCGTCAACTAAAATATTTAGTCTTAATTCTAGTCAAAGTGTTATTTTTCACGACTAAAATTGGACTAAAACTAAATAAAACGTTTTTCATGAGACTAAAACTATGACTAAAATGTCCAGATATTTTAGTCGACTAAAATAAGACTAAATAAAAATGAAAGGGAGAGACTAAAATCATCCAAACTTC
Source organism: Gobius niger (assembly GCF_951799975.1). Lineage (NCBI taxonomy): Eukaryota > Metazoa > Chordata > Actinopteri > Gobiiformes > Gobiidae > Gobius > Gobius niger. The sequence continues at coordinate 9,205,886 of NC_136874.1, forward strand.
CACTGACCGTCTGAAAGAGCCTCATATCATGTAAATTCACAGCCAAAGGATCAGCTCTGAGCTTTGTTCATGTGGAGCAGCTCCATGAAGCAGAGGAACAAGATTAAATATGATTATAATGAATATTATCAATGCAAAGTTGACTAAATTCGTCTTAAATTTAGTCGACTAAATTCACTTGCAATTTTAGTAGAACTAGACTAAAATTGAAGATATTTTTTTTGTTTAAAATTAGACTAAAATCGAATTACATTTTCGTCAAAAGACTAAAACTAAATTAAAATATGTTGTCAAAATTAACACTGGTTCGCTCCACTTTGAATGAGTGACCAAATGTCCGCAACACCCGCAATGACAACAAACGGACAAATGGAAAGCCCTCTGAAGGTGTCAGCGCTGATTAGCTGGAAACGCTGCGCTGACCTCCCCCGGCCCCTCTCCATAGATCTGCGGTATGCCCTAACAGCTAACATATGGCCGCGGGGACAGGCCGATCGGTGAGAGTGTTTGTGTATCTTGAATGGGAGAGGAATGTGGAAAGATTACAAGAAGTGCTTCGGACACTTCGGTGGGACGTGTCTTATCAAGATCTACATCGGGTGTCACGATGCGGGTCCAGGAGGAAAGACTCCTCCAAGTAACTTCCATCGAATAACGTCTGTGCAAAGAGAACACAGTGGGTTTTGAATCATAAAGCAGGAAAAATCCTTTCAGCGACCAACATGCGAGCAAATCGATGCGCCAAACATCTCTGGTGATTGATCATGGACTACAACTGTTGAATACCGTTTCTTGTTCCCTCTATCACGCAGTAAAACCCAGGAGATATAGATCAGCAGTAGAAACGAAAGACAAATGAGCAGGATTACACCAAACTGCGATAAGGCAATGCCATGACGAACGTATCTGCGCTTGTACTTCATTGTTTAGATGTAGAAAAAAAAGGGTTCCAGTCTTGCCCCCAGTCAAAAGCGGTGCGCTGATGGTAAGCGTTTAAGCCAAGATGCCACTTATTGTGCACTCTCGTTGGTACTTAATAGTTTCTGCGGTCTGCTGCGCACGGATCTGCTGGGACGCCTCTTTTAGTGGTAGAAAAAAAAGACCAGATATCGTCAAAGATGGCTGCGGCATAATCCTCGCCTCTCACGAATGAAACCCCCAAAAGATGGGTCAACATTCCTTCGTGGTTTGAGATATCTTTCTTGAGGTTTTGGGAGGACGGTCGACTCAATGAGCGATACTGTCAAGGGCAAGATTGGTATCGAATGGCACGGAAAAGGGGACTCTGCATGTCAAACTGTTTAGCAATCATCCTGAAGAATGAAAAGTATTTGCCAATGTTTAGCTTTACGTATAATCTTAACATTAGTGCGTTCAGGTTGCAAGAGGCTTCAAGCTATGGTTACAAATTATAGAGCAGTGGGCCAGTCCACTCTTTCTAGTTTGCTATTTTTATCCGTCGCTAAAGCAAAGTCTGAGGGTTTTACCACTATTGACTTGGCAAAGCACTTATGAAAGAGGGTAATGTTGTTTTAACCCCATGGATAGGTCTCATGAAGCTATAACCCAATGCCAAGTTTGGCAATCTCATGAAACCATAGTCCTTCAGGTGCTCTGGTTTCCCCACTAACTAAAGACATGTACAATAGGGGGAGACTCTGACATGTGCATGAATAAAATTCTTAAACTTCGGTTGGGACACGCACTTTTAAGACCTGCCCTGACCACTTATCCTCTCCGCGGGACAACGCAAGCTGCCAAGTCTGAGCCGATTGTGCTTATTGTCGCCGTTCCTGGGGTCGCCATGGCAACCTCACACTTGTCATCGAACCCCGTCGGAGATTAAATAAAGCACCGGAGTGAATGAAGTGAACTCTACTGGACGGGTGAATGAGCGGGGAGAAAGGGGCGGGGTTAGCACAGTGGGACGTGGGCCTTTGTGGAAGATGTTTAAAAGGCAATTAGCAGCTCCGACTGAAGGCATCTGAAGTCGAGGACAGTCTGAAGACAGCAGTATATATTCCGTTGTCAGTATCTTCTTCGTTAAGAAAATAACAATAGAAATAGACGAAAAGAAGAATAGAGGAAAAGTAAGTCAAGCAGAACTTTCTTCATTTTGACTCACAGCAGTAACAAAACTGAACTTTTGGGCCCTGACCCACCAGTTGACAATCACCGTTTCAGATGGCATCGTATGGTAAAGGTTTCCTGAACTCCTGGATCACTGAGAGCCTACATAAACTTAATGCAGTGACTTAAACTGTGTTGAGATTTTGTTGCCATAGTTCAAACTGTTGTGATTTGTTGCTTTCATTAACTCTCAAAAGGTTATGGAATACTTTAGCTGTGTTGACATTTTTGTTGCTGTTGCTGTACTATCTTACAAGACAAACTTCTAATTGACACAGGACAAAACAACAGACCAAGTTTCCTGTTCCTAATTGTAACCTGATTAAAGCCGTTGGCGTTCCCAAGGTCTTCTAAACAGACCCTCCCGATTTTGCTTGTCTCTGCAACAGGAAACCCCATGACAATACCGCTGTCACGGCCGTTACTATATTCGTCCAGCCTTGGTTCCCACAGGTTGGACAGAACAGAGATCATAGGCGGGGATGGTTCAGAGCCCACCCAGGCTGACAATGGCATCGGCGCGTATAAGCAGGAAGAGACACGTCGGCCGGACGACTGTGACGAGTGCAAACAAAAGCCATTCACCTGCGAAAGACAGCGCTGTTTGGAACAAAGACGCAAGATGTAGCCAAATACTACATGGAGCAAACAAACCCCACTGCCTCTGCTGCTTCTGGGCTAAACACTTAAAACACTCTTTTCTCAATGTAACTCATGTGGACGACTCTTCTGTAAAGAGGGTATCATGTGCTAACAGCATTTTCATACTTAACAGAACTCTTATCATTCCCAAATGAGAGTCAAAAAACCCCAAATAGTAACAACATAGAATTGCCACTCGTTCATCTTCTGGCACCAGCCTGTTGCTATGCTGTGACATCCAAGACATAACCCCTACATAGACACAGACGGCATTGCGTCATAGAAGGGGGCGTGGCCTAGCCGAGGGGGAAAACAGAATCTTTTGGGAAACATAATTCTTCACTCTTTTTAGCCATTTTCTGGTGAAATATAAACATATTTATCACATACAAATAAAGTCAAGTCTAAATCGGGTCCATATGGATGTTTATTCACAGCAGATTGTTCCGTAGAAGCGAAATAACGGCAGTCGTAGCAAGAGCTAGCTAACGTTAGCATTAGCACGATGCTAACATGAAGCATAATGTTAGCATTCTCTGTTATTTATGTAAATATGTGCTGTTGAACCACTTTGCTCCTCCCCACGTCTTTGTATCTTTATTTAGTAGAAAACTATATTCATAATTCAGCGTTTGCTAGTTTTTTAATAATTAGAGAAAGTTTAGATAATAATTAATAGTTTTTCTCCAAATTGTTTTCCAAATATGGGCGATTCCAGAGATGCCGTCTGTATCTATATGCTGACAGCATAACTAAGCCCTTGTGTAACGCTTACTTTATAAAACATTTACCAAGATGATCTAATCATGTGTTAATCATTTGCGAGCACAGACACTAAAGCTTGTTTGTGTTGCCATAGTAACATCATCTCTGTGACTGTTAATGTTAGGCATGAGTCTGCCTCACGCCTAAGTTGGTGATCAACAACTAACCAATGTCCAAAAAGTACATTCCAATGCAATTCGTTATGGTTATATCCTCAAGCTGTTTTAAAACGCTCTTAAAGCTGCCAAATGGTGGGAGTAAAGTTCTCCAAATGGCACAGAGTTGGAGCCTATGGCTGGTTCCGAAACGGGCAGATTGCTAAGAGCTCTTACGCCAAACCGGATGTGCGTCAGCGTCCGCCATGGCAAGTTGCCTCCGAATTGGTAAGTCAGTTAGGAAGTAGTTAGGAAAAGGAGCCTTGATGCTAACTATCATAGCCACTTTAGCATAGGGACCTCTGATGCTAACTAACCAGTGATTAGGAGCTATGTGCCATCCCACAAGCCACTGCGCCAAAAAACCCCACCCCCCTCGCCCCCACCCTTGAGTGATTCATGCGCAACCACTGTTGATTGACAGGAGCACATTTAATAATAAAAATAATAATGATTAAAAATTAAGATTCTGCACAAGCCAAACTTTATAAAAGTGATAAATCCATGTTGTCGTCCCCACAGCTCAGTCACATGTCAGTGTTAAAGAGTAAACTCAGGAAACAGATTAAATGCTTTTGTTTTCATTTAGTAGAAACTTAAGCCACATGGATCATTTGCTACTGTAGCTTTATGAAACAGCTGTTGAAATAAAATAACACTAAAGGGAAATGTTTGGAACATTTGGATTTATTTTTCTCTTTGTTTGGACACTATGTTGTTGTTGGACACTGTACAGTAGGGGGCGACATGCACTTTTGTTTGGCCTGCACTCCACCAATAACTTTAAAGAAGAAGAAAAGCAGCTGTTGGTGATGTCACTTCCCTTTCCCCTGTTTAAGGACGGACGGATTGTTCAAATGCTGCTGAAGGTCTAGTTCCCTAACTGCATAGAGGTCTAACAGTTGACCCCATGAAAGGTTAAGGAGTTAGTTGCTAGTGTTAGTGCTTAGAGGCTACAATTTGATGGTTTCGGATTGAGCCCAAGTGTCGAGAAAACCAGCCTTCTAGTACGGGGTCACCTTAATGGAGTAAACCAATAAACTTTCTCAATACAACAATGAATTTACGATGACCTCTTCCTCAGCACCTCTGAGTCCTCTCCCCTGTTATTGTTTCCTTTTGTTGGAGCTCGCGACATGGATTTCCTCCTGCGCTCCTTTGACCTATGGCAGGTGAGACGGATCCGGCAGAGCAGCTCCGAGCCAGTGGCAGCCGGCTGTCTCACATGCCTCAGCACACATGTAGCCCAGGCGTATGCGAGCGCAAATGTGCACGGAACACACATAAAAAAAAGAAAAAAAAGAAAAGCGCTGGAGCGGACGGGAAACGCAGTTATAATCTGACCTCCGGGGAGATCACACATGTTCACACACAAACTACTTTCTGCTATATATAAGTCGGAAGAAGATGCAAGAAATTCCGGGTTTGGAATGTGCAAGAATTGAGGATTTTATCTCAAGAATTTTAATTATTGAGTTTCGAACGTCTACCAACTGGTTTCCATGTAACTCCCAAAGCTAATAGACTATTCAAGCATCTGTGAAGGCATTGTCCCCTTAATCTATTTGTGGCTAACCAAAAAAAAAAACACAGCACATTGTCAAAATTGGGTCACACCAAAAGCACGCGACCTAACCCCACCCCCTCACACACACTTGCATACTAAATGCATCATTTTTGGCTGTGACATTATGAAACAATAACGGATGCTTGACCATCAAAACCTCAAATGCAATATTGTTTAAATAAAAAAGTGAATGAAAAGTCTTTGCAAGCAGTAGCATATTTTCACAAATTCATGTTTGCATTTTATGGGGGGAAAAGTTATGTTCGGACATAAATGTTTGAACAAATATCATTGGTTAGCAAGCTATCATTATCATACCAGGAGGCAGTGATTCCAGTCATCACAACCTCCCTCTGATCCATGCATTTTTGGGAATCCCCCCCTTGTGGAGTCTTAGTAAACTATGTAAATGATAATATACAATATAGTAAAACAACAGCATTCACATAGTATATCCAGAGAAATGACTCTGTGCTAACTCTTACCTTCCACATGATTAAAATCCCATTATCCACAAACAAAGTGAAAAAAAAAAAGAAGAGGAAGAGAGAACCGGTCAGCGGAGAGAGGCGAGCTATCTTTGGCCGTGTCCCGATTTCCCCCAAAAAAGTGCAGGAAGCCAGCGAGGGAGGTTGAGTAGGAAGCCACGAAAGCAAACCAACTTCAGACGCAGCGTCCCTGTATCATCACCTCTCCTGACATATTCGCTGCCCTGCCTGTGTGCAAGCTTTTCCATCCTGACCCGGCCGAGCGAGGAGGAGAGAGATAGAGCCCCCCCCCCCACCCCCCTTCTCTGCTCCACACTCGAAACCCCGCCCACCTCTATTCAAATCCGCCCACGGGCCAATGGCAGGAGGGGGAGGAGGCGGGGTTTGCAGCCGTGTGAGCGTGTAGTCAGATGTTTTTTTTTGTGTGTGTGTGTGCATGGGTGTCTTTGGGCATGGAGCTGCATCATGCTCTGTGGATTTCACTCTTGGCCTTGATCCGCTCAGCTGTACAGTGCAGTTAAAACAACAGGCTTACGTTACACTTCCTCTGTTATTGAGGCCGAGATCTGGAAGGGACAACCGACAACTTGGGCTGCAACTCATTTGTCGGTTTGGCAAAAGGGAAAGGCTGTGATTTTTGAGGGGATTTTTTTTTTTTTTTTTTTGTGGCCCCAAAGGCATCCGCTTCTTCTGACATCTACTTTTCCATTTTAGATGAAAATTTGAAGAACTCTTCACTCATCCAGTTCTAAACAGATTCACAAATTGTAGGTTGGGTCCCAAATGAAAAGATACCGAAAAAGGAACTGTGAAATTTAAACAATAATAGCCTTTAAAGCAGATCTGTGTCCATGGAAAAGGTGCCAAAACTAACCAAAAGTACAAACAGAAGCAGAAAGTGTGCTCCAATGGAATAAGTTATTTTCCAGAGAGACAAATTGTCTGGTTTTGTGGTTTCCACGCATGTATTGTCCAATTACAAAAGTGATTTTTGTCATCTTGATCTTGAAAGAAGTAGACGAAAGTAGACGAATATACTTTGTGGACATACATCTGGACAAAATATTAGTTATCTTTCATATGCCGTAATAAAGAAATGACTTTTATACATGGGAGTTCCTCGAAACTTCTCTCTTTTTGTCATATTAGTTATTTAGTTTGGTTTAACACATCTAGGGCTAGGTACCATTCGTTTTTTTCCCGATACCGGAACTTTAACGATACTTGGTTTTCGATACTGATAGCTGAACGATACTTTTTTCGATACCTATGCTAAATTACTTGTCATATAGAACCATACAACAGATTTATAAGGTTAATTTATTCAAATTCTCTTACATTGATATATTTTTTTTGAGGTGGAACAACCAATAAACTTCCTTTAAAGACAATAGGGCAGAAAAAACAAAAAAATTCCTTATTTTTTCCCCAATTTCTAACAATTTGTTTCCCTATTTTATGCCTAAACTTTTCCACGTTTTTGTTCCCCTGTTTGTTTGTTTTTTTTGGGGCGGGGGTTCAGTATTGTCCCAAATTTCGCCCTTTTCTTCAAATCTTTTTCAACTCGTGTTTCACTTTTTAATATGATGACCAACAGCATCAAAACTCGACTTTATTCAGTACCAGCTTTCGATACTTTGATTCTATCGATGCCAGTAGGACCTAAACCCTTTATTTCGATACCAGACTTGCATCGTTTAACAGTACCCAGCCCTATACAGTACATGACATTGTTACTTTGTTCCACCACCAGTATTGGCCGACTTTTCCCGATACACCACTACTAACTGTGTAACGTCTCCCCCTACGCACCCTCCTTCCACCTGCTTTGAAAACTTCACCTGTTTTTTCCACTCCTCAGCACCCTACAGCCGACCCCCTCCCTGTTTTTGATGTGTCCCACCAGGAAAGCAGCTTAAATTAATCTCCGAGATGCAAGTCAGTTATTTGCACACCCACACGCCGCAATGGACATCTTTGATCTGGATATCTCACCGTTTAATATTATGGCTAAATATAGTGCATTCGAAAGCTACAATCATCCACGTAGGTATATCCAGCCGTCCTCCCTGTTCTAATAATTACAAGACGAGCTTTGGAGTCTGCCTTCTCATTGGAGGCTATAGACTCCACATAATCCTTAACATTTTGCCCCAGAGGAATGAGTACTTTGCAGGGGAAGTGAAGAACAAGACTTTGCAAGACGATGGGAATTATCTCAGTCTTGTGGTGGATAAAGCTACATTTGAAAGTCTGCACCACAATAAAATCATGCACCGGTTGCTATTAGACTTCTGGATTGAGTAAGATGTACTTGAAATAGGTCAACTACTCCTTCTAGCCAAACTTTGGACCACAAGCCAAGTTTTCTGAGTGACTCTTGGGGAACAGCATTCACAAGGCTTCGAGCGTTTTATAGAGATTCCAATTAGATAAAGTGTTCTGGAGGTCAAACGAAGCACCCTCAAGTCACAAGTGAAAGAGTTGTTTACTTCTATGGACTCCTTTTCACCGAGTTAATTTAACTCCTTTGCTATGTCACTTAAAGAGATGTGACTTGCCATTAAACAGGCGCAAGGGCGTGATGTATAGATGCCCGAAGCATTCCTGAGTGTGGGGAGACATGGGGGCTGTGCGCAAGTCAACGGACGTCTTCGGCAAATCCAAGTGGTTCTGGCTCCGTCAAGCAACAATTACTGGTTGTTCAAGACGTCTAGTCTAGTGGTTGGACTGGGATGAGACAAAGAGTGGGCCTAGCATTTTGGAAGCAGAGAAAAGGTTTCCATCTTGGTAAGCAGTGACTTGGTAAAGCGTAAGAGTTTCTATGTAGATTAGTGTAGTTACTAGTTTCCAAGCAGAAATCACAATATCATATAATTGACTATACTGTAGCAAAAACTAAGTTGGTGATATTGTTGTTGTTGTTTTTTTACCTTAAAGGGGGGGTATTATGCAAAATCGACTTTTTCAAGCTTTACATCATGTTATTATGTCATTCCCTCATTAAAAACATGCCTGAAGTGTTGCCTTGGCACATTCACGTATTTTTGAGTAATCTGTAAAAACTCTGATGGCGGCCATTTTAGAAATAGGTTTGCCTGAGTCCTCCTAGGAACGCCCCCACCTCCTGGAGACGCCTCCGAGCTTTCGTCACCAGCCAAGTAACCAACCACTGCTCCCCAGCAGAAAGGGTCAGAGGTTCTTAAAGAGACAGAGGCCTATTTCAAGACATTCGGTAGCCATTTTGAGAGAGCAATTTTATACAAGGCAGTTTTTCTAATTTACTGCATTTACAGACTAACAGAAGGTTTCGTCATCGTTGTAGTGTGCTATAGACTGGTGCTATTTGATTTAAAAAAGCATAATACCCCCTCTTTAACGAGACCTTCTTAAACATCCTACGGGAACACAGAAGGGACAACTGAAGACTTTCCATCTTGTTCATCCCTTGGCAGCTGACACTCTCAAAAACCCAACTTTCCGAACGCTTTTATGGTGATGTATTTATAGATTTTCCAGTGGAGATGATCCAGAAATTCTCTTAAGTTTCACAGAGGAACATTTGCCAACCACTTAATTCAGTCATCCACTTTTCCTCAGAGCAAGCAGCTAAAATATGCCCTTCGCTGCAGTGTTGTCTTAACGCCTGTCACCTTGAACTGCTTGTCCTACTCTAGCCCCTGGTAATGTTCTGTCTAGGCTGCCATGACACACGCTTCAAATTCAAGTTTTTAATAGCCATAATAAAACAGCGGAAACATTTGCTCTGCACTGGGAGTGTGGTTGTTTTGTGGAGGACATTAATAGCTTTATAATGATGCAGTTGGGGTTTGCATAGCTGAGGCACAAACAACAGATTTGACTGATTATGTGTGCATCAATAAATGTTTTGTGCAAGGAAAAACAAAATGACTTGTCCAGTTTAGGCTGTCTTAAAAAAAGAAGTACATTTCAGAAAGACCTTCTTCAGTATATTAGGTCATTGAAATTAATGATAACTTGGCGATAGATTGCACAGTCCAAGTTTGATTTGTCCTGTGGGGTTCCCCAGGGATCAGTCCTAGGACCTCTCTTATTCAATCTATACATATTTCTGTTGGGACTTTCTTTTGCTAACCTCAGACAAAATTGAAATCTTTGGCCTGCACAAAGTCTCTCCCTTTAAAATTGAAGAATCAGGTGTATCAGGTATGGATTGATTTCATCTACCCTCTTGTTGTAATTGTATGTAACTGTGAAGTACATTGAATTGCCTTGTGTATGAACTGTGCTCTACTAATACTTGCCTTGCCTTTAGATGTGAATGTATGTGCTTCAAAGGCCACACTTTAGTTGCTTTCTTCTCCAAACTTGACACAAGAAGTCAGGAGTTTACCGCATGAGACATATGCAACTTCGGTCTGAACAAAGTAATGACACAGACTCCACTCTCCAACCCAAATGTTGTTTTTGCGCCTGCTCGTAAAATATGCCCTGTTCTCAGAGTTTAGAGGCTTTTTATTTTTAACAAGGCGGAATGGGAGGAATGCAGCAGTCCCTCCTTCTCTCTCTCTGGGTGAGACTGTGGAGGGATAAACCATGACGGGGTTACGACCGCGACCTTTGGACCAGCGCACCATGGGTATCGTCCCATTGATGGAGGGGAGCTGTGTTTTACAATGCATGGCAATTCGGTTCTTTGGTTAAACGAAAAACACAACTGTGGCATTTGACACAGCCATATAAACATCCTTTTCCCACAGATCTTCAAAGCTCGCCTTTCAACGAACGCTACTGGAGGAGCATATCCTAGAAACTATGGGCCTTTGTAGGGATACATACCGGATTATGATCCCTTAATCCCCATTGATAGGAAGAAGCTAGAAAGAGTGTGGCTTAACTTAAAATAACACTCAGATATGCAGAGAACATAATCAAAGTTAGAGAGTTACACAGGTAGATTTGAAGCACGAGTTGCTATCTGCCATTTTTGTAATGTAATAGTTGCTCATGGGGTAAAAAGAACGTTTCTTGATTGAAATTCCATGCAGTTGTTGACATGACATACTGACATACATTACCATAGCCTTTACGGGATTTTGCCCAAAAATCTGATGGAGTCTTCTCATCTCAGTAAGCCTACATACATTCATTACATACATTTAAAGAGTTCAAACAGTGCATTAGTGTTCCTAGGCAGCTTTACAGCTTGGATATATGGTCTCTTTAAACCCTCCTATGTCACTGATCACTATCTTGAAAGCTATAGGCTATGCATTCTGTTAGCATGACGTCGTAAGACATTTTATCTCCCTTCCGAAGAATCTCATAACTATTGCTTAGCCCCCAAAACAACGTTTTCTGATCCATCTTTCCGAAACATCTTGAACATCTTCACAGCTTGCAAACACTTTAACACGTGTACCCTCATAGCTGACCTTTGAACTTGTGGTTGAGGTCACTTAGGAGCTGGTTTTGATCAGGCCCGCAGAAGAGCCTTTGAAACATACTGATAGGAAGGAGGCTGCGAAAGATAAAGTAAAGACAGGACTTATTCTGAGCCAGTGTCTCTCCAAGCACCAAGCAATGACCTCCGCAAAAAGATCTAATCGCAGTTAGACTAATACACAACGAAAGCCTGGAAGAGGTTTTGAAAGGAGGACAAGACGAACTGATTAAAAGATGGAGAGAGATTGTCTGGCTTGTGCAATGTGGTCAAAAATTCCCGAAAAGCAAGTACACAATATCCCCGTATTAAACGAGCATTGAAAATTTCCCAGAATATTTTGGAAGTTTGAAGCATGCTTAACCAACTGGGATTTGTAGGAGTGGACTTGAAAATACAAATCATATTTTGTGGTTGCGACGTTCCTGCCAAACTATGAAGTATCCCTCGCCAAAAACGTCTTATTCTTAAGCCTGATGCATAGCTTTGAGTGTTGCACTATTGTGAAGCGCGATGGGAATAGGGAGTAGAAAGATTTATGGAGAAGACGTAAGATTTTGTCAAGCAAAGGTGAGGCCAGAAACAAATGATTGTATCATTTCTTTGGAAAGGCAACTGATGCAACATTGTTCTTGTGAAACCAGACACTTGGATTCGTCTTTGTTCTGACTGTACAATTTTAAACAACTTCTAGCCTTTAATAAAGACTGAAAGGTCAGGGCAGCTTGACTTCAGGAACAATGTCCTAGATTTCGCTTCCATACTTTGGACTCCGAGGCCACCCATACAGTACACATTGCAGATGTTCCACCGATGCATTTTTTCAGCTTAAACCCTCATCCTCACGTTCCACTAGCTCTTCATGCTTGTGCACTCGCCCTGTGTTATTTCTGGAAGATCACCCACTCAGCTGGCAATGCCCTTCATGTATTCCAACGGCAACCAATGAAGCGCTAAGCAAATTCGAAGCCGCAGTTTAGTTTCAGATAACCGACCCGTTTTGCTTATACATGCCCCGGAAAGTTTATACACACACGGGCTCCTACTCATCGGAACAGTCCAGTTCAGTGGATGCGTGGGGGCGTGAGCAATCAGGTCTGTCGTCGCAAATAGGACTCAAGCGGCGATCCCTGAGGTACGTTTGGAAAAGTACACAGCGTGTCTAAAAAGGGAGGCGACAGTTGTTTGCGGTCGGTGAGTCAGTGCCACAAATCGAGGTCGAGAGAGGAGCAGAAATATTGTGACGTGTATGTGTAGATGTTTTGAGATAGTAGTATTAAGGGCAGCAAGAGAAGTGAGGTCAGGGAGTGAGCTTAGGTGTTGTCAAAAGAGTGTCAGGAAAGGTGTTTTTTTATTTATTTTTTTGGTTTGTTTAGTAGAAGGTTACTGGTTTGGTCTCTTCTGTGTAAAGTTTACATGTACTGTAATTCTCACTCTCAACTGGTGTGACATGGTTGGCATGGCAACTGTCTCTTTCTGTCCATGTCCAATAAGGAAGTAAAATAATAAACTTCTTATGAGAAATGTCAAACCAAGGAACTCATTAAGGTAAAATTGAAAGTATAATTGTGTAATTCCTTAACGTGGTGGAGGGGTTTGAGCGCCCAAATGGCTTCGTGCCCCTGGTAGGGCATGGCAAGCAAGTCCTAGGTGACGGGTCAGACAAAGACCGGTTCAGAAGCCCCTTATGAGAGACCAACAGGCCCGGTTAGAACCATGAGGCCGTCCTTCTGTGGACCCACTACAGCTGCCCCCCGGCAACGGACAAGTGGACGATGGATGGATGAATGGATGGATGGATGGATGGATGGATGGATGGATGGATGGATGGATGGATGGATGGATGGATGGATGGATGGATGGTTTGTAGTCCTGGTTTATTGGAGTATTTACCCTGAAACTGGATTATTGGAGTCTCCATGTGGGACGATATGACCCGTACCTGACGTCCAACCTCCCTACGAAGAAGTTAATAAAACATTCATTCATAATTACTTTTGCCTATTTAATTTTCATGCCTCATATATGAATTTCAATTATTTACTTTCGCAATTTTACACGCATCAATTATAGATTTGTCAGGTTTCCACTTCCCCTCTTACTCACCCCCGCTGCCTAAAACGTGCCGCTCCACCAGCACCGAGAGGTCGTCTCCCGTCACCCGTACGAACACCAAACCCGGCGCAACATCACCGGGGCTTATGCTAATTGGGCTAAACAGTTACAGGCATGCCCGAATCAGTAAGATACCCATCCACACACACGGACACACACGCAGACAACATGCACGGGTGTCGGCCGGCATCATCATTAGCTGTCAGTTAGCCTAGCATGTCCTCAATCTGTCACCGGGGAGTCATGTCCCAACAGTAGCAACACCAGCCACAACACCATGACATACTTTAACATTAAAGCTAGACTAGTCTTTATCATTTCATTAGTTTTTAATTCATTCATTTATTCATGTTTACTTTTAAAGGATGAAAAGAGTGGCAGTAAATATCTAAAAAAGCTGCACAGATCCCCAGATTTAGGCTACATAAATATGCCGGTAGATGTGAGGTTTATTGGCTGTGGCAGAGTGGTGCTTGGGAAAAAGGCAGCTCAGTTTTTGACAGTAGATCAGATATCTGTCTGTTGCTGTAAATGTGAGTATGTAACACAGAGGGTGGGTCTAAACTCCGGTCAGCATCTTTGACAAAATCATCTGAGCATTTGCTGTCAAAATCGCCTGCAATTTGGATCAACAAGACACAGCTCTATCTGTTCTATTTGTGTTGTCGGTTCACAGGGAATCTCAGACAAAGATATCTACTAGTGTAATACAGATACAGTACGTGAAATAGATTGCTTTTTAATTCAATTGCTTTTCTAAACATGTTAGTCCGCTATTAAGAGTCTGATAGTAAACATGTAGTGTCTCCTCCAGGGCTGCATGACATATTAACATCTTTATTTAGAAGTCGCAGTTTTCCTGAGTTGTGGGTATAAAGCACTAATTACTGGCAGTGTTGAGGTGTCGCGCTCCTCTCGGGTCGACTCTCTGGCGGTCATTCTAGTTTATATTCACACAACCACGCTATTTCAGGCTGTAGCATTATCTATAAATATTCTCACATGGAGCGCGGGGGAAGGTATAGCTGCCAGATTGCATTGTGGGTAATAAGGCCGCGATGATGCAGGGAAGTGTGAAGTCAAAAGCTGCTCGCACAATAAAGACAAAAGAAGGGATGAACTTAAGATCTTGACAGCAAGCAATGCAGTAAAGGGAGAGTATATATACAGACAGAAGGGGGCGTGGCCTCGCTGCCATTGAAAACTGAATATTTTGGGAAACACCATTTTGCACTCTTTTTAGCCGTTTGCTGCCGAAATATGAACTTATTTATCACATATAAATAAAGTCAAGTCTAAATCGGGTCCATATGGATGTTTATTCACAGCAGATTACTCTGTAGAAGCGAAAAACGGCAGTCGCAGCCAGTGCTAGCTAGCGTTAGCACGATGCTAACATGAGGCATCATGTTATTTATCATCTTTATTTAGTAGAAAACTATATTCATAATTCAGCATTTGTTAAAGTAGTTTTTGAATAATTAAATAAAATTAAAAAAACGTCCCGGGTTCGATTCCCACCAGGATGGGGTCTTTCTGTGTGGAGTTTGCATGTTCTCCCCGTGTCTGTGTAGGTTTCCTCCGGGTACTCTGGTTTCCCCTACCAATAAAAACATATACAATAGGTTCCCCTCTGGGGCCAGGACTCCCCTGATAAAGAGATTAATCTCCGTGGGATTTTCCTGGTTGAATAAAGGTCAAATAAATAAAGAAAAATGGGTGATTCCAGAGATGCCGTCTGTCTCTATGGTCGTCTCCCTCACTCTCACTCAACATATGTCGTACATTGTTGTTTTACGCACATACATATGTTTCCTAAAGAAAGTCTAGCATACACGTATTGTTTTTACTCAAGAATTATTTACTCGAGAATAGTGAGTATAGTTTTATGTACATGGGTGTTAGCTGCTTCACATCTATGTAGTTCACAATCCCCCGACCCCATAGACTCTAACAGCGTAGTAGTGAATGAGTACATGCATGTGCAAAGAAAAGACAATTATGACATCAATTATATATTGGGTTAGCTTGTAAATGACTTTTAACGTAAGCCAAGGCACTGAAGTGGCTTGTAGCTAATAGAGATTGAAAACCAAATGAATGTGTTGAGTGGCTTCAAAATATGTTCATAAAATACCTCTGTGGCCATTGTTGCATTACAAGTAATTCCTTATCATTAATTAAGAGGCAACATAATGTATAAGTAAGCTGTGTGGCTAATAGTAGTTGCTGTGTTATTTGCAGTACTATGATTGGTTTTACAACAGGCTTCCCTTGCTTTTGTTTTGAACTCATCTCTCGCCACAATCATTCAATCAACAAATCCTGAAACTCCTCCATCCCGGCGACCGTCACCTGCTGCGTGCGCTGTGACAAATTCATCACCTTTATACCGTAAGTATGAGCACAAATTAAAGTTCAACTGCGATTTAGAGCCCCCGAGGCGTCCACACTGTTATGCTACAGCCACAGAACGCCCTGCTGGGAAAAAAATGGACGTGTTCCCAGGTGCTCCGTGCCGCTGTGCCGCGCATGAATAACTTATAAGTAGAAAGTCAGGATTGGCGACCTCCCCTTCTCCTGCCTCAGCGGTGGGGCGCTCCTCGGAGTGTGTGCTTTAATGTAATGCAGTGGTTAATGTACCTGCCTTAGCCCGTGAGGAACAAGTGTGAAAAAAGTATTCTGATTTATGGCCTGTGGAGGAAGAGTTGACGTCGTATTTGGGTCTCAAAATAGTTTACTCAACCCTTTCTTTGTAAAACTACCTTCTTTGCTACGTTTCCCACGCGTTTGCAAAATTTGCAAGGACCGAACTATGCCAAACTTAAATGTCATTCTGTTTTTACCTTTAATTTTTAAGTATGATTGAACAAAACTTTTGCATTTTGTATGAGCGTCAGAGGTCGGAGCAGCGGTGGCAGGGCGGCGCTGTGAGAAGCATTGATAAATTTTAAATGAAATCTCAGTTAGATCATTAATGCTTTTAATTATTAGTGGACTTCTGCAGGTGTGACATTATCGACACCGAGGAGGCCACGGCTCGTTTCCAAGGAAGGGCAGTGGAGTTAAATGTATGTAAGAATGAGGTACTATGGTAGAACATGGGGCTGTGCAATTAATCGAAATTCGATTACAATTCCTATTTTTAAATGGTAAATGGTAAATGGTCTCAACTTATATAGCGCTTTTCCACCTACATTAGGCACTCAAAGCGCTTTACAGCAAGGATCCACTCACCCATTCATACACCAGTGTACGCAGACACTGGAGGCAAGGAGGGTGAAGTGTCTTGCCCAAGGACACAACGACAATGTGCACTTTCAGGAGGTGGGATTCGAACCCCCGACCTTCCGATCATGAGACGACCCGCTCTACCATCTGTGCCACTGTCGCCCCACTAAACGATTACAAAATTAGCATAATCGGACAACAAAACATTTTTTTTATTATTATTTTTTTTTATTTAATAATTTTTTTGCAAAGCAGACTTGCGCTGGCATTATTTCCCCTTCGCATTTCACGTGCCACGGCTCATGCTTTTGCCTGACATAAAAACAAACAGCGCTGTGTGATGATGTCATCAGGCCGCGCTGCTCGGTTTGCTTGCGCAGGTGTGAGGGCTGGCCAGCAGGGGGCAGGTGTGAAACAGAGACCTCTCCTAAATCGAGGCACACTTGAAATCATGTGTACTTTTATGACTGTTCAGAAAATAGCAGTTTTTTTTATTAATAAATATATGAATAAAATAAAGACTTTTTTTTAAGGCAACAAATAATCGTATTTTTTGTTCAATAATCGAGCAGCCCTAGTAGAACATTAAAGTATGTACTCCTATGTCCTACATGGACGCAAAGACAACCTTCTATATGTCAGTATTTTGGCAACGAATTGGGACAAAATCTAACCCGCAAATGTTTATGTGCGTTTGCTTACACGGGCACGCTTTCTGCGAATGATTTCGGGCCTCATTTGATCTGCCAGTTTCTCACTTCTTGTTGAAATGCTTTGAAAAGAAAAACAAAGACAGCAGCTTCAAAGTTAGTCCTTGCTCATATACAAACCGAGACGACAGAGAAGCCTCTTAACCGCCGGCTACTTTCTCGAATCCCAGCCTTTGGTCACATCTTACATGCATTGATTTTTGTGGTGGCGATTGGATTTTGATATTTTTCCTCAAGGTAGTGTATGTTCAACTTAATCAGACTTCTCGAAAAACAACAAGAAACTGACTTGAAAGGTCACCATTTATTATTGTTGCGCTGTCCTCAAGAACCTCCAAGTTTACAACACTTCATAGTCTACTGCTGTTAGTTTGTATCGACAGAAGCTGTGTAGCATTTTAGCACGACACGCCGCCGAGCATCCCAGGGGAGCGCCGCGTCTCAAAGCCGGTGACATTTGCCTCCAACATGGCCGCCTGCCCTCCCCCCTTTTTTCCCCTCTCTCTGTTTGGCCTTCGCTATTGAGCCACTGCCGTCCCCTCGGGCTGAGCCAACACCTCTCTCTTGTCTTCAAAACTTCTGCGCAGATAAATCCTGACCTCAAGGGGGCGATCAATACGCCGCCCACGGCCCTTTTACAAATAGAGGGACTTAGGGAGGTTGTGGCATTCCAAAACAAACCGATCCATAAGGCCATTAGCGGTATTCTATTACGTTATTGAAAGGGATTCTGAAGTTGCGTCGGTTGGGGGCCAAAGTTCTCTGTCCTGATTTGGTCTTCGGAGCCACATTTCCAACTTTAAAATTCTGCGCGTCATTGCATTTTCTCTCTCTTTTATCTTCTTTTTTCCGCGCAATCCATTCCCGGTCCTGTTTTCGACCACGTCCACGTTGGAAACAAACAAAAGGAGGAGGCTGATGAAGTGGTCCGGTGCTGTGGGGATTAATCACGGCGGCGGCACGTGTTGCAAGGATAAGCATTTCTTGAACTTTGGAAACACGGGAGGTGATTAAAGCGAGCAGCCGACCGCAACAGGATCATTTGTTACACCCGCAATCGCAGCTTATGTCACTGTATCCCACATAGAAAACATGTATACGTATATATAGATTTATACGGATGAAATGCTGGGCTCACAAGAAGAACACGGACTGAAATTGCAGCGTTGTGAAGGAGGTCAGATATGTATTGTTTGGTGCAGCCAGGTTGTGAAGTGCTTTGAAAGTGATGAGGACACTTGAAACATCTATACCGTGCAGGTCAAGGACAATTCCAGATGAATGAAGCACTTGCTAAGTTAACTGGCTTGCAGCAATATTCTAGCCTATAGCCGGTTTAAAGTTTATGGATCTTCCCTCAGTCTATCGCTCACTCTTCCGCCTCTACCCCTCGACTTTGATTATCTCCAAGCTTGACACATTTCCCCCCTAATTTCCCCCCTTGAACTCCACATCACGCAACACCCGGCATCCATCTCGCTCTCCCACTTTGTTCAGACAAGACAAACCCAATTAGTTTTGTTTACGTCGATCATAAACCAAAAATCCATGCTCCAATTTGTCAGCCTTCTCATCGCGAGTTTTCCTTCACTGTCACCCCGCCGGCCCGACACATCCTTCCGCGTGTTTCCCCCCTTTATGATCTGACCTGATTTATATTAGAACTGCTGAACAAGTCGGAGCCGCAATTTGTGAAGTCAGCCATAACCTGATAATGAATGGGTGCACAGTGGAATGCTTTGAGCCGGCGCTAACAAATCACTTCTCGCTGCACCTGGAACCTGCCACCGACAATTAGGAAAACACGGATTTCCCGGAACTATGATGTCATGACACCAATGGTAATTTTATCATTGGTGCAAGAAAATTTAGACTATGAGACTTCTGAAATTTAGGAGCTGTGTCTTAATACTTCTGCTGCTGATGCCATCAACTATTGCAATTTTTTGAACAATGGTGAGCTTAGTGCTAGTGCTCAGAGCTACTATAGTTTAACACAAAAAAAAAGCTGCCTAAGTGTTCTGCTCATGATTGCAAAATGCTCCCGGGCAGCGCTCACAGTTTGTGTATTCCAAGTGTGGGACGCGGGCATTGATTTCTGCCACTGCCCTGACAGTGACTCTGACTTTGGGATAATCAAGCAGCCAATTAATGCAGCGGCATCATGCACACAGGGCAACAGTGTTGATCAATAGCATACTGATGCAGGAGCAAAGATAATACGAGGGTTGGTGATTATGTGCGGAGAATGATCACTTGACACAAGTTTTTGGTGTGGACGGCGAGGTTTATAGAAAGGTAGATCAATAAAGTTTGTGAATAGTTTGACCTCCAGAACTGACATGATTTGGCAAAGCTTCTTGGTTATAAGAAGCTTTGTGTAAGCTCAAAGTGTCAGTTTTCATTGTGGGGCGATGGTGGAGCAGATAGTAGAGCGGGTTGTCTTGTGGTTCAAATCCCGCAGGTGCACACAGTTGTTGTGTCCTTGGGCAATGAGAAAGTGAATGGGTGACTGGTTCCTTGATGTAAAGCGCTTTGAATGCCTAAAAGAGGTAGAAAGGCGCAATATAAATGTTCCCTTGTCTGTACTGGGTTGTTGAGGACATTTGCCCTCTCACTTGAAGAGGCAACAAATGAACTTTTAACAGCATACTAAATATCGATCTAGTGTAGAAGGAAGGGAGTGGTACCATTATGTAAAAGCCTCCAACGAGATATGTTTACAAAACATCATTGGTTCCGAACAAAGCAGTGTGAGGTGAGAGGTGAAATGTCTTCAACGGGAACAAAACCACGAATACATGACACCTTAAGAACTCTTGTCTACTAGAAAAGGAATACAGATAGAGATGTGTTCTTCTTTTCAGGTGCGTGAGAGGTGAAATGTCCTCAACAGGAACAAATCCCTAAATAGATGACACCTTAAAAACTCTTGTCTACCGTCTTGAACATAAAGTACCTGTTCCAAATGACGACTCTTTTAACTTTTGCTACCAAGGAACACACATAGAGATGTGTTCTTCTTTTCGAGAGTGTGAGAGGTGGAATGTCCTCAACAGGAACAAAACCCTAGATAGTTGACACCTAAAGAACTCTTGACTACAGTCTTCAACATATCTAGTACCTGTTCCAAATGACTACTCCTTCAACTTTTGCGACCAAGGAACACACCGAGATGTGTTCTTCTTTTCGAGACCTTATTTTAATTAGCTAAATCCACTGCCATAAATCCAAGCATCGCACCTCATTCAACAAGTCCCTATATTGTCCCGGATTCTTGGCTCAAAGAACAACCCACAGACAACAGCCAAAATCAAGATGGCCGCCGCTCTCAGCCCATTCTTGGTGGGACACAACGGGCCACTTGACAAGTTCACGCTCCATCTCATCTCCAAGTGTCTCTGGCTCCCTGGGCTTTTGTCAATGTGCGGATAAACACTCCGCCGCCGTGTTTGGTCACTCGTGGAACAAAACGGCCCATTCACGCCTTACCCAGTACCCCAAGGCCTAATAGTTAATCTCCTATCCCTCGATCCAAAAGTATTATTCTCCTTGGTTGTTGGTTTAAGACTTGAAAATGGGCGCGGGTCCAAAAGCAGGCGAGCAGAGGAGCGCAAAATGCCAAAGCTCATGAGAGAATGGGATTTTATAGCCGGTGTGTAAGAGTTTGGCAAGGCTTGAAAAAGATTGGATACACTGGCAGCGCGGGGTGCCGGGGCCTCCGAGTTTGAGTCCACGCTGAGAGCACAATATGGCACAAACGGCTGGTAAAACCGAGCACAGAGATGAGACAGAAAGACAGGAATGATGGATAAGCGTCTATAAAAGAAAATGGGATTAGTTTTTTTATGTGTAAGTGTACTTTTATGGTCGCGTACAGGGATTAATATTTATGACTGAAATAATATTAAAACAATGTTTGCAAAATGACTCAAGTAAAGTGTGTGTGTTTTTTTTTAAAGGGTTCCATTAAGTGCAACTAAAACGACCACGCACTGGGACAATGCATTATTTAGGCAGTTTGAAAGTTTATACTTAATAAAATTCATCCACTTACTATTTATGAGGAAAAAAGTCTTACGTTTTTGTTTTTCTTTCAGATTTTCCTCATCCCTTCCTTCCTAAGCCAAAACATTCATTAAACATTGAATCAAAAACAGTAATTGTACACCGTTTTTTCTTGGAAACAAGCGTTATTTCATTCTTTATTTACTTGTTCTACTTTTTACCAAGCAGTGCAGGTCACGTATAAGTATGGGTTAGTCAGAAAGGAAGAACATGATTAAAGTTTGCAACAGCATTTCACAAAACAACCAGATGCTGCAAACCTGGCCCATGTATTATTACTGTCAAACAAAGTGCAGTCTCTTCCTCTGTAGTCATTATGCAACATGTAAATATAGGACAAGGTATTGTTTGTCCACAGCAAAGACCTTCTTGCAGAATGAGCTTAATTACAGATATTTTGTCCTCAGAATAAGATTGAACAAAAAGGAAAATATATGATGATTCTGTATTTGGCAAGCACAGTCCGCACTCGCAATTTTGTCACAGTGGCAATTTTGTATCCTCAAACCACTCAGTTCTTCATCTCCTCACAGCCATGCCCACCAAACGCCTTCCTGCCTCCCCCAAAGAGCGCCCCTCCATGCGCAGGTTAGTGTCACGTCGAGCGACCCTCTGCCCCCACACACATTTGCGCTGCTTTTCACTTCATCTTAAGTCGGTGGCCACGGCTCCAGGTACCCATCTGTCACATCCCGAGACATCCACCAACACTCGCCTCTTTCCTTGTCAGCCCAGATAAGAAATCCGTGGAGAATCCTAAATGTGGACCAGGAATTTTGTAACAGCCCCCCCCCCCCCCCCCCAAGTGCACAACTCAAGAAGATGGTTTGGATTAAGGCGAGACACTGCAGGTGAATCGGGGAAAAAATTTTAATTTAGAGATATCAACCTGAAACTCTTGCACAACATTACTGATATAAATATGAGGAAAAAATGCATTGCAAGTTTTCTGTTGTTTTAGGTTTTCATCTAAAAATAAGGAATTTTGTGCATAAAAAAGCCTATTTCAGCGACTTCATAACAGATAGACCAAGATTTGAGCTTATGATTTTATTTTATTCACATCTTAGGAACAAAGATTTTCTCTGAGGGGATTGTGGATCTTGAATAAGCTAATAATACGTGAAAAAATCTGTAAAAAACTCAACTGTTGCCTTATTTTTTGGGTTCAAAGCTGAATAAATCATGCTGGGAGTTAGATATTAAAGTAGAAAAATCCCTCTGAAAAAAATCTAAAAAATCTTAAGTTCAAGACTGGAAAGGTTGGTGTCTACTTAAGTGACTTACTTAGTGGGGCTTAGTGGCAGCCCTTAAAGGAGCTAGATGCAC
The DNA here is from genome assembly GCF_951799975.1 of Gobius niger. NCBI lineage: Eukaryota > Metazoa > Chordata > Actinopteri > Gobiiformes > Gobiidae > Gobius > Gobius niger. The sequence goes on from NC_136874.1 coordinate 9,228,511, forward strand.
GTTGGTCATTTTATGCTCACTACTGCCACCTCAGGTCTTATGCGTAACTGCAGCTTCTATATTAAGCTCGTGCATGACAGCACTTCGGACAGTCCAGGATTTTAGAGGCAGTTGTGGTGAACAGGTCAGGTCTCATTCTACACATTAGGACATTGCTGGAACATGTAGGGGGATGAAAATACATAATTTTAACCTTTTAAACTCGTATAGTCCCATTAAGTTTTGTACCAAGTGCAGGAGCTACACATTTCTTCACTTTTCTCTACCGGGTATCTCGCAGAAGGAAAAATACCATATTTGGGTTATAGCATCATCTATCTCAGACAAAACGTCATAAAATAAGCATTGCACAGGGTAAATTTGTCATTTTTATACTTTGATATAAAAACTAAGATGTAAAGGGTGGAAACTACAGTAGCAAAAAATCTCCACTTCAACCACTGCATGAAAATCAATACATCCACCCACCGTGTCTCACCTTAACTCTCTTTATCTTTTCCACTGAAAGACAAGGGCAGGGGTTACAGAACGATTACAGTTCTATAACGTTTGGAAAATGCTTTGGCCGAAAGATTGACAGCAATGAATTAACTGTTAACTACCTCTGACCAAATAAAGGTAGCCACAAAAACGCTCTAATTGACAGTGTGAGAGCGCGAACAAAGCCTTCTCCAGCACATCCCAAAGATTCTCAATGGGGTTAAGATCTGGACTCTTTGGCCACACAGTGTTACTGAACCCGGACCTGACCAGCTCCAGCAACCCCAGATCAGAACTGTTGGTTAAATCCAGATGGGGATTTGATTTTGGGCAGGGAGTGGACTATTTTTCCCAGTATAACTTAGCGAGATGGGGCCAACACTTTGCATGTGCCCTTCTCGCTGGATAATACATACAGTACGATGATCCGACCGAACCATGACTCATTGACATTGCACTTACAGAAGTTGCTGTGCATTCCTGCTTTTTACGTTTTCAATATTTCATGCCGGTGTGTGTTTACCAAGCCCTGTCGCAACTGTAAGTTCTAAAAGCCGTCCCTGATTTCCAAGCCTCGCAAAGAGCGGGAGATACGCTACAAGCTTAACGTTTCAATTACCGCCGCTAACAGGCAGTAAACACGCCATCGATTCTTGTGTCGCGGATGGCGCTTTGTGAACTTCTCCATAATAGATAAAGGCATATATACACTGTTTGTATTATTCATTGGCCGTGTCAGTTGTAATCCTCCTCACACACTTTGCTCCCGCTGAAGCATGGGAGGCAGCCGCGCAGACCTGAAGCGGATAAAAACTACTTATCATTGAAGGACTTTTTTTTTTAATCTTCACTCCCGAGCACAAAATTTGCATGTGTTTTACAGCCCAGTGGCACAAAAGTAAGAGAATGACTAATGTTGTTGAAGCCGGCAAGGGCCCAGATGAAAAATACTTCATTATGGGGCGAAATAATGATGTGTTTATGCAAAAAGCGGTAAGAGTTAATTGCAAGTCTCATTACTTAACCTAAGGAAGCTGCAAAATAACGTCAAAACTCACGAGCCTGTATTTGGGCCAGGTCCAAACTGAGGTAAATAAAGAGAATGGCATTGGAATCACAGTGCCTCCACTATTTGACATTACAACGTCTCTCCACTGTTTAATAATGTAATCTAAGTCTCGAAGCTTATTGGCTGGAGAATACCACATGGCAACGCAGTAATTATACCGGACTAAATGTCACCATACATTATGCATGACGTGCGCTGCAGTCAAGCATGAGTAATTATTGTGTTAGCGTGCTAGCCAGCGCAACAATGCTAATCAATCATCAGTTGCTTATTGAGCACGCCAACTTTACAATAACACACGATACATGAATTGAGCTGCTGTTGCCGTGAAAACCTTTTTTAAATGTTTTGTACAATTTCGAAAAACATTAAAATGAAGGTTTGTTTGTTTTTTTAAAGTCATAAATTACATTATTTTTGATGTGGCATGGACTGATGAAAATATGATCAATAGCCTTGTTTTGTCAGTGTTAGCAACTCGCCCTTGCTAGTGTTTGTAAATATGACAATGCTATTAAACACACATTAAAACCAGCTTACAATTTCATACACAGCTTCACCAAATAAAAAGAGTCAATAGTTACCATAAATCAATGTATTCAAGTTCCCGCGTTAAAAACACAGTACAGCCATGCGCTCAACTTTTTAACAATGAAATAAGATTACAGAATACAGCGTTAAGTCTACAACAAAAGCCACGCTTAAACAATAAACGCCGCATGCACGTGCTCCAAACTCCCACGCCTGGACCACATGGAGCAAAGCCCCCGACATACCCCCACCCACAGCTCTGACACGCAGCACGTGCAACTCAGAAGAAGAAGAAGAAGAAGAAGAAGAAGAAGAAGAAGAAGAAGAAGAAGAAGAAGAAGAAAGAGCAAGAATCAGCAAGTGCATAATAAACCACTAAAGGAACTGCCCTATAGTGAAAGTGAAGTCGTCAACAAAAGAAGCACTTACACACTCAAGAGCCCCCACATGGTCCTCCGACAGGGAAGAAGAGACGCGTGCTACGGATCAGGCAGGGGCGCAAAACAATAGAGTAACCTTGAAGAGATAGAATTGGATGAAGGGAGAGAGAGAGAGAGAGAGAGAGTGTGAGAGAGAGAAGTAGCGAGGGAGGGGTGAGGAGGTGAACGGGAGGACAGGAGCGAGCGATCCAAAAGCATCCACGCACCGCAAGGCAACAAGCAAATCATAACACTCCGGCGCGTCACCCCGCCTCCTCCTCTGCACGCGCTCCTCTCCTCTCCCCCCTACCCCACCCATCCCCACCCCCCCACTCCCTCTCCACATCGGCGCTGCCTGCCATGGGGTTTTGCGCTCGTCATGTGTTCGGGATCAGGCGAGCGGAGAGCGGGCGCGAAGTGGCGGGGTGGGGGGAGAGTTTACGCATGGCCCTGTAGAGTGTCCAGTGCGATGTTGTGGGGGAAAATGCACCTCCTTTGCTTCCGATATTGGACTTTAATCAGCTGCTAAGAGTCAATGTGCCAGGGTTGCCATTGGGGCAGTCTCAAACCTGGATAAAATGTTAAATTAACATATGCAAATCACTGCGTAAATGAAATACCTAATACTTTTCAAAAACACTAATCCACAATGCTTTCTTTCCTTCTTTGTTTTCTTCACACATTTACCAGGAATGATCTGCATCTTGACTATCATTTACAGGGAAAGACCGTCTCCTCCCTCCTCAAAAAACCGCTGTGAAAATCTATTAAAACGTCGCAGCATCTGGCAGAGTAAGCGAACGTCCCGGGAGTCTTTTTTGAACAAGAGATTCACATTATACTAACTGCCTTAATGGATGTTTTCTACGCAGCCATTTGCTTATTGCGCCATATGTCAAGTTGAACTGTCCTTTGCTTCAGTGCCGTTGCATTACAAGCTGATACAAACTGCCTAAGTATGATGTCACTTAGAGATCCGTAGGTGTAGACATAGGATGAAATTCTCTTCTCCCTTGCTGTTATCGTCTTGACTTACTTCTTACATACTATTTCCTCAACTCCGTTATAAGATGCCAGTGGGAATGGGATTGACCTTAATTTGACTCCAGCAAAAGAGCATGTGTCACGTGACCAGACAGATGTAAACAGCAGCAGACAGAGATGGAAAAAAATCGATACATTTTGATCGGTCGGTATACATAATGTACCGGAAGGATGATCATCGCAACAAGATATTGATTTCTCTCCGAAACATCCCTTTGAGCGCGCTTTCGTTTCGACTGTTTTAAGTTTTGAATCAGCTTCTCGAGCCCAAAACCAAGCTCTCAAAACGGTTTACACTCAAATGTCAAAACTCGAAAGCCTTTGTGTTTCAAACAGGCTGACCACAAGCTGAGTTGGAGTTGTTATTTTACAGACTTTAAACGCCCCATGAAGCAGTTGGGGTCAGACCGCAGGAAAAACGTTGCTGTAACGTAATTCATGCACATGCTGCTGCTGCTAAGTGTGCAGGCGAGTTATGAAAGACTCCTGAGCGCTGGACTAATATGGGTGTAACTTGTTGTTGAGGTGTTTTAGAACTGGAACATTTTTAATTGACTGAATTTGGATTGCACAGAAACCTTCCTTGGCTCACGCACCACAAATCCAGACAGTGAAAACGCCATATGCCACTACTTCCATGAAAGGTCCCCTCCTACTAAACTAATGAACCGTATAGGTAGCATATGGAAACCTAGAAATCCAAGAGCTTTGTTGTTGTGGTTGCTGCTATTTTTAGCGTCCGCTTCTTCTCATTTGTAGACTTTGTGTTGCGAAATTGCACCGATTGAATCTATTTGCGCTGGTTTCCGCTTGTTGGATGGGCTCCGAACGAATGACCTAAGCGTTTCCAAGAGCTCTAACAACATGATCGCTCCTATAAGTCCACCTCTGTTGGGAATTTGAGGCTGAGACATGCCTAATCATCCACTCCGCTGCGTTTAGTGAAGAAACAGATGAAGAAGTGGCGCGCTTCTTACGTGGCTATTCCCATTCTCCGCCGAAGATTAGCCACGACGCTCACTTTGAACGCTTTGGGAGATAATCTGGAGATGTGAAGTTGCCGGAGGGGGGGAGATAGCTTAGCTGGAATAATCTCGCAAGGCACACAGGAGAAGGCTTTTCAGAAGGGCGTTTGATCCGGAGGAGCTGGAATCAAGTTTGTTTTTCGAAATTAGTAAAAATGTGTTGTAGCTGTACTAATCCTGTCCATGTATTCTGCTTGTCACCTGGAAGTGCACTCCAACTCCTCCGTCTTCCACATCTGGGAACGTGCAAATGATCTTATGAGCTGATCCGAATTACAGATGTCTCAATAGCTTTGTGTACGCCCGCTAATGCGTTCCATCCACACTTTTGGCGCTTGTGTATTAGCATGCCGATTGTGTTAAACATGGAATCCGTAGAGAAAGCGCTTTTGTGCCTTTTGTGCATCGAGAGGAAGTGACTCAGACGTTTGCTGGTGATTTAGATATCAGGGTGGGTCGCATGTGCGGGACAAGATGTTCCAATCTGTGAAGACATGCTCGTAACACGTGTACAGTGATCAAGACTGGTCTATAGGGATGTTATGTAGACAGGAAATGTTCTTATTGTGGTTACTGTTTCTGTTTGGCTTACGTTCTGTGTGTAATTCGAAGACATGGACAATTGCTCAACTTCCGAAATATGTTAATGTTGAGGTGAGTTGCACATGAACAAACATGAAGTATTCCCCAGGATTTTTTTCCTAATGGCGTCTAAAGGCCTTGACAGTTTCATTGCATTACTTTGAAGGCCTGACTCAGCATGCACCTAAAGCACATGGCTACTTAACTTCCATCCATCCATCCATTTTCTTCCACTTGTCCGTTGCCGGGTTTGCTAGGGCTTCTTCTGCAGGTGGTGGGTCCACAGAAGGACGGCCTCACGATTCTCAGGCCTGTTGCTCTCTCATAAGGAGCTTCTGAACCGCTCTTTGTCTAACCTGTCACCTAGGACCTGTTTGCCCTGGGAGACCCTACCAGGGGCACGAAGCCCCCGACAACAGAGCTCTAGGATCATTCAGGTGCTCAAATCCCTCCACCACGTTAAGGTGGCGGTTCCAGGAGGGGGCTACTTAACATGCATTAAAAAAAAACTTTGTACTTCTGATTACAGCTGTTGGGATTCATTCTACTCTAAAAGGCACATGGAAGGCCTGCAGAAGTAATTCTTTCCTTGCAATAATTATGTTTGTAGCAGGTGCAGTGGATGTTAGCATTAGCGAGTGTGTTGGGATTAGTCTATTTAAGTATTTATTATGGAACCAAGGTTATGGCTTTACTACAGAGATGGTTTGGCTGTACACCATGACCCGATACTATATATAGCGATTTAAATTTGTGACCAAATAAGGTCTACCTTTGCTTTGTGGGAGTGTTCCTCAAGCTCGAGTTCAACACTTCTCTTTTCCGCTGACCTGTCTTGCATTTGAATATATATTGAATATTTCTACAGTTCTGGAAGATTTAGCCTGATGTTTATGTCCCAGCTTCTGATCTGTGTCCTGTGCAACTCGCCCCAACATTGACCTATAGCACGTATTTCATAAGTGAGAAACTATACATAATACAATTACACCATGGGCCTTTACGGCACATGTTAAAACTTCAGATAGATACACATGCTATTACTGGACAATGGCCATCTTGTCCGCTAAAGAACGCTCTTTCCTTACAGGGAGGTGGCCCCAGGTTCAATTCCCAGTCTGTGTTCTTGCATGGGATGTTTCTGTGTGAAATTATCCCTCAGAAGTGAGTTCTTGTGGAGGGTCCTGCCACAAGGTCACTGCAGAAGTATTGAGTAACTTTTGCCGACTTTACACTTTACACCAACCTCAACCCTTTTCTTCACTCTTTTCCTACGCCCTACATCGGAAAACGAACGCTACCAACACGTCCCAGGCGAAAATAGAATTGCATAAAGTCCCAGCTGTGTACTGTACGGTTACAAAGTGAACAAATAAGGTCAATGCTACTTTGATGTTGACGTCAGCAGTTCTTCTCCCAGGCGGGGTTAGGAGGCTCTGACACATGTCCCAGACCGGTGACCCATTTAGCCCATCTGCACAACGGGGACCGGCAAAAAATGAAACAGAGAGAGAGCTGGTGTTTATTATGCAAAAATAACATTCAGACCAATCAGATTCAAAGCAGTACGGTATGTCCCAACTCTGGAGTCTGGAGTCAATTTTTACGCTACTTGTAAGCGTGGGAATTTTTCACAAAATGGTGGTCTCGTCTTGTTCCCCATCTGAAACATACCAAAGAGTTGCATTTTGTTGCATTAAGGCCTCTTGATTGCAATTCCAAAATGCTTTGTTTGGCCTGTACTTCTCTACATCTTTAATCATCCTGACAACAGAATGACAATTGCATCATGAAATCCAATGTTTTTCCCATACGAATAAACAACAGATAAAAATGTCACGAAAACAAGAAAATAATCTCTTTCCTCGGGCCATTTTGAGAATACTTACCAACATTATTACGTTCTGACTCGTACCACAGGAGACACACAATGTCCCATATGTGAGTCAATGTTGTACATGGGACCCAATAACAACACATATGTAGCCATAGCTTACATGTATGGTCTGTATGCATACACGGTTGACTGCGATGCCAGATGAGTGCCATGTCCAGGGGGCCTGCATTAGTAATCAAGGAACTGGAAGTCGGAGTCTCTACATAGAAAGTAATTGGCTTGTTTATGCAAAGATGGACATGATTTCATTGTAGATGCCATTGTGGATTTTCTAATCGTGACTTATATTATGTCTAATCATGGGCCTTCCTCTTGAACTTTTCTCATAAATGTCATATTTTACACCATTTCCGCTCAGCAGGTTTGGCACATTGCTTACTCGCGCGTACGTCACGATTCAGCCTGTCATCTTCGGCCAAGTCGCCCCGCTTTGTCGTCCAATGCGATCCGAATCTGCCCGATGATGTATGGGGCCGGCGTGTCATGGCTGCTAACCGTCCCGCGCCCGGGCTTCCTTTTCCTCTCGGATTGACTGTAATTGTCCCACATGGGTTAACAGTGGGAGGCAAGGCGCAGCTGGCCCAGGCGAGCATGAGAGGTGACCTGGAAAAAGCATGCTTATATTCAGCACTGCCTAGAGGGTCTGAGGGCAGCGGTATACAAGGATCTGGCAACGGCGTTTCTATCACGTGAATGCAGAGGGTTTGTGGGGATGATATAAGTATTATCATTGCAGGCGGAAAAACAGTTTACCGTATTTTTGGGACTATACGTCGCTCGAGCCAAAAAATGCATAAAGAAGAAGAAAAGAACATATATAAGTCGTTCCGAGGTATAAGTCGCACCAGCCTTGGCAACCACAAGGGCATGGAGGCGCTAGCTTTTAGCCTGCGATTAGCTTTTATTGTTTTCTTCATTGCAGTGACCCTAGTTGCCTAGTGCACCCTCTAGTGGCTGAAAATAGCAAACGTGGAATTGATATATAAGTCACACTTGAGTATAAGTCGCACCCCCAGCCAAAGTATGAAAAAAGTGCGATATATAGTTCAGAAAATACGGTACTTTAAACACGTTAAAGTCCCACCGCGTAACTTCCACCCAATAGTGTTTAAATAAGCGTTTAAATGGTTCCATGACAAAAATAAAGTACTTTGCATAATCGTTTGAGTTTAATACATTCCACTGTGTAAGTTCCACGGGAAATCCAAAAGTGTCTTCCTCCCAAAGGTGAGGCGCTAAGTCCAGTCCTCTCGGTCCCATTAGATGACGCGTAATGGCTTCGCACTCCTGTCCTCCCCTTCTCCGAGCGTGCGTCGCTAATTTAATTAAGTCCAGTGGCTTTTCTAAAGGGCAAGAGCGAGAACCAACACAATTAATGGAACACTCTGCCCTTTGTGCCTTATGCGCTTTTTGCAGAGGTGCTCGGTGCAATCCCCCCCGCGGCAATGCCTCCATTTGCATTTGGGGGAGTCAGATTTAGCCCATGCTTTAGTGTAAGTTAAACGGGGAAACAGTATCTTTTGTGGAGTTCATTGAGGTATTTTCGATTCCACTGTTCATTCATTTGCCTGAACACTTGGCTCCGTAAACTTGGCTGCTTTGTTTATCGAAATACTCCTGTGGTATGGACTTCAGAGGTTGCTTTCCACTTTTAGTTAGCAGGTCACTTAATATCATTGACAGCGGAGCCCCAGAGCAAGACTGACTGCATCTTTTTTTACTGTCTGCACTGTAGGATTAAACTGTTAAAGCCTGATATTTCCAGACACTAAAAGAACATCGTATTGGATTGGAGATTTGGCGGATTGCACATTCTTCATTACTTCCCCGGAGACAAATCAGAAAGATTAAGATTTCCAGAAATGGACACACGATTCTTAATATATTCCCCTTTTGCTCCCACACGTCCACAGTGCGTAAGGGTGGCTTGAGGATACGCTTGTTATTCAGCCACTAGGAGAAGGTCAGAATCTATGGACTAAACCCTGGGGCTATGGAGGGAAAGGTCAAAGACATGCGACACAAAAGCACCAACCAACATTTAGGTCAGGGGTTTAATACTAAATACTATGTGAGTACTTATTATAGGATCATGTGAGGTATATTACGGTAAGCAAACAAAATGTATGAATTATACAGCGCTTTGCCTCACAGTGATCTTTTTATGGTAATATAGCAATCAGATCTTTTACATATTAACCCCCCATCTGAATCGAGCACATTTTCTGCAGTTTGTCTTTACCCAAATGTAAAAGACCATCAAAAAAGTGACAAAAATTGATGAAAATGGGGCAAAAGTGACAACAATGGGGCAAAAATGTAAAGAAAAAGTCCATTTAGATGAGTTTTGTAGGTCTTAGCTTTCAAATGAGGCATTACACTGGCCTATAGGCTGTGACCTTTTGGATTTGGTCAATATAGCGTGTGTACATAACTGTCCAGTACAAACCTTCACTCAGTTTGTGCATATTTGATCAAGGCAACTTTATTTATACCAGGCATTTCGTACACAAGGCAACTCAATGCGATCAAAGAAATTCCAAAACAATGGCAACAAGTGGCTGTACATATCGTAGCAATGTCTTATGATCAGGCCTTTATTAACACACACAACGATGTCCAAAAATGTCAACATAAACTGCACTCCACCAAGCTCAGCTCTCCTCGGTTTGCGTATCCAAAGCCATGGAGGTGTGTTCTCCCCTGCAGCATAAATAGCCCTTCTATATTTACTTTTATCATCTTGGCCTGAAATTCCCAATTGAGATCGTGTTGAGAGCTTTCCAAGAGAAAAAAAAAAAAAGCCAAACCTAGCCCACCACTCCACTCCATACATATTTGATCCTCTCTGATTCCTCTCACTGTATTTCTACATCTGTTAAAGTCTATTTCCGCCACTTCCACCACCCGGGTCCTTATCGAACAACGCCGTTAGCTCTCAGGATGCATTAGGACTCGTAAGACGAAACACGGAGGGGGGAAAAATCTCTAAAAAGCCGCATGAAATCTTAAAGGCTTTTACAGCACATATTTTTTATGCTTTTATTTGGTTGGAGCAGCGCAAACTTTACAGTGCTTTTGTCTTCAACCGCGCTAGACATTGTTTCGAAACTGCGGCGGACATGTTGACTGTCGACGCGAGCAGGAGGCAACGGTACGAAAAGACTGCGTTGAGTTTGTTTGAAAGCACGAAACAACTCGACACTTGGAAGGAGAAGATGCAAGCTGCAATTCAACCGATGAAATACTCCTTCTCACACATCGAAATATCTTTAGTCACACTGCGCTCACGGGAAGGCCACATCTGCTTGTGAAAATCTGAAGAGAATTCCTTTGGTTAGCTGGCATTCTCCAGCAGCCGCAAAAAGAAAACAGCGTATTGAGTGGAATCATATTTGCACAACTCTTATGCCACCCAGTCAAAATTTCCTCAGTTCTCGTCGAAGAGTGGCTGAAATTGGATGTGGCTTTCGATCTGTATTGTCCAATCGTAAAACTTTAAAACTGCAGTGACCACACTTACTGCTAACTGTAGACGATGGTTTCAACACACACACACACGCTACCCGTTTGAGGGGTATATTTTCCCACGAGATCCCATATCAAAATGCTCTGTGTGGTTTCCCGCCGAGTAAGCAATTTCATGCAAATTAGTATTTTGCTGAAATGGTGGAAGCGTCGTTTTTTTTAACTAAATTATACATGCTGCGATGAGCCGTTTGAGTGGAATTAGAGTTTTCACAAGGATGGCGTTTTGAAAATAAAGTTGAAAGATTAGTTACTTTCGGAAATGGCTTGATGCAAAGAGGAGTGTGGTTGTGAATTGCAATAAAAAGTTTCTTTGCGAGAACATCTTCAGTCCTAGGTATGCACGACTGCAAACACGCCTCCCAGACTAGTTTAAAAGTCTGAATAAAGACTAAACAATGCATCGATATGTCAATCATCCAACACCAGGGCCACACCGGAAAAAAAGCCCAAAAATGTTGAACAACTATGAATAAGAAAGTCATACCATTAATCTTCTTTGCTGTCACTTCAAATAAAACGCTCTGCTAAACATTGCCTTAGAATTGGACGCTCGGTACGCTAGCCCTGCCAAAAAATCCGACACGTTAAATTTATTGATATATCATCTTATATTCCCCTTTATGAATAAAGATGACTCCAGGAAAGTTGGGAGACATGGAAATTGTTTGGTTTCTGGACTGCCAAAAATGTGTTGGAGATAGCCACAGGCGTCGAGCTAATGCAGTGGAAAGAGAGAGGGTTTGGAGGTGTAGAAATTTAAGATCTCCATCCAGTTTTAAGCAAGATTTGAAAGGGCAGCATTTTATTTTGAGGGTTTAAGAGTTCAGGGATGAGGTGATCCAAGTGTTTGTACGTAGGAAGGCATGAAAGAAATATCAGTAACTTCCTGCCTCGGTCACGCTGCAGTTGTCAGATGTAACCTCCATGTGTTGCGAGGTGTGCTCTGTACTGGCCATGCGCGTCTGGAACTCCTGCCCGGGCCAGGGCTCCATCTGGCGAAGGCATTTCTGTGTGTGATCAACGTCAGCACAAAGCACTGCGTAAGCTCGTTAGCTCAAGACGGATATCTCCCGAAATGAAATTGGAAAGCCTTTCGGGGCAACTTCATCAAAAGTTCGTGCCATCCGAGTTGGCAAATTCACCCGTTAAACTCGGATCCAAAGAAACAGAAGCGCGATCGTTGTAAACTTTTGTGGGGCAGGTGTTACATTTGCAAACTGTAGCAACACTTTTCTCCACAAACTTTCGACACGAGCGACATCTCTCTTGAGATAGTGAGTTGAAACAAAGCAGCACAATGGATGCGATACAAGAGATGATCCTTTCTGTGCAATGTGATGGAACCATTTGCCCTGATGTCTTTTGTTGCGTTCATCTGGACTAGGGATGAACTCCAACGGCTCTTTTCAAAGACACACATGTTTTCGGTACAAAGTTTCATCGCCCAATGCCACGTCAGCAGTTTCTCATTCAATTCTTTTCCCAACCAATGATTCAGAAAGGCATTTTCTCATTACCAATTCCATCTCTTTGCCATTGGTCTGTATGTATCCAACCTAAAGAGTCATGAACTTATACAAGGGCAAACCATTGACACACTCTCTACTGTATACCTCATGTGGATTGCCTTCCACAGCTTATGTGTCTGCTTTAAGTATTTATGAAACTTATTTTCCACTGAGAGGAAGGAAAGCAGAGTATTTCTTCACTTTTCTCCATCCCGCACAGCGCTATATAGGAGCCCATTGTAACGAGAGGTGGGTGCAACATATTTGCGCGATTTCCTCACTCATTTTAAACAGAACCTGCTCTGGGACAATGAACGTGTCATGAAAGTTTCCCAGTCGGAAGATTAGGCAAAAACAGAAGCTTCCTCAGCCAAACAAAGACTAGGATTTGGGGAAAAAAGTATACTGTCGAACATGTACGAAATAATCAACAGTCGTGACTTTGGGTCTTAGGGTTGGGACCAGGAATGGGGCCAAGAAAGAAACATTCCCCCTCAATTCCAAGCCAGTTCTTACTCCCTGCTTCTTACGTCCACTCTCCCACCTCCTCCTCTCTGTGTCATGTGTCAGTTCGATCGTTTTTTTTCTCCTTCTTCTTCCTGTCTCCAGTTTCCCCATGAGTCGAGGCCACTTGACACATGCCCTCACCCATGGGACCCTCCACTTCCAGGACATGTCCATCTCAAGGGCTGCCCGGACAACGGCTTCGACACAAATTTCAAAGAAAAGTCCCCCAATGCACAACACAATGAGACAAAAGAGTTCCGAACTTGAGAGAATAACTTTTAGCTTCATTCAATATGACGCACTGCATAACGCATGGAAATGAAATGTTTGATGTACTTTTTGCTCGTACAAATTTGTGATCTTAAGCTCCTCTTTCAACCTCACAAGCCCAGGACAGACAGCACACCTGCCGAGTCCGAGTCTCTGGAGTTTATCTACGTTGTGCCAACATCCACCGTACGAGAAGTCTGATCCCGAAAGCTTCTGTGAGGTTTGTCCTTTTTGGCCGACGCCGAGCATTCCACAGATGATTTCGAAAATGGCACATGAAAATATAGACGGCGTTTTCAGGCCTAAAGCGGAGTCCAATTTCCTTCAACTTAACACAAAGCCCGATTGATCGTGTACAACAGTAAAGGTATTGTCACGCTAAGACGCCGTAATTCTTCGCCGTCATTGTGCAAGTCCTGGAGACAAACAGACAACAGCCTAACAGTGCCTCCTCAATATTTCAGTAAATGCAGCTGCAGACCAGGCCGGCGCTTTCTCTGGCCAAACAATAGGATCTGTCCTGCATTATTCATTCCCATAGTTCTCCACTCTCCCACATATGCACCGGAGAGTAAAAAAAAAACTTTCCAAGATATGAAAGCTCTCACTACAAGTCCATCCACGGTCCACAGAGGTATTGGAGAGTGCGAAGGGATTATAATGTTAACCAGCCTGAATAATGTATACACCACAGAAAGTCCACTGGCTATGAATGTGGGTCTAGTTATGCTCTCATAACTACACCCACTCTCATCTGTTACTACTGAGTTTCCTTTGTGGCTAATGCAATGAATGAACTCCTATTGATTTGCCTGAGAACACTGGCATTCTGCACTATATACAGCGAATGTAAAATGTATAATGTGAACAATGAAGCACGGGGATGACGAAATGATCTCCAAAAGGCAAGAAGTTACAGATGAGACTTTCTATAACTTTCCAAAGAATAGTGATCTGGTTTTATTTTTATATTTTCAAAAAAACTTTATGTACTGGGCAACTTTGTATTTTCTCGGCTGCCAAGAGTCTTTAAATTCTTCATTGTTTGAGGGATTTTTGTCCTTTCTTCCAGAGCTATATTTCGTGGTTACGAGTGCGTATTGTGATTTTCTGGCCAGAGACACCAGGAGGAGATGAAAGACCCCCCAATCAACTAAATTAACACTTCTATTACCCCCAGAGGGACTAGGGAAAGGATTTATTAAAGTAAACAAGTTACTTAGTACTGCTTTAACAATACATTACATCACATTATCCTTCAGAAATTGTTGAAGAGTAATTTATTTCTTTGCTCAACCCATGAAATGTCACCTGTGCCACTGGCCACAATCCAACCCCAAAGGATGATTGATCCACCACCATGCTCGACAGTTGGAATCTTCTCCAAACTGACCAAAAAGTCTACAGTGGCATGCAAAAGTTAAAGTATTACTTTTGAGATTAGCCTCCTGCATTTTAGAGACAAAAAAATAAACTTTCAAATTGAACTTTTTGGCCCAATTCATGTGTAGAACAAATTCAGAAGGAAAACATCATCTGTGAAAAAGCTAAAGTTAAAGAATATATCTATAAATGAACAATTGTCCTAGACTGAGCTGAAAAACCACAACGAATGACCGAGAGGTGCAGACTGAAGGATTCGCTGTGGACTTCACTGTCTCCTAACCTGGACATCTTGAAATATCTGTGGATGGAGCTTCAAAGAGCAATGTGTCCAAGACAGTCCAGGAACCTCAAAGTTCTTGAAGACTTTCGCAGAGATGAAAGGGCAAAAATCCCTCGAAATAGAATAGAAAGACTCTTGGCTGCCTGGAAAACGTTTTAAAGCTGCGATACCTATGGGGGGGCTATGCAGCACTTTGTAGGGTGCCTCAAACCTTTGCTGTGCCCTTTTTTCCTTTTCTGTTATTTTGAATATGTAAAAAGATAAAACTAAACTTTCACTCCCCACTGCATTGTTTTAGACGCACTTCATTTTCCCCCCATCACCGTAAAATCCAACCCTGGCCGTCCAATCAGCGTTATGACCAAACTCCGCCGGCACATTTTTAATGAACTTGGCATTTAACGCTCCACGGCTCTTAGTGGGTTCCTCCTAATGCCTTTTCATAACGGCTAATTAGCCACGGACCCCGACCAACGTGAGAGAAGAGTGTCGGAGACAAGGAGAAGAAGCTCAATCAGCGCGTGTTATCACCGCCGCAGACCATTACCTAAGACTTAATCACACTCTCAGACCGAGTGAACTTTTCTTACAAGTGAAAGAGGGCGATGGATGACAGTAACAAGGGATAACAGAAAGTAAAATATGAAGCAAGTCGAACGGAATCACGATTTTCACATTCTTCGTTCTCACTTTGACGCCTCTGTGACAAGCACAGACGCCCCTATATAAAAATAGCTGACCATCGAATAACACGGTGCCAATGCTGCCCAGTACTAGCCATTGTATCTCTTTCACAATGTGCCTGGAGCTGTCCACAGGTCTCCTCAGGGACGTCCCCTTCCAAATCCACAACCGCAGCCTGTCTGTGCGAGGCGGAGGGTGAACTAAAGGTGAAGCGTTCCTCTGCGGAGAGACGCTGGACGGCCGGATCATCGGGTCAGAATGTGGCCTTACCCTCCGGCTATGATGCGTCACCAGATTCACCGGCCTTTTGGATGGCATTTCGACTTAGGAGACGATCCCTTAAAAGCGTTTCTTAGATGTGCGTTTCATCTCGAGAACAGCATGACAGATTATAGCCGGGAATCGTTTTGGAAGAGGCATAAAGTCAAAGGGAAAAAGTGTGTTGAGATGGCTCTAAAAATAGCGCAAATGTCGGTTTTGTTCAAATCAACATGTCGGGAAGAATGCTGTTGCCTTGGGAGGATTCTGCGGCACAATAACTTTAAAGTAGAGCATTTAGAAAGGAAACATCTTTACGCTGTGTAGGGTCTTACGTGACAGTTAATGTTTGGATTTGTTTTCCATATTTTTACATTTTTATTTCGAAGTAATGAACGAACAAGGTCTCGGCATTTCTGAAAGCCACTATATATATGCAAGGCGGCACTTCTTGCTCGTGGAAATCTGAAGGAGCTGAGTTTCCATGTTCGCAGCTAAAAAGTCGAGGTTTGGAAGACTAGCAGGAGTTGGAGTAATACTGTAATACATACGCTTGAAGTGCTGGTTGATGTCAAGTACAGCTGGCTTTGGTAACAAGTCCCAAAGGAGCGCTCATTTGCGGAAACAATTTGAGTTCCTTCACCAAAGGAAACTGGACAGAGCAATAGTCACACCGTAGGATGCAGGATCTGTTTTGATATAGGTTAGACGTCCATTCCAGACACATGAGATCGATATTATCAAACTGTTAGTCATCGAACCTGAACCACTGTAGCGATGTGGGAGGCACTTAAATCAAACAAATGGACTGTGGCCAATTATAGCCGGTCGTGGTTTGTCGTGTGTGGAGCCCGCCCCCCTGCTTCACGCTCTGTACTCCCTCTCTCCACGGGCCGGGGGGTGTTGAACATGTGTGTAGCATGTCTGTGTTGTTTCCGCTCCCGGGGGTAGGTCAGTGGTGGGCAAGCACGGGTGGGCGGGTTTGCCTGGGCGGACTACTACAGGCCTTGATGTAGTGGATTCATTCTAACAACACATACGTAATCTCCTTTTCAGTGGCATACAATGGGGTCTAGAGGAGACATTTTAAAGCAATATTTCAGGATTTTTGACATAGGGCCTCATTTCCTAGTGGTGCTAGGCTAGCGCATGTCTATGGTAACTAATAGCCTGCATTAAAAACAGTCTGACCCACTACCGATATAAATGTCTGTGTCGACAGAATAATTATAACCATTTTGTATTTAAAAGAACTATATTTGAGCACCATCAGCTTCTGTGGAGTGATCTGCTAGAAAATAGTCCCTCAAAATTTCACATGATGCAAGGTCAGCTATATTTCAATTTTTCTATCGACATAGACATTTATATGGGTGGTCTGGTGTTATAAGTGCTTTGCCACAGGTGCACTGTGCTTGGGTCAGACTGTTTTTAATGGAGGCTACTAGTTACCATAGACATGCGCTAGCTTAGCACTAGCCTTGCGCCACTAAACTCTTCAAATATACGTTTGTTAAGTGGTGACATCACAGCTCTACTTCCGGGTCCCAAGATGTGTAAGAAACTACAAAAAATGTTAATACCACAATAAATATTTCAGAAACTCAAAGGAGAGTTACTGAACACACTCATTTATCAGGCCCATTAGCCAAAAATGCTAACAGCGCAGCAGCTAGTAGTGACTTTCGTAAATACTACTTTTTTAGCAGTAGGTGCAGCATTTTTGGCTAATGAGTCTGAGAAATAAGTAGGTTCAGTAACTCTCCGTTGAGTTTCAGAAATATTGATGGTTGTTTTAAAGATTTTTTTATGTTCATATTTGCCGGGCTGCTAGCACCCGGAAGCGGAAGTCATGATGTCACACAACAAAAAAATACATCTCCAGAAATCAACAACACTCTGGATAACTAGGAAATTAGGCCCTATGTCAAATCCTGGAATATCCCTTTAAGCCAAGGGTATAGGTAGCTAAAACATATTACGGTTAGGGTACCTGTCAGTGTAAGGAAATTTGGCTTCTTCGTTTGACATCCTTCAGTACACCGGTGGGAACCTGTCAGGAGCTGTGGGCGACCACACTTGACTCCAACAACTCGCTGCATGTCTCTCCCCACTTGTCACTTCCTGAGCTTTGTGTCAATTAAGGCTGTACATTGACAACCAGTCCCAGGTGAAGCGTCAAGCCGGAGTGTGCAGAAATAGCGTGTTTACGAGATTCGAACCAGCGACTCAGATAAAAGTGCTTAACCTGCTGCGTAATAGACGGACGTGTATGGTAAAGCTGTAAAGTACTGCTTGCAATGTTTGCCAACAGTATAAC
Organism: Gobius niger; assembly: GCF_951799975.1. Taxonomy (NCBI): domain Eukaryota; kingdom Metazoa; phylum Chordata; class Actinopteri; order Gobiiformes; family Gobiidae; genus Gobius; species Gobius niger. The sequence goes on from NC_136874.1 coordinate 9,246,302, forward strand.
AAGCTAAGTTGGGGGTTGCTCAAAGGCAGCGGACGTCCTGTCAACACCAGCTGACAGATTTTTGCACCTCTGTTTTCACGCGTTCGCAGCTCAGGAGATGAAGGCGAATCGTCCTACTGCAAAGAATTTGTTCGTTTTTGCCCGTTATTGGTTTCTCTGAGGGCTCAACAACTGAACCGATCGAACATGCAAACAAAAACAAACCGCCTTGGTCCTGTTTTCCAAAACCCTTCTTTTACATAAAGTATTTTCACGCTCAAGCACTAATCCCTAAATCAAAACGGCTAAAGGGATTGTTTTTCGCAATCCCATATTAACATTTTCGCAAATCTATTCTTTGACATCGTTGGCCTTTCCTCACTTGTTTCTCGCCTGTAATCTGTGAAAGTTCTCCAGGTCAGAGTGTTTGTAGAGTTTGGTAACTTTCATATCACTCAGGCAGTTTTCGGAGCATTGGAAACGGCACGCGATGACAAACACGCAATGGCCGCTAATGAGGGCCTGCTGCTGGGGACAAACTCCTTTTAGGGCTGAACTGAGAGAAATTTCCCCGCGAGCTTTTGGCAGAAAGGAAGGCAACTGATGAAGCTGTGGTCGTAGAATCTCGCCACGACTCGCCAAAACGTTGCAAAATCTATACGAAGTTCCTCGCAGCATTCCGAGCGTCGGAACGTCTGTCAGGTTTGGAGCATTTTTTTGGCAAACAGTGGTTTCGATTTTGGCCGAAGAAACAGGAGTACCCCAGGCCAAGTCATTAGCGGTTGAAATAAAGCAGCTTTGTTTTGTTGTCACGGTCCACAAAATTCTATTTAGGAGTCGGACACGGTCCAAACACGGGCAAAAACAAAGACAAAGAAGAACAGAGGGGTTTGGAACGCGGTGGAGGCGCATCTCTGCTCTACATTAATCACAAGTGCACGCTGATTCCAAACATCCGCAAGTTTGCATTCTTTTACATGTGCACATGCGCTGGGGGACAATGTAAGACAAGGCTTGTTTTGCTTTCAAAACGACTTTGATGATTGAGGAGACTCACATATATCAGCATACATCATTTATTGAATGCACTACAGGCCAAAAGAATTAGATAAAGATATGTGGAAATGGGGTCAGCCCTGTGTTCCCCAGTACCTATGTTCCCTGGTACCTATGCTCCCTGGTAACTATGTTCCCCAGTACCTATGTTCACTGGTACCTATGTTCCCCAGTATGTTCACTGGTACCTATGTTCCCTGGTAACTATGTTCCCCAGTACCTATGTTCCCTGGTAACTATGCTCCCTGGTACCGTTGTTCCCCAGTACCTATGTTCCCCAGTACCTATGCTCCCTGGTAACTATGTTCCCCAGTACCTATGCTCCCTGGTAACTATGTTCCCCAGTACCTATGCTCCCTGGTACCTATGTTCCCTGGTACCAATGCTCCCTGGTAACTATGTTCCCCAGTACCTATGCTCCCTGGTACCTATGTTCCCTGGTATCTATGCTCCCTGGTAACTATGTTCCCTGGTACCTATGTTCCCCAGTACCTATGTTCCCCAGTACCTATGTTCCCCAGTACCTATGTTCCCCAGTACCTATGTTCCCCAGTACCTATGCTCCCCAGTACCTATGCTCCCCAGTACCTATGCTCCCTGGTACCTATGTTCCCCAGTACCAATATTCCCTGGTACCTATGCTCTCTGGTACCTATGTTCCCCAGTACCTATGCTCCCTGGTACCTATGCTCCCCGGTACCTATGTTCCCCAGTACCTATATTCCCTGGTACCTATGCTCTCTGGTACCTATGTTCCCCAGTACCTATATTCCCTGGTACCTATGCTCTCTGGTACCTATGTTCCCCAGTACCTATGCTCCCTGGTACCTATGCTCCCTGGTACCTATGTTCCCCAGTACCTATATTCCCTGGTACCTATGCTCTCTGGTACCTATGTTCCCTAGTACCTATGTTCCCCCACTTCTATTGATTAAGATTAGGCACCAGTCCACTATCCTTAAAGGAACAGGCCACCGTTTTTCCATACTGAGATATGTTCTTACCTGAGCTTCAACGAGTTGATACATACCTGTGCGTGCCCGTGGAAGAGCTTGGTCGCTTCTAACTTGAGCCCGTTTGGAGCTATAGGAATATACTGGGAGAGGCCAAATGCTAGCAACATCTTTGGTCTTTTCGCGTAACTGAGGGCACACAGGTCTTCCATACTGTGATATGTTCTTACCTGAGCTTAGACGAGTTGATGCGTACCTGTCTGGTCTTTGTGCGTGCCCGTGGAAGAGCGTGGTAGTTCGGTGGTAGTAAGCTCAGGTAAGAACATGTCTCAGTATGGAACAACGGTGGCCTGTTCCTTTAAGGTTGGTGACTACAGCAGGGTCAGGGTTAAGCTGATTGATATATGTATGTAGTTTCACTCTCATGACTTGTGATTGGTTGATGTGCCAAGGCACTTACAAGAAATTAATCGCACCTGGGGAACATAGGTACGCACCTGCGAAAATATTGCCATCAGTGATAACGATAGCCTACACTGACTGTCTGAAATGGACTGGAATTGATTTGTATTGCAGTGTGAGAATTAGATGATTTAGTCCTTCTACATTCTGGGTGCCTTTTTGTAGGACTTATCTTCTAGTTTCTCTTCTATTTCCTGTCACAAAAACATTAGCGGCTCAGACACATGTTTCTTCCTTATTTAAGTTTGTTTTCACTTGCTCTTATCACTTCCACTAAACTATTGCTTTGTAATTCAGTCGAATGGCAGCATTAGTCACAGCAGAATGGGATTGTCATCAGTCTGTTTGTGTGGAGTGTCTGCCCCCTTTTGGTATTTCACAGACATTACACCAAAATAATTGACTTCAACAATCCAGCTTATAATTATAAAATCTATTATAGAAAACGCTATCTCAATGGCCGCCGCCTGGGCGCCGCCATGTTTATTTCCCATACCGACTTTGAAGCTAAGCAGGGACGGGCCTGGTTAGGACTGGGATGGGAGACCGTTTGGGAACATCAGGCAGCCTGGCGACAGTAGTGAGTTTGTGCGTGGTGCCGGCCCCCCCCGGTCCCGCCGCCCGAGGGCATTGACCACGGGTCCATATGGACCGCGGTGCTGCTGTCCGAGGACAACCCGCCGTCACAAAAACGCGAATGCATGCGATCTGACTGCCGTGCGTGTGCGCGCATCCACACAGGGCGATGTGTGTGTGCGCGCGTGCGCGCGTTTGTGTGTGCGTCGGTGCGTGTCTGTGTGCGCGCGTGCATCACAACAGGGCGGTGTGCGCGTGCGTGTGTGCGTGCGTGTCTGTGTGTGCGCGCGCACACAGGGAGATGTGTGTCATTTGCTTTCACGTATTGTGAGCCCAGAGGTACATTTGATTCTACAGCAGCTTTGAACGCATTGCCAATTTTATTGTAAGGTTATCAATACTGTCTAACAACGATCATTAGGCTATTTCAGTTCAAAACCAACTTTTTTCTTTTTTACATTGTACACTACCGTGATGGACCAAACCACGGGTCCTGCACCGTCAACCGAACCGTTACAGCTGAACCCCTAATATTGATCCATGCTTATTCCACTGTCTCTTGAATTCTACTCCCTTTTAGCGAACATATTGTGGTTGTAGTATATAAGAAAGGAGCACGGGTGCATCAAACACTCTAATTGCAGTTTGTTTGACATTATTTTTAGCATTAACTATTTTAAACATTTGTAGTGGCCATAGTTTTTGGAATGGGTTGGGAACCACTGGTCTACAGCTGAACTGTGTGACGGGTTGGACATTTCTTTGTAATAACTCATAATCTCAGAATATCACATGTGGAAACTAGCGAGGCCCGGCCGAAGGCCGGTGTAACGTCGAGATGCACTTCTTTGTCGAATTGCACTTTTTAGCGCCTCTGCGCAAGCGCATGACCGCTGCCTGTCGATTGGAACTGTCTAGCTCTTCAGCGCATGCGCAACCCTCTGCCGCTCTTTCCATCTTCGGACCCGAACGTGAGTAATTTTCTTTGCATACAATTTTACTATACTGGTGTAATTTGATGACTAAAATAAAGATGGTTGGGAGAATAATTGCTAGATTTTGATATATAACTATAGCCTATAGAAAGTGCAATGTAATACCGCGTAAATGTTCTACGGTGATATTTGGTTTCATAAAAAATAATCTATGCGGCGCACATGTCGTAGGTCAAGCTAATGTCTTTATGTAGCTTAATCGCCGCAATATAATTCCGCTGACTGAAAGCTTTATGTGCAGTCTAACCAAGTGATTTCCATCGAGTTAAAACTTTAGCATAGGGTGGTGTTTTGCTTCGGCCCACTCCATGAGCAGAATGTCAACTGCTCAAATAAACAAATAAACTAAAGTAAACATACTACTTTAACAAATCTACACAATTGTAGCCTTCATTTCGACGACTATCGTCATTCTCTGCTTTGAATTGCAATTATAATCGATCAATAGGCAAAACAACCTGTCGAGTTTTGATCGTCGATCTGAGCAGTCAGTGCACGCAGCTACTATACATCCTCATCATTTGTGTAAATACTCACACATTTAGATTTGATAAACGGTTATGATGAAATTATTTTTCTATATTTTGGTCATCAATTTCTTTTCACTAGTCATAATAACAATGTGTCCTTTTTTTATCCATTACAGTGCCAGATTGTCTTGCCTTGCCAGCTCTCTATCCTCTTTTCATTACATCCTGCTTATTGATTCTTGGTTTTTGACTCCTGACTGCCTTTTTGACATCGAATTTGCCTCACCCCTTTTTGATTGTTTGCTCCGCTGATTGACACACTGGTTTTGACCCCTGCCTGCCTTTTTGACATGGAATTCTGCCTCACCCCTTTTTGATTGTTTGCTCCGCTGATTGACACACTGGTTTTGACCCCTGCCCGCTTTTTTGACATCGAATTTGCCTCACCCCTTTTTGATTTCTTTGCACATTTATATTGAATTGAACTGACCAAAGATGGAGAATAAGTGGAACGAAATTTTCAAATTTTTGACTGAAAAGACATACCCAGACGGCTGTTCTAAAGGCCAGAAAGTAAACTTAAAAAGATATGCTGAGAAATTTACTGTTAAGAGTAAGTATATTGTTTAATTGAAACATTATTTCACAATGTATTTGTTTACATTTATTTGGATTTATTTATTTTCTGCAGATGGAGAGCTTTTCTATAAAAACAGAAGAGCGATTAAAGATCGAGAGGAGACGTGGAAGCTTTTTAAAGAATTTCACTCCTCTCCGATGGGCGGGCACACAGGCATAATAAAAACGCGTCATGCCCTGTGCTCCAGATTTTACTGGCATGGCATGACTGTCCAAATTGACAAATGGGTATGATTTGAGATATATATGTTATTATGAAATGTAATGTTATTACATGTGGTTGTTTATATTTTTGTTTGTTAAAGGTATCGGAGTGTGACAAATGTCAGCGTGAGGGGAAGCCTTTGGCAGCTATGGTGCCTCTGCAAAACATAAAAGTACATTTTCTGTCTCGCTACTGCACTATTCACATCATAAATATATTGTTTAATTGTTTAACTTCTTAGGTGTCTGCGGTGTGGGAGTTGGTGGGAATTGATTTGACGGGGCCACTGCCCACTACCCCAGATGGCTACCAATATATTCTCACAGCAACAGATTATTTTTCAAAATGGGTCGAAGCATACCCTTTGAAAACTAAATCTGCTGCTGAAGTTGCACAGAAGTTGTGTTCAATCATTTATCGGTTAGGGTGCCCAAAACGTATCCTCTCCGATCAGGGACGTGAATTTGTCAATGAGGTATACAGCGTTTTTATGAATTATTTTCACATTTCATGGACTAAATTAATGTACTTGTTTTTAGCTTAACACCACTCTTTGTGACCTCATGCACATTGAGAGGAGCGTAACAGCAGCTTATCATCCTCAGACAAATGGTCTGGATGAAAAAACAAATCACAACATAAAGCGGCAAGTTATTTTTTCTTAAATATTAAATATTGTTTCAGTGTCTAACCTGTTACAACAAAAGGCTTTTACATTATAATCTATTTCATTACTAGTATTTTGTATTCACCAAATGATGACATTCTCTCTCTCTCTCTTTCGCAGAGCTCTGATGAAGGTGGTCAATGATCGGCAAAACAATTGGGACATCTACTTGGAGGCTACTTTATTTTCACTTCGATCGAAGCCCCAAAGCTCCACAAAACACACTCCGTTCAAACTGATGTATGGCAGGGAGGCTGTGTTCCCCGCAGAGGTCCCTGTGGATATCCCAGTGAGCTTGGTTCACGCAACAGGTCATTTAATGTAGATTATCTACTGAAGTCATGTCTTTCTTTTCAGCTTTCCATTGTTCTTCCTGAGGAGGAGGATGTGGAGGAGTTTGTCACCATGAACCATGACGGGTTGGACACAAGTTTTAAAATAGCCAAGGACAACATTTCAAAAGCACAACTAAGGCAGAGTTTGGCCTATGGGAAAAGAAAATTAAAGAAATACAAAGGATTCCAATACAGTGTGGGACAGGAGGTGCTCCTCTTTAATTCAAGGAAGCAGGGACGCAAGGGGGGTGAGCATTTTACTTTTTTTCTATTTTACTTAGATTTACTTTGTACAGTCTTATGTTAGTAATCGCTATACTTTTTTTTGTTTTACTTATAGGACGACTTGAGCCGGACTTTACAGGGCCTTACACAATCCATGAAATAAGTGGAAAAAACGTGTTACTGGTCAATGCTGATGGGGTTGTTCTGAAGAACAGACACAACATCGATCATGTCAAACCATACAAGCGAGATCCTGACATGGTTGGCCCTCCAAACAAACGGTACTTGGAGCAGATGTGTTTTTTTATACTTGTAGTGCAGACTTTTTGAGAAGCTCCTATTCGTTCTTGCCTTTCTTAAAATACACAAAACAGTGGTTTGACCTGTTTGACCTACACCCTGCCCTCCAGTGGTCAAACAAAATATAGATGCACTGTGCCCAAACATAAACAAGGACAAATGACAACAAATATAATTAACATCAAAGGCCCCTACTAATTTTAATAAGCTTGTTGAGAATGTACCAAAATCTTTTTGTGTTTTAAGCTTTGAAATTACTTGTGAACTGATACTTGATGTACATATTTTTTTATGTTCTGAATTCCCTTTTAGTCCGCACCTGGAGGAACAGCCAACAAGGCCTTCCATCATTATGTATGCCCCTCCTCGCCAATTAATGGTAAAAGTCATTTTAGTGTGAAAGAAAATGTTTGTACATTACTTATTTTGTCCTTACTAATATCATCTGATCTCGCAACTTCATAATCTGTCTTTAATGTCAGTGAATGGTCATTGTTGGAAATTGGACTTGGTTATATTGCATGTAACTGTTTGTCTACTAATCACCCTGTAGCATCCACAAGATGCATGCAAAAGCAAAGACATACAAGAGCGAGGTTGTAATGTAAAAAAGTTTGACCTGTTGGGTCGTTTGTTCAGCCTACCCGAGTTCATGTTAAGGGTCTGGCCAGTTGAAACTATATGTTTGAAACATTGTTCATATTCTTGCATGCTGTTGCTTTCCTACTTTCTATCCTAATTTGCCTCTTTGAGAGCATTTGAAAGGATTCTTTGTTTCATGACTTTCAACACTCAATAAGGGACCAATTCAAAAATGAGGTTTACACACTTTTTTTTTAGTGATTCAAAATGACAAAAAGTATTTTGACATTTGACATTGTATGAAGTATTAAACATACTTTTTTTCAGAACAGTACAGTATAAATCATAGATGCTAAAACTAAATAGTATGAACTTTGACACCTTATAATGCTTATGTAGAAATGTTTTAAGCATTGAAGGAGGCACTTGGAACTGGCTGGAAAGGTACAGAATTATAGGGAAGATACAAAGAAATATTTACAATAGATTTGTAAAACGACTGTGTGAAGCTCATTTCGGAACAGGGTTCCCTTGTGCAACACATTGCAATCAATCGTCTTAGAAAGTTCTTTGGTTTATCTATGTCAGTTTCTAATAGTTGTTTTTACTTTCAGTCAAATCAATTTGGGCTTCACAAGATGAAGGTTTTGTGGAAGCTGTTGCTGGCCCTTTTAAGCTCTTTGACAAGTCCTTTAGGACACTTGCTGGTGGAAATTGGCTCTCAGATGAAGTAAGACTTTTTTTTGTATTTAAATGACCATTTCTTTGTTCATGTTCCAAATTGCATTGTCTGCTATGCAGGTCCTTGATGCATATATCCATGTGCTGCACGAAAAACACCAGGTATGTTGATTTTTATAAAATTTGTATTGCATTGACTGTTTTTAGCAAATGCGACGTATTAGATTTACCATTGTTTTTCACAGAAAGTTTTTTATCATCTTAATGCGGTAGTTGCCGCAAGTCTTTTTGTGCGTGGAAGGATGCAAACATTTGTAAAGGTAAATTTGATTCATAACTTGTGTGTTGTGTTTGTCACCATAAAGTTTCTTAATTCCCAATCAGATGAAATTTCCTGCGGAGGATCAGTGGCTGTGTCCTGTCAATGTGGGAGCGCACTGGATTCTTGTGGTGGTCAGCATGTTGAAGAAAGCACTAGTTCTGATAGACCCACTTTCAAATGAGGGTCGATATAAGAACAAAATTCTCAAAAACTGGAGGTTTTTAAACTCATATCGAACTATTTTTTACTATATTTACCAACATTTTCTTAACACTGCTTCATCTAACAGGAAGTTCTTGGGGAAGGTGGGCAGAGACAGTGACGAATGGTCTGTCAATATGATGGTGCACAACAAACAGGAGGACTCATCTAGCTGCGGGATTCTGGTTCTAATGGTAAATCAATTTCTCAAGTATGTTTGCTTCTTTTTAAGGTCTTACTTTCACTGAATACTTACATAGTTTGCAGAAGCATACCTTGTCCGGGGAAATGTTGGACATGTCAGCACAGCCCAACAGGACATTGCAAGGGCTCGTATGAACGTAGCATGCTCCTTGCTCCAGAGAGGAGGTTTGATGGATCATCATAATACAGTACAACATTTAATTCTTTTTTAACAAATGACACTAAGAGAGACTTTCTTAAACGTTTTAAGGCAACGAGGACTACTGCGTTGTGTGTTCCTTGCATATAAGCACGAGCGGGCGTGAAAAGGTGACCTTTGTCATAGTAGTGTTTGAAGTTATTTTTGTTCTATGCTCTTCATGATTTTGTAATTTCTGACCAGGTGCAGTGCTCTGTGTGCAAGAGGTCTGCTCATGTCCTCTGCAACCATGGAAATGAAGCGTTTATGTGCAAAAAATGCCAACATGCAAAAAGTCAAACATGTGTATAGTACATAAATTAACGCATTACAGCTTTCACATGATATCACAACATTTCTGTTGTAACTGCTAACCATCAAAATGTATCTATTGTATTGTTAATATCTGTAAATATGGGGCTTATCCCAATGAAACACAAACTTTTATAATGTCCAATGGCTTCTCTAACAATGCATGTGAAAATGTGTGAAAAATGAAAAATGTGTCCAAAAGCAATGACAAAACATTTGAATAAAATTGTGCCTGATGTTGGCCCATTGAAAGACTTTTAGCCAAAAGTTTTGCATGGCAAGTTGAGTAAAATACCACAAATATGGTCTAAAATATGTGCAGCTGCCTTTTTTGGGGGGGGGGCTAAAAATTTTGTAAATCTTAAATGGACAATGTAGCGATTTTTTTGTTCTGTATATGTACTTTTAAAATATAGTGCATAAAAATGTAATTAAAAAGCATACAATTTGAGTTTCTACTGCCTGTAGAAATCCTGTAATAAAAAGGTGGTCAATGAAGAATCCTAATTTGATTCCCTTTTCTATTGATGGTGTTACATAATTTCACGTTATAATACTGACGAATCTACAAGGAAATGTGCCCTGAATAAATTATATATAATGAATAAATTATATATAATTACTGGCCGTCCAGTACTGAGTACTGCTGATGAATGCCATAATTTGTAAAAGTGGCATATTAAGCGATTTTATTGAGTATTTATTCACGTTTGTGTAAGGTGTAACTGCGTAATATAATGAGGGGGGAAAAGATACACAGGCAAAAGATGCATATTAAGTGACATAAATGTTATTAAGCATTTAACCACGTTTGTATAAGGTGTATCTGCGTAATACAATTGCAAAATTCTGAAAAAAATAAGGATGAACGCACAGGTTAAGTGTTTTCTACAGAAAAGCCTAATTCGATAGATCTGTCCAACTCGACGCATAACCTTGTCAATTCACACTGACTATAGATTATTCAGCGCATGCGCAGAAGCGCTGAGAAGTGCGAGTCGACAAGTAGTGAGTTTCGATTGTACACCGGGTCTCAGCTAGTAAGTAAATAAAATATCAAGTCCGGAGAAGAGTAGGTATAGATTGCTCATGTTTAATTCCATGATATGAGGATATTGGGGACAACACGCAGTACAAAAGCGATACCAGACATTTTATCCACAACTTGGACCCAGTAAACATCACTAAAGGGAAGATTCATGTTTTTTTTTTTTTTTTAGGATGCTACCACATTAGCACAAGTATTATTTCCTCTTCAATACAAATGGATTAGTAATAATACATACGAAATACAAAATGAACCAGGGTCATTCAATGGCACATGTATGCTTTGTTTGTTTGTTTGTTTTTCCACACAAGTTTGACACGTTTTACAAAAGGTGCTTATATCCACGAGGCTTACAAGGTACAAAAAGTAGGAAATACAATACACAAGTTCGACAACAGATGGCGCCAAAGTCTTGCTCATTGATTGCGTTGACTTAATACACTATTTTGTATTTTATTTTATTTTTCCAAGGTTGAGAGAATATTATGTAATATCTCTGTACATGTGAACTATTTGCCAGCAAATACTCACAAGCTAAAGAAAAATGGTCACAATACTCTTTTCTGGTAGGTTATACGTATAATGTGGGAGAGACCAACACATGCAAGACACCATTCTGACTTGAAAAGGAAGAAGGTTTTAGAGTAGGCTATGCCAAAGTGCTGTAGTTCTCTAAAGTAGACAAATGTTCTTAAGCCGTCATTTGGACTGAAGTGTTTTTGTGTAGTTTCGCAAACAAAAGGCTTTGTCAGCAAATAATGATATTATAGCGGCAGGCTGCATATATCAAACTAATAGGGAGGGGTTTTGCTGTTCCATAATAGCCTAAAAGTACAGATACTACTGGTCAAATATAATCCCAATAAAAGTAAAAGTTGCTTTATCAAATTATTACTTAAATGAAAGTACTGAAGTATTTGCCATAGAAGATACTTAACTACTAAGATACTAAGTGTCAAAAACACTGGGCCCATGTTAATCACCTACGGCAACACGACAGGGACAAATCTTCCGTTTTGTTGTGACTCAATGACAGAACATCTGCACAGCGCCACCTGCTGTTCTGAAGTCTGCATTATAAAACTTATATGCGGCCAAATATAACTCTTTGCTTTGCATCCTTTATAAAAATGTAGTGGAGTAAAAGTAATAAGTTCTCAAAAAATAAAATACTACTCAAGTAAAGTACTGGTCCTCACAAACGCTACTTAAGTACTTCAGTAAATACACTTTGTTACTGAACACCTCTGGTATTGTTAGCACCGACCTGTTAAGCATTCAGCCTGGTGCTAAAAGATCATTAGTTGCTGACGAAGCCTCCTGAGGGGAGTCGAAATCTGATCGCCTTAACACTTAAACAACCCAGTAAAGACAACGGCTTAGGAACTTTCATCAACTATGAAAAACGTCTGCACGACTGAGAGCTTAAAGGCCCTGTACCTGACATTTTTTCTTGAAGAGGAATGAAATCCGTTTTATCCTCCTTAATAAACAAATTGTAGGGAAAAAAAACAAAAAACACTGCATCCTTTTACGAAGCTTCTCTTTCTTGTTTTAACTTTCAAACAAGGAAAGCACTAGTAACTAATCAGGTATAGGGCCTTTAAACAAACATGAAGTGCTCAAACTGTAACATAAGTACATGGATGAACGGTGTAATACCACTAGATGGCGCCAAACTTCAGGATTTGTTGTCAAGTTGCTTTAGGTCTCTCCCCCAATGGTCTGACATATCTACGCACATGTACCTGCACCTGACAATTACTACAATTTGTACACACCATGAAATCTGACAAGACAAATATCCCGACGTACAAAAGTCGACTTTGGCACATAGTTCTGCATCGGGAGCAAAGCTAAGTTACAGCATAGTGCATTACATTGTATTAGAGCAGTTTGCCGCAAGTGAAGCATTTACATTCACGCCGACCTTCAGCATTTCCTTACACTGTGGATTTTAAAGGGCTTGTGTTTTAGGTAGAATGGCAACGTATTTACTATTTACACAGGTATATCGTTCATACCATATTGACAACATCTCCCGTCAAAAGACATTATTTTTGACAAGTAGCTGTTGAACGCATGCATAAAATCTACATAGCAGCAAATAAACATAGTGGCAACAGACGTCGATTTGGCAGACGACGCTCGAGTGGTCATAACGTGCTGCCTGATCTGTCTATCGGAGTGTTTATATAGGTAACATGAGTATTGTTTTCCTATAGTTGATATTTTGAAGGAACAAAGTGGCGGAGAGAGCTTTTTAGTCTTTGTTGAGGTATTTCAGGTGGGCGTTCGTTTTTTAAGCTCTCATCTCCATAACAAAAGGAAAAGAATTCACATCCTTTTTTGTCTGTACATGAATCACTAGTGGCTCTCAAAAGTTTGTCACAGGCAGCAGCTGCACAGGTAAACAACACGGCACGAGGAAAAGCGCTTACAAAATCAATCGTAGGATAGGAAGGTCCGTTTTTTCAACTTTGGATTGTCAATAGGAATGCCGGCTTTCACACGAGCGTCTCAGGAAGTGTGTCCGCGTTTTCCGAAGATAGGAGTTGCCAGATTTGCCAGCGGTCCCTCTGCCAGTCCTGCCATTCGGGGCTGTGCGGCACCAGTTCGGCGCTTGCGTTCGGACTCGGCGGGGGCTTGGCGGGCGTGGCTAATAGCGGCGAGCTCAGCGAGTTGGCCAAGCGGTGGTGAGCGTTGTAGGGCGGGGGCGATTCTCCGTCGCACACGTGCACCCCTCTCTGCAGTCTGGAGGCGGGCAGGTGCTGGGGGAGGGCTGGCGTGCCGCGTCCCGATTGGTTGTTGGCGTTGATCGTCAGGCGGGGCAGGCCCGCCCCTCCTCCTCCTCCGCCGCCGCCGCCGCACACTCGGGACACGGGCAGGTGGGGTTTGGGCGCCGTGGGGGTGGTTGGGTGCTGCCTGCTGTCGCTGTGCAGTCCGTCGAGCCCCTCCTGGGAGCTGCGGGAACTGCCCTCGGACATGTTGCCATGGGAACCTAACACACAACGTCAGCAGTCAGCAGGAGAGCTTTTACAGCGGAAAGATATTTTCTGGTATTTATCACGCAGCATCTTCTGTGATACTTTGCACCTGATTCTCTTATTCTATTAAAAAAAAAGCTTACATTTGTGGAAAAAAGGCCTTTGTGAGCTATGCAACTGATTAAAAAGCCTTTTGTATTGATTGTGAACTAGCAGGCAAGTTGTTGTGAGCAATATTACACGCTTTTCACATGACACAAGTCACCAGTCAAAAGACTCGAGACATCGGTCAAATCCGGACTGAACTGGGACTTAACTACGTTAAAACTGGGTGTGACCCATGTCCAAACTAGGAAAACTAGGAGAAAATTGCATTAGTAAAGATGAGATCCACAATCCACTGAATTGTTTACCTGTGTACGATTGGTCCTTGAGTGCCGGCTTGAGCGTTGTGTGCCACGTCCCCCAGATGTTCGCATGCTCCTCCGATATCGTCTCTGAACAACAAAGCAAGCCTTTCAGTACAACCACCATTTTCAGGGTCCTTTGCCGACACAGAGGGGAGCCAAGCAGTTATAAAGCAAATCAACAATGCTGCCAATTATCAGTCATTCAAAGCACTTCGGTCTACCTGTCTCCCTGTTCCAGTTCGCCACCTGTCCCGGCAGGCCAAAGTGCTCCGGGATCTTGAACAGCGGCTCGTTGCCGGGGCTGCCTGCCTCCCTGCGCTCGCTCAGGACCGGGGAGTTGTTGTCGTACGGAGACACCTCGCCGCTGGACGCCTTGTTGGAGTCGCTGGACGATCGCCGCTCGCTCAGAGCAAAGGGTTCCTCCGGTTGTAACATGTCCGAACTTCTGGGGTAAGAAAATAAAAGTGTTCACATTTGGAGATTTAAGAGATGACAAGGCGATGTGAGACTTACTGTGAGGCTTTCCTCCTCAGAAGATAGTCCACGACGTCTGGATCAGTCTCGAGCAAACTCATCAAGACTTCGTTCTGCAGATCAGGAGGGACCTACAAAACAAAAACATTTAGATATAAATTAGAGATGAAGGAAACTGACTCATTGTTTGAGCCAAGCAGAGACAGGAGTATGACTATAAGTACAGGTTTTGAGAGGTTTTGTTTTTATAACCCATTACTATGGCACATCCCAGTTCAACCTAGACTAATTGTGTGTCTGGATCAGGCTCTGCTCATGTTTCAAATAAAACGATCAACGATTGCACCAGACTTCAACAGCAAATCACACGTTTCTACCAGTTCTGATGCATTCACTTTATTTTGTCTCTAGCCCTGATATCCAAGAAGCCCAATGTCAAAACCCCAATCGCGGGAGACGAAGTTGATGTTTTAAGAAACCCGGCGTCCAACGTGTTACGAAACAACTTCAGCCATGTCGGTCCCAAAAAAAAACCTGATCCGGGCCGGGGAGCTCATTTCTCACTCACCGCGCCGCTCCGAATTCACATTAAAGCAAATAAAAGCTCTCCATTGGCCCGCTCTAGGAATGCAAGCTTTCGGTGCGGAGGCGATGGCAGGTTACAAAACATTTCGGTTTAGGATTTCGGACCTGAGATGACCCGGGCTGGCTGTCTCAACTGTTTAGAAATCACGGGAAGAAAGAGAACGATGGAGCAGTAATCCACACAGAGGCTTTAACGCTTGGGCGGGTAATTTTATTTTGGAAAGAATACGAGCAATCTACAACCAAAGATTACTAGACTTTTATCTATTGATGTAAGCCTTATTGTCATTTCTCACTGTCTTTCTTTGTCACCCTTACCTAACCTGTTCCAATGGCTGTTTTCCTACGTAAGCCGACCCGATTGCCCTCCACAGAAGCGTGTGAGCAGGAAAGTGCGTCGTGGTGTGAAGCGCTCACCATGAAGAGGGTCTGGTAGCTGGCGATGAGCCGCTGGAGCACGGCGATGACGGCGGTGCTCTCCTCGGCCCGCGCTGAACTCTGCACGCTGTACTCCTTGTCCGAGCTCTTCTGCTTGTGGAGGAGGTTCGGTCCGAAGATGGTGGCCAGATTCAAGGAGGTCATCTTGTTCCCTGTGATCTGGAAGGGCATGTTTGTCAGAAGATGTAGCTAAAGCAAGACTGTAATATGTATAAATGCATGTCAATGAGGGCTTTTGGAAAAGAAATGATTCTAATCCTGGTTTCAAAACAAAGGTTGTCTGGTTTTGGTCAAGGACTATGAGCTACTATTTAGGCACAATAATCCATGTGAGATTCCACTATAAATAGTAATAAAAGAAAGTCGTACTGAGAAGTGCATGGATAATTTACAAAGATAAACAAACTCTTCTCTTCCCAGAAATTCTTGTTCTGCAACCGAGTGCATAAAAGGCTTTGGGTTGCACTGTACTTTTTAAATGATACACTCTTCATTATTACAACAAGCAAGGCATACAAAGCTGCTTTCCAAAATGTGTAGAGATTTTCCTGCTTCGCTTTCTGCTTGTCCTTGCTAAGTTCGACAGCTCTACGGTCTCCTGTTTCCCACGCCAAAATGTCAAATTGTTTGCATCACCGTACGAAAATACCTTGGCATCTTGGAGACTGCAACAGCATTTAAAAGCTGATGTAATGTTGTGATCTAAGTTTACCATTCCACAGCGGTGCGAGTTCTCAGTGATATATACCCTGGCCTTCCCCCCCTCCCGGTTCACTCCCATCCCCTCCCTGTCCCGAAGGAGTAATCGGAATGGTGAGTGCCAAAGTCTACATAAGTCATGCAAGTCTGGGTCCTGCCGGAGAGATGCAACATGACTTAAAAAAACATGTTCATTCTAATATGGTTTGTTAGGAGGACAAATCACTCAATTTTCTGGAGTCATTTAACTTAAACGTTTAACTTCACTTAACTTTAAAGTAACCCAAATTCAGAGAGTTTATATATTTAGATCAGATTTGTATGGTTCTGTGAAAAATAATAGATAAGCTTACGAGACAATGTTATTGTGTAAACTTGACCCTAACAATCAATAAAACTAAAAACTTTAAACAAAAAATACATTCTTTACTTCATTGTTTTGAGATGAGTGACAACATTTGTGAAAAGCTAGCCAAATTTGCTTGTAACAATAACTTAGATTCTTTCAGTAAGACCAACTATTCTATTTTAATTGTTCAGCTTACTTAAACAGATGATGTTATCGTGTCAACTTGACCATAACAATCAATACAACTAAAAGCTTAAAACAAAAAATACATCCTCTACTTCATCAACTCAACTCATTGTTTTGAGTTGCGTGACAACACTTTGGAAAAACAAGCCAAATTTGCTTGTAATAATAACTTAACTTCTTTCAGTAAGACCAACTTTCCCATTTTAATTGGTAAGTTTAGTAAATAGACAATGCTATTGCGTCGACTTTACATAACAAGCACTAAAACTTAAAAATATTATTCCCAAATAACCACATTAAGTACTTGAAACTAAAAATACATTCTCTACTTCATTGTTTTGAGTTGAGTGACAATATTTGTGGAAAAACTTGCCAAATTTGCTCGTAGTAATATACTTAAATTCTTTCAGTAAGAACAACTTTTCTATTTTAATTGATCAGCTTACTTAAACAGATTATATTATTGCCTCCACTTGACCGTAGCAATAAATAAAACTAAAAGCTTAAAACAAAAATACATTTCCTACTTCATTGTATGTATATGTATTGTATTATAACTTAAATCTTTCAGTAAGACCAACTTTTCCATTTTAATTGGTAAGCTTAGTAAATAGACAATGTTACTGCGTTAACTTTACATAACAAGCACTAAAACTTAAAAAATATTAGTTCCCATACAGTACTTGAAACAAAAATACATTCTCTAGTTGTAATAACTTCAATTCTTTCAGTAAGACCAACTTTTCCGTTTTATGGTGTCCTCACGAACGCACAGACATGACTGAGATGATATAAGCAGATCCTGGAACACGCCGAGGTGCCAAGAAACACTTTTTTTTCGGGTGTCTTTTTCGCACGGACAAAAGTTCTACGCAAGAGAACAAGCACATGGGGGGAGGACAGAGGAGGACAGAGAAGAATTAGGAGCAGGTCAGCGAGCGAAAACTACATTTGCACAGTTAGATCACAAGCCAGGAAACCACATCCACTGCCACTGGTGCACGGCGCCGTTATGTCACAGGACTCAACGGCACAGCCCGCGGTCATGCTAACTCTTCCACTTGCATGACTTCCTGATGGATTTAATATGAGACAACAAAAAAAGGCATGATATAATAAAAAAGAGTGGAATTTGAAAAGCTGTGTCCTCAAATGGCGCGATGCCTTTAATTACTAGCCAAATATTTACACTGGGTCTGGCTCGCGTGTATATGTTTTTAATTATATCCTCCGCAACACTTTCTGAGGAACACAAACAATATGCGTGCCATACAGGAGTTCATGTTAGTTCACGACCTTGCCAGCGCTCTGCCAAGGAAAGCAGGCTGGCACTTCTCTGCTTTGCTCACGCAGTTTTTGTATATTCTAATTAATCAAGTCAACAGCACAATGGGGGACGAGGGGAGGTAGAACTTAAGATTTTCAAAGAAAGTTTACTTTTGTCTGAGAAGAAAGTTTCAGCTTTTACGTCAGGGGCTGAACGTGGTAAATGACGGTCATAAATCAGTTGTGTGCTCTCCACGGGAAATTTGGGTTGAACACGCAAACAGTTGAATGAGAGATCCTCGAAATAAGGAAAAAGTGGGGGCAGAAGGTGGAGGGTTAACCTCTTACCCTCCGCCTTAACCCAGCATATTTTCACCAGTTTCTTAATAAACTTTGCATTTGGATCTAGACTAGACTAATGCTATTGTTTGCTCTTTGGTGCTGGCATGCTGTACTTGTCTCAGTTGTTGGTGTTTTACAAGTGCTATCAATTTATCAATGGAGCCAAAAGGTCAATACATACATTATAGTAAAATAGGCTCTTTCAGTCATTGGCAGCCCCGCCTACTATCCTTAGATTAATTTCCATTGAGTTTGCTCTCACCTCCTGTCCCTCCTTGTCCTGCTGGTCGGGCGCGTGGTCAGCCACAGTGGACAGGAACTCCAGCAGGCGGTGGAGCGTATCACTGTTGCATGCTGGGAGTAAATACATCAGGAGCTGGGTCACATTACGCTGCTCATCTGGCTCCAACACTGCGAAAAATGTCCAAAACAGAACATTCAACATCGTGACATAACCCATGATAGGAAACAGATAGTAGAAAATATGGCATTAAAGGCGTACATGTGGTGTTGATAAAGGCCGTGTAGAGCTCTTTTGTAAGTAACGGGTCCGGCATGTCCCGCAAAAACTCCTTCAAAAGTGCAGCAACATCGTGGACACTGTGTTCCTCGTCGAGTTGCACGTCAATGCCGCGATCGAACTCCTCGCGTAGCTGAAAAACAGAATATTAATGTAATAAAACATCCCCTCCGCATAACAACAATGCCATATGTCGGAGCCAGAGCACACACCCACAAAGCATTTCTCTTCCTGTTCATGATACGGAAACAAACTAGATGGACAGGGAGGAGGAGGAGGAGGAGGAGGCGTAATCACAAGATCTAACCCTTGGCTGACGTCCAGTGTAAACAATGTCTTGGTGTGGTGACCTATTGTTTAAGATGATGGATGTGCAAAGGCCGTAATGGATCAGTCGCACCACTTTTCATTTCTGTGAAGTTCTAGAGCTCGGAGATGAAACTTTACATTCTGGACATCAGTAACACCTGCCAAAAACAACATGGCTACTGTTCTCCTGTCCTAACATTACCTATACACACAATTATCAATAAATCTGTTATAATCTGTGCAGCCATTTTGTGCCTATGGTCTGTCTCTCTAACTTTTACGTAACACGTGTTTAAGTGTCTTGTTCAGCAACCATTTGGTTTTGCTTTCACACTTGAACAGGCAAAAACTTCATGTCTCGAAAAGTCTTTTAAACAGTTGTCTGTGCAAGTGTTCATTTTGTTAAATAAACATTTGGGTTAGTCAGTATAATAAGTCAAGTTTCAGTTAAATAAGATTTGGATTGGATTTTCTATAGATAAGTCACTTCTGTTCATTCTCATATATTCTTTATTGGTCTGCAAACATTATTAACCCTTTGTTTAGTCTTCATTTACAATTTTTTCTTGAGCGTATGTTTCATTTTAATCAGTAAAATATTTGTGAATAATAATTAGTTTGAAACAATTACGTACCTGCCGAACTCTCTTCTTGGAGCTGCCCACCCTGAAGATGCCCACGGTCTGCAGGCCTGCGTGGGCAGAGCACATCACACATTGACTGTCGTCATACTCAAAGTGCACCAGGCGCCTCTGGCACCTGTTGCTGTAGTAACAAAGGCTTATGCAGATCACCATCCATGCCAGTTTCCCAACGCGGATTCTTACCATATTTCTCTAAGTGCTGGCAGCAGCTGTCCACCACCCGCGGCACCTGTCTGTAGATGGGATTCAGACTCAGCCTTTTATCTCGCTGCTTTTCCTTCTTGTTCTGCGTGTCGGCGGGAAGGGAGAGCTGCAGGGCTTCTAAAAGGCGCGACTGGTTATCGTCCAAATCGGTGATAGAGTCCACTGACATGCCACCCTATGGGATTAATGAAAGCACCATGTTATTAAGAAGAACAAGTGAGGCAATAGCAGGCACTGTGAGTTCCCAAAGATTTCACACCTACATCACTGCTTGTACTGTGACCCTACAATCATCTACACTGATTACCTCAATGTTAGGATGAAAAACCCACTGTGGAGATGGTATAGTAGGCTATTGAATAGAATCAGTTACCCGTCTGCGTGCTTTCGGGGCGGCCTCTGGAGTGTTGGGAGAGGTGGACTCGTTGGCTGTTTCTGACGTGGAGCTCAGGGAAGAGTTGCTGCTCGATAACTCCTTGTTGGACGGACGTTTTGTGGCAAACTGCGAAGAGTAAAACAAATCAGCCAATGTATAATATGAACTTAGCCTTGTTCGTTTTGAAACTAAACATTTCAGTGAACTTTACTGAACCAGGAAAGTGAGTCAACCTGTAAAATTGACGATACAAGGTCGGATGAGTCCTTGTGCTCCTCTCGGGCCGGGTGGTCGTGCCTGTACCCATCCTGCCTCTGTCTGTGGACTCGGTCGTTGGCTATGACTTGGGACAGGGGTATGCTGAAGGCCTGGGGAATGCACTCTGAAACAATAAGATCAAAGGGAGAAGACCCGTCATAAAACTCATACGCAGCAGCTATAAGGAAAAAAAACGGTGCGCCAAATCAGCATCAAACGTTCAGCAGTCCTGCGGTTGAACTTTTACCCACAATGCAAGTGCGTCAAAGCAGGTGCTCACACTTGTAAAACTCTCCAAACTCTAAAAGCAGCATGTGTTTTCCAAAATAAGACATCAGAAGATAGACTGGATTTGGAAAACCACTAATAGTACAGGCCTCTGACCAATGTAATGGCTCAGAAACCACAACTAATGCTAGGTTTTGTGCTCAGCTGCTTCGCACTGACATACAACATGGCCGAAATTAGCATGTTATTTCGCTAATCCTCTCTAAAATGTACAAATAATTGCAGTTATGGACTAAATATTGATTAAGATTAAACAAATTCATGCAGTATTTCGATTTCTTGCTGCTTTTTGCCACCGTCAATCAAGTAATGGCGAAGCAATATGTGAAAATACGGACTCCATGTAGCATCTAAATATAGCACATTTTCATTGATCGCGAACTCAGAAGAAATCCGTGCCATTTATTCCCAATGGCAGTCCATCATGCTTCGCTTTGCCATCCGACAAAGCTGTACCAGTGCCCGAAAACATGCATATACTGGATTCACATGAACAATCGAGCTGTGGAACAGTGATTGGGTGAGCCAGAGTTTGGTCTGCAGCTAACAGTTCATCTTCTCCTTCTGACAGATGGAAAAAATCATGCGTCCCGGCTTTAGACAGAGCTTTTCTCATTTACCCAATCTTAAATATTTTTATGTGTCCTATTTGTTCTCTCACTAAACCATAATGAAACCCAGAAACTGCTTTTTTTCGATGGAGCAATGAGGTCATGCTTCTAACGGCTTCATTTCTTCATACCAAGAAGAGCGGGGTCCAAAAGCAGCTGTTCCGGACAAATTCCTCCACCGCAAGTGCAGGGGCTGCGGTTCAGGGACAACAAGACCACAACTGGCCCGGGACACCGTTGGATTTGCTCCATCTTACGTAACTCTCCACCCCCCCACCCCCCCCCCCCTCGTCACATCATGTACACTTCTGCAGAGCCCATCTATACGTGAAGCCACGCCAGATCTGCATAAATCAAACGCTTTCCCAGCCCGGGAGCCTCAACTTTCACCTACTTTGGCTTCCAAAAGTTGAGCGCATATGCAGGCGTGAGGTAATCTATGCAGGGCAGTACATATAGGAACTGTATATAGTTGCTTTTATGGGGGGAAACAACAGGAGCAACATTCACAAGCATTCTTATTTCAAGTTTATTGTAACCCAATCAATTCACAAGGACAAAAATCGAAGTGAACCAACCTTTTCCTAGCAAAACGAAAGCTTTAAAGCCAAACGCTGGACTTGTTTGGGAACGAAATTAAACACGCTGCAGGGGATAGATGCTAGACTGCTATTATAAGCCCTTTAGCCTAGCATAATAAAGTAGCAGCATTTATCACCGCAGATGGAGGTTATTTCAGTGAAGATATTGCAAGCGAAGTTGTTTATATCTACTGTCTTTGCTGTTTGTGCCAAATATGCTTTGCTTAGTGCAGCAAGAGAGGGCCGGTCCCCATACAAGGAGTCCAGTCTAAATATAAGGTTTTCAGAGCGTGTAAACAGAGGATTGTTGTTGTAGCCTCCACCTGCTCTTAGGATTTGGACCGAGACTTCTAGTGAAGCAGCCAGGAAGAGGCCACCAAAAAAAATCTGAAATCTGTTTACCTTTATCTTTGCTTTTCTCTTTGGAGAGCGAGTCCAGCTTCCTCCTCAGAGACTTTTTCCTCTTCTGTCCATCTGCAGAGAAAAACAGTTATTAAAAATGAGCTAAAATACCTGCTTGTGTTTGAATGAATGATAACTTCTTGGGCACACGAAGGTCTTTTACTATATTGACCTAAATATTGGCAGATAGTCAGTGTGTAAATGGGATCGATGTGATGTCACTTTCGGGGACTGGTCGCCATGATGGAGGATCGCAGTGAGAGGTACGTAGCCCATAGAGTTCGGGAATGTGATGTCATATCGCTAAGCATCATGGGATTAGCAGCAAATACAAACTAATGTAGATTTTAAAAGTTAAAATATTGTTCACATTAAAACACTTGGACACCACTGTGAGTTGGATGTATTCACCTGCAGTAACTCAACAGCTAACGAGTTGTTTTTTGCAAATGCTAGTCTATGGAAAATGTATGCTAACAGCTGCAAAGATGGCGGATCTCCATGGTAACTATGGATTTTCCCAAACTACTATAAGCTAAGATCCTTTAGTAACCATGTGTCTTCATTCATCACCGAATATCCACTAGAAGCGAAAAAAAACGGCACCCGAAGTTAGCGGTTAGCAAATACCATGCAGCCAATGTTAGCATTACGGTTAGCATTTCCTGCTGTAGAGCCTATAGAAACTTTAGCTGAACCACTCTGTCCTTCTCCATGACTCTGCATCTTTATTTGGAAGAAAACACATCCATAATTCTGTGTTTGTTAAAGTAGTAATTCATTTTCCTCTTTGCTTCCCCCTCAAAAGGGACCATTTTTGGTCGTGCCCAAAGATGCCGCCGGTATCTACAGTTGCTTTGCTGAAACAGTTATCAAATATGTTGTCCGTGTTCAGCTAAGAACTCAATCATCCAGGAATTTTCCATCGAAGAGCCATTTTTGATGCCAACTGTTAGCTGTTAGCAAGAAGCAGCCACGAATGGAATGGCAAAATGTCCTCAACTCAGACAACCCAGTCCAGTTGATGACTTTGGAAAACCTCTTTGGGGATCTGGATGCCATCTTATTATGTAATCTCCAAGCAAACTGTGTGCTTTGGCCACCTCTTACACTGAAAGTTCGATCTAAACTAGTTCGCACTTCATTGTTTTTTTTGCTTTTTCTCCACCAAACTCCAGATGTTCTTTTCAGCTGCTCTGCATAAGTCACTCAAGGGGGCTCCTTTGGAAATCCGACCCCTCTCCCACATCACGCTTTTCGGTCAATACGGACCCTTACGTCAGCCGGCAGGTTCACATCCAGCCTGACACACCGTCTTTGGACTTGAGAGCTTTTTTTTTTTTTTGGACCAGGCTGGGGGTGAGATCTGGAGGTGTTTGACAGTGAATAGATGGGATATACTGGGTTTTAGGTGTAGGATGTGAGCAGAGAGAAAGCAGATGTGGTGATGGAGGGGAGCGAGAGGGAGAAGAGGGAGAGGCGCAGATAGGAAATGGTTTGGATTTTTTGACAAACGGATCCCAAAGCCGCACGGAAATCCCCCAGACCTCCAAACCTTCCCAGTTCAGCACAAGCCAGCCAAAGAATATTATCAACAACCCAGCATGGAGAGTGGACGGAGTCGATGTTCAGCCGTAAAAGAAGAAACAACCAAACTCAACAATATTACTCGAGAGAACAAGATGGTTGAAAGGTCAAAGGAGGCAGATTTTCGATAGCATTTTCAAACACGGTTGAAATATGTCCCACGCTAACACATGGCGGCCATCGGGGGGCTCTGGAATCCATAAGCAGCACAGACCAGTCGGTATTAAATCACACAGCCAGCACTTTAACCCACAGTTGGAATGGGATTAGCTAATACCTACACAACTGCCCGATGAACTGTCCATGTGCGATAGAGTGAGTAAAGTAGGAGACTCTTTCGTACAACCAGCAAGGAAGACATCAACTTCGATATTTCAAACCGGGTTGTTGCTTTTGTAGCGGCGAGTTTCCACATGATGTCATTCGCAAAGTGCTGCGTGGAGTGGAGAAGGTAGGCTTTCACAGAACCAAATCGTCGGAAAAATACGGCCAGCGATTGCTTCATTTATTTGGAATAACGTTCAGCCAGTGCACCAGAGACGTGTAAAATGCGGTCTCGACTCATATCCTTAAATGTGCTTATAAAGTACATTCGGAAAGCCATAAACACCAAAGGGATTATTACTAGTACTTAACATTGATGATTAACTGCACTGGGTTATTTGTTAACGAAAAGGATGAAGAGAACTCTACCGATGGATTTCAACAAAATCGAATTTGGTTAATCTCATATATGGTCATGGGACTTTACAATTTTCAGGTTTACGGGTTCTTTGACAGAAACAGCACCTAGTGTTGGAGTTTGGAAGAGACAAAGGAAGACTTCTGTGTGTTAAATGGTGCTGGAGGACAGCATTTGTTATTGTTTGAGCTGAAGTTTGTATAAAAGTTATGTCCAAGTTCATGAAGTTCATGAGTCTTTCGGTGCATTCGGTCTAAAACATATTCCATCCATGTTTTTATTCTTTACAGACCTAAACCCAACAATTGTAAATTTTCCGCTGTATTGTAGACATCCAGACATTACATCTATCTTAAACATTTTGTCACCACTCCATAAAAAGTACATTTCTATACATGTGTTATCTCTCTTGATGTCAGACTGAGCTTAGCCCCAGACGTAGTGAAAAGGAACATGTTTTAGGAGCCACTCGTCCTGTATATCAGACATCCCCTCATTTTCACTCTTACTAAGTGCCGTTTACTTCACCCTAATCCACCGGGACATGTGCTACGAAGGGACCCTGTTTTATAGAGCGCGTACGTACATGCAGCCGGAACATGTAAACAGAGGAGAGGTTAAGCCGCATTGAAGTACATCTTATTATGTAATGTCCAAACCCAAGCACATCGCAGCGCAGAGGACGCACATGGCCGCGCCGAACCTTTTGGCATGGTGATCTGGCATCCCAGGTCGTAGTCTTGGTGCAGTCGGGTGTAGGCTACTTCCTGGAGGCGGGCCCGCTCCAACTCGGAGAGGCTCTGGATGCAGACGGGGGCGAGGCGAACGCTCCGGCCCGACAGGCTGCTCCACGTGAAGTCTCCCTGTAGGAAAAAGTGCAAAAATACAGATTTAGCATATAAGTTAGCAGCTTAGTATTCAAATAAGGGTGGAAAATGCGATTGTGAAGAGACATTTAGCAAGTCCCTGATGTTAAAATGAAGACAAACCATCAACATTCACATTGGGAAAAGCTCATAATCCAGCCAAAAGCCTATTTCGCCTTAGTGTTCTTTCCATGGTTTGCAAAAGTGAGATTTTTCTTCATTAAAGTCCTCTTTCATTGCAACATAAGCTCGAGCAGAATGATACTCAGTGTCCCGATGAAATCCTCTCATAACTTTTGACACTGCGGCCACATCTAAACACTTGTCTGCCATTGGAAAACCAGTACGCCCCATGTGCGGGATGTTAACTTTACAGTCAGTGAACCTAAACTAAATATAATATAACATAGTGTTGGTGCTGCCCCATGGATAAACAGTGAGGTAATACGTCAGCACTGTGTTTCGCCACAGAACAAGCAAGAATCCTTCACTCATAAGTGGCCCTTATGGAAATACAATAGACTATCCCATAAACCCCAGTGTACACAGGGACAAGGACAAGTGGTTTCGAAAAAATGCGGTACATAGAGTGCGATTGACTTGGAAAAGCACAATAATCTATAATAAAATCTGGTTATGCATTCCTGGGTGTCTACGACCAGAAGGAGAGGGGTCAAGGGGAGGGAGAGGTCAGAGAAAAGACAAGACATCGTGGAGAAATGGAGACGCGTTTTCAATTTGTCTAATGCCTTAACCAGACAGAGAGCTTACAAGTCAACTCCCAAGTGCCTGCGCTGACAATGTGCCCGAGTGCGAGTCTATTTTGGTCTCAAATCCAAAATGCTACATGGCAACAGACTTTGAATGAAATGAAAAAACACTACCCGCGATAACAGAATCCATTCTTTACACATGAGGAACTGATAAGGCATATACTATAAGCTCCACAGTTTCTGCCTCGCGAACGGTTCCATAAAATCTGTTGGAGTGTCAATAACTCCCGCTGCTTTATTCCTATGAGTTTTTCCACTCACTCCTGGGCCCTCACTGGCAATATTTTCACAGTCTTCCCTTCCAAAACCTGAGCCCTTTTGGTTCAGCGACCCCATTGGAAGCAAAACAGGCCCATCTTGTTGATCCATCGAGCCGCCGTTGCCGTTCCTCATCCCTGGCCGCCACCGCCCGCCTCGCGAGCCCACACACTTACGGCGTGAAAGCAAAGTCGAGCAGTTGGAGGAGTCAAATGGGAGGCCTCTCTCCGATCCACGCTCGAGCGCCTTGTGCCCAGCAGGAGCGCTGAAGAGGGTGGATGAGCCGCGGCGCTTAAGTGGCAGACTTGTGGAATGCTGGAGGAAAGAGCCAGCAATATAGCGCCAAGTGTTCGGTCTGGGATGATTGTGTTTGCTGTTGAGTCCACATGGTAAGGATGCAATATTTAATCATTATTCATTTGGGGCCAATATGCCAAGAAAGTATCTGACAATAACTACTGGCACCTCTAGTACATCCACTACATAGGGAAGATAAACTGTAGCTTCTTGCGTCACTTGAAAACGATATTGGGCGATCATTACTAGCCTCTAAGTCTGAAAACGAAGAGGTTAAGTTCTCAAAATGTAGCATTCCAACTCAAAACAAACTCAAAAGCACATTAACTGAAGGATAAGTTTGCTATAGCATGCGCATACACGGCCTCCCATGGCAACCTTCGACCTACTTTGGTTCAACCATGAGCTTACAGTAATCAGCAGTTTTACATTACAGGCTGCTTTTATACTTGCATTGCAGTTTTTAAGTTATTTTTATGGAGTTCTCCTCTTACAAATATCTCTCCCGCAGTCTTGCTACATCTCTAAATGCCCTGATGGCTCTTTCAGATCTTCCACCACCAACAAAATTCCCTTGCGCGCCAATATTGGACCGCTTCTTGATTGTAACGGAATGTTATTTTCCACACGCTCCATTGACATCTGTGATATCCATCGATTGGAGGCTTACGCAACTACTCCACATCTAACGGGGGCCGGACATGTATGCATGCATGTAAGCTCGGAGGCCCCCCGAAGTCTGAACATACAAAGCATTTACCACGCGGCCGGCGACGTGAGTGTGACAGGCGGCTGTAGTGAGATGTAACGCTGTTTGGAAGGAGGGCCATGGATAAATAATGGAGCGCGGAGCTACTGTGCCGTCGGAGGAGCCATGTTTGTCTCCAAAATAATCAGTTGCTAAGTCTTTGCGCAGCTGTTCCCATTTGTATCACAGCGCTAAAGTATCAGGAAAACAACGCCGTCCAAATTAAGTGTATAATATAGTCACAATATGGATGGTATTGGCAACTAGTGTTTGGCTACTTCTTGTGTTTATTATTCTTTCGATATGTGCCTTGGACATGGCAAAACCACTCTGCCAAGCTATCAAGTAAAGCCCATATGCATATTGATATAAAGTTTAAGCCTTTTGAGAGGTGCTAATCATCAACGTATGTGGACAGTTAGCTAGAGCCATTAGCCGTGAGCCTTAGCCATCAAACATAGCAAATTATGAACGATCGAACCATCAACCACATAAAGCAAGGCCTAGTTGAAAATCATTGATGAATGTACAGACCTTTTGAGATTTCACTTTAGCTACAAATTAGCATATAAAAGTGGCCTCTCAGCTATATGCTAACTCAAGTTCACTTAAAGCAGAACTAAGTAACTCATACCCCTAGAGGCCATAAGCGTCACTGCAGGTGTCGTAGCATGTTGCAGTTTTTTACTCATTAATTGTCCGTGAGAGTAAATACTAGGCAGCTTGAAAAGACAAAGGGAGAGAGGGATATTGTACATCCAATTACACAATGGAGATCATTTTTTTCCCTCAAACTTGGCTGTAAATACTTCTAAAATGGTGCTAGCCCGCTGTTAGCTTTGCCCGTTAGCCTGTTAGCTTCATCTCTGTGATTCCATTTGTTTGTATTGGTGGCTCCGACCTGGTGGAAAGTTGCAATTGTGGTTTTCTGACCAGAGACACCAGGGGGAGATGAAAGACCCCCCCAATCATCCCATTAACACTAGGATTTATTAAGGTTATCAAGTTACGTAGTACTGCTTTAAGTTTTTTGCTTTTTGTGGGGTTGGAATCACATCTGGTGGCCACTAAACATCATTAAGAAACCACAGAAATTAAAAGGCCATGAAAAGGACAAAACATACCTCGTCATACACTAGTATTACGCATGTCTTCCCTATTCATCTGTATGGGGACAGAATGTTAAATTTGAACAGGTCTGATATTCGATGGCTAACAGGCTCATTTCTATGATTTCAATGACGCTAATCACACTTAATCCTTTTTTTTACTTCACTGTATCCAAGCAACCTCCTTTTTAATGTTATCAAAACGTCAAAGTGGGCCTGGCAGCTGAACTCAGTATGTGACAGGATGAAGGGACTTTGCTGACTGGTCGTGCCATGCACTTAGATGACTAATGCCGGCGCGTGGTCTGTGTGCTATTTCAAACTCCGAAACGCAGCAAAAGACGAAAGGAAAAACGTCGGTTACCGTGGCGATGCGTACACAGACAATGGGAAAGAGGAAGTGAGAGAGGTCACCATGGTAACAAGGATGGAGGACTTGTTGCTCCGGAGTCAATTAAACGGTGGATTAGACGTGTTTTCTATTGCTCGGCTTTCCGTGTTGAAGGAGTTGGGCTTTGGTTTGTGACGTTATGCACATTATATCGTATGTATTTAGAATGTTGCAGTTTAAAGCCACACAACGAAACATTAACAGGTCACATAAGGGCAAATAACTATTTAGAACATGAGCAAACGTGGACTACTATGAAACTTCTCAGAATTCAGTAGCTTATTCAATGTATTTTGCCCATAGCATAGAAACCACATACAGTATATAAATATCATGAAACATACTTTTGTAGTCTCGCTTCTATGATTGCTATGCTCATGGTTTATTGATCATCCCATTCTATAAAGCAACAGTCAATGCACAAACGTTCAACCACTTCCAAGCTGGTCAATATCTCACACACAGTATATGTGCAGCGGCCTGGATTCTCATCGCTAATGTTATTGCTTATGTTTGCTATATTATAAAGCAATCGCCACTAATGCTACATGCTGTTCTGCGATTAAAATACCGAAATCCTCTTTCGATGACAACAAGGAATCTGCCGTAGTGTCCCTAATCCTCAATCCAGCGGGTGAGGGCCTTTGTGTCAAGTGGAGAGTGGAGGGCTAAGTGAAAAGGCCGTTGAGGAGCGCTGACATGTCATCGTCATACTGGGCTTTAGCTGCAGGGGTCGTCTTCATGGAGGACAATTACTGGGAAGGGGTTTTTACGTAATTCTACGGACTCGAATGCAGGCCGGCCGAAGGATCCAGGTCATTTGAGCCAGCGATTATCACAACTTCCAAGAAAATGCTTTATGTTTGTTGCTGCACATACTGTATTTGCACTCCTAACAATCTTGCAGCCAACATATAAGTGGAAGCCAATGAACCTAAACCTCTACAAAATCACAAAAGCATTCCGGCAACCCTTGCGACTTCGAGTGCTCCTTAACTAAGTTCCTATGCCACATGTCCGGGTTGAAAAACAGCCCAAAGTCCTCCCATTCTCTTGCCTTTTCAGCTTTTTGTTCCCGCAGACGAGTTAAGATGTCTCTCACTGGCCCGGAGCCTCCCCCAGGACCGCATGTGTTTGTAATTATCGACCACCTTTGCTTTTCTCCGCGAGTGCTCCCATACAAACGAACGGTCCGCTCCACCTGTGTTGATCCCCGAAAGGCCTAGGGGTAAAATAACTCACAAATTATGGGTATTTGTTATGGTGGGCCTTACATAACGTGGCGCTTTCAGTTAAATCCGGCAGTTAAAACAGACTGTAAAGCTAAAGGTTATCAATAAAAGGCGGCGGTGGGTCAAAATGTGAATAAGACGGTGGCGTACGTATACATACCAAACATACCAAAGACACAGAGGAGCCCCTGAGTCAGTCATTGACTTATTTAAAGGCACAAACACAATCTTTTAATAGCAGTTTTGGAGAACATTAACTTTGCATGGGACCGATCACATCTCCATAGATTCTAGTGACTATTCCATGTGTAAAAATGATGTCCCATGCTTCCAAAAAACCCTCTTTTACAGTTTGAGCCCAGTCAAACCTGGCATTGTCATCATGGAATATGCCCTCGTCATCAGGGAAGAAAAATCCATTGCATAACCTCATTCTTTGACCATGTAATGTTGCTTAACCCATAGGTTTAGCTAATGTAGCATTTAAATAGACTCCAACAGTTTGAGGATTATCATCTCAAATCATTTGGGTTCATTAAAAAATACTTTTAATGCTATTGATTATGAAATGATTTGAGCTACCGTTAACTACATGATTTGAGTTACTGTTTACTAAATGATTTGAGTTACTGTTTACTAAATGATTTGAGCTATTGTTTACTAAATGATTTGAGCTATTGTTTACAAAATGATTTGGGTTACTGTTTACTAAATGATTTGAGTTACTGTTTACTAAATGATTTGAGCTATTGTTTACTAAATGATTTGAGCTATTGTTTACTAAATGATTTGAGCTACTGTTTACTAAATGATTTGAGCTACTGTTTACTAAATGATTTGAGCTACTGTTTACTAAATGATTTGAGTTACTGTTTACTAAATGATTTGAGCTATTGTTTACTAAATGATTTGAGCTATTGTTTACTAAATGATTTGAGCTATTGTTTACAAAATGATTTGAGCTATTGTTTACTAAATGATTTGAGTTACTGTTTACTAGATTATTTGAGTTACTGTTTACTAAATGATTTGAGTTACTGTTTACTAAATGATTTGAGCTATTGTTTACTAAATGATTTGAGTTACTGTTTACTAAATGATTTGAGCTATTGTTTACTAAATGATTTGAGTTACTGTTTACTAGATTATTTGAGTTACTGTTTACTAAATGATTTGAGTTACTGTTTACTAAATGATTTGAGCTACTGTTTACTAAATGATTTGAGTTACTGTTTACTAAATGATTTTAGCTATTGTGTACTAAAGGATTTGAGCTATTGTTTACTAAATGATTTCAGTTACTGTTTACTAAATGATTTGAGTTACTGTTTACTAAATGATTTGAGTTACTGTTTACTAAATGATTTGAGCTACTGTTTACTAAATGATTTGAGTTACTGTTTACTAAATGATTTGAGCTACTGTTTACTAAAAATGTGTTTCTTTTTGACCATTTGTAAACATTCAAGAATACGAAGGTTCTGTATTTTATATATTGAAAAACTGAATATAGAATATAAAACATCTGTTAATACTGTGAATATACATATGTATATACATAAGACTGTAAATATATGTATGTAGACATACCACAACAATGTGAAGTGTAAAGTGTGAAGTAACAAAAGGGGCAGATATTATAAGACTTGTTCTTCTCCTCTGCTCCGTTTCATTCATACTGTGTTGGCTTGGCGGTTTTATTGTGATTGTGAACATCACTTTTGAATGAAATAAATAAATAAAATGAAAAAAATGAAATGAAATGATTTGAGTTACTGTTTACTAAATGATTTGAGTTACTGTTTACTAAATGATTTTAGCTATTGTGTACTAAATGATTTGAGCTATTGTTTACTAAATGATTTCAGTTACTGTTTACTAAATGATTTGAGCTACTGTTTACTAGATTGTTTCAGCTACTGTTTACGAAATGATTTCAGATACTGTTTACTAGATTTTTTGAGCTATCATTTACTGAATGATTTGATTCCAAGTGAACTTGATTGGTTTAGGCTCATATACCACAATCAGGGAGTTTTCCCATTTTAGGTTTTACAGTGTAGACCTCACCAACTGCTGCAACCCCAGTGGTTTCGATAACTGTCATGTTTATCTTTCACAACATTGAATGCAAAATAGAATAACAGACCTTGACACTGCAAATGATTGGTATAGAAAAGATGACATCATTCTCATAACATCATATTGTTTTTGTAATAACAAGCAGCTACACCTGGCATTGGCTCCAACATTCCTTCATGCTAGTTCTAGTTGGAGAACTGCACACTTATCTTAACAATGTTCTTTTACAATCTCTTAGTACGTAACATTGAACACCTCGGAGGAAATCTTTATTCCTGTAAGTTTTTATTTTTATAACAGATTTTGAATCCACACATCGCCTTCCACCGCCAAGTCTTTTTGACTTATAATGCGTTTAATGAGGCTGGCCCGGCTTGTTTGCGAGAATGAGCAAAGACTAACAACTTCCCTGCATCGTTGGCGAACTCCTCGGACACCCCTGAGGCAAACATCGAACTTTTTTTCAAAGGCCGATTAATATTCAGACTCGGACCACTGCAAGTCAGCGGTTACATTGCATAATGGTTACGCAAGCAGCAAAGAAAGCAGGTACTGTAACGACATTAGACGTGGTGGTACCAGTGTGTCGGGACGTGGCAGATGGACGGGCGAGGAAAAGTCACCGAAAACCTCCCCGCCAGCTGTCACCGGAATCAGGTTTGATAAAAATAAAACGCAACTGTAATATTTCCACTGGCAGCAAGTCTGTGTAGAAACGATAACTTTCTCCAATAGGTCCGGATCATGCTCGGCTCTGCACAATGACGCACGCCGTGTGGGAGGTGAAACTTCACAGCTTGAAACGTGAAAAGACACTTCTGAACTTATGTCCTTTCTCACTGACTTCGGTTACAAGGCAAACACGTTATGCTTTCTCCAGTTTGATTTGACTTGATTTAAGAAGTGAAAAGCGGTCGTCGAATGCGGAGGAGCTTAAGATTCAAACAATTACCATAGTTAGTGGTTATCCCTATGAGTCACAGCAATTTATCAGAATCAGAATGGGTTTTATTACCTTTGTCAGTGCTCGCTCTAGGAATTTTTTTTCATCGACAGCAACATAAACTAATAAGGGCATGCAAAAACAACATGAAATAGGATCATAAATAAACAAGATATAGTCAAATACAACAGTGCAGGTTATTTACTGTTCATGAGTCTATAGTAGCAATACAGCTACAGTCAAGTCTCATCCCGGGCCTGTCAAAACGCTGATTGCCCTGTCCTCTTATTACTACCCCAGCTGTGTTTGTATGCTGTTTCGGGTCTGGATCTCTCCCGGTTGCTCTCTGAACTCCCATTGGTCGAAGATTTTGGCACACGTTCACGGCAATACCCGAGCAGGAACATTTTCTCGTCTTCTCCCTCTTATCTGCCCAGATGTCCAATATTTCAAGTAGCTTTTCTTTGTCCTTAACCGAATGTACACAACCTAAAGGAATGCGCACTAAATCTCCCTCGTAAAAAGCCCAAAGCATTAGAGGCAAGTTAATCATTACAAGTCCCTATTGTACAAGTGGGACTGCAGTACTAGAGCGTGTGTGTTTTGGTGTACTTTTACTTCGAGATGTGTGCACAAAGTCATTTGAAACTCAAATCAGGGTCAGGGCTCAGCAGCGCACTCCACGCAGCCAAGAGGAATGGAACAGAAAACAACGGCAGGAGGTTTGGAGGGTGCTACGAAACATGATGAGAATGATGTGACACTTACAGATGATAAAACTATACAATCCTGCTGCTGACAGTCAATCTGTTTATCAATCTATTTCACTTTAGCTATTGTATGGTGTTTAGCTGTATTCTTTATTCTTTATTCTTATTTTGGATAGCCCCTTGAGATGTGCCATCTCATTTTCGAGGGGATCCTTTCAATCACTGATTGTAAGTGATAAAAGCCACACATGCACAAGGCATGACAGTACACGACAACACCTGACAACATACGACAACACAACACATGTAAAAAGAAAAATAATGCAAAACAAGACCAAACTCAACTAGACAACAAGTATGCTCCCCCATAAGTTTGTACTTTCTTATCAACATTTTTCTAAGAGCCATTATGACAGCAAACAAAATTAGATTGACTTTTACAATAGTGAAATGGTGAATAAATGCATGCTAAAATGATAAAGGTACGTATAATTATTTGACTGATTCCATGTTTCTCCATAGATGTATTTGGGATATTGTAATTTCAAGAGCCATTTTCTAAAAATGCATTTCCTGTCATTGGTGCGACAACATCTCACATCACATCAATAGCTCCTAAGTCTTAGACTTAGAGGCCATATTTTGAAGGTTTTTCAGATGATTTTTTTAAATATCTAATTCCAAGCCTGATTAAGTTTTGAATGTCAAAAAACAAGGTGAAAATTCAATACAGATTTCCATCCATCCATCCATCTTCTTCCACTTTTCCGTTTCTGGGTCATGGGGGCAGCTGTTGGAGCTGCCCTAATCACATTGCACCAACCCCTTATGGCTCCTCCTGCAGGTGGTGGGTCCACAGAAGGATGGCCTCAAGATTCTAACTGGACCTGTTGGTCTCTCACAAGGGGCTTCTGAACCGCTCTTTGTCTGACCCGTCACCTCAGACCTATTTGCCCTGGGAGACCCTACCAGGGGCACGAAGCCCCCGACAACAGAGCCCCCAGGATCATTCGGGTGCTCAAACCCCTCCACCACATTAAGGTGGCGGTTCCAGGAGGGGTCAACACAGATTTTTCAACAAAAAATGGCTTATTTTAAAACTAAACAAAATATCCAAAATCTAAAAAAGTCTTTGAAACAAATATCTCAACAAAACCCATCCATCCATTCGTTTTCTTCCGCTTTATCCGGGGCCGGGTCGCGGAGGCAGCAGTCTCAGCAGAGATGCCCAGACTTCCCGATCCACGCAGACCTTCTCCGGCTGTTCTGGGAGGCGACACCTTCGTATCTCCCGGAGACATAGTCCCACCAGCGTGTCCTGGGCCTTGTCCCATTAGAACATGCCCGGAACACTTCCCGAGGGAGGCGACCAGGAGGCATCCGACGCAGATGCCCGAGCCACCTCAGCTGGCTCCTTTGAAGAAATGTATGGCTAACTTTCTAAACGCATTCCACAGACAAAGCATACATTAGCCTCCACAAAGCTAATCGTCAAACTGTAATGAATGATTACGCAGCAATGTCTTATTTTGTTCCTCAAAGGTGTGTGAGTAGAATGAACTGCAGGGGGCCAAAATGGATGGAAGGACTGGGCTATTATCTAACTTTATATGTTTTCTTGCTGTAATGAAAACCTTCATATCTCCCATCATAAGTCAATATTATTTGGGCACAGCGCTCACCCATGCTCGCAGAGTTCTCCGTCTATCAGCTCGGTTGTGTGAGCAGGCCCATGGGTATTTAGATTTTCCCATAGACGTTGTGAGAAACCTTACCCCGATGGCCACGCCACTCCCAATACGAGAACCGTAGCACTCCTTCGCCGCTGGAATGTACTACAAAATAGATCCGGGGGGCGATTAGAAGCAATGGCCCCGTTACATGTTTAGGCCCACATGCGGAGAATCAGAATGTCCCCACTGCTGAAATCCAACATACTCCGAGTTACTGGGACTTCATGGTTTCTCGGATTACACGCAAAGACTCTGAACGCCTCACAGGGGCAAAACAACTGCTGAAGAATGGAAAGTTTACGGAGGCTTATTATGTTTTCTCTACCGTCAAAACCATCACCATTCCTAATCCTCCTACGTCTAATTTTTGTCTTGATGGCACATTTTTCTGGGTTCAGCGACTGATGAAAGCGATCCTTGCAAGCCAGCCACTTCTACTATCCCTTTGTAAGAAATAAGTTCATATATTAGCACTACTTAGCACTACCACTCCGACCCCTAGTGACCAAATCGACAAGGCATCTCCATCTCGTCTTTCCCAGTTTTCCCAGCACATTGTCCAGCCATCTTGTTTGAGATCTTTCTTTGCCTCTCTTTCCCTCCATGGACCCTCGCATGATGGCTTTCTCCAAACTATCATCCGCTCTGATCACATGTCCAAAGAAAGACAGTCTGTTCCTCTCTATTATGTTCATCAGAGATATTTTCACCAGGATTTCTTTCAGCACCCTTTGGTTTGTTTTCTTCGCTGTCCATGGAATACGTTGAAGCCTCCAAGTCCACATTTCAAAAGCCCCAATCCGATTCTTCTTTGTATTTCTCCATCACAGTTTGCATTTCACTATGAACTGTGTAATGAGAAAGATTAAGGGATTACACATTTACCTCGTGGATTTTGTGAAGTTGTCTTAACAAAGACACACCCGGGACAGAAACAACGATTGTAGTTAAATAAAAGGAAGCCTTGAAGTCCTTCCTTAATGGCAAACTGTGTGGATTGAACTGTAGTCGTAGCAATAGCCTTGGCTGTCCTTCTCTAGCAGACAATATGCAACATAAATATCCTGAACACTTCTCCCACCTCTGTTTGCTGGCATATTGAACCACTACTGTCCTCTAAATAGCCCCGACGACGGCATAGTTCCACTTCCACATGGTTTAGGGGAAAACGCTATCACGACGAAATAGCCAGGGTTTGATCAGCTAATATGAGGAGCGAAATTTCTTCCACGTTTTCCCACTTTTTGAAGTCCGTTAAACGTAACCAAATGTCTCCCCCCCCACTCTGGAAATTGGGGAAGAAGGGAAAAAAAAAGATGTAATTTGTTCAAACTCTGCAAGCCACAATGTCCAGTCCAATGACGAGTAATGTTTTCATGACATAATTTCGGCAGTTATGTAAGGAACAACGCTGGCTGCAGCTGCATAAATGGATGACGCACCAAAGTCAAACAGTGGCTCGCGGTTGATGCGCGGCCCCGGCCGTCAATCATCACAGGCGCGATGCGATACAGCGGGTCCGATCGGCTCGCGAGCGCAGATTATGTTTACATAGACTTCTAACTTCACTGCAAACAATTGGAGCTATAGTGTGAACAGAGGCGACACACCAAAGGATCATATATCACGCTGCTCTTCCTTATTTGCATGGACTGAAGCATGCTGGGAGGTTTAGCAGGTTCAGCTTAGCAGGGGTGCATGCATATGGGAAAAAAATACCTCAATCAGGCTACTGTAGACTGCAGAGACCACAAAGTACTGTATTCCCATTAGGGCTGCACAATATATCCTTATTGCAATTGTTGAGTTTCAGGTGACATCACAGCGTTCTAAAGGCCCATAATATATACAGGTGGGGGCAGGTAAAATGATTTTGTTTTTGAGGAGATTTTTGGTGTTGTACAGAGAGCTCATGGGCCCAGTCAATGATATTAACGATATTTTTTGTAATTTATACATGATCTTTTTAGCTTGTGAAAGTGTAATGCAGTTAAAGCTGGGGTACCTGACTTTTTGTTGTTGTAGTGTATGTTGTTAAAACCGCAAAACACTGATCATGTTAGAGTGTTTTCACCTAAGGTTGTATTGAGCCATGGACGATAGAAGCAGAATCTAAATTATGCATAACTAAATTGTTTGAACAATTCTAACACATAGGAGGGATTCTGAGAGCTAGAAACAAGTTTGGGCCAAAACAAAAAATGTCCCTGTTTGAAGAGGAAAAATCAGGTTTAAAAGGAACAACTGGTTCCTGCCCCCCACATAGGAGTGTGACATCAGAACCTGAAAACAAGCAATATTAGGTGACACAATAAGCATATCATAAAAAATATATGTTGCATAATAATAAATTATGTGCACGGTGGCACAGAAGTTAGCACTCATGCTTCACGGCTAGAAGATTCCAACCTGGACCACCTTTCAGTGGAGTTTCTCCAGGTACTTCGGTTTCCCCTACCACTAAAAACTTGTACAATAGGTTCATCCTCCAACCAGGTGTTCCTTTTGCCATTTTCTCCTTTATATTGTCTTATCAAAACAGTGTTTATGATGAAAAAAATTATATTCTTAATTCACTATTGTCTCCTCTAAAGTTGCTGTTATTATCTTACTGTGACACTTTCCAAGGGACAAACAACAGAAATGTCCTTCAGGGCTACTGTACACATAAATATTGAGTGTGAGGTATTTAGCTTCCCTCTCTCACATTCTGGCCAGTTTTATAAAGTCTGGCACCTCACACTAATAAACACCTACTGCATTCTGTAGCCGGGCCACATTAGGAGCGCTCTTTCCTGGTCCGAGGCGTGTGTTGGTAAAATAATAATAGCCCAGCTGCCCCAGTGCTGACCCTGGCCCACGTGTGTCACATCCACTGTCCCCCACAGAACAAAGCCTGCTGCGGTGACGTCCCGGGTGTGGCACGGTCCGACAGGAAATCACACTTCACTTGCACTTCCTGAACCATTAACAGTGTACGATTTACGACGGCTAAAAATGTCTACTTTGCTTGGCTTGGTCCATAAAAGAAAGATACGGGAGAAATATGCTTCATCCTCCAACGTGTTGTGAACTAGGCCTATTTAGTTTAGTTGTTGTGAACTAGGCCTATTTAGTTTAGTTTTTTTGGTTTCATTTAAGCTATAGGAACTATTAACCAAATCATGAGGCTCTTTGCTTTATATTTGGGCAAATGTCAGTGGATGGGCCTGAGAACCAAAATAAAAACGTGGACATCGTGAAAAAATCTACTGTATTGACATCAGAAAACTCTATATTCAGTTAGAGCACATTTACAGACGGCATCTCTGGAATTGCCCATATATGGTCATGTTTGAAGCAGTTGAGGGGGAAAACAATGAGGAGAAAAATGTAAACAATATACAATTACTCCAAACAAATGCTGAATTATGAATGTAGTTTTCTACCCAATAAACATACAAAGACATGGATAACCCATAAATACATAAATAGCAGAGCATGCTAACCCGATGCTTCATGTTAGCATCATGCTACATGCTAACACTAGCTATGACTGCCATTTTTTTCCGCTTCTATTGAACAATCTGCTGTAAAAAGGCATCCATATGTGTGTTATTTAGACTTGACTTTATTTGTGTGTGATAAATACGTTTATATTCCGCCAAAAAACGTCTAAAAAGAGTGAAAAATTGTGCTTCCCAAAACATACTTCCTACCCTATCGACGAGGCCACGCCCCCTTGTATGACGAGTTGCCGACTGTATCTATCTGGGGGCACAGATGAAATATTCAAAAGTCTGATGTGCCCCCAAACAATATCCATATACTTGGACCAATTTTATCATAAGTTTATGTTTATTGCAGAGTTATCTACAAAAGAATGAGATCAGCTGACGACCTGGACATCCTGGTGGCACAAGCATATTCCTCGATGACAATGCCAAGATTCTTCAAGCTCACATTGTGAAAGAGTGGTTCAGGGAGCATGAGACATCATTATCACACCTGGATTGGCCGCCAAAGGCTTCATGATTCCAAATATCCAGACAAAAGCGTGATTCAGATTGCGGATTCTTCCATGTCAATGAGACAGATGAGCTCGCGTTTATTTACGTGCAAAACAAGTCCGGGGCCCCCGTGTTATCCCTGGGCCCTTCCTGCCGGGGGAGGGGGTTTGCGGGTTAGATGTCTGGACTGACTTTGCAAGCAGAGGATCCTCCACGCCTGCCTTGGAATGTATGACCGGGCTGGAGCGCACATTTCTGGCCCCCGGGCGCTTCTTTTTTTTTACAGCAGATGTACATATAATGCTGTCTCCCTTCACAAAAAAGCCCATCTTGAGTTCATATGAGGAAGGGCCATTAAATCATACGCAAGCTTGTTGTGCAAAACTGCGTGATTGTGGATGATGAAGAGGCTGATCTGGGGAAAATTGCAATACTTTACGGCATCAGTATGCATAATAAATCATCTGCTATGGTAGAAATGACCAGACAGCTTTAATGCGGGTCACGGATTGAGATACATGTGAGGTGGATGGCTAAGGCAGATACCCTTAGTTATCTAGTAAAGAGCATCAGCCCTTCAACGCACTACTTGTAAATAGCAGCATGTGTTATTTCGAAAAGCCCTAATCCCAGACTCTATAGCTGCTTGTAGGATTAATCATGTACAACTTGAGAAGCAAAGAGTCTTAAGGCAAGCGCTGATCCCTATGGAGTTAATGGGTGCAATGGAACGGCACGCTTGGACAGCTCATGCTCGAGCCACACAGTGTGAAAAATAAACTGGTCCTAATAGGATCAGGCCACACTCTGAGACGTGCTTATGGTGTTTCCAAAAGCGAGGTGAACGCACTTAAACCGGGCTCAAACGCTCAGACGTGCAAGGGCTAATTGGGGCTAAAGGCGCTGCTGCTGCTTTCGGAGAAGGTTTTGGAGAAGTAAGATGGGAGAAGTAAACAGCAACTTTCACCACTACAGGTTGCTACTACATCTGCAACTTTCACTATCCTGTAAGAAGAAACAACGGAAGTGACTCAGAACTGCAAGAATGAATCGAAACACTACTCCAGGAACATTACTGCATGGTTAAATTCAAACGGAGAACCATTTGTTCCATTCTGCATAAAAAACTCTGGACCCGGCGTGATAAAAGTGACAGATTTATAAAAGCAGATGACGATGACTCGTGGAGCGTCTGGAAAGGCACGCACTTTGTTCTGCCATCAAACCGTCACGCGCCTGTTTGGAGAACTCCAACTCCACTGGACTGGACAACTGCAGCGAACAACGAAAGATTATTAATAGTACAACCAAAAACAGGAAGTGGTGGTTAGTGGAGATAGTTTGACTCAAGTTATTTTCGATTCGGCTGTGAGTCGTTCACCTCGTGGCAGGCACAGCGGCGGTATTTATATTCTACTGAGGAAATGTTTCTCAAAGTAGTCCGAGCAATTGCAGTATGTAGCTTTAACTTACTGGTTGAAGTAGCGAAAGTACAAGCTGTAAGTAGTGCATTCTTTAGCACAGTTAGAACCAAGGATTTCTCTTATACTTCACACTTTGTCACTTAAAGTCACAAAGCGGAACGTTCCAGGTTTTACGCCGCTTATAAAACGCTGATACATTAACAGCAATACCAAACGGGCCCCTAATGATCAGCTAGACAATATTACTGCAGTATCTGGTGAGCTGGTGATGTCCCGCTCCCGGCAATTCTGTTGTTACTTTTAGTCTTTGCGGTCACAGTACTTCTCCCGTACGTGTGAACCGCTGCACCAGCTCTCCGGCGGACGCGCATTAGGCTGTAATAGAGTGTAAGGTAAACAGTGGAGCTTGGAGTGTGCCCTGGCTCCGTGCCGGTGCGTAGCAGACTGACTGATCTCACATTCCAGGGGCAGCCTCGGACCAGCTAATCCAGCCGGACCCCGAGGACCTTCCGACCTCGGGGTCACTGCGCCCTCTGCATCGGTCTCTTATCCAAACGTGTTCAACTCACATGAATGGATTCTCTCCTCTTTGGTTTCAATATTTCAAGGACTGTATTTCAAGGACTGTATTACTTCATGTCATGCAATTTCCAGGAACCAAAAAACGAGAAAACTCATATATTTTGCTTGACATTCAGTGAAAATAAACCAACTTCTCTGTTGGTTTTACAGTACCATGACCTCCTCTCCTTCTGTTTGCCTAACCTTCATTTGATTACAGGCCATATTTCACACGAAGCTGACCTGGACCTTGGTGGCTATCTCCTAATCTCTTAAGTGGCTACAACAACCAGGGTGCCTTGTATTTACGGCCTCTTCCCCCGAGGAAGCATTTTCACAGCAGACAAACCTCCAAGTACACGCATGCTATCTGTTACCAATCTGATTAGGAAGACTGCATGCATGAAGTCTGACTGTGCGCCTGCAGTTATTCCTTATAGCCTTGAATATTATAGCCAAATACCTGGATTAGACTAAGCAATGATCGATGTAGGGATGACGGTATGAAAAGGAACTGGTAAAGCACGTTGTTCGCCGAAAGCCCTGATAGCCACACTCCTCCTGTCCTTCAACCCGCATCGACACTTAATCCCTAAAACAGATGACTTCATGCTTACTCCTGTGTTTCCATGACAACTTGTGAGCACCTCCTTGGCCTTTTGACCTTCAGCTAAAGCGGGTAAACAAGTTATTGTAGCCCCGCTGATTAACGCATCTTATTTTCCCGCCGTGCCAAGAACTTTGTAATGACTTAACAGCGTTGGTGGATGTTGGCATAGGCGCGGTGTTCAGGTCGTTCAGGGAGCACCAGCTGTCTCGATCGTGGAAATATGAAGAGGGTTTTTCTGCACAATCAGTCCCCATTATGCTTGTGCTGCCTTCTGCGAAAAAGTCAAACCCTAGAGCAATGTACAAGTCTAATATTTGCACATAGCGGATTACGGTGTACTTGATTGCAATGGTGGAATGTACCGTGCGACTTGGAAATATCTTCATTTGTCTGTGTTTCAGTTGATTTTTGAAAGAGGTGAATATCTTCCAAAAGCTTGATATCTTCACTTGCTTCAGTCCATTTTAGCGCTGGCCGAGAAAAGTTCCCAAACTATTACGTAACGCAGCGCTCCGGCATTTCGACTGCCTTCATGCCCTCATTGCTGCTACACAAACTACCAGGGGGCGTGCTGAGCCCTTTGCCTGACCCCGCTTACCAACGCCGCAAACCTCACACAAAGCTTTTGACTTAATAATAGCTTGTTTGCCGCCGTAAATCAAACATTTCCAATATTGCTTTTAGCCTCTCTAGTGCGTGAAGTTTTTCACGGTCTCCTGCCAACTCCATAAAAAGACATGACTTGGAGAGCGCACTTGAGGCAAACTGTTTTTGACTTTGAAGTTGGAAAGTCGGTGCGATTTATAGAGTAGAATAGCCTGTTTAAGCTCTCATACCAAGACAACTGGCTAAAATGTAGCCCATGAATCTATGTTATTAGCTGCAAAAGGGCCCACGAGCTAACTGCTTTCTTTTCAGCCTTTGTGTAACTTGTGTAACTGTTAGTACCTT
Organism: Gobius niger; assembly: GCF_951799975.1. NCBI lineage: Eukaryota > Metazoa > Chordata > Actinopteri > Gobiiformes > Gobiidae > Gobius > Gobius niger. The sequence goes on from NC_136874.1 coordinate 9,289,567, forward strand.
TGAAACTGAAACAAACAATAAATAGGCTTATATTTCTTGAAATTATACAGAATTTCTGATACAAAAGGATGAAATTTTGAAATGAAATGTGTCAAATGATTGCACTGGAAGTAGGTTAGTGGGACAATGCAAAGTTGTGACTTGACCCTAGCCCACTAGAGTCTGTGTGCGGCATGTGTGGAGTGTCCCAGCATGATAAGAAGCCACACTCGCACACATAACGAGAGCGCAGTGACCCAAACCCTTAAACAAACATGAAAGACCGTTCGCCTAATGACGCCGTTTCTCATCTTTGAAACCTCTTCATTGGAGTATATTCCATGTGCATGCTCGGATATTGCACTCGAACAAATTGTCTCTTCTGGGTCGGGACGTGCTCGGGAAAACTTGTGATCAATGTAAATAAATCTGGTATGCCGATGACTAAGAAGCCGCATGGAGTGATCAACGCCTACGCCCACGATCTCACAAAAGCTCGGCTGTTTGCTGTGATTGCTCTCAAGACTGGCATTCCGATAGATTTCTCCAAGGCATTCCCTAAATGTTTTTGTAAATTCCCAATTGGATGATGTCTAAAAATAGGGATTGGATGCGAAAGTGGCATCAAACCAGTGAATTGCCACTTCTGGAAACACAAAAAACATGCACATATCTTTCCGAAAACCCAAAATGTTTATGGCGTGGTCGTAAATTTTCAAGCGGCATGTCGTAATAAGCGAGACCGGCTACAAGTAGTTGGCGCCATAAGTCTGAACACAATGTCGTTTTTCTAGCTTCACTATTTGTACTAGCAAAAACAAACAAGTAAGAAGGCTACCTGTATTTCTTATTGACACAAGGGGCACAACTTGAGGAGAGGAGGAAGACCGAGGAAGATTTCTCTGTCTGTGAAGTCAACCCACCGTGAAAAAGACAAGAGGGAGGGGGTCCACTGAGGCAAACTTGTACAACAAAGCGGGGAATTTGGAGCTTGTACTGACAGGTAGCTCCGTTCTGGTTTGACAAGTGTCCCTGGTTGACCAAGACAGAGGGCTTTCCCAATGGGCCGCATGCATTGACCAGGTTGGCCCATGTTGGAACTAAGATATGTATGAGGATATGTATAGAAGCAGCCTTTAAATCCAACAGGCCTGTACTATATAAGAGGACATTACTAGCCTGGCCAGCCAGAATACACGATTTCCCTATTCTTTACAAAGACGTGTAGTCTGGGGTGATTTCCTCTAATTCCCGATGGGCGTGACTGACAAGCGTATTAACCAATCAGAGAGAAAAGCCAGAAACGACAGCATGTGGCCTAACTTGTAAACAAGTAAGTTAGTGGGTTTACAAAGAGAGGAGAACGGAGACAAATATGAGTCATCTATGTTGTTTCTGCCACAAAAACTTAAGGACACAAGGAGCTCTTAGCAACTCGGGTGAGATTTTAAACGTTGGAAGTTCAATACATGCACATCAATGTTTGTAACTGGACGAAACAGCAACAGCGACAGTTGTATTTTTCAAAGACAATAAATTAAACAAACTAACCAAGAAGAAAATCCTCCTAGACAAAGGGAAACATCAACATCTATATATAGTTCTATAGTGGATAACTCCTTTCATAACAACATGGTCTGTGATTGGATCAATTCGATATAAAACCTTGTGAGATTTGCCTGGCTGTTAGCAAAGTTCCAGACGGTCCTGCTTTTCAACAAATCCAAAAAGAAGAAGAAGAAGAAGGAAGGAAGGAAATGACTGCAACCACTATATTGTGTCCAAAAGTGAAAACATTCAACACATAGCAAAAATCATTAAAGATTTGTTGTTTTTTCGTTTATAGCTGTATTTTGCACACAAAAAATTAATAGAAGAATATTGTGTCACATGCTGATATATTGTGCAGCCCTAATATTACCCAAAAATGTGCCACCATGAGAAAAATCTCATTCAAAAATCCCCTACAGCTTTGGGTGATTTTATCAACAACCCGTGCTGTCTGCCTCTATTAGCCGACAAAACTTTGGACAATATTCTCAAAGACCATTGTGGCAGCTTTATGCCAGCTGGCCCCGGTCCAGGAACAGCTCATTCACACAAAGCTCTTGTATTGTAAAACTTCCTTGTGAGTTCATGTCTGTGTTATCATCCAACTCGCAGGCAGCATGCTGTTTTAGAGATATCTTGGCATTACTCTACATGTAATGATAAGGGCTCTGTGGGTTGGTGAGACAGCGACTCCTGCAACTACCACTTCTACTACTTTACAGTCAAACTTCATTCCTTTGGGCCTTTTATTTCACTTGAAACTGATAGCTCTGTTGTCGGTTTTTGACTAAATCGCTTCTCGATCTCCAACTCTTAAAAGACAGATTCCGTTTTAACACATTTTCCAAGTGATCAATCTGGCATTCTTCCTAGCACAATAACCTGACACCATTCTGGAGTACGTCTAAACTAAACTAAAATCCCCGTCATCCATCTCGTAAATCCCATTGTTTTGATGGTCCGTAATCCCCCATTAACATTTACCAAAATAGCACTTCTCCGTGGAAAGGCCTTTCTTTTGTTGTCATATTTTTAAAGCATTCTTGCGCTGGGTCCCAGATTTACGGAGCGAGCATGGAGGCATCTGGCTAAAAGTTCACAACGATTAATAACAATGACAGTGAGACAGGCGCATAACGTATCTGCCTTTACCTGCTGCTCCCTGGGACGGAGCAGTGGTTTCTGGGGTTTCCGCTGCAGCGTGGCCCTCAAATGTGCCGGTGCAAACTGATTTTGCAGAAAACTTGGATAAGATGGGCCATCTTTCCTTCTGTTGATCTGGTGACCATTCCAACGTGGTTTTGCCAGTGCAGGAAACAAATGACTTTTATGCTGAGATTCCCGTATTGGCTTGGCATGTTCATGTGGAGCGAAGAGACAGATTTGCATTGAAGGGATATTTCAGGATTTTTCTTAATTTATGCAGTCCTTATATTTGAAGAGTTTAGTGGTGCGAAGCTAGGCTAGCGCATGTCTATGGTAACTAGTAGCCTGCATTAAAAACAGTCCATCCACAGTGCACCTGAGGAAAATCACTTATAACACCAGACTACCCATAAATATGTGTGTGTTGACTGAATAATTTCAGAAATATAACACTTTTGCATTTAAAATAACTTCCTGGTTGTAAGCTAAGCAGCGGTGGAGTGATCTGCTCGGTTACCGGATCTACAGTAGTTTGTTTACCTGCGGCCGGCATTACTACATGTGGAATTCACAAATTAACTTTCTACAAATCAGATATGACAACGTTTTGAGGACTACCCGATGATTTTGAAGAGGTTTTTAATGCAGGCTACTAGTTACCATAGACATGCACTAGCCTAGCACTAGCCTAGCACCACTAAACTCATCAAATATAAGGACTGCATGAATAATAATTTAAAAAAAATCTCCAGAAATCAACAACACTCTGGATAACTAGGAAACGAGGCCCTTTGTCAAAAATCATGAGATATCCCTTTAACCCCTATAGAGGCTGGCCATCCAAAAGCTTCTCCAGTCAGGATGTTATTTATCCAGGGCCGGAACTGGCACCAACAGAGTAGCCATCAGTCGACTTGGCTCAATAGTGAAAGCACCAGCAAACACTTTATCATTATTTGTCTGTGAACCGCACAAGCCAAACAAACGGCATCATTTATAGTGAAAACCTGACGTTTTTATCACCACATCTCATCCGCTGCGTCATTTGCGGTTTCAAAACTACAAAACCAAACATCCGTGCGGTCTCCACACAGTCTAATCTGCCTTCAGAGCACAGTGAGCCTGCCGCCGATAAACATTATAATTGTGGTTCGTGAGGGCTTGCGCTGCGCCGCGGAGACTCGTGCTCCGAACGCTTCCAGCCCTGACCGCCGGCGCAGCCAAAGAAAACTGTATTGTTTGCCAATCAGCGCTCGCAGCCACACAAGCAACTTCACCAGAGACAGACAGACATGAGACGTAGCGGAGGATCCCCCCCACACACCACCACGAGATGGAAAGAAAAGGGGGGCTGGTTGGAAAGTAGCGCGCCAATGCGTTCTAATCCAACCTGTTGCTCTATTGAGTTGGAGCGTAAAAGAGAAAATGCAAGGCAGGCTAAATGTGAGCTTGTGTGCCGCTCCAGTGCGCAATTCTCACCACAATCTCAACGTGGCCTTGGCCCGCATCTGCTTGTTTTGCCCTCATCCGACCACCATGCGCAACGGGTGCACACTGGCAGGACGCAAACACCTGCTCTGTAAATGAGTTCGCTTGCAACTTTCACTCACCGAGAGCAGGAAACGCGTGGGGTTTCGGAGCAAGGTCAATACACCAGGTAGCGTGACATCTGTTCTCATCACAGGAAGTTGTGTGAGGCTCTTGTTTCAGAATCACAATGATGTGTCGAACATGTTTTGTATCAGGTGGATGATGTTTTAGCGTTCACAAAGCGTAGAGTAGACATCACAGTGAGAGTGGATGTAGTTTGCGGGCTGCACTTACCAGATATGAATTCTGCCTGTCGAGGAACACAGAGTCTACCATCTTCACGAATAAGTATCCTCATATATCAAAGAAAAGAAAAAGAAAACCCCGATGCAACAAATCCTTAAAAAAACAAAAACAAAAAAAAGTCCGTGAAATTTTGGTTTACGTGCGTCTGACAGCTCACAACTCAGCGCGTTTTCTCCCCTTTTGCAACCCAAAGCAGACAAACCGTTTGGCTTGAGTCTAACTTGAAGTGCAGGTTTAGTTAGAGTTGATGCGCTCGGGTCGGTCAAGGGAGCGTGCCAGAAAGTCAGCGGTGCCTGCGAGAACGGCGCGGCGCGTAATGCGTAAAAGTGGATCCATAACGCGCGCACCGAGTCGAGCCCTGACTACTGCTCTCAACAGATGCTGGAACTGAGGGAGAGGAGAGGAGAGGAGAAAGTACAAGGGGGGCAAGAGAGCGGCAGGACAAAAAGGAGAGTTCCGGGATTTTTTTCGAAATAAAACGTGGTTGATGAAGCGTTGAAAGAAAAAGCCAAATGCAAAAAAACAAAAACAAAAAAAAAGTTTTCGCCATATAAACTAAATAAGTGTGAATATAAAGTTGTTGCATTTATTTTTCCCACAAATGTAGCCATAAACGTTTGTATTGATAAAATAGGCTAATTAATGGGAGAATAGTCTCTTTGTTGTTGTTTTGTTTTGTTTTGTTTTATTAAATAATATTAATTTTATTTTACAAATCATGTAATTCTCTGGTTACATTACAAGCTAGGATGAGTGAATATTAGGCTATATCATGTTAATAATCTATTTTCTAAACATGGTAGCAGCCTTGACACGCGGCTGTAATTTTATTGTGAAAAGACGCGTCACGTTACTACTTCCGGTTCGCTACTACTTCCCAACGCTTCACTTTCGGACGAGTGAGCGCTTTGCACAGCAGCCTTGTTTTCAGTCCGTGACCCATAGACGGAGGTGCGCATGATAAAAACATCACTTTCAACAGCCCCGTATGGACCCAGTGTATTATTGTGCTGCGCTACAACTGTCCGTGGTAAAGTTTGTTGTTCTTGGTCCATACCGTAAGAAAGACTCCCCCCTGGCATTGCTTCAGTCAGGCATTCTGGGAAGTTAGCGCACGCGGGGCTTAAGGCGTTATTTGATATTAATGGCAAACACATTGTCCAAGCAAGGGGTAATATTCTTTACCGGATAGATTACAGCAAAGGTACTGAGGAGGATGCACGAGCGGTGAGAAAATTGTGCCAAAAGTCAAAAAGTGCAAAAACATGCAGCAAAACTGATGAGAAATTACAGGGAAAGAACATTTAAAATGATTTCTACTTTGAAACAAGGCAAATATTAAAATTAAGGCCATAGGTCTCCTCAAAACAATGTAATGGTAAATGGATTCAACTTATATAGCACTTTTCTACGTTTATCAGGCCCAAAGCACTTTACAGTAAGGAACTACTCACCCATTCATACACCAATGTACACAGACACTGGAGGCAAGGAGGGTGAAGTGTCTTGGCCAAGGACACAACGACAGTGGGCACCTTCAGGAGCTGGGAATCGAACCCTCCGATCACGAGACAACCCTCTCCAATCATAAATCATATGTTCATTGCAAAGCTGATTGTAATGGACCAAAAAGGTCTGAAAAATCAACATCAAAGAAATTCCCCTTTGGGATTCTTTTACAAACCCTTCGAGTATACCCTTTATCTCCAGCCGTCCCTCAACAAACAAAAAGTCGAGATTGCTTCAGTGTTCGATTGTTATTTACGCTTGTTCCACTTAGCAAATAAAGCACACAGATCAGATCGGGGACGTGTTCTTGTGCAATCGTGGAAATGGAAAACCGTTGACCAATCTGAGCAGGAACTCATAAACTCGGCTAAACAAATCCAAGCTAAAGGAACACACATGGACACTTTTGCAGTGTTGTCGGTGCACAATGAGTGGGCTGAATCACTGTTGGAGTTCCAGTAATTACTCGCAGTGTTATAAGTATTTTGAGTATCCCAAAATGATCATTGACCCAATATCTTAAAGAAATTGTTTCATATTAGCAGTGGAAAAAACTCAGACTTCCAAAACTGCTAGACTGCGCAGACTGGAACGTCAGAAAACTTTATTGATCCCAAAGGGCAATTCATTTGTAGTAAACTTCAGAGCATTTCTCAAACACATCACATTTCAAAAGGTCTATGTTACTTAATAAACACACTCCCTTCAGAATCCAACAGTTCAGTGACAGAGAGGAGACCAAAGAGCTGGAGACACTGTTCGTTTTCCGAAAAGGTACATAAAAACAACGTCCTGAAGGCACACATTCTTGGCAGCCTTTTGACTTTTACTTGAGTAACATTATGCAGTAATGGCATTTGCTACAACACTGGAGTGCTGTTGTTACGACACATTGCCGTAACCATTTAAGGAATGCGCTCGCTCTATACTACTCCAGATAACAACATAAAGTCTGGTGCAAAACCAGTTCTGGGAGAGAATGCTCTTTGATAGGCTGGCTGCTTATCAGATAGAGCCTATGAATGATTGGGCTTCAATGCGTAAGAGGCTGTATAGAGTTGCGGAAAATAATGCGGAAAAAAAAAAACAGGACACAAGACGCCGCCACTGATGGAATCCAGCCAAAATATGTACTAGAGGTTGGAACACTACACTGCAACGGGATTTTGTTTGCAAAGGAAGAATCGTTTTTTATTATGCACAGGGGCGACACCCATGGACCCGAATGGTCGTCACATGGCCCGGGAGTGGAGGAGCGCTCACATGTAAACACTGGAGCAGCCGCCGAGGCAAGAATGCATGATGCAATGAAAGGATGTGCGAAAAGAATGAAGCAGCGGCTCGGGCTGGGTTATGATGTTATGGCTGATCAGTGGATTTTGCAAGTCCGACCCGATAGCAAAATCCCACATTCTGTTTATAGATATAGAGCTTTAGATCCAGTGCGTTGGCGAGAGCAAGAAGACGAAGGGAAAGTCATTGTCAGGTTGAACACAAATCCTACAGATCCTAACCGAGAGTGTTTTATGACCCGTTAGGAGGAGCCCATTGTCTCCTAAAATGGTCTTCAATAGGACCATGAGTCAGCCCCATCAGCAGACACAAGGAGACGGAGGTATGGCCCCGAGGCACTAGACAAGACAATTGATCGCCCTAACAAATCCACTTGAGCTACAATAGTTTGTTCTATTATGTGATTGTACTATGGGTTATGGACTGGTGTTAAAATAATGAAACTCTGGAAGCAGTTGGAAGTACTTGTAGTCATCATGACAGCTCTAAAGTTGTTGAAATACTAATAGTTGTAGCTGCAACTGAGCACTTTCTCCTCAAGTGAACTTTGAACATTATTGTATGTGTCTTGATATACTTATAATGGTCTTTCCATATGCACAGCCCATATCTTTTTACAACCTCCCCGCGTGCAGCAGTCTATCATTTCAGATCCATATTGCCGGCGATGATGGTTTACGTTGCCTCCTTCCCAAAGCCGAGATGCCTGAGCGCTGAACTCACCGAGCGGAGTGGAAAGTATTCCGTTAAAGTGCTTTAAGACAGCGCAGTAAATGACAGAGAAAAATCTCACGTAGCCTCAGATGCGTTTGATAAACATTGGCAACGTCAAATGTCGCGGCATCGGGAGAGAGAGTGCAAACGGGGATAGGTTGGCGTTGGGATTACAGAGGTGCAGTAAGGACATGAGGTCGTCTGAATGTATACAAAAGTACGCCTTATTTGTAAAGCGACTGCCGCTAAATTCACTGTCCCATGACCATGTTCTTGCAGGGGTCTATGAGGGTGTGGAGTGGCTGAACTTGCTGAAAATTCAACGCTGTGTTGGATTTCCAGGAAGCAATGTGTGAGTATGGCCTTCTATGACCATTCCCAAAGAGCTCTAGTATAGTGGCCATATGATCATTGGTTGGTGGTCTCTTGTTCCTCCAAATATTCAACTGAAACCTCCTGATTATAAGGAGCTCAAGACTGTGTCACGGTGGCCCCGAATTCCCAATTTCTGTCATGTTAAACTAATGGGGATTTTCAAACGTGACATATTGAATTTAGCGATCACATTATGCTGATGCTACAGTGTTTTAGAAGTATGTAGTGACCCAGTATTTACTTGAGTCATTCCAGAGCTCTTTTGTTTACTTTTTTAACATTGTTATGAATGACGTTACTATGATAATCGATCAACGCTGGTGCCTTTTGCAGGGAAACATTCAATACCAAACTATACACTGCTTAAAGGCCCCAATGACTGACCAGGCAAACTCATCCCTATGAAAAATGTGGAAGTTAGAAAGGAGCGCTATAGGAATGAGTTTGGACACAACTAACAGTCAGGTACAGGGCCTTTAATAGCAGACTGAACCATGTTGATAATGTATTGGAATCTCGGTAAAATCTCACATTCCCTTCTAAATTATACATGAAACAAATAAATCCCAATCAGCATCCAGTATTTGTAAGAGCAGGTTAATTGCGATGTCCCCTTGATGGTAATGTTTACTTGCTGATTGGCTTGCGCTAGTAGATCTTCCTCACGTCCCTCACGGCGTTGACCTTCGACCTCACTTTCACCAGCTTGAGAGAGAAGGAGGAGGAGGAGAGATAGAGGGGGGTGGCATAGTAAAACTCCCATAAATGAATTTACAGCAGGGTCTGCACAAAGCCGTACCGGGGGATGCGCCAACCACTCGGGAATGCGCACCGAAAAAAAAGAAACGCATTTATTTATTTACTACTTAACAAACTTGCTAAATCGATAGATAAATAAACAGCGCTGTCCAATCGTGCCTTCGGATCACGATCGGACCCCCCCTCGCTCCACCGAAAGCTTGTTGTTTCAGCCCCGATCATTCAGCATTGACCTGTCGAGCAAACAGGCCGAGTGACGACAGCAAAGGTCTGGATTCTATCTGGGCCGCCTTAGATCTCCATGGTTCACCCTAAAGAAGAGGCAGAGGAGGAGCAAAGGATTGTGGGCCGCGGCGGTGGTGCGCCTTTAACGTTTATGGTCTTCCATCTCCATGCGTTGTTCATTAGAGCGTGGTCTAACAGGCGCGGCGACGGGCCATCTTGTTTTCGAGGTTTGAAGCCATTTGGGGAACCATCAGAGCAACCGATGTACTCCACGGAGCTTGCGCTGCTTTTTCAAAAGTCGAGATACAAGTTCCAGATATTTGGCGTCGTTGCAATAATAAGTGAATTAAGATAGTTGAAAAACCAGGGTAAACATGTCGTAAAATCATCCAGATCTTTGTTGGTCTTTGGGGTGCTGTTAACTAAGATTCATTCAAATCCAAATAATATCAATGTACAGAAAAGACCGCGAAGAATGAGAGACTGGGCTTGGTCAGTTTTTCGAATTGTCATTATAAAACAATGAAAACAAGCTTTCACTTTTCATGCTAGCAAATGCAGGGCACCGCGATGAACACACTTTGCATGCAGAACTGCTCAGAACAGGTGCGGTGATGGGCTATAGGCTTTAAGAAGGTGGAGGACAATTCTGTGATCCCTTTATGACACAATAGGAACCAGCAAATCCAGATCCAAGTGCAGCAGCAGGAGATGGAGCATCAGTAGGCCTACTCAAAAAATGTTTCTGATGAGAGAACAATGTTGTTAAATGGGTAATAAAAGTCGATTCTGTACAATATCTCCTTTGACGAATGGTGTACATTGCTTCGTCTTCAAAGCGATTGAAATGAAGCAAATGTATTCCATATTCCCTGACTTGAGCCAAGCCATCACTGTGTTAAAGGTCAGGAGGCAGCATTTAAACACCGCTTTACATAAGAATGCAAACCTTTTATTTGGCTGCTGTCAAAACAAATGAACATTTTCCTAATGGGGAACACCTGCACCCCTTTGTTCTTTGACGGGGGAAAAAAATATTCTACTTCAAAAGGTCCATGTTTAGGAGCATATCAAAGGAAGGCCCTATGGCTTGAGGATGTGCCATGTGGTAATTCTATGGGCAAAGTATGACGCAATGCTTGAGGACTGTTGAATATTGTCCAGAAAAAGTGGCAAGACTAACTCTCCATATTATCAGTTAATCAGTTTATGCAGCCAGACAATAATGCATTCACACATCAGGTTTTTAGGTCACCTCCTGTTGCTAATTTACTCACCACTTCTGAAGAATGGACATACAACTCCAACGATTTGCTCTTTTCATCGTTATAGTATAATTCACATTGATTTACTATGAAGCATGCCTGACTGAATTAGATTCCACTCCACGGCACAGAATGATTTGCTGGAGGAGTTATATATGGGACGCTGCACAGACATTGTATGGAATGAACATTTTTCTTCATTTTCGTGTGTTCAGGTGTTTTTCATATCAGTGTGTGTGTAGACCTCTGTCGTCTGAGGTCACTCCTTCCACCCATAGCGTCGCGTGTGTTATGGAATTATGATAGATGTACAGAATATACGCTGTTTCCATAGTGTATAGCCAAGCAGATTAAGTAGAATTGAGTGTACTGAGCCTAAAACTTGGAAAATGGTTTTGAGTTGCAGATCAGGTCTTTTGTAGTTTTCATGAGTCACTGTACAATCAAAGGTAAATAATGCAAACGTGTTCTCCGTCCTCCTTTGTCCATCGTGAAGAATCGCAGGGCCATATTTAGCCGCAGCCCGACCACCTCAATCAGATTTGGCCATTGTTTTTTGCCACATCACCGTGATGCACGTGCACACACTCATGGCCCCCCCTCCCCGAACGCTCATGCACTCCCACCGCTCTCCGGCACAACTGTTGCCATGGCGCCTGCAAAAGCCAGCTGTGTTTCCTCCTCAATGGTCCAAGGATATAATAAGACACACACAATATCAAGATGAAGTGGCCCCTCTGCAGCGCCGACATCTGTTTCATGGAGAGCTAGAAACTTCCAAAAATACATTGATTTCTGTCGATGAATCCCGAAAGTAAGATCACGACGAGGAAGTGGCCGTCACCTGTTGCTATGGCAGCAGAGTGGAAGCGTCTGGGTCACCGTGGACGTGATGAATGGACATAAATATAGGCTACAGTAATAAGCGTGGATGTTCATAATGGAGCGTGCACAGTCTAGACACATTCATGGAAAGTAGCTGATGAACACACTGGCTTGAGGTTATCAGAAAACGGGGTCATTCGAGGACAGCTTAGTAAAACATATGGGAAGGAGAGGGCCATGAAGTTCAGCTGGTGTATTTAACCTAAGACTGAACATGGCTGGGTACTGGTACTTTAACGATACTTGGTTTACCTTACCAGTACCTGAACGATAATTTCTACGCAAGATTTTGTAAAAAATAGTACCCAGCTTGCTTTAGTTTGACCATTTTGTGATCATTTTTTTTCACTTCCTCATTGGACACCGACAGGAAGTGACATAGATAGAGGCAAACAATTTTAACCTCTTTACCCCCTGCCTGAACCGAGCACTGTTTCTCCAGTTTGGCTTCATCCAAATCTAAAAGCTTCTTGGAAAAAGTGTCAAAATAGTGATGAGGATGAGGATGAAAATACAACAAAGATGTGACAAAAAAGCAACAAAAAAAAACGAAAAAGCGACATAAACACAACAAAAAAACTATGAAAACATGACAAAAAACTGACAAAAATGTGTGGCAAAACCAGCAACAGAAAAAGTGACAAAAAGCGATGAAAATGTGGGGGAAAAATGTGACAAAGCAATGGAAAAATCGGTCAGTAAAGTGACAACATGAGGAAAAAGATCCATTTAGATGAGTTTTGTAGGTCTTAGCTTTCAAATGAGGCGCTACACTGGCCTATAGTAGACTTGGTTAAAGGTGGGGGTTAAGAGGTTTAACAGTTGCCGTGCCGACCACGTTATGTCAATGGGAAACGAGTGAGTCAAACTGCTATAGAACTTTACCATGTCACTTCCACAAAATTCTAATAAAAAATAACTTTTTCCCCAACTTTTCTTCATTAATTTGCTGCTTCACTGAAATAAAATGATGATAATTATTAGTTACAACAGATGCTATCCATGTAAACAAGTAATATTTGCACACCCATCGGTTGCCCCCGGACCATAGTTTGGACACCTCCGAGTTAAAGCTTAGGAAATAAATGGTATTGTATCTCTTAGTGGTAGTAATGCCAGTGCTGTTTTGCAAATGGAAAAACATACTGTGCGCAACAATATGTATTAGACCCGATGAGAGAACATTCTTGAACTCCAAGTCCCTCTCTGAAGTGGCATTCCTCGAACGGCCCCTTCATCGGTGTAAAGTGCGCACTTGTCCCGGAGCCCTCCATCCTTAAGCATGTGTCCTACATCCCTGAGTATACACCGGCGCATAACTCCACGTATGTTTGCACAGCTCTGTACACACAGGCTGAATGAGGCATGTGATGGCCGCGGATTGTAAGTCACCTCGAGCATATCGAACCTTTATCAAGCTCAAACGCGGCGGCCCCCGGGCTCTCCTCGCCTCGACGGCTCTAAATATTTGTCGGCGATTATAAACACGCAGGTCGCTGGAATGTGCACGGCATGAATGACAGCAATGCTTTTTATCCTCGCAAAGATTAAACTGTCGATGTGTCCTAATATGTACAATGGCTGCGCTGGCTCACTGCGGCGCAAGTTCAACAGCCATTTGTTTTGAGGGTAATATTTTGATTAGAATAATGCTGATAAATTAAAGCCAAAAATATGAACCTTCTTCAAATTGGACCCAGCCCGTAGATTCACAAATTATTATTTATTATGCAGCAAGGTTAAATGGAGTATAGGTAAAAGAGCGTTCTATCTACATGACACCAAGGTGGAAACAAGCCAAGACAGGCCCAAGTGGATGGACACTTCATGTTGAACGCGTCTTTATCGTTATGTCACACTTTAGAAAATGCAATATTAACAGTTGAAACCTTGTCGTCCATCTCAGTGTAAGCCCTTCCATTTTGCTCCCCTTTGCTGTGCAGCTGTTTCAATAAGACCAAAAAAAAAGGGGTGCTTGGGGTTGTCCATGCGGCCCGTGTGGTTGTAGTGAAGCAATGGTGAGCGTTATTACTTCGCAATGAACAGCTTAAAGCAGGGGTGTCCAAACTTTTTTCCTGTGGGGCCGCATACTGAAGCGTACACAGGGTGAAGGGCCATAGATCGGTGGTTAGTGCTGCAAAATCTTTGACTAGCAGAGGTTTAAATTGCGCCCCACACCTTTATTTCTGCTCAAAACCTTCATGCCAGCTCTGTCTCACAGTAAAAGGTTAGTTGTTAGGTTAGAATTGTGTAGAATTATTACATTTCAAATAAAAAGGACTATCTCTGATGATGTGTCCCGATTCAGCAAAAAGGCAGAGGGCCACCAAAAATTGGTCTGAGGGCCGCATTTGGCCCCCGGGCCGCACTTTGGACACCCCTGGCTTAAAGGAACAGGCCACCGTTTTTCCATACTGATATGTTCGTACCTGAGCTTAGACGAGTTAATGCGCTCAGTCACGCAAAAAGACCAAAAAATGTCAAAAGCATTTAGCATGATAACACTTTAGGAGCACTTTGACTACCGCGCATATCTTCACTTTACTCCGCGGAATATCGTACCCCTTTTTAGCCGCTTAGAAACATGTTTTTTTAATTTTGAGTAACTATACTTAGATCGTGTAACTACTCACGTAACCGTGTTTGAATAGGGAAAACGTGGAAGAGCATAGTCGCTTCTAACTTCACCCCCGTTTGTCATCATATAGGACAGGAGGAGAGGCTAAAAGCTAACAACATCTCTGGTCTTTGTGCGTGACTGAGCCCATGCACAAAGGCCAGACAGCTACGCTTCAAATTTGTCTAAGCTCAGGTAGGAACAACAAAACGGTTGGCCTGTTCCTTTAAGCTTAGCGAGGGATGGAGATGTGCCTTTAGGAGGAGCTTTTTGGGAACTGCCAGAATTGTGATTCAAAGATGAATCAAAGATGCAAGTGAGTGGGTCAGACTCGGGAAACCCAGCTCCAGATTTGTGTTTGATATGAAAACAACATTGTAACATGGTAAAAAGCTCTAATAAGTTGGTTTTGCCACCAATCCCCCCCTTTAAAAAGTTGGTCACCTAATGGTTTTATGATTGCGCATAAATTCTGTGTGACATAATGTTATCAGTTCTACAATACTGTATAAATAAAATAAGAATTGGCGATAATGGCTCTAGTATTTACCTGGTATTAACCGATACCAACATTTCAAGTAACGTACATCTTACTTTAATCCTTAACACACTACTTTTGTCTTTACTGCCCTCTTGTGGTCGGGGTTAGTATCGTTGGCCCTGAAAGCTGCAGAATCCGAAATCAAGCAACTCATCCATGCAAAGACACACTTGTTTCTTCAGACAGTGTGAACAAGAGGTGAAACGGGGTCGCGGGCGTGGATTATTATCGCATGTTGAAACATTGCCAATAAGCGAAGAAAAACAGAAGGCGTGGCTGAGAAATTGATCAGTTTCTCGGGATCAGGACTCGAGCCATCTGTGTCCAGCCTGAAAACACACTCAGCTGTAACTCATTCCATTCGCGCACTATCTGAAAGGACCGTTCGTAAATCTGCCCGAAACAAATGCCTTGCACAATGGAGCAACCACTGAAGTCCCACTTTGCCTGCGCGCACTCATATCCAAGGGCAATTTACATTAGATTTGCATTAAAAAGAGATCGCCGGCCGGGACGCTGGGAAACGGGGATTCGGATTGAAGCCGTGGCTATAGCGAGCTCGCCATCAAGCGCATCTCACGGGTCGCCATGGCAGCGCCTGAGCTGATCTAAATGCAATCGGACTCTACAGTAACATTTTCAGAGCATTTTTTTGTTGTCATGTGTTATGCCGGGGATTTGAGAGGCCCCTCCATGGCTGCCCTCTCAGTTAGGCTCAAGTGTAAGGGCTCACGCGGGAGACTGTGGCATTGACAAAGGAGCAGGAAGACAGACTGAAGTGTTTTCCCCCGTTTGAAGTGCACCTCAGTTGTCGTAGTATAACAGGCGTGGAGACTGTGTTTCCAAAGGCCTGACAGAACGGTTGTCGCTGTGGGGAATCCTGTTGTTCAATAGACTTGCCTAGCTGAAATGTTCTTGTCAGGAACTTGCATTGTAGGCCTATTTGTAGTAGTCCGAACCTGATATCGCACTGCCTATACGTTGATATATTTGGGTGGTGTGTTGGGTTGCGCCTGGGTGGTACAGAGGGTGTGGGAGGCCTGACATATGCGTCTCATCCTCCTGCTTCTGGAATGCAAAGCAGGAATCTCAGCCCCTATAAGTCCCGCCCTCCACTCCCACCTCCTCGAACCAGCCCCGTACGCGGCAAACAGGACAGCTGCAGGGTCCTGCGTGTTAGCATGTTCGAACCAGCTGGGCCAATACGTGACACAAGGCATGCTACTTGGGGAGTTGTAAAAATGGGAGATGATGGAGAGGACCGGGCTGTTTAACCGAAGAAGTCTCAACTCATGACTCACGTCTCTCAACAAAGTATGTATGTTGAAGGTGAATCAGCTTCCCAATAGGATTCACGAACATTCTGCAGGTTTCCCCTTTTTTTTTTTGACCAAAAGTTGTTTTGTTGCTCACTGCTTTGGTATTTGACATTGGCCAAATGCGTTGTAAGCTTTTGCAATGTCGAAAGATCCAGTGTTGCTTTAATTTTTCATCAAGGGCACTGTGCAAAGCTTTTCTGGAACATCGCAAAGTAGGGTTAAGACAATGGATCCTGGCGTTGTCATCTTGGAAGAAGAAATACATTGATGGAATGAATACCTTGTCATTCAGGATGTTCAGGAAGCCGGTCTCATTCTTTGGGCTCATAGGGTCGATTAACTGAGACCTGACCAACTGCAGCTACCCCAGGTCACAACAGTTAGTTAAATCCAATTATAATGATACAAATCTGATTATTAGTTTAAATATTTTTCAGAATGTCTTTATTCAGGTCTTTAGTCCCCTCCTGGAACAGCCGCCTTAACGTGGTGGAGGGTTTTGAGCACCCGAATGATCCTGGGAGCTCTGTGGTAGGGTCTCTCATGGCAAACAGGTCCAAGGTGACGGGTCAGACAAAGAGCGGTTCTTATGAGAGACCAACAGGCTCGGTTAGAACCATGAGGCCGTCCTTCTGTGGATCCACCACCCGCAGGAGGAGCCATAAGGGGCTGGTGCAAAGAAAAAGTGGAAGAAAATGGATGGATGGGTCTTTCTGCAGCAAATGTGTAAAACCATCCTTATACTACAACAACACACGTCACTGACCAAAGTAGCAATGACATTTCTACCATTTTCTCTGAAACCTTCACACTTTTACACATTTGTAAAGCTTTAATGAATTGCTTAACTTCTCATTTACAAAGCAATGATTAACAAATGATGAGCATTTGTTAATCATTCAAAAGCACGGATATTTAAAGACAGCCAAACCCTTTTCTCAAACATTTCATATTTGTGCATGACTTATTGTTTAAGTGTTTACTAACTTTCTAATGCCGTTATTATAAAGAGATACGCAATTGTACCCAAATCAGCAGAAAATGTGGTCTTTGGTACTATTTCTCCGTTCAGCGAAAGCATATCTGGGACGAAGTCAATCCTGCGGGACATCTGAGGTAAACTGGGCCGCGCACCTGCCTCCTCCGCTATTTTCATCCGTATTTATGAGCCCGCGCTGTTTTGAGTCGGAGATCTGCACCCGCCTGCGTCACAGCCTTCGAGCACATAAACCATCTCCTATGCTTACGTCTTAGCCGAGGATGCTTCCCTTTGTTCCTACCTCCTACAGCCGGGGTCAGCGCTGTGTTTACATCAGCCGCCTGTTGCTGCGGCAACATACGGAGGGGGGGTGCACGGGAGGCTTTAGGATACTTTGACATTGTATTGACATAGTATAGAGATTTAAAGGCAATAACCAATATGTGTATAGTTTTGCAGGGCCTCAACAACATCATCTTGGAGAACCTTCCGAAAAAATGCTGTAAAACCCAAACCACGCTGTGCCAAAGCAATGAAAAAAAACTGTAATGACAACTTCATAAAATCCACAAAAGAATGGCAGCCCGCGATGGCATATTTTGCACACGCACCAAGGCCGCCTTAAGTCATTTCGGAGCTTATTAAAAGTCCATTAGCGCACAGCCCCCCTGCTGGGCCCACTGATCCAAACCAGCTGCGGATTCGTCACTCAAAACGTTCATATTTTTCTTCCCTCTACCTGGCAACCGCACAGCAAAGCACCTCCAGCATTTAGGTCAAATTAAGGTAAATTGCGGCGCGCAGCGGGAAAGTGGACCGACACACATTGCTGCTAATCCGTTCAGCCACTAATCTTTATTTACACTCATTGCACCCAGAGATTTCCCATCGGGCTTTTCATTGGCAGTGTTGACTATTAAGTATGTGGGCAGTGGAAGAAGTGCTCGGAGAAGCACTCTTATTGGAAAAAGTATAGCGCTCTGCGGTGCAAAAAGCATATAGGCTACTTAAGTGAGTGTGTTGCTGAGGACAAATAACTTTTAAAGGTCGTTGCAGTAGCCAGTTGGTATAGCTCTGTCTAATAGAAGCAGAGGAGCATTAAATACATGTGATATGAAGACTCCATACTGCAGGAGAAGAGAGTTATCTCAGTTGCCAGATCCAAGTGTCTGAAGGACAGCTTTATCCACCTGCTCCCTAAACTATACATCTATATTTATTTCATGTTGCTCCGTATTTAGCTTGTGACTTTTCTTCTTTGACCTTTCAGTGACCCAGTGGCTGTATGGGTGGTTCGTTGGTTACTTTCAGGATCAATTTTATTTCAGGTTCTGGGATGGAATGCATATGTAACCATGGATATGGTTCAATCAGCAATGAAAACCGGAAAAAGTATTGATCCTGGAGCATCCTACAGGCCATCGGGATGGTAAATGAAGACTCTATGCTAACCATCCAAGCATCCGCTACGTCACTGAAAGTCAAATACGCACTAATACTTGTTTTTTTAACGAAACTTTAACGAAAAGATGCTTTGTACCAGATCTAGCTATTGCTTATTCCCCCAACATTAACATACAACAAATATCCGAGGGTTTGACAGTAGCCCAATCTCAGTTCAATGTATTTGCTTCATATGCCATACAAATGAAGTAATGCTGTTTTTATTACTAATATTGCAATATATTTCCAGTAAAAGGTCCTTTTATTGCTCATGTTGATACTGCTGTTGTTATCATTACCTGCACTAGCCTAACTATTATCATGCAAAAGTTCTCAGATTTGCACTGTAGGCCTAACGGGAAAACTCCTCCACTACTGTTTGTTTTCATCTTAGACCATTGTGACTTGTCAGATTCAATTGGACGGCCCATTTGCAATCACCAGCTGTGCATGTGGATTACAAACCTCCCAGTTAATCCAGGGTGACAATGCAGTTATAAAAAAGATTGGTGTTGAAATAAAACTTAAACGCTGCAGTTGCTTTCATGAGATTTCCGTTACCGTGGCGACATCCAAGCTTGCTCATGCTCTACCTGCTCCCGTCTTCTTCTACTGTTTATAATAAACACGGGACTATTGCTGTTGCTAGAAGTGTAAAAGGCGTCACATGGCGCGGCGGCAGAGGTCTTCCAGGAATCACAGACCTGGTGCCAGTGCATTCCCAGCTAGAACCAGGGCTTAGGGAAACACAAGTAATGGGAAATTGGTCTAATGGTAAATTCATTGCTGTCAAGAAATGACGCAAGTGCACGTAGAGTATGGAGTTTTTTTCCCCTCCTCTGTTTTAGACTTAAGATACTACTAATCTCTACTCAACCTTTTGCTGCAGAGTGAGGATACAACTGACATTTATAAGGTTAGAAGTTGAACTCTGAGATTCATTCACTGAGCTTTGACTGATGGAGGCTTGCACTAGCACTAATTTGAACTGGATTTGGACTAGATTTAAGCAACCTTAAGTGTAGTTCTCATTTCGCTTTACACATTATAGGCTTAGTACAGGGGTGCCCAAAGCGTGGCAATATTTGGTGGTCCTCAGGCTTCTTATTTTATTGGCACACATGGCCAGAGATGGTATTTTTACTGCAATCTTAAAGCAGAACTAAGTAACAAAGCCCCTTAGAGGGTCGTAGCATGTTACAGTTTTTTACTCATTAATTTTCCGTGAGAGTAAATATTACGCTGACAGAAAAAGCAAAGGGAGAGAGGGATATTGTTCATCCAATCACACAATGGAGATAATTTTTTTCACTCAAACTTGGCTGTAAATACTGTGTAAGTGGCGCTAGCCTGCAGTTAGCTTTGCCCGTTAGCCTGCTAGCTTCTTCTTTGTGATTCCATTAGTGTGTATTGGTGCCTCCAACCTGTAGGTAGGAAAGTTGCAATTGTGGTTTCCGGCCAGAGACACCAGGGGAAGATGAGAGACCCCCCGGTCAAACCATTAACACTTGTATTACCCCCAGACGGAATATGATATTATTATTAAAGTTTGGACACTTCTTAGTATTAGCGATGTTGCCTGTACATCATTATGCATGGGAACAGATGGAGAACACTGTTATGTTGGGCGATGACGAAGTTTCTCTTTATTGTGTCCCTAGGCCTTGCTGTTGCGTTAGTGCAGTGACCACGTACGTAATATTTACCCTGTCCACAGGAGGCTGGAGCTCGCACTATGACTGATCACTGCCGCCAGCTCCTCCGGCATCATAAATCTCTCCCCAGACCCCCCCCCCAAAAAAAAACAATAACTGGGTCGTGCGCGCGAACCTTCTGGGAAACAGTGCAGCCGCGTGCTCCGAAGTGACGCCGCAGTCTTGTCTCCTTATTAAAACACATTGTTATGTTAGTGCGTGGGGACGTGGGTGTAGTGCCTGCGCAAACAACCAGGATAATATTATGAAGGCCCACTTGCTGTTAATGGACCAAAGTAGTGAGTCCAATCTGATAACTGCTCCAACCACTTTCATCTTTGCGATATGTATTCATAGTTTGAAACACTCATGGCATGATAGCATAGTTGTTACATTTGCCAACTACTCAATGAATCCAAACAACATCTATGGCACTAATTAATTTTGATGATTGCATAAATATTTGGGGTGCGCCATATTGTCAGCTTGTAAAACCTTCCCAGGAAGCACAGGCTGATCCAAATATTGAGCCTGTGCCCTTTTTGGGGCAGTCTAAACATTTGCTTTCGCCCCCAAAGTGATAAAAAATAAAATGTCCACGGCGCACTCGTGTTTGGGTTAGATACAGTGGAAGGGAGACACATGTGCGCAGCTGGAACTCTCCTGGACACAGCCCACCCACAAGTCCACATGACTCATCTCAACGTCTTTTAAATGAGAGCGAGAGAGGCACTTTCCTCCACTCAGGCCGTTTGGCTGAAGCTCACTGGCGCCCTCTGTGGGACGGAAAAAGATATTACACTAGTACACATAGCACTCTCACAGGAAACTTCTTTGGTTTTTGAAGATGGTTAGTTTCAAGTCAGCCCCGATGTTGGTCAATTTGATACAATGGAACATGCATGGATGACTGTGCTTATATTCACAACAAAAAATTGTATTTAGTTTTAGCCAAGATTTTGTAAATAATTCTAATAATGCTTGATAAACACAGAATGGCAATGGCGTAAAGTTTGATCATGGGCTTTGAAAATGTGGAGTTTTGGGTTTGAACAATAACGCTGTTGTAATCAGGAAGTACAGAACGAGGCGCTGACGCCGTAGAAGAAGAAACAACTAAATTGAACAGCTTTTGTCCGAGGATGAACTCAAAACTGCGTGAATGATCTGAAGTACTGCTCCAGGTGTGTCTTTGACGGGGTTTGAACTTCAAGAAAGTCGATTTTGCATGACATGTCCACTATATATCCACAGTGGCGTTGCGAATATTTCTCACAGGAGTAGTACTTAAGGTGGGGTTACCACTTGGGGTGGCCAATCAAATTCCAGAGGGGGCCAGTGCCACGAGGCCCCCCTCTAGCTCCGCCCCTGTATGGACGTCTTCCTTTGGTAGTGAATATATATAATATGTGGCTATGTCCCTGGAGGTTCAGGTGTTTTAGTCCCTTCTTTTCATCTATGTTTAGTCTTTGTCAATCAACAGAAATACATGGACATTTTAGTCATAGTTTTAGTCTCATTAACTCCTATGAATTTAGTTTTAGTCTAGTTTTAGTAAGCAAAAAAAACTGTAATGGATGATGATAATGAATGGAAGTTACACAGCCATTTACCGAATCATATTCATCACAAAGCTTTTATAATGGAAAAGGCCTCATTTCAAAATAGACCTATCATGGATTTCCATCTTTCTGAAATCATTTTAACCACAAGATGGCAATCACACATTCTTTCTCCGTTCAAGTTTATCATAAAAATACCAGTGTGATTAAGCTAAGCCTCACGTTTCCGATGCTTTTTCACTTTTCCCCATCATTCCCCCATTCATCCTGACACATGCACCGACTTAAGCGGACCTACACGATATCCACGTGAGGCGCGCCGCACTCTCGCACCTGCAACCAATCCCCTGCGCTGGAGCCCCGGCCATTCCTCCTCTGCTATTCTTTCTAATTATAGCTGTGTCTGTTTTGCTTCCATAAGGTTGGACACATGTCAGAGGGAGAGAGCGGGAAGGGGAGAGAGACAGAGAGCCTTTTAAATCACGTTGATTTTTCACAGCTTGGAGTGATGTTTAGATCTGGTCCGGGTGAAAAGGGTTAGATTTCCAAGAAGATCAGGGGGGAAACAGGGGGGAAACAGGAAGGAAAGGGGTTTTTGTTTGAAGTTATTAGGCATGTGCAGAGGTCGAGTGGAAAAAGTAGCCGGTCGAAACCTATATCTATCAATGTCAGTAGACGGCATTGGACATTGGTATTCAAATTCAGAAGGGATAAGCGAAAAAAAAAAAAAAAGGTTGTGTGCACGGTTACAAAGTACTTTAGGAAAGAGGACCACCAACCTCTTAAAACATGCTTTTATAAACAAGATGGGTTTAACTTCAAAAGCAGCATTCATTGAAGGGTCCATTGAGTTTACACTGCTCGGAAAATACGGCCGGATTAGTGACTCAGACTTGCACATTCAGAACTTGCAAATTGAAGTCTTGGATATAGACTTGGACTTGGCAGTGACTCAACTTCATCTACGACATGGCCTACATCCACAAAGGTGAAGTCGGCAGATGTTAGCTTCAGTGTTTTTATAGTGACTATTTCATGCATCATGGTTCCTAACCCCCGTTTTAAAGCAGTACTAAGTAACTTGTTTACCTTTCCGTAGTCCCTCTGGGGTAATACAAGTGTTAATGGGATGATTGGGGGGTTCTTTCATCTCCCCCTGGTGTCTCTGTCCAGAAAACCACACCAATACACACTTAGAATAGAATTACAAAGAAGAAGCTAACAGGCTAACGGGCAAAGCTAAGTCTGGGCTAGCACCACTTTAACAGTATTTACAGCCAAGTTTGAGTGAAAACAATTATCTCCATTGTGTAAATGGATGTACAATATCCCGCTCTCACTTTGTCTTTTCTGTCAGCGTAGTATTTACTCTAACGGACAATTAATGAGTAAAAAACCGTAACATGCTACGACACCTGCAGTGGTGCTTATGGCCTCTAGGGGCATGAGTTACTTAGTTCTGCTTTAACCGAGCATATTCTCTCCAGTTGGGTTTATGGATCGTTTTCCAGGTGTTCTTGACATGTTGCCAACACTTTTTCTTTTGGTTTTTGTCACATTTTGTTGCTTTGTTGTCACTTTTTCATCACTTTTTTGTGTGTTTTCGTCCTCATTCTCATCTCATTTTTGTCCATGCTTTTATCAAGAAGCTTTTGGATCTGGGTAAACCCAAACTGGAGAAAATATGGGGGTTAAGCGATAAAGAAAATGTGGTTAATGCAATTCTATGTATTTATTTGTAGCTTGATAGGGAGCATTTGTTTAATAAAAAAACAAAAGTGTTCTGAAAAGTATATAGTCATATTCTGATGTCTATGTTACCAGTTGCTCTTGCCGTCTGCCAACCTTTCCGGCTGAATTTCAACAAACAAAGCCGCTATTTTACAGCTCACTTTGTTGCACCGTGTGGCAACAAGTGTCGAAGTGTCGCAGTGAGTTGTGCTATAGGCGACTTCCAGAGCGCGAGTTCCCCCGGCTGGCTGATAAGACAGGCTCCTGCAGGGGAGTGAGGAGACAAAGCTTCAGATAAGGCGGTGCTTAGAAGATGTTTCACTCTGAACTCAAAGATCTACTACTGTGAAAAGCAGAAGCTATTTATCATTATTGGCACTGCCTTTTCTCCCCCTCTTCTCCGTTGCTACTGAAGACGGTTTGCAAATGGTACTTTTACAATCGACCGTGAATCAAATGAACAGGGCGGACACATTAAGCCAAGAAAAGTAACATCTCACTATTTTTGTGGTTTGATGAATAGGTTTGCTGCAGGAGAATCAAAAAAATGATGAAGACAGACTAACTTTAAGGTCCTAATATTGCTCTTGTATTGCTTCAGATTGTCACAAAAACACTTGATCTTGATGGGAAAGTAATGACAGGGTGGTTATGAGAGAAAACAGATTGCTTTCACTGTCGTCTTCAGACACATCCTTCAATATTCCCACAATCGTAATCTTTTACGAGTGCAATACAAGACAGCAGCTCCACATATTAACTGTGCATTCCTTACTGTCATACATACGTTTTTACAAATTACATATTTATGACATACAATATTGAGTTTCAATGAGGTCAGTATCATATAGCAGTATTAACAGAAGTATTCAAAAGAAATGAACAAAAATGTGAGACGAAAACGTATCAAAAGGGCCACAAAAGAGCAGCAGAAAGTGTTGAAAATCCAACAAAAAAGCCTCAAAAGAGTAACAGAAAAGTTGCAAAAATGTGTGACGAAAACGCAACAAAAAAGCAAAATAATCAATAAACGGACAACAATGCCTTTAGGCTGTGACCTTTTAGATTTGGGTAAAACTTAAAGTAACAGGCCACTGTTTTTACAGAGATATGTTCTTCCCTGAGCTTAGACAAGTTGATACGTACCTGTCTGGTCTTTGTGCGTGCCCTCAGTCACACAAAACAACCAAAAGATGTTGCTAGCATTTGGCCTCTCACAGTATATTCCTATGGCTCCAAACAGGGTGAAGTTAGAAGGGACCAAGCTCTTCCACAGGCACGCACAAAGGCCAGACAGGTACGTATCAACTCGTCTAAGCTCAGGTAAGAACATATCTCAGTATGGAAAAACGGTGGCCTGTTCCTTTAAGAGGTTGTAGTAATTGAATTAATAATGAATTAGAGTAAAAAGTCAGGAGGAGTACATGATTTTTACTGTCAGTATTTCATTCAGTTTTTCCAACAGCTCCTTCTCGTTGTCCTGCTGTAACATTACCCTAAGCACATATTAGTACGAGCCTGTTTGTTTGGGTGAAATGAAAGTGAGACTTGGGTTCGCTCTGTCAGTAGCCCGTCAATATCCCGTCTGTGTCCCCGGGGCCTGACAAAATTCCCTGACCTGGAATTCCAAATAAATCATTCCTCCAGGCCCCTGCTGTCACGGCGCACAGACCCTCTGCCATCCAAACACGGTATTCCAAGAAAACCAGACCTTTTTTTGTGTGTTTGTGTCATCAGGGAAGTCGTATAAACATACTCGAAAAGAATATGCACACATTTCTGAGGATTAATTCTGGAAGATTAGCTAATCCATTACAACAATGGGGTGGAATGATTTCATAATTTCCACAGCTGAGATTTGTCCCCACTTGAACTCAGGAATCAAATGGGACTGAAGAGAGACAATGGTGTGAGATAAAATCAAAGAACACAATTGGATTTTGTTCCTTTAGGCGCACGTTGGTTCGTCGGCAGGATATGAACCGGCGCTTTTTCACTGAGGCAAAAACGTTTTACAATATCGACGTGATCAAATGCTTACGTTTTATCTTTATTGTGTACTTTTGATTTGAATGCAATCAGGGCTGGCTCCTTGCAAACATTAAATGCGGATGTTTAGAGGTCGACCGATATGAGTTTTCCTAAGGCCGATACCGATATTTCGGACGATTTTTCCTAATGTCTGGTCTACAATCCTGTAAAAACATAAACACTTGGGCGCTCCAGCAGTGGCTGATTTTATTTTATTACTTTAGGTGATTCAGTCATAGCTTCTGTTAGCCTGGCTAGTGATAATTTCTGTCATGTTGGATCTGTAAACAAACTACGACCTTCTGTATGTCGAATAGTGCGTCATCGTCTTGCTATCACTCCCCGTTCTGTGATTGGTCCCCAAATCCATGTGAAGATTTCCGCTTTCGTCTCCAGGCTGTTGAGCAGTTTGAAATGATGTCAGCGGCAGCGCACACAGCTGCATGGATATTCCCAGGCTAAGCTTCTGTCCCAGCTTTAATTAGTCGCTGTTAGCATTGGCACGTTTTTCAACTTCCTTAGTGCTCTGGGTTTTTTATCACCTGAGAAATATTTCTAAAGTAAGGAAAATGTTGAAATTACCATCCATGCTTTCATCTCATCTTGTATTGGTTATTGCAATTCGGTTTTCGACTCTAAACAGACTTCAGACTGTGCAAAATGCTGCTGCCAGACTTTTGCATCTTCATCGGCTCCTAGTTCAATTTCACATTCACTCACATTAACTGAGTTGTTGTGCCCCTTCGTTCTTCAGGCCAGGGTCTCTTGAAGGTTCCAAAGACTCATTCTTAAAGAGATCTGGTGTTTCAGGCGGAGGCCCCCAGACTCTGAAATTACTTTCCCCTGTTTTTTGTCTTTCGTACCCCTTTGGCCTTTCAGTGGTCAACCGTGTACTCAAGGGTGTTACAGTTTATTTAGAAAGTAATTACTTAAAAGTGGTATTTGTAAGAAAAAAAGGACAATGTTGCAGTCAAAATAAACCTAAAATTCTCCCAAAGCAACACATTTTGCTGAAAAATATAGCTTTTCCTATAAAAATATGCTACATTTTCACCTTTTTTCAATCTGAAATAGTTCTAAGTACTCCCTGCTAGGTCCTCGAGTACCCCCAGGGGTCCCCGTACCCCTGGTTGGGAAACACTGCCGTAGACTATTTAAAAAAAACATTGAAGACTGTGCTATTTAAGCAAGCTTTTGGCTGATGGATATTTCAGTTTGTCATTTACAGTACGGTGTTTCTTATGTTGTTTTATTCATCCCATGGCGAAAAGCTCTTTATAAATAAACTTGACTTCGTTTTCCCGAGCACTTTGATATTTGATTTGTCAGTATTGCACACACATGGATCAATCCTTGACCCGTTGTCCCAAAACCTATCTTCCCATTGTCTCCATAATTTGTCAATTCCTCGAAAAGAAACAACACTGTTTGCGTATATTTTGCAAGACTTACTGAGAATAAGCATTTCGTCGCTAGAATTTCCTTCCAAAAGACTGACAAATCTAAATAGTTCGGACCGTTGCACAACTCCTCTCCCAGAACGAGTGTCCGATTTCCGCACTCACCCTAATCGTGATAGATACATAAATGGTTAGCAGCAGAGTTGACAGAGCTGGGGGACTCGGCATGAGAAGATCTTAGCCATGTTTTCCCTTCGCGCCGTGACAAACCACATTAGAGGGAACATTAGCGGACATGGGGGTCACTGGAACGTACACCGCGCCACTCCCAGGAGGCTTCATATATTTGGCTTGGGGGCCCAAAACATCACAATTAGATCATCTTAGTCCACTGTTTCGGCCTGGTCTCCCACGTGTATCCAAACATTTAGAAGAAATCCAACACTTCTCCTTTGGTCGGAGCCGTAATGGGCAACAGACACGGCGAGAGTTTTTTGGGAACTTTGCGGAAATTAATGTTTACTTTATGGGCCATCTTTATTTCGGTCTTTGCTCCGCTGTTGAGAAAAATCCCCGCGGAGACGTGAGATTGCTCCAAAACTGGGGGGGGGGGGAGAAAAAAAACTTCCAAACAAATGGTTCTTGTCTTTAGAAGATCACGCAAAAAAAAAAGAGATTTTCAATATCAAATTCCCCCCGCATGCAGCTCGGAATATGACTCGTTCCAAATGCTGAACGGTCTATGAACTCTCTGCACTATTTCGCCGCAATTAGCTTTAGCCTTATTCCATTATGATAATAATATTGAGCGGGAAAGCAGTTGGCGACAGATGAAAGGGGCCATTAAAGCCACAGCGGGCGGGATTACGGCTAAAGAGCCATTTTAATGCAGGTTCATTGGAGTCAAAATTACAACTAATACAGTATGTTGACGTTACCTAGAACAGATGATATCTACAGTGCAATAGAAGAGGTTTGTTTGTGCAGACACGTGCAGGACTATGATATCGATTCATGGCATTCCTTTAAGTCAGGGGTAATAGTAAATTGGAGAGAAACCACCCCATAAGGAGCAGAGGCCAGAAAACCATGCTTGCCACTTTCCCTGCTCCGACCCGGAGGCCCAATACTCACTGATAGAGTCATGAAGAAGAAGCTAACAGGCTAACGGGCAAAGCTAACTGTGGGCTAGCACCACTTAAACAGTATTTACAGCCAAGTTTGAGTCACAAAAATTATCTCCATTGTGTAATTGGATGTACAATATCCCTCTCTCCCTTTGTCTTTTCTGTCAGCGTAGTATTTACTCTCACGGGCAATTAATGAGTAAAAAAATGTAACATGCTACAACACCTGCAGTGGCGCTTATGGCCTCTAGGGGCTATAGTTCTGCTTTAACCGAGCAAATTCTCTCCAGTTGGGTTTATGGATCGTTTTCCACGTGTTCTTGACATGTTGCCAACACTTTTTCTTTTGGTTTTTTGTCACATTTTGTTGCTTTGTTGTCACTTTTTCATCACATTTTTGTTGCTTTTTTTGTGCATTTTCATCCTCATTTTCATCTCTACGACACCTGCAGTGGCGCTTCTGGCCTCATGAGTTGACTTAGTTCGAAATTAAATGTTGCTGGAGTGACCAATTTCACTCTCTTTTGCTTGCACCACTTTATAAACACAGCAACTTGATTAGTCTCTTAACACATTCAGTGGTTGGGTACAGGGACCCCTTGGGGTACTTGAGGACTTAGCGGGTGATACTTGAAACTATTTCAGATCTAAAAAGAAAGTGGAAATGAGCATTATTTTGAAAGGAAAAGCTATATTTTTGCCGTAAAATGTCTAGTTTGGAGAGTGTTTTAGGTTTACTTTGAACATAACATTGTCTTTTTAATTAGAAATACTCTTGTTAAAGCAGAACTGAGTAAATCATGCCCATAGAAGCCATGAGCACCACTGCAGATGTCATAGCATGTTGCGGTTTTTTTTTTAACTCATTAATTGTACGTGAGAGTAAATACTATGCGGACAAATGAATATCATTTTTTCCGCTCAAACTTGGCTGTAAACATTGCTTTAGTGGCACTAGCCCAAAGTTAGCCTTGCCTGTTAGCCTGTTAGCTTCTTCTTTGTGATTCCGCCAGTGTGTACTGGTGGCTCCGACCCGGTGCAGGAAAAGTTGCAAGGGTGGTTTTCTGACCAGAGACACCAGGGGGAGATGAAAGACCCTCCAATCATCCCGTTAACACTTGTATTACCTCCAGAGGGACTTCCAAAAGGATTTATAAAGGTAAACACGTTACTCAGTTCTGCTTTAAGTGCTTTCTAAAATAAACCGCAACAACTCTTGGGGTACACAGAGTACCACTAAAGTGTTCAAGGAGTCCAAGAATAGGTCCAAGTCTTATATGCCTTGATTCCTTTACCTCCCTTCACAAATTGGAGCAGCAGCTCACAGTTTATAGACGACCAACTCCACCTTTCACAACTGGGAAGCGGATTTGGCTGCCATAATGTGATTTGAACTGCTTTGAGCTTCTGAATCAAGATATCATGTCACATACTCATGAAATCATACAGTATTTGGAGTGGCATTTTGCCTTATTTGCCTGTTTTAGTAACAGTTCCGCGCTCTGCTATACATCACACGGTAAAACTGGCCACATTCTTGCCAGTGCAGCCTTTAACAATACCTGACGGTGACTCACCCAATGCCGCAAAACACTCAACCTTGAACCCAGTGCGAGCTATAGGTGCACAAGCATGTCATGTTTAGTCCCTGCACCTTCCCATTAAATTTAATAAGCCCCCTTGTAATCAAACTAGCTTACATGCAGAGCCGGAGAGCCGTTCCCGTGGGTGCAAAACGTACAGGATGTCCACGCTGGAGCAGACGCCATCCCTGCAGCACGAGCGGTGACGTGAGCGCCGAGGTATTTCAGCTTATTAAGACACAACCGTGAGAGATGGGGAGGACAGTTTAAAATATACATGTTTTATCAGGTGCGGAAGACGTTCTCTGGAAAACACGCTGAGTCAGGAGGCTCTGACTAAAAACAATGTGCCGTTTGGATCGGCGAGAACAAGCTGGGGTCTACCCGAACGCTGATGTGTTGCGGATCGCGCGCTGTTAGAAGATATTACCGTCGCTGTATTTTGATCCAAATTCCAAAGATGTCGAAACCTCAAGGTCTAATTCCTCCTTTAGGGAACGAAGGGAGGAAACGAGGGAGGTAAAGCGAAATGAAATTTAGGGGAGTTCATAAGTTCAGGCCACGGCAAATTCATAAAGTGAAACTGTTGAAATCTGAAAAAGTAGTAGTAGAAGTGGTTGAAGGCGCAGTTGTTGTAGTGGTTTCAAGAAAAGCTTTGTTTACATGATAGGAGGAAACGCCTATTACTTTAATAAATGATTCACTGATCCTGTGTTGCATCAATGTTTCACCAAGATCTTGTATCGATGATGGGTGAGTGTGACCATTACGAAAAGCCTTCTCCAGCACATCCCAAAGTTTCTCAATGGGGTTAAAGGGATATTTCAGGGTTTTTTACATAGGGCCTCATTTCCTAGTTATCCAGAGTGTTGTTGATTTCTGGAGATATATATGTTTTTAATTCATGCAGTCCTTATATTTGAAGAGTTTAGTGGTGCTAGGCTAGTGCATGTCTATGGTAACTAGTAGCCTGCATTAAAAACCTCTTCAAAATCATGGGGTCGTCCTCCAAACGTTGCCATATCTGATTTGTAGAAAGCTCCTTTGTGAATTCCACGTGTAGTAATGCCGGCCGCAGGTAAACAAACTACTGTAGATCCGGTAACCGAGCAGATCACTCCGCCGCTGCGCAGCTTACAACCAGGAAGCTGATGCTGCTCAAATATAAGTTCTTTTAAATGCAAAAAATATTCAGTCAACACACACATTTATATCAGTAGTCTGGTTTTATAAGTGATTTGCCTCAGATGCTTGGGTCACACTGTTTTTAATGCAGGCTACTAGTTACCATAGACATGCACTAGCCTAGCACTAGCCTAGCATCACTTAACTCTTCAAATATAAGTACTGCATGAACTAACAAATACATATATCTCCACTAATCAACAACACTCTGGATGACTAGGAAATGAGGCCCTATGTCAAAAATCCTGAAATATCCCTTTAAGATCTGAACACATGTGTAAAAATGCTCCCAGAATCCTGGCATTGCCATCTTGGAATAAGCCCGTGCCATCAGGGAAGAAGAAATCTATTGATGGAATAACATTGTCATTCAGGATGTTCAGGTAGTCAGCACTTTTTTGGGTCAGGCAGTGTCATTTTTTAAAAGTCCAATTACCTAAGTTAAAGATTCTCACCCAGCTCTATAAGGCAATGTTACTAGAAAGAATCGCCATAAACAACTGCACGGTATTGGCAGCAACAGATGTTAACAAAGCAGTTTGGATTCATTACTAACACATCTCCAAATACCAAAACTCCGGCCAAAAGAGTAATTTCTGATTACATAAATATGACACAGGGAGTTTGAAAAGTTTCTGCAAGCTTTGCAAGATTTACTACACACAAGCATGGAAGCCTTTTCCAAAGCAACTGATGTCACAAGCCCAGCGGTTGCCAGTTTTGGTCCGCAAATAACCCCCGCTTCTCCAAACAGCATCACTCAAGTGCCTTTGCAACCCGGACAGTGTGGTAAAAATAGGTAATTTGAGAAATGAAGCGTGCGTATCATCTTGTATGACAACAAGAAAAGAAAAGGGCTACAGTTGGACTATCAATCACAGTGCGGGGCTGCCAGATATCAGATTGTACTGAGATATTTACACAGGCAAGCGTTCTGTAGTGTCATTACTAAGACAACAAGGCGAGTTTGTTTGTAGAGCGCATTCATACACAAGGCAATGATCCACTACAAGCAATCGTAGTATAATAATAATACAATACAGGGCAATGTGGCATTAACATGACATAACAAATGTCCTTCTTTTGCTTCCTTATTTGTTCACTGTCATCCACTATCTCCCAAGTTCAAACCAAAGTCAAAGTGTGTTCTCAGCATAGTTTGTGCGGACATGTGCTTCTTCCCCTCTCTTGTGGTGACCGCTCTAAATAAAACAATGAAGACGACGCCAGTGTTGACCGAAGGTTCGCTGCAGTCAACCCAACCTCTAAATGAAACAATAGTCAAATATTGCTGGAATTTGCTGTCATTTTTAATGGTCAATAACTTAGTCAATGATTAGTCGGCGCAGTAAATCTCCTGGGTTAATATTTGTGAATCTGAACAATCATCTTTAGGTTATCGTTAGCGCTTAGCATTCTGTTGCATAGTGAAACAATTACAACATCCTTAATTTGAGGTTTAACATCGTCTTGCTATGACTGTATGCGCTTGAAACCACTGTCTCCTCCAAGTGATAAAAATATCGGTGTGTTTTTCAAAGCCTATGGAAACATACCTTGTTTGAATAGCATGCATAGCAGACTGTCTAAATCAACCAGTGCCATCACTTTTAAGAGTTTTTGGCCTGCAGGCTTTATTTTCCTTTTAGAATAGACAAGACGGTGCAGCGGGAAAAGGGAGTGAAAGCGAAGAGAGACAGCAACCAAACAAAAAGATGTTTAAAAGTATGTTTGTTTCTAATAAAGTGGAGTTTTAGTCAATTTAAATGAGAGGCCTGTTGGGTGTGACGGTGTCAATGATTCAAAAGCTCTGGAATACTTCACTTACAGATCATTTTTTAAAATGTCATCACCGTTCTATCACAGTTATGCAACATTGCCACAAAGTCAAAGCCATGCAAAACTTAAATGTCGACTTTTCTGTCACACTTTCGCTAAATATCTTGGCGTTCGGGGTTGTATTTTACAGCTAATTTTCAGAAAGCACATCACAGTGAATTGTAAAACGTCCCAGTGGGCCAATGCAGCATTCTTTGGCTTTTTAAATAACACTCCGAGGGGCAGTATAACTTCACGGTGTGGATTTTGGTAATGACCTCATGTTGTCCTGTGCATGTGGAATTTTTTGTGGGAAAAAAAAGTTGGGAGACTTCTCACTTTTGGGGGAAGAAAGTTCAGATGTGAGCAAAAAAACGGAAAGCAGATTTTTTTTTTGGAGAGAGGAGATACTCTGTGCGATCGGAAATGATGGGGGAGTGCAGGCTTCTTGACCCTTTGACCGCTCCGAAGTCGTGAGAACCAATTTTGAAGCCATGTGCCTGCAAGACCTCTGAAAACACGCTATATTAATTACAACAACACGGGGCTAAGCAAACTGCATATAGGCCTTGCTAAATCTACCAAAAGAAAAATTATCATACCTTTCCATCAGTGCTTGTGGACCAGTGCCAACTATGCAGCCTATAAAGCACCCCTTAATACTAAAAATAAGTCCGCCAAGTATGTTTTGGTATGGGATTTCAAGCACTCGCTTCATTTGAGGACAAAAAGACCCGAGCACAAATGAACTGGACGTATAGCCTGTGTGTTCCCGTGGGAGAAGTGAAAGAAACTCAAAACCAAGTGCAGTGTCCTCGAGGAAATGCCCATGTGCCCCGAAGCAAGACACAGCCTCGAAGCGGTTGTCAACACAAGAACAAAAGCATTTGATACTGGAGAGCAGCCAGCTATAAATCCCCAAGTGGACCATTCAACATCCCAGCACACATCAGGAACTCGAGCACTGCTTGGCCTCTAAACGTGGCTCACTGGACTATAATGAGCATTAGTTTGCTGTTTCTGGATCACAAATATCACAGAAATGTCACTGTTCCAAGTGATCCAGAGTGTTGTTGATTTCTGGCGATTTTTTTTTAAATTAATTCATGCAGCCCTTATATTTGAAGAGTTTAGTGGCGCTAGGCTAGTGCTAGGCTAGTGCTAGGCTAGTGCATGTCTCTGGTAACTAGTAGCCTGCATTAAAAACCTCTTCAAAATCATGGGGTCGTCCTCCAAATGTTGCCATATCTGATTTGTATATGTCTGTAGTTATAAGTGATTCGCCACAGGTGCACTGTACCTGGGTTAGACTGCTTTTAATACAGGCTACTAGTTACCATAGACATGCACTAGCCGAGCACTAGCCTAGCACCACTAAACTCGCCAAATATAAGGACTGCATGAATTTAAAAAAATATATATATCCAGGAATCAACAACACTCTGGATAACTAGGAAATGAGGCCGGATGTCAAAAATACTGAAATATCCCTTTAAGATCTGTACATATGTGTAAAAATGCTCCCTAAATCCTGGCATTGCCATCTTGGAATGAAAACAGAAATGTCACTGTTTTGGCCGTTTTCTTCCATTTCTAGGGACGATACCAAAATTTGAACCTTTTTAGTCGAAATGTGACGAAATGGGTATTTTTTTACTGTCACGACCGTCCTTTAATGTTAATATTTGACGTATAGCCTAAAGGGAACGCCCCTTTTCGTCGCATATTGACTATCTGGCTTGACCATACACAACATCAACAAATCATAATACGGCGCAAACGTCACGCATCAGGCTGTTTGGAATTTTTTTTTTCCACAATTGACTTTTATAACATTCTTTTATGGGACAAACATACATTTTCCCTAAAAACTATTTACTAAGACCTTCGTCACTATTTTACCCACAGGAGTAGCTTCATTTACAGCTGCTTGTATCACTGTGTTGCAAACCTGTCTGGCGCACATGAAGTAATATCAATGCCAAAATCCATGAAACTATAATCCAATTGCCTCATAATGCGTCCTAATCTCCCTCTCTGGGTTGTGCAAAATGGGGAAACCGCAATATCAAAACTTTTACCTCCGACTTCCACACCACGAAAGCGTGAGAGCAGGACGGGACCACCTTCTTCTGCAGCCACCTCCGCGGCGAGAAGAGCGCGCCGGTGCTGGCAGAGGACGCCACGCCGGGGCCCCGCACCAGAAACGGCAAATCCCCCGCGGTATTCCGTTTGGCGCGCTTCACCGGGTCGTATTCGAAGTGGAAGTTGGACGAGGGCGAGATATCCAAAGGGATGGACGGCGTGGAGAGGGACGGGGTCATCGGTTCCTTCGGAGCCCTGGCGCGTAAAGATGGTTTTGACGGAGGCGCACCTGTATCCAAAGTGGGAACCGCGCTCGTCCCGTCTGTGCCGCAGTGTCGGATTATCGCAGGGTCTAAACTCCGCGTTTGACGTAGCCTGCGCTTGGCCAGAGCCTTGGACGCAGGTGAGGAGCACGAGAAGACGCTGTTGAGGAGTCCTTGAGCGGTCGACATGTCTCCCCCCCTCCCCAAGTTTTACGTGTCTCTCCGTCAAAATGTCACAACTCCTATCCCATCTAAAGAAACGCCAAAGTGCGCGCCCGGGCCAAAACGCGCCACATTTTTTGTCGTTTCCAGATGCAAAAGTGAACCTCTCTATACCCCAAGGTCCCGGAGTGCGTGTGCGCGTTCCCCAGGAGTGTGGAGTGGAGTGAGAACACGGTGTGATTGTGAAAGTGGGATGTGGCCAGCCGCGGTCCGTTCAGACGAGCGCCTGGCTTCAAGCGTCAAGTTGCAAAATGTTATTGTTTTGAATGCAAATCTCCATGGGACGCGAGAGTTTTGACGCGCGCCAATGGAGGTTTTTTTTTAATGCGTTTGTGGAACAGCATTAAATTACATTCAGATGGGGATGAGAGGTGATAACATCTGGTCCGCTGCATTCCATAGAAACAGACTTGAAAAGGCAGTATAGGAAAAATGGAGCAGACTTTTATAAGTCAGTGGAGTAAAAGTGTTAGGCCTTGTGTTTTATTGAAAGGTGAAACATGACTCCAAGATGTTCACATATTGGATGCAGGCAATATTTGTTTTTGCATGAATTAGCAGAACCACTTTTGTACCGAAAAAAGTTTAGGTACTGCCGGTATCGGAAAAAATGAAGTATCGAAAATGGATACAGAGAAATTGTTTTTTTTATATATATATTTAGATCCAACTTTTGATGCTGTTGGTTTTTCTTTTCTTCTCCCATTTTCCCCCAAAATTATTCCACATTAGTGCTAAGTGACTTGTTTACCTTAAAAAATCCTTTCCGTAGTTCCTCTGGGGGTAATACAAGTGTTAATGGGATGATTGGCCAGAAAACCACAATTGCAACTTTGCTGCCTCCGGGTCGGAGCCACCAATACACACTAATGGAATCACAAAGAAGAAGCTAACAGGCTAACGAGCAAAGCTAACAGCGGGCTAGTGCCAAATAAACAGTATTTACAGCCAAGTTTGAGGGGGAAAAAAATATCTCCATTGTGTAATTGGATGTACAATATACCTCTCTCCCTCTGTCTTTTCTGTCAGTGAAGTATTTACTCTCACAGACAAGTAATGAGTAAAAAACCTTAACATGCTACGACACCTGCAGTGGCACTTATGGCCTCTAGAAGCAAGAGTTACTTACTGCTTTAAAATGTTTCTTGATTTAGATTATGATTTAATCCAAGTTTTTTACACTGGTTTGGTCCCAAGCCAAGTACTTTATGATGTGGTACTTGGCGTGGGTGGTCCTATGGTTGAGTTCATGCATGAATGACAGCCACACTGTCAGTCGAGCCCCCAGGAAGGCAGACTACATGACTGCAGAAAGAATCATACGCCTCATTGAGACAACTCAGCGTAACAAGTGATGCTAACTTGTTATTTGGGGATAGAAACTGTGTACCCTTATACTTTCATGAAGTACTTGAGATGACACTGGAACCTACTGCAACAAACAGATTCTGACCTCAATGCAATGCTGCAAGCTCTACTTTTCTTACGCAACACTTAAAAAGGCTTTCCATATTTTTATTTGAGTTATGCCGTTCATGGCAGCAGCCTCTCTCTGGGGGGCGAACGTAGAGGGAACATACCTCGCATTCCTGCCCCGACACCCTGTCCATCTTCATATACATGCTTATCACTATGAATCACACCCTACCATAGCTAATTTTACCACATGCTCCGAGCGCCCATAACAAAAGCACCCGTAAGCCGCCTATGTCCACATTTAGAGTCATAATGCAACTTCTCGCTATATATTGCTGTAATTAAGTTTATTTTAATTGAGTTGGCGGAGCCCCGATGGACGGCGGACAGGCAGCAGGGCTGGTCATGCATAGGCAGCCAGCACGGTTGGAAATAGGCACATTAATCCTTGCCTTCCATAATCCAAAGGGTGTCTGGGAATTACAGGCCTTCTATTATTAGCCTAACAATAACTGTATGCTTGGATTATTCGGCCGTGTTTTGTCTTTGTACACCTGTGCCGCTGAGTCTGTTTGGTTTGGACAGATGAGGGCTTAATTCAGAGGGAGATCGGTGCGTGTCTGTGTGTGTGTGTGTGAGTGTTGGAGTGCGCACGTGCTGCAGTGTGTGTGAAAGTATGGGAAAAATGAAAAGAGACAGAGGGGGGTGAGCGGGCTGATAAAGGAGCTTATGAAGTTGCACTGCTTGACACACACACACACAACTCAGCGTGACATGATACCCGTAAGAGCTGGAGGAGATTGGACGCCGGCTTTTGGGGGGGGGGGGATTAGCAATTAAAAAATACAACGACCACAACTTCTGCTGCCGCCTTATCCCGCAATACGATCGTGATTATAAAGCCGCTGCAGGTCATACCACTTATATATAATTCATCTTGTACACGATCACTATATATTACCAGAGCTATGGAAAGCACAACGAGAAAGAATTAAGTGTGGCCTGTGTTAAGTTTCTTTACTGAATCCAAAGGGCTTAAAACTTATGCCGTTGAAGTTAATGATTTTCCACTACCTGACCCAAAAAACAAGTCACCAACTGGATTTGACTGACTGCAACACTGTGTGCCCAAAAGAATGAGATCAGCTGACTAGCATCCTGAATGACCAGGTTGTTCCATCGATGGATTTGTTTTTCCCTGATGGCGTTGTGAAAGAGTGGTTCAGGGAGCATGCGATGTCATTTACACTACAGAGTCCAGATCTTAGCCTCATTGAGAAGCGTTGGGATGGGCTGGAGAAGGCTTTGCACAGTGGTCACACTCTCCCATCATCATTACAAGATCTTGTAATCTTGTACTCCTCCTTCGGCCAACTGTCAGTTACTATCATGATCATTTTGGTTGTGTTTCTTTCTTTCTTTCTTTCTTTCTTTCTTTCTTTCTTTCTTTCTTTCTTTCTTTCTTTCTTTCTTTCTTTCTTTCTTCCATCCTTGCTTCCATCCTTCCTTCCTTCCTTCCATCCTTCCTTCCTTCCTTCCATCCTTTCTTTCATCCATCTTTCCTTCCTTCCTTCCTTCCTTCCTTCCTTCCTTCCTTCCATCCTTCCTTCCACCCATCCTACCTTCCTTCCATTCTTCCTTCCATCCTACCTTCCTTCCTTCCTTCCATCCTACCTTCCTTCCATCCTTCCTTCCTTCCTTCCTTCCTTCCTTCCTTCCTTCCTTCCTTCCTTCCTTCCTTCCTTCCTTCCTTCCTTCCTTCCTTCCTTCCATCCATCCTTCCATCCTTCCATCCATCCTTCCTTCCATCCTTTCTTCCATCCTACCATCCTACCTTCCATCCTTCCATCCTTCCTTCCACCCATCCTACCTTCCTTCCATTCTTCCTTCCATCCTACCTTCCTTCCTTCCATCTATCCTTCCTTCCTTCCTTCCTTCCTTCCTTCCTTCCTTCCTTCCTTCCTTCCTTCCTTCCTTCCTTCCTTCCTTCCTTCCTTCCTTCCTTCCTTCCTTCCATCCTTACTACAATGATAGTAGATACTTATATATGTGCATTTATAAGAATATCCCTTTAAAATACAACAGAACTTACTTTTTGGGGGGATGAAGTTCACGCAGTGGAACTTACAATAACCCAGACGATTACTCCAGCTTCTTTCACCAGTGCACTCCATCACCGGTCCACTCTCCGGACACATCTGAAGTCTGCAACGACGTGGAAAACATTTAAAGGGTGATCATTTAACACTGCTGTCAATTTATACGAGTCGTGGCGAGCGTCTGCAGAAGGGGAAGAATAAATCTTTGTTCGGGCCCCATGCACACTGGCCTTATTTGGGTATACAATGGAAGAGCCCGAAAAAAATCACCTCGAACACTTTCAGAAGCGAAAAAGTCTTGCCGTTTCCTGCGCCTTGGGTCCATGGCTGTCAGAGGTGTAAGGTCAAAAGGTCATTGAAATCGAATTAGCTCTCCGGCTACTGACTGTGCTGCATACCAAGCTATTTTCAGCCTGAAACAATTTACGCATCAATGTTTTAGCCCACTTTATCTATATATTTGCAGCTATACATTTAAGATCCATGTCTTTTTGTATATTTTTGTTTGTGTGGCCTAAACCTGTTCTTTCCCTCCATGGATATCTGGCTGTGAGAGCTCTGGCCTGCGATTGGAGGACTTGTTCCATGCTCTGTTCTGGTTGGCTGCTCGTCCTTGGTCCTGATTGGTGTGGTATCGGAACGCCTGGCCCCCAATCAACCACCTGCTGCAGCCACACCTATAAAAGCCCACAATTTGTCATTTTCGGGGCTGCTGCTCTTTGTAGCCAGTATGCCATTTTGTCTGTGTTCCTGTGTGTTTAGAAAGTAGTTTGTTTTTCTAGGAAGACTCGTTTTTGATTTCTTTAAGTTGTGTCTCCTGTTTTGTTTAGGTCTTGGCCTGTATGTGACACTTGTTTTAGGTTTAGTTACTTTGTTTCGGTTAACCTTTGTACATACTGTAAATAGCCTGTTTATTTTGTTACACATCCTTTTGTTAAGATTACCTTTTACACTCCTTTTTAAAAAATGACAACTTTATTTATCCATTTTACATCTTGGTTTTTGTTACAACTTTTATCTTGCAGAGCCGCGTTGTAACAATCCACCATCTTGTTTCAATAGAAGATTTAATTATTGAGACAGTGAGAACGAGAAGGGTCCTGAGCTGTATTAGCTACAGGGCAAAACTGTACTTACAACTTTGTTTTTCAGTAGTCAGTCCCAAGTCAGATTTGATAAGCCGATAACATTGAATTGGCAGAATATAATGTTCTTGAAATGAGATACGGGCTGGCAACTGTTGCAGACTAGTGTCCCACATATGGGCTAAATACTGTGGGATTTTCTTAGCAGGGAGCTAATATGTGGCTCACTTCATTTTAATTTGAAACATATGAATGCATGCGGATCGCAAAATAACATGTGCAAAAGTTGGAAAGACGTTTCATCTTTCATTGAGTGATAAAATACTGTGTCTACTGTTTGGAGTTCCTTCAAATGTAAGAGAACTGTATGAGATGTCATCATTGCACATTGAAAAACATCACAGGCAGCTATTATATATTATATATATATAAAATGCATTGATGTTGTTTTTCAATTTTGGGTATTGGAATTCCAAGTTCTGCATGTTGTAGGCTATGGCGAGTGAAAAATAAAGCATTGTTTTTTTATCCTTATTTTCATCGCTTTTTTGACGCTTTTTTTTTTTTTTTTGGAAGAATTGAGGCTTGAAATTACACCTTGAAATGCATACATTCTGCAACAAGTATTGTGGAGATATCAATATACATAATAGTTAACTTTATTATTTACGACACTACGCTGACATCTGGTGGCCAAAGCATGGAAGACGACAACAACAAAAAATATGCGGAACTAAATAAGTATCCATCTGACCAATCACGTTCGCCGCTGTGACGCTCCTGACGTAGCTCACGGTACAAGAGAGTAGCGCCGCGGCTTCCTGTGGTTAGCAGACGCGGGCTAGCTCTTTACTGGGACGGAGCTTCTGCAAACATGATCCCCGGTCTGCACTTTATGTTCCTGGCTCTTAGCTTTGCCTGCGGGACAGCTGTCAGCGAGAAAAGTCTGGTGTATGTCACCGTGGTGAGTATAGTTAATTTTTTTAATTTGCCATTTTTATGTTATCATGCTAACTGTGGAAGACGTATGTTAACGTTCGGTAGTTTCTGTGTTTTGTCACCCATCACAACTTATTGGCCAGTTACAATAATCTGTTACAGTTTTATTTTTTTTAATATACATTTTTATCCAGTCTGTCAGCTCGTAATTGTAAATAACACGGTATAGCTAAAACGTTGAACCAGCAAAATAAATATTGCTGATTACCTGACAATCCTTCACATTCCCTGAGCACATGATTTCCTTGCTAGACAGAAATGCACATCAATAAAAGGCTGTCATTGAACGAAGTAGCACATGACAACATCAGCAATACCCACGATCAAAACCACTTTGAGGATCTTCATATTCCGAGGTTACATCACATCTAATCAATATTTCCTGCAAGCTTTCTGAGCACTTATCTAAACCCCTGCCTCTGACATATCAAAAAGTGGCACTTTTTTTTACACAATGGATGGGGAGAAGCTTCCCTGTTTCACAAGTGCGCTTTAGATTTTGTGAAGTATGTGTTAACAGCCCTGTTGCAGTTTTAGTAATTAATTTTAACGAGCTGAAGTATGTCAAAGCCCCTTTTGGTCAACTAT
This sequence comes from Gobius niger, assembly GCF_951799975.1. Lineage (NCBI taxonomy): Eukaryota > Metazoa > Chordata > Actinopteri > Gobiiformes > Gobiidae > Gobius > Gobius niger. The sequence continues at coordinate 9,330,891 of NC_136874.1, forward strand.
GACAAGACACAAATAGGGAAACTTCCTCTAATATGTGTATGACCTCCCAAGATCAAGACGATGTTAATAACTTACTTTACCCAGTATGCCCTTTGAGGTGTTGACTACTCCTTCTTCGTCACCCAAACATCTCACAGCGATGTGAAAATTGCCCTTGCCCTTGTATTTTCTTCAGTTATTACATCATTAGTGTGCCATTGTGTCAGGCCAGCGCTGAAAGCAATGTATTGTCAAATTCAACAGCTTGTGATAAAGGGGAATAAGAAGTCGAGCATGCATACACCTCCCATTCTTCAAAACCTGCACTGGAAAGGTTAATCAAGTCCTCTGGTCAGTGTTTTCTAATGCTATGGATAGGATTAGCGCCTACAACAGGATATGCTCCTTCATAGCTTGATAAATGGCACACAGAAGTAGCTTTTAAACAAGCACATTCACACAAAACATGCTTTGTTCCCGCACACAATACCAATTACCAATCCTGCAATTTTCCACGCACCACTAAGTGTGACTGTACCTCAGCTGCTGTGGCTTCATGTTACTTAACAGGACCTGATAAGTCTTTAGTGCCCTCTAAGCTCACTCGCACTTTGTCTTAGCGCAGCATGCACTCCATTAGATCTGCACTGTTTCCAAAGCTTAATTCTGCAACAACATTCACATCTAACATTAAAAACATCGCAGGACGTTTGCGCCGTTGAGTAATAGAACACAGTCATTTACCCCATGTAGCACTAGCAAGGAAATGTGTTACAATAAAACACAAATAAGACTTCTCTTTCCCACGTCCGTGCTTCACTTCCTTTTCTGCAAAGTTTCACCATAGAGTTTGTGGTGAATGATCATTGTCTTCTCCTGCCCATAGCTGTTTCGCCATGGCGACAGATCACCCGTCAGAGCTTACCCCACGGACCCGTACCAAGAGAGCGCCTGGCCACAAGGCTTTGGCCAGCTCTCACAGGTAAAGTTGTTTTTTTGCCTCTGTGATTAGAAAAAGGGTTGTCACATTTAATGACATTGTTCTCCTTTTTATTGAAGTGTAAAACTGATTCTAAAATGTTCCCGCGTGTTTAGGTGGGGATGCAGCAGCACTACGACCTCGGACAGTTCCTTCGGAAGCGCTACACCGGATTCCTCAATGAATCCTATGACCGGCATGAGGTAACGTCGTGCTGTGCCCTGACGAGCCCTTTGACGAATAGACGCTTATTGATATTGACAATTAGCACTAGAAGCCCTTTTGCCACCAATGTGTTGAAAAGTCATCCCAGGTTTTTTCCCCTTTGCCTTAAACCGAGCCCTGTCCTCGCAGATCTCAGTCCGCAGCACAGACTACGACCGCACTTTGATGAGCGCTGAGGCCAATCTCGCAGGTTTGTCTCTACCATTACCACACTACTCATTATTATTCGATTTAATTTGTGTTGTTATTCAGGTCTATACCCTCCCAGTGGTTCCCAAGTCTTCAACCCAAACTTGAAATGGCAGCCAGTCCCGGTGCACACTGTCCCAATGGCGGAAGAGAGGGTGAGACTAGTACATAAAGGTTAACATTTTAAGTAGTTCCCATTTTCGAGGGCTTCTAAACACCGTGCATATTGGTTTCTAGCTGCTTTCATTTCCTCTCGGGGACTGCCCTCGCTATAACCAGCTTATGAAGGAGACGGAACAGACAGAAGAGTTTCTCAATGTCACCGCGGTATATGAGGTACTTTCTATTATTGGTAGTCTGTATCGTCTCGTACATCGTTGACCAGTGCCTGATGTTTTGTTTCTTTTGCGTAGGATGTCATTGAGCTGGTGAGAAACAAAACAGGACTGAATCACACGACCACTCAGACTGTGTGGAGCGTCTATGATACGCTATTCTGTGAGGTAAAATGGAACTAAAGCATGCACTTATTTCTGCTTTTGACGGGATTTTAAGTATTTTCTTGTGTTTTAGGCCCAGCACAATCTGACTGCTCCAGACTGGGTCACACCTGAAGTCATGACAAAGATGAAATATCTGAAGGATTTTGGATTTCGGGTAACTCTCTTCTCCGCTGCTTTTGTAGTTGCTCGTCAGGTAATTTACGCATCATGACATAATGTTTTCTTTATGACAGACACTGTTCGGAGTCTACAAGCCGACCGAGAAGTGCCGTCTACAGGGAGGTTAGTTGTTAATACACTAGGCTAATCCCCACCACCCAAATGAATATATTACCTTTAAAAAGTTAAGCCTGTGTGTCTGGTTGCCAGGTTTGCTTTTAGGGGAGATCGTGAAGAATCTGACAGCAATTGCAAGTGAAGATTCCCGACTGAGGCTCAAGCTCATGATGCTCTCAGCAGTAAGTTAGATATATCTGCAGTTTCTTCAGCATTGACAATTCTAAGTGTTAATATAAGTGTTAATTTTCTGTGTTTTGTGACAGCATGACACCACGGTCACCGCACTACAGGCTAGCTTGAATGTTTTCAATGGAATTCAACCGCCCTATGCCTCCTGTCATATCTTTGAACTCCATAATAATAATGGGTGAGGACAATGCTGAAAGTACAATGTGTATATGTAAAATGACTGTTTAAATAAATGTTATGTTGTTGTTTTTATGGCAGTTCTTTCTCAGTGTCCATGTTTTACCGGAACAACACTGAGCTTTACCCACTGAAGTTGCCTGGCTGTGATCTTGACTGCCCCCTTGAGGAGTTTAGAGCACTTACAAAACCCTCTATTTCTGATGATCGGGATGCGGAGTGCCAGCTTTCTTCAGACGGGACGAACAAAGGTAATGTATTTATTTTACTTTTATATATAGAATGTAATTAAGTGACACTGTCCGACAAGGGGGAGTCATTTTTGTAATTGTAGAAGTTCCACGTATTTAAAAGAAAAATCTATAAAACCCACCATTTGCAGTGATTAGGTCCATCTTGATTACACATCACAGAAGAAAAAAAAATCACATCAACACCATTAAAGCCAAACTGCGTGACATTTCACCCTAGTACAAGCATTAATCTCACTATGGGTGTGTTATGTTGATGAAAATGAACATTCCTACAATGTTTGTCAGCCTGGAGATGTTTCTGCTTTGTTTGAACCAGCCAAACCTGCTTTGGAGGTTGGACTTTAGTTGTAAATACAATAGGTATTTTTGTGTGTCATGTGGCTTTCTTGGTGGTCGCATCACGCACTGTCTGAAGAACTGTTCACTCAAGTGGGCTTTGTTTTGACGAATTCTCATCAGAAAAGAACTGACTCTGCGATTTCTACCTCTTTGCAGAAGTGATCATTAGCCTCGCGGTGTCCGGCTGCCTGCTCTTCCTCCTCGTCGCCATGCTCCTCGCCGTCATCTGCCGCCAGACGGACCCCACCAGGACGCGGGGATACGAACACGTGATCAACGGGGACGAATCCTGACAGAAGTGCGAGCTCCTCCCTCCCAAATGCACACGCCGGACTCTCTGGGACAATACAGACGAAAGCGACGACGACGACGAGCTGTGACTTTATCGACTTCATGAACTGTGAGCGAGTTGCGGGAGGTTAAATTAAAACTGTTTGTGACGGGTCCAAACTAACCCCATTTCTGCTGGCACCGAGGGAGGGTGGCTAACTCTTGCCTCAAAAAGAAAAAAAATGTTTGTATAAATAAGTTGTAAGGTACTTTGAGACATGTACTGTATATATGGAAGAAGGATGTATAAACTAAAGGGCTAATTCCATTTACATTGTGCATACAGCTGCCGATTTCTAGGACTTGGTGATATTGTGCCTTAAAAATCTTCTTATTTGGACCATTCTGTTTCCTTTACTTCTTTCCAATGTGACACAAAGTATGACGAATGCAATACAAAATGATCAACTATGGGACTTCTGTTATACCAATTGTATTGTGCAAACCAAATAGACTATAGACATTTCTTTTGGGTGCTGTGTTTACAAAAACACACGTAGCTTTTTTGAGAAATGTCCGCCTCATTGTGAGAAATAGGGTAACTTCACGCACTGGATGGCGAGGCTAAGTCTTACCAAGATGCAATTTGTTTGTGAAAGTTTATATATTTAATAAAAGGTTGGTTTTGTTTAGATTTGTTGCACTTTGTTTTAGAAGCCCCAGAGTACGGAGTATTTTTACACAAATGTCGCTGTGTTTTGCGCTGCAGTAGGTCAGCCAGCTGCTTTGACTTAATTCGGATGTTCCTTATAAAGTCATTACCTGGTAAATTCAACCACATGATCCAATGCTTGCAGCGTAGGGAGAAAAAGGGGGGGGGGGAAAAGTCTTAACCAGCAAGAAGCACGCTGTCTGGAAGTTCAAAAGGCCATCGACTTCTTCCCAAAACATCCACACTGACAGTTACCTTTTTAAAAAGAGTGCAGTAGGCCTTTATTCGACATGGTAGTGCTTTTTTTTTTTGCATACATAATTAGTGATCTTTTACACGTTACATTCAGTATTTTTTCACTAAAAATGATCAAAATTATACTCACTGTCACCTGTTGCAAACAATTACACAAGTATCACACTGAACAAAAACGCCATTGAGTTGTTGCGATTGGACCGGAAAGCATGCACGGCGAAATTGGTGAGAGCTTTTGTCTTGTTTTGAAACCACTGATAGGCGATAATAAAGCTGTTTTTTAAATAATTCATGTTAGTATTTTACAGTTTAATTGGCATTTGTCAGTTACTATACAAGTCCCTCAGTCAAACAATAAAAAATAATGTTACACAATGTTCAGAAATATTGCTTACACATAATCAAGATGCTGACAGACCTACACAATACAGTGGCTTTAGGGAGTATCCATAACCCTTAAAGGAACAGGCCCCCGGTTATACTGAGATATGTTATATTAAGCTTAGACGAGTGGATGTGTAACTGTCTGGTTTTTGTGCGTGTGCTCAGTCGTGCAAATGTTGTTAGCATTTAGCCTCTCCCTCCCAGCATTGGAAGCTACCAAGCTGTTCCACGTTTTCCCTTTACAGTTAGCCTTCATTTTCTAAGCAGATAAAAAAGGGGAACTATATTGTAAGGCGTAATAATACCTTAGGAGCACTTCTACATCCACACATAAAAGTGAGATATTACTGCGCGGACGTCGAAGTGCTCCTAAGGTATTATTACGCCTTACAATATAGTACCCCTTTTTATCTGCGTGTTTAATTTTGTGTAACTAGCCTTGGATTGTGTAAAGGCTCACGTAACTGTATTTAAATCGGGAAATCATGGAACAGCTTGGTCACTTCTATCTTCACCCCAGTTCAGAGCTAAACCTATGCTAGGAGAGGCTAAATGCTAACTAATTTGCGCCATCAAGCTGCTATATTTATTCTTTAAACAAATCTACACTCAGGCTTACAGAGTGTTAACAAATGAAAATGAACACGATACACTTTTCTGAATGTTACCTGTGGGAAAGAAATGTATAGGATTTCAGGTTTAGTCGGGTGCATAATAAAAACGGAGCGAGGTCTGAAAACTTCTGAAGCCACTGTACCATACGCACACTTATTGGGATGCTAAATCAGCTCTGACACACACAAACACACACATAATCTTGTGCAAAAATATTTCCATAAGGAATGAATTGGATATGATCTAATGTGATGGCACATCAATATGTCCTTCCACAAAGGATAATAGTCAATAGTAAAATAGAGGATTGCCAAGGGGCGGGTACATAAATATGGTAGGAAATGACGTCCTACATTTGTTAGTCTATTTGGGGTCCTCTAAGTGCAAAATGTTTCAAATTACTTTCTGATTAAAAATATGACATCCTTTTATGTGAAACTCTTGGTATGTTTCGAAACTATTCTTTCGTTTCGTCTACGTCGCACCGTCTCAAAAGTCCTACTTACATTGACGGATCACAGTTCAGTTCTCGGTCAAGCCGGCGGCTTTGCTACACATTCGAAATCACTCGTTTGTTTAGAGTTCCTCTGCTTACAAAAACTCTTCAGTAAACTTCAAAGTCCATAAATAGAACGTCAATTGGTGTTGTAACCAAATACGAGAGCCAAGGCTTTTGACGGAAACGTTTGTTATGGTGACTACTGCTGTTTTGGCATAGTCTGTAGCCAAGCAGACTATTTTAGCTTTAGCATTAGCCACATTAGATTCTCAGAATGGATGTTTATCAATCAAGCATAGCATCATGACCACAGTGCGAAGAGTAACATGTAATTCCTTCATTGTCACACTTGCATATTTGACAATAAGATAACATATTAACCACCAAAGCTTATTTGTTTACTGTGTAGCAAAAAAAAAAAGGCAGGGATTGGAGAAGCAAAATTAGCCATAAATCTTCCCCTATTCTTTTTTTTTCTCCAAAGGTGCAGCTCTTGAGGTTTCATAGTGTTCAGTGGTCAGCATCAATATACCCTGGTCCGAGGAAGAAACAGTGCCTGTGTAATCCAAAAGCTACTATAGCAGATAGTTGACGAAATGAACACTGGTTCCACTACATTGGCAGGTGGTCATAATGTTATGCTTCATAGCTGTATTTCTACTTTATACAAAGAGTGAGAATGACATGGTAGAGAGGGTTTGGTCCCTGATGATTCCAGTCTTGAATGCAGAATGGTCGGCCATTTTAGCACTGCTCCTTGTGATTGTTCCATGCATTTAAAGCCACGACATCGTTCAGTCTGAATATGACCGGGTCCAGCATCCTCCTCTGAGTCAGTTTTGCGGTGTGCAGTAGTACGTCTGCGATCCACAGTAGTAGTTTTGCGGCGTGGAATAGTAATTCCCGTGATACTGGTTGCTATAGTTGTTATTCTGCGGCGTGGAATAGAAGTTGTGGTGATGGTGGTGACTTTGGATGTTCCCGTAGGCGAACAGCAGCGGGGCAGTGGAGGAGGCCGGCTGCGCGGACAGGATGGCGCTACAGTTGCGCGGGATGGAGCCGTACCAGGTGGACGCGGCGCCCGCTTGCGGGGTGGAGGACAGGAGGCTGGTGCGGTCCGCCCGGCTCGTGATGCTACGGGACAGGTCGTCGTCGCTGTCGTAGCGGCGGGGATTGTCGAAGAAATAGGCACGAGAGCTGAAGCTGTGGCTGTTGATCATGCCCCCAGGAGCCTGGAAAGAAGATCAAATATGTTTAATATGCACAGAAAAAGCAGAAAAAGATCAAAGCGTGTGAGTATAATAATGTTTGCATGTGAGTTGTCGGTTTACCAGGTTTTGGTTGGGCTTTTGGACTCGGAAGAAAACCACCACGAGGCTTGTGGGAAGCAGCTCCCAGAAGAAGAGGATGATTCCAAAAATGATGTAGGCTTCACCGGTGATTTCCTGCACATCAGCCTGCAACAAAGACGACATCCTATGAATAAATATTTAAAAAACAATACAAAAGTCTCCATATAACACAAAGAAATCTACACTGCATGACCATTTACATTTATTGGGTAGTGCTTTACTTTATAACACAAAAATAGTGTGGTAAAAGGATGGAAATGGAAGTGTAATAACATGAAAATCACTCATGGAAACAGGACACATGTTAGTCTTACTTAATTTCATGGTAAAAATAAATAAATATATATATATAAATAGTAATCACTAACCAAAAAATTTAAATTATCAGGAAGTATAACCTTGGTAATAATATGGAAAACCAGGCCTACATTATGCATGTTATTCCAATTAGCATGCGACTTCCATCCTAATATAATATTACTACTGTGCTGTAAACTAATATAACTAATAAACACATATTTAACACAAATATAATTAAGATTTAGCTAAAAATTTAACCCAGTTTTCTTTAGTTTGACCATATTATGCCTACAGTTTCACTTCCTTATTGGAGACTGACAGGAAGTGACATAGATGGGGGACAACAATTTTAAACTGTTGCCGTGCCGACCATGTTTGTCAATGGGAAAAGAGTGAGTCAAACTGCTATGGAACTTTACCTCTATCTATGTCACTTCCTGTCAGTATCTTAAAAATTCAAACAAAAATAACATGTCTGCCTCACTGAAATAAAATGATAGTTATTTACTTACAACAGATGTCATTCATTTAAATAAGTCATATTTTTAAAAGCATTCAAACCTGTCATCTGCACTTTAAATGGCAAAAAATTGATGTATTTATCTAGTTTTTGTATAATTTGGTAACTTGCAATGCGCACTACACCCATGTGCGCTTCTTAGCAACTAAAAATCCATCGTGGCACTTTGAACCCTGTCAATAATGTGTGGAGTATTTTGTAATCCCAACTCAAACAGGGGGGATATTGCACTGACAGCTGGTGCGGCCACAGATTCGAATAATAATTTGTAATGTCAGCTTATGCCCACACAGTCAGCACTAGGGGGAGAGTGTATCAGCCCTTTAGATCTGTCCATCTGAAATCCTATCATGTAGGTCACCACCACACGCACACACTCGCCTCGTTCTATTTATAGCCAAACAAAGCCCTTTACCCACTGAGCATCGCCTCCCCCAAAATCGCAAGAAACGAACGGAAGTTGGCCCGTCCAGAAAGTTTTCACACTTATTTCTGTGTTTTTATGTTGACAGACACCGGAAATGTCCAAACTGTTCTTTTCAGTCATCACCACGTGCAGTGAACAGAATTTGCCACATAATAAAACAGATAATGTAAGAAATGTGAAGTGTTTGTGAACCCACTGAGTTTCTGTGCAACGTACCTGATCAGAAACACTGTACCAGCCGTAGTTAAAAGGGTTGGGCTTGTCTTGTAGTGACAAAGACACCACCACCAGGTTGTAGCACGCTCTGGAGACGTATAGGAGAATGACTACAGCTCCTATGGCTGTGGCTTGGCACACTGACGTCCCCTGGAGGAAGAACACACCGTCAGTCCGTATCCGTGACAGGCGATTGAGTACATGCGATTGAGTACCTTTGATTCTAGGTAAACATTAGCAGAAGACATCTTGGCGATTTTGAAGATGCACACGGCGAGCGAGATGGCACATAGGACGAACAGGCTATCGTTGATGAGGACCCGCGCCAACACCGCATGTCTGATGGTGGCATCGCTGAAGAAACAAGATGAGAATGTTAAAAATTCATGTTTACAACAGCAACCAGAGATGAGGGGACACTAGGGCTGGGCACCGTGAAACAATACCAGTTTGGTATCAAATAAAAAGGTTTAGGTACTACTGGTATCTAAAAAATAAAAGAATGGAAAGCAGGTACAGAAAAGAAATGAAAAATCTTTATATTCAAGCTTTGATGTTGTTGGTCATTAAAAAATTAAAAGAAATAGAAACATTTGGGGGGAAAAAACATGGAAAATAAATGGAAAAAATGTGGAACCATAATGAGAAAAACTTACAAAAATTGGGGGGGAAATTAAAAAAGTTGGGGGAAAAAAATAATTAAAAAAAAATAAAAATTGGGGGAAAAAAGGAAAAATAAATGAAAAAATTGGAGAAAAAAAAGAAAAGAAATTTAAATATTTTGGGAAAAATGTGGGGGGAAAAAAGAATAACTTGGAAAGTCTTTTGTTTTGCCCTTTTGTCGTTAAAGTGAGTTTCTTGGTTTTTTCACCTCAAACAAATGATACAAATGTAAAAGAAATTCAATGGAAGGAAAAGGAATAAATCAACATCATTATCTCTCTATGGTTTGATATGACAAATAATTTAAAATAGGTATCGAAAAAGTATTATTCAGGTATCGGTATAAGTATTGTTAAAGAACGGGTATCGAAAAACATGTAACAGTGCCCAGCTTTATGGGACACTGTGTAAAATGCATACACAATGAAATAAATCATTAACAGTCTGCAAACTCATATGTATTCATTTTAAACGAAGGCCATCTTACCTTGGTGTTTCAGAGCGTTCCAGAGCTCTTTGCACCAACAATGCGCATGTAATATTCACCACCAGGAAAAATATACTTAGACTCAGGAACAACAAGCGCAGAGGGACCCTGGAGAAACAACAGAGGAAGTTGTTTAAAAAGAAACCAGTTAAACATGCATTCATATGTGGCAAGACTTACTTGTATTTATTGAGCTCGGGAGAATATTTTGCTTTGGCTTTGAACATTACCTTAAAGAAAAAACAGACAAAAAAAAAGGGCAGGTCAGGTGGGCTGCCTTGGGAGACGAGTGTGAACTTAGCAAGGCCCGTGGAGATTCTTGGGTCGTGACATGCTCGCAACAGAGAGGGGAAAAACAAGCAACGCGGCGCAACAAATACTTCATCAGAACAGTCCTGCAGTAAACAAATGTAAGCAATTTCTAAACTGCAGACAAGTGGTTTCTTCAGTGACTTACTAAGCGAACAGCAATCTCAAACAAACATGTATTCATCCGATTGTGCGCAAGTTCAGCCAGTACAAATAGGGGAGTTTGGCTGCCCTAGATTCACTTCACTAACTTCGTGGAATGATGTTTTTTGCATTCAAATGTCGGTGCAAAACAAGGCAGAAATAGTCCATAGTCATTTTCTCATATAAAGAACTGAAAACAATCCCATGGCAGCTCAACTAAGCGATATCCCCATAAGAAATGCCAAAATATAGGCAATTGCATGTATACATGACACATTAGCTTTCATTGATAGTCTTACGAGCTTTACTATGAGGTGCTGTGGGGAAGGTCTAGTGACAAAAGGCAGAAGGAAATCACAGGGTTTGGAGTTTGACTCATCACAAATCTCTGGAGGATCTGTGTCAGGCCATAAACTGTCACAATCATGTGGAGATACTCATTTGAATGTGTCGGGTTGCGAAAGCGTCAACAGTCAAACTCAATGCTGCATCAAAGTCACGCACGATGTGATGCTTTCACTGTCACTTTTTATTTTAAGCTGTTTTTAGAATCGCAAGAAATGGCGAGGCGAGGTTTTGTTTTGTGAATTGACGTTAGGCCTGACACGATATTTGACGTTCGATGTATTGAGGCAGCAAAGTATCGCGATAAACGATATTATTGACTCTAACGATACTAGATACTCTCAAGCATCAAAATGACAGTAGTCCTTTGTCCTAAAAGTGCATAATCACATCCTAGAACAGTGGTTACCAACGTTTTTTGTCTTTCGTACCCCTTTGGCCTTTCAGTGGTCAACTGTGTACCCCCTACCTCAAGGGTATTACAGTTTATTTAGAAAGTAATTACTTAAAAGTGGTATTTGTAAGAAAAAGCACAATGTTGCAGTCAAAATAAACCTAGAATTCTCCCAAAGCAACACATTTTATTGAAAAATATAGCTTTTCCTGTAAAAATGATGTTACATTTTCCCCTTTTTTCAATCTGAAATAGTTCCAAGTACCCCCTGCTAGGTCCTCGAGTACCCCCAGGTGGTCCCCGTACCCCTGGTTGGGAACTGTCCTAGAACACCACACAAGCTGCAATAAACATAAAATATAATGTAACTGCAACAAATAGGGGGGAATGCTAATAAATGTACAGACGATAAACATCGATCCCAAAAATGTATTGTTTTTCTGTTATTTTTGAACGATAATTCGATATATAATTGATATACTTTACCATTGGCACTGGAAAGTCATTCGGAAAGGTAGCTATTTGGGGATTTTGCAAGAGCATTACCTTAATTCAACTCCTAAACATTGCACGGACTTGAATGGCATAATATAGCACAAGGCAGGTTCTGATCTGCCTACCTGTGCAAACAACACAGCTCATGTTCACAATGGCAAACAATCCTGCCTCCATAGCAGAAAGTATGATGTTTTGTACCAGATAGGTAGATGATAACCTATTACTCAGGCCTCGGTGGACGAGTCACGAAAACCCCATGCAGGGAACCATAATTTACAGTGGACTCAAACGGCGTCCAGTGACACACACCAAATTGCTACCTATTCTTTCTTTTCCCTCCCCTGTTTTCCATACATACAATGGGTGGGTGCAGATCAGCTGACAGACACCATCAGTCATGTGACGCAGTGGTGGTTTCAAAACCTATTGGGGAAAAGTAGGCCAGCGGTTTGACGCGACGGCTTCCTCTTTTTGGGGGTAATTTTCCACACCGTTTCCTCCTTTTGGGACGTATAGAAGTGCTACTATTCCTACTATGTGAGAAAACAAACCGGTCTTTGACAGTGGGGCAGTGGGCAGGTGCTAAACAACTGTGACTGACCAGCTGTGTCCCCTCTGCCACCCCTCCCTCCCTCTTTCACGCTCTCTTTCAGGGGACGACAGCTTGGCCACTATTGTCCTCCTATCCCGGGACAAGCTTTTTTAACATGTCTCCCCTGGTCATGAGACAAGGTGGAGGGCCAGCGACTCTCAAAAAGGGCCAAAGCTGAAGTCCAGACATCAGGTCAATGGAGCATGTTAACCAATAACCAGCAAAGGGGTTTCTTGCAATAGCAGCAAAGAATTTCTACAGTTAAGTGCATCAATAAAATGGACCACTGCTTTTCAAACAACTAGTTACACATTAGAAAACAACGCACCACCTTCTATTGAAAGGAGCTAAACACAGCTAAATGTGCGAGGTCTTGAATCTCGCCTAATCCAGGATTAAGACATGCAGTCTGAACTGAACCAGGGCAATATTAATCAACTGAACAGGCTCTAAACTTAATATCAACTTAGATAACACCAGAAGAAGCGTGTCTATGCAATCATGATGACTCTTGTTAAACTGTGTCTAAGAGTATCCAAATAACTGCCTTTCTGGAGCTCCAAAATGCTGCAGTTCACTGATAACAATGTTTATTCAATTTGCTTTTCCTGATATCAATCCAGCCAGTGTGTAATACCCTCAACATTAATAAGAATTGCTGGGGGGAGTAGTAATTGCCCAAAACTAATTCTCATTTCGCAAACCCTGTCTTGCTTTATGTAACACACACACACTACCTGGATGCTGTGTAATTCAAAATCAATGGAGATGATTACATTGGCTTCATCTCCCATGTGAAAGCCATGGTATATTGAGCCGAAGTTAATTGTGTGTGTGGACTCTATGAGGTTTGCCTGTATAGTGCATCTTTAGGGGGATGCAGTAGTGGAGGCGGAGAACAATGGGTGGCCGTGAAGCACTGTGCAGTCAAATAAAGGAGCAGAATTGTGCAAAAAAAAAAAACACAACATGAACTGTGATGTGAAATGTAATTAATATAAAACCCATGGAAGTGCCTAGTCAGCTTTTGAAATCAGGTCACAGGCAAAGGCATACTGCACTCTCTTCCACACACAAAGGGATGAAGAAGGGGGTGTGTACCTACCTGTGTAAAGTATAGGTTGAGCAGACATAGGGTGAAGAACTGCAGGCAGACGGGACAGCAGTAAAGCACCCAGTAGGCCAGGGGCTGGAGATGATTGGCCTGCACCATATTTTGGAAGTAAAAGGAGAAAAGAGTGGTCCGAAGTGCAGCCCAGAGCAAGCACAGGAACAAGAACACACTCTGGTAGCTGAACCTTTTGTGGCCATAGTGCAAGATCAACCAGAGCTGCAGGTAGACGAAAATAAACAGGAAAGAATACAGGACGGTGTAGACTGTGGTCAGGCTTAGTTCTAGAGTGGGAGAGATGGCAGCTCCACCAGGGGGGGACTCCTTTTGTGAGGTAAACAACAAGGAATTGACCTCATCCCCCGCAGCAAACATCTCCTCTGACGCTTGCTTCAACGCATAACGTGCTGCAAAAGGCGAAAAAGACAGCAAACTTGGTCAGAGCTGTGTCAGATCCATCGCAGGCAGCAGCAAACAAAAGCAGTATATTCTGAAAAGAAGTGGCATATTTGGAGGTGCGCAGTGTTGTAGATAATCCGGTGCTAAAGTGAGAAAATAAATCTAAGGCAGTTGGTTAAAAGAATGGGAAAAGGGGGGACGAAAACAACAAGAGATCCCCCTGTGAATCCCTGCAAAGCTCCTCTGCAAAAAACAACTTGAGGGGAGAAAAGCTTTCAGATCAGCTGTGATGCAGTTTACGGCCCGCCCCCCTCTCTCTCGAGTCACGGTGAAACTGCTGCGTCACGGGCGGCCATTTTGGCTCGTGACAGACCCGCTTTCCGCTGAACGGACAGTCCTCAGAGCCAGAAATTTCGCCCAGTTTCCGAGCCCGAGCTCCAGAGTGAAAAACAACCTCACGCCCACTTACGCAGCCTCCGAGCTGGTTGGTTTGCTTCTCCGACCAGCCTCCACGATGTTCAGGGCCCGCATTGGTCCACGATGATGTCAGGCTGCTGAAACGCCCGCCTCCTGCGCCTCTGGGATTCACCATTGGCTGATATAAAATGATCCCTCTTTGTGATTGGCTAAGGCTGGCACATGGGCTTTCTTTTTTCCGGAATGGAGGTTTCAAAACAATTATCAGGGAACTGCGTCAAGTTAAGTAAGATAAAGGTAGCTTTTCCTTCAAAATAATACTTAATGCGTCATAAAACACGCGTTTAGCGCAAAACGTAAGCTCTCATGCTCGTGTTTTTCTTGCAAATACCATAACTGGCGTAGTTGTTGCAAGGAGTCCGCGAGAATACGTCAATTCGAAGAAGCCTTTGAATTTGTGACGCATTATATTTTGAAGTATGTTTAGGAAATGCTATTCACATTGACAGGCTTTCTTTCTGCAAAAGTAATTCAGGGACAACATTTTTGCATGTCATATTGTCGAAAATTGACAGCCAAAATGTTTTTCTGTTTTAATGCCAGTGCACGTACCGTGTCACTCGGTCGGTATTGCATTTGTATTTTGGACAGGACAGTAGCCCGATGAATGATGACTTGCACTGTGGTCAAACATATTTCCAATCATTGAGCTGCATCCCTCACTTTATCAGGTAGCTAACATCTGGCATGATCTGTTTCTTTTGGCTTTGTTTCTTTTACAGAAATCGGCATGGAATATACAAAACGTCCATAGATGATAGATTCAGGGCCCACAACTTAAACGATCTCATGTATTTAGTTGCTTATTAGTGAGGAACAGAACCCAAGCTGCTTGAGGTCGAGTGTGAAATATCCACAGTCAGTCATGATTTGGGGTGCAATGTACAGTGCAGGTGTTGGTAAACTCTGCATTCTTAAATCCAAGGTCACGTTTAAGAGGACTTCATGATTCCTTCTGCTGAGGATCTGAATGGAGATGCAGATTTCGTCTTCCAGCAGGACCTGGCCCCTGCCCATTCTGCCAGAAGCACCAAAACCCGGTTTGATGCCCATGCCATCACAGTGCTCGACTGGCCAGCCAACTCGCCGGATAAAGAGGAAAATGAGGGACACCAGACCCACAAACAAAAAAGATCAAAGAAATCTGGGCTTCCATAACTGCCTGGAAATACCACATCCTGTTTTCGTGGGTTTTGTGAGCTGGAAGCCCAACTAAGTTTAAGTTGTGGACCCTGAATCTATATCTTTGGAAGTGTATCATTTTGAATGGAATTATGGAAATAGATAAAATCATTTTTTGGAAAGGGTCTGTATATAAAGCATGTGGGCCTTAGATTAAAGAGTAAAGAAAGTATTATGGACATCTTTTAGTTTGCTGTAACTCTGTATAATCCTTTCAGGGAGCACAGAAAGTACTGCAATGTGGTTGTGTGTGGCTATCGCCCTGATATGTGCCAAATCAGGTGGATGCTTGGAAAAGGCCAACACATCAAACCTAATTGAATTCACCGCTGCAGACTTCTACGAGAAGCTTAACTCTGGGAAGATGATGTTTATGTATTTCGAACGAGAAGGTAAACGCTTTGTAACAAGCTAATGAAATGTGGAATTGCTATTTTGTTACATAAGCCTGATTCTTATTTTGCAGTTACACCATCGATATCCCTTTTCCTGATAGAGTTAGAGAAGTCAGCTGATGCACTACAAGATTATGGAGTGCTGGTTGGCAAGGTGAGTAGCCGATTGGATTAGAAAATAAATCCTAATTTTCCAGCCATCTGAATGTGATTTTGCCTTTGATGTAGGTAAACTGCAATAAAGAAATGCTTTCAAAGTATTGCTCTGAAGCCAAAGTATTACAAACAGCATATCTGTTCAGGTGCAGTATCAAATGTAGCTGTACGTTTTCTAACACTGAAACTGACTTACTATTGTTTGTTTTCTTAGGAGCGGTAAGGAGTTTCTGTGTTTCGATCTGGACACTGTGTTCGACGTCAATGCCATTGTCTCTGAAGTCTTGTTGTAAGTGCCTCACACGCATAATTGTTGTTTTTAAATCAGCGAAATAAAAAGATTGTCTCGTTATAGTGCAATTCTGCGTGATGAGGTGCGGTATGTCCACACTGACGCTGACCTGCTGGCAATGGAGAAGACTGTTAAAGGGAGGAAGGATATTGTGTTGGGCTTCGTCAGCAGCCTGGGCACTCAGGGTATCAACAATCAAGCAACTTTAAAGCAGTACTAAGTAACTTGTTTACCTTAATACATCTTTTTTGTAGTTCCTCTTGGGGTAATACAAGTGTTAATGGGATGATCTCCCCCTGGTGTCTCTGGCCGGAAAACCACAGTTGCAACTTTGCTGCCTCCGGGTCGGAGCCACCAATACACACTAATGGAATCGAGAAGAAGAAGCTAACAGGCTAACAGCCAAAGCTAACTGCGGCACCACTTAAACAGTATTTACAGCAAAGTCTGAGTGAAAACAATTATCTCCATTGTGTAATTGGATGTACAATATCCCTCTCTTCCTTTGTCTTTTCTGTCAGCGTAGTATTTACTCTCACGGACAATTAATAAGTAAAAAATCGCAACATGCTATGACACCTGCAGTGGCGCTTATGGCCTATAGGGGCATGAGTTACTTGGTCCTGCTTTAAATTGATCCTTACAAAAAACACCCATAAATGTTCTTCCTATTATAATATTTCCTTTTTTTTTCCTAGAACACAGATCTATTATGGAGACTGCATTTGTGTACGGAGCAAAATACCAGTTTATTCTCATAACTGGAGGTCCGGTTCTGAAACACTTGGGGTAAGTCACCTCCTCTTTCAACAATATGAAGTTTTTTGAATGAACTTTAGAATATCTCTCTCTCTCTTTCAGCATAAGTGATTCATCCGCCCCGTCTGCTCAAGTGTGGGTTCTCCACTGCAGAGATCACAAAGCTTTGAGATCGACCGGGTCTGAACGATGTCCTTTGACTCCAATGAGAAAACCACTGTCCACTCTCAGCCTGCACTCCTTCCTGCAGCTCATGGAGACTCCTTTAGTGGTGATTCATTCAGGAATTATAGCATATGTTTAGTACAAAAGGCATCATTCATTACTCTTTTTGGTATTCTTGTACTTTTTACTAGATTGAGATGCATGAAGATCCCTCAAAAGTACCAGCACCCCAGTTTCCATATCAGCACGTCCCTCAAGTGTTTTTATTTGCACAACCAGGAACCGAACATTTAGACAAGGAAACGGCTCACACTTTGGCGCGGAAACTCAGAGGACTCGCCTTAGTGTTGCTCATTTACAGGTAACGATTATTATAACCACCCGCTTAATCTACATCCTCAATTATTACTGTTTTTTTATGGTTTAGGGATAATCCAGCTGTTAAGACTCACAAGGACTTCAACGCCGCTTACAGACTGCCTGGAAAGGTATCGAATAGTTGTTAATTTACCCGTCAGCAGCTTTAAAATTGTGTTTGTTTTCATTCTTAGGCAATCGAGTATTTGACCTTGCACAACCTTGAGGAGGTGTTGGACCTATTCACAAATAAGGAAGCGAAAGAAGCCGTTTGGGAAGAGGAAGAGGAGGAGGCAGAAGAAATGGAAGATTTTGAGGATGAAGACTTCTTTGGTATTTAATCATGAACTTTACCTCTTATCCCCCACCTGAACCAAGCACATTTCCTCCAGTTCAGCTTTACCCAAATCTAAAAGCTTCTCGATTGGAGAGCAACAGTGTAATGAGTTACAAAGGTGATCATAACTTTTTTTGTCACATTGTTGCTGCATTTTTGACTCATTTTTGAAGCGTTTTTGAAGATTTTTTTATTGCTTTTTCATGGTCACTTTTTTTTTTTAGCTTTTCCAGCAATTTTTTTTTATTTTCGCCGTTATTTTGATGCTCTTAAGATTCGGGGAAAGCCAAACTGGAGAAAATGTGCTCGGTTCAGGTGACGGTTAAGGGGTTTAAAAAAAAGAACAAGAGTATAAAAATTGTAAATAATTCTGTACATGTTTTTTTCTTTGCATTCAGACCAGTTGGACGATGAAGTGGCCGCCTCTGTCTATCAAAAACGTGGCAACGAGCTGGACATGGATGTGTTCACTGAGCTCAACACGAAGAACTTTTTTAATGTAGTAGCTCAAAGCAGCCTCACGGTGGCACTGTTCTACCTCAAATGTAAACCACAAAGCAACGCAAGATTTCTTTCTAATACTCATGAATCAGTAAATTGAATTGCGTGGTGTTGTCTTTCCATCACTAGGGGATGCTGTCTCGATGGCTTTCCTTGAACCGTTTGTTGAAGTCGCAGAAAGCCTATTAGGTGAGTATGATTGAGTTTAAAACTGATTTCTGACTTGATCTTTCATTCTTATTATATGGTTTTCAGACGCAGATGTCGATGATGTCCAAATGTCCGCTGTGAACTGTGGGGAGTGGACCGACCTATGTGCGGCTCAGTCTGGTACATCCAAGCCTCTACCTTTCCAGCCAATCGCCTCCTTCCCTACGATATTGCTCCTTCGATCCCAAGAGCCTGCCCAAAGCTACAAAGGGATGCTCTCTAGTCAAGCACTGTACCGCTTCATCATGCTGTAAGTCACATTTTTCATGCTGTAAGTCACATTTTTGTATAGAAAACGCACTTATCAGACATCACAGAGAGGCCAAAATAACAAAAATCATGGCATGTCCCTTTGAGGATTCTGAAACGAATAAACTTCCTGTAGCGATGTTTTTCAATCATGACTATAAAACTAATCTCCTAAACTCTAGACATTTCTCTTGTCTGTTCCAATCATGTCATTCCAAATACAACATGACCCCCGCGGCCGGCCACTGTATTTCTTTATGAGTGTCAAAGAGCGATGGGCTCTATCCTTTGGGAGAAATTCCACATAGGATTTTGTCTCCGGCATATGTAAGTTGTTGAAAAATATGTTTTGGATTTGCTGTGCACTAAAGGGATCAGGGGGGTTATAAATTTTCGGTTACATTTCCTTCAGTGACCAGAGGGATCTTTGCGCTGGGCTGTCCTATAGCTTTATTTTATATCTACAGAGTGCATTCAACCATGTTTAGTACAAGATGGTCAGTTCTCTAAGACAATAATAAAGAAAGAGTTGAATATCTCTCATTTTCATTCCAAACAGACCCCACTATGTTCCTTTATTTGCAGCACCATAAATCACCTGTCTCCAGTTCACCACTCATTCAGAATGAGAATCTTTAATTATTAATGACCACACAACATTTTCGTGGAATTTGTCTTCCGCGAAGCATTTCAAAATAGCTCAGAGCGTCAACAGTGCGATATGAACAGACAATACATGAAAGACTGCAAGAAAGACTAGTGCAGTTAACAATCAGTCCACTTTTGATAGATAGTGACCGATACAGATCCCCCAAAACTGCATATTTAGATATACTCTGACCCAAGTGTCAACAATTCAGCATTTCCTACAAGGCCAAAAAACGTCAAAACGGTTTATCCAACCTAATACTAACTTACAAGCCACTCTCATAAAATTAGTGCCTGATATTATACAGTGTGTATTCTGAACATAGTCTTGTTTTTATTGTATGTTTTTTAGGAGCCGTGCTGACTCACCTCTCAACCTGCAGAACGAAGCCGATATAAATGTATTTATGAGCGGGGTCATTCATCCTGACCTATCTGGACATGTTGCAGATAAAGTGCTGGGATTATTTGACTCACACTCACATCCAGGTAACGCTATGTGCATAGATATAACTTATTTATCTCTGGCCATGTTTCCTTCATCTCTAACCAAGAAAATGAAAGCAAATAAGCTCAAAGAAATGTCACTTTGGGATCTGTTCTTGGTACAAACACATCTGTATGTATTGTTTTTAGTCTTATGTCTGTCTTGTAAATAAAGAATATGCATTTTTTCCCCTTTATCTGTAGGTGTATCAGTGTTTACTGAAGCCGCCAAAGCCCTGAGAGGGGAGCTGCTGACTGGACTACTGACGGATGGCCTGGCACTAAAATGGTAACCGCTCATTCCTCTTTCAAGGTTGTTTTCAAATTGGGCAGCGTCTTGTAAGTTTAATTTAATTTAATTTAAAGCCTTTGGCTGTTATTTGCCTGGGTGCTATACAGCTCAGATAAAAAATAAAAAAAAGATTTATCTTTTGATCCAGAAAGCCAAGATCACGCTGAAATATTCATCTTATGACCACGCTTGCTGGAGGCAGAATCTGTTATGAATGTTTACAGTGTATAGACCTACAAAGTTCCTTCCCTTTTATGTAATGTATTTTTATAATTATGCACTGCTTAATCTTATACAATACAAGATTTCATAACGTACTGTGAAATTTCTGTTTTGTTTCTAAGTTTTGGTAGCATAATGCCGATATTAATTAGTTTTATACCAGAAAAGTGGCTATTTTATAGTGACCGACGAAAACATTACGTACGTAATGTACGTTCTTATCATACTCGCTCGCTCATGGCCCTTATGTACAATGTGTGCCCCTTCTTATGTCAAATCTTGTGCCAGAAGGTGAATTAATAAACACTCGAAATAATAAAGACTCGACAAAATTGAATTATTAATGGTTTACCATGTTCTGTTGACGTGGGCAGTCTTGTCATATGCACTTAAGTCTTTTTTGTGTTGCATCAGAAAACTTATTTCTCAACATCTTATCGACTTCTGTTTCTTTATTTATGTATTCAGTGTTTCTTGTCATTCAGGGCTTCAAGTCACAAGGCAGACCTCCCGGCTGTTTTGGTCCTCCCATCATGGCGGGCAGATGATTCTCCCTCCGTGTTGCCTCTGCCCTCGTCGGCCAAAGAACTCACGGCGCACATAAACGCCGCACTCCTTCAACCTGTGGTAAATCTCATTGTATACAAGTCCAATCTTAGTCACTCGATAAAAGCTCCTCCTAATGCCCCACTTTGCTTACACTGGCTGCTGATCTGCTAATAAACGGCCTTTGATGACACTTATAAGAAGACGTTTGTTTATACCAAGTGCGTATTGTTCCTTGAAAGATCATTTCAAGTACATAACAAACTCCAGATGTGGATTCCATATGTTAAAGTTTATGCATACGATGTGTAATGATTGTGTCACAGCTACGTTTACGTCTCCAAGTAAACAAATGTGGTGAGCTTATGCTAAAACAGATTTGATAATGCTGTGGTATGGAGATTTACGTCATTACCCTGTCAGATCATATTAGGTAATCATATGGAGTCAGGGCCTTTTTTTTGCTTTTTAAAATGTTCCTATATAAATAATTGCAACATATCATGCATCCATTGCTGGTAATTGCTTTGGAGTCCAAACGTCCTGCCTCTTTCAGCATGTTCTTTGCTGATTGCCCATATCAGTGTGGCAGCTGTTGTGGCGTCAGCAAATGGCAGCGGTGTGTGAATGCCACATATGCCACAGAATCGCTGTGTGGCTCGAGCTGATGTAGCGCATTCGTAAAGGCAATTTGATCTCCTGTAAATTGTAAACCCTTTCTTGCCCCCAGCCCGAGTTAACCGTGGCCAACCTGCCGACCTTCCTGTCCCTCGGCAAGACCCTGCTCCTCCTGTTTGTGGGAGAGGAGGAGGACGAGGTTGGGCGAAAGCAGAACAAGGCGCTGGTTGGAGAGCTGAAGAAAGTGGCGGAGATGGGAGGACCGAAGATGGAAAAATACCTGCCCTGTTGGATCCATTTGTGCGTACCAGTAACCATTTTGTACCAATTGTGTTTTTATTGCAATAGAAGACATTTCCCTAACCGTAACAACCATAGCAGAAGGCCAGTCAAATTGTTTCCAGGCAAACGTAATCACTCACACACATGTTTATTGGGAAGATTCCTGTGAATAGCTCCTTTGTAAAGTTCCTCAATTCAAACCAATGGGAATGATGGCTACCTTTGTACTGTACTTCTGTTACAGTCATCATCCCTATTGTACTTTCTGTCCCAGGGGCCGGACTCCAGCTGGTATCGATGTCCTTGACTCGTACCTCGGCACGGTGCCCCCTCTGCCCTCTCTGGTCCTCACCCACAATCCATCAGCAGCGGAAATCTACCAGTTCCCTCCGCGTTCCCCCATCGCGGCTGCCTCTGTGCTGCAGTGGATACAGAGGGTCGAGGAGGGGAGAGAACAAGCTGCAGGTGAGGAAACAGAAGAGGAAGTAGTACAGACAATAACATACTGGTTCTGAAACATTTATTCGGTCATTTTGTAGTTTATGGACAACCCTCATCCTCATATTTTTCCTTAAACAAGTACGTTCCTTTATTGACCTGTTGTGATGGATGTGTTTATCATATAGGGAAGCTGTAAATCAACTCATCCTCAGCCCAGTATTGGCCATTACTGAGTGTAAAGGAAAAGTACCATAGTGTAACATAATACGCTTCCTTATACCTCTCTCTGTTTTCCATCTTTCCTCGCAAGCAGCCATAATAGTGCCCTTACTCCTGTGGTTTAGTGTACTTAAAACCGCTGCTAAGCTGCTGGGGTAATGCTTCCTCGGCTTTTCTCTCAGCGCCATTCTCCTTCTGTTTACTCTAATTGCACTCTTAAAATAGTGTCTAATTTTGGCACCTGCTGTTAAAGTGCACTCAATGTCTAGATACACATCCATAAAACCAAGACAATAAAGCATTGCTGGCGTTTGTACATTGTCATATCAATGCATTACGATGCATAGATGAGTAAAACATTCACCGCAGTTGGATTTACAGCTGTGAGAGGGGATGACCTTCCCTGTGCAGCGATGAGATGATGACTTTGGAAACAATAGCCTCTCTCACCTTTTGAAGTCAGATAGGACATTCCAGCAGAGCTCTAAATTTAAAACCACTGTAGTAATCAATCACGGTATGCAAACTTCCTGGTAATTTCACAGAACAAAAGAGATAGCTGTGACTTCACTCGGAAAATACAGTAAAACACTTTGTAAATCGTGCTGACTTTTATTGCAGACAGTTTAGCGGAGTTTTTCCACAAATGAAGATATATTATAGACAAGACGTCATGTCTCGTCTCTAAAAGAGGACATTCATTCTTAATTCAGTCTTTTGTCGGCGGCCGCATCCATTTTGTTTCTCATGCTTAAACGGCAAATTGACTTCTAATAGCAAGCAACAAAAGCTGGAGTGATGAGAATAAGTCGGACAGCTCCTGTTCTATGCTTGGCTGAATCCATATTGAGATGGGAAGAAAAATGGTTTAATCACAGAGATACTAAGTTAAAGCATAAATAAATAAAAAGAAATATATCTGGAACCCATAGAATAGATATAAAGCCAACAGAACCATTCATAAAATTAAAGTATGTCAAGTTAAAGGCAGTTAATGAACGTGTTGTTTTAGAACCGTAATGTAAATAGGATAATGGAGTCTTTAAAGTAACATTGTTCGAACTTCAAACTGTTTACAGCTAATGGCACTCAGCCTCTCTACCCTTTACTTTGGTCCCATTTGCACTAAAAGACTCTTCTTGCTCTTACATGTCCAAATCCCTTCAGGCTTTAAATTGTAATTTGTTCATGTCACACAGCGCATTCCGTACACTCCTCCAAAACATACTTCCTTCTAACTTTATGTCTCTCTAAATCTTTCGTTTGACTTTATTTTCTTTCTACCTCTGTAGGTTTGTTGGGAGAGGAGAGCTGGCCTCCCGTCGCACCGTTTTATGATTTCCTGGCGGTAATGGATAAGAATGACCCCACTTCTGCGCGGCAACAGCAGCCCAACCAGGAAATGGATGGCCAGGAAACAAGGAAAGAAGAAGATGGAGAGGTGAACGGAGCAGACGATGTGACAGTAGAAGAAGAGCCTGTTTCGAATTTAGATGTGAATGGACCAACGCAACACACTGAACTCTGACATCCAGATTCTAGACTTCATAATAGCTGTATACAATATTTTAAAGACTATTTTTGTATATTCTTTCATTGTATAAGTGTGTGTTACACTGGATACATTTTTCAAATTGTAGTGTCCGTAGAAGCATTTCCTTCCTTACCGCACCACAACCTTCTGACTCCTAATGGTACTGTGACTGTGCTTTTTCGATATATGACTGCCATTAGTGAGTCTTACGGTCTGTTTTTTCCTTTTACAGCTGATAAAGCAGAGCAGGCAGGCAGAGGAAGAGCCAGAGTAGCATCCAGACAGTCACATCTTTTCGAAATGAGGTATCTGAAACATAGGGAAAAGGTTTTATTTTGTTGTGAACCACCCTCTAAGGTCGTCATTAATTGTAGATATCAAATAAGCAGATCGGTTGAAAAATATTTGAGAATTATTATTGTTGGATCGCGAGAATACATGAGTGAGTAACTTGTTTATAAGATGGGATTTTGTTACTTTGGGACCGTACCGTAAGTCTCATAAAAATGCACCCTCAAAAGAAAGCGCTTGTGATCGTTCATGGTGGTAAAACCGGATTGAAGACAATTACAAAGTACATCAATGATTACTCACTTTTGATTGTTTATGAGATTGCGCCCCATGACTTTTTGGCATTACCGTAAGTCTCATAAAAATGTCACCAACAAAAACATCTGAATTGAAAGTGTTTTTGTAACGTTTCGTGGTGGTCTTACTGATTTTAAGCAGCGATTGCACAGGCCTTACATCACCCAGGAATAATCACTTGAATGTGTTTATGAGCTCTTTTACTGTGCACTTTCTGGAAAACCTTCAGATAGGATCTTGGTCATCTGCTTCTCTTCAAATTAATTTTTCAAAATTGATTACATCTTCACGTCTCAATTCTGCTGCCAAACGGTCATGGCATTTGAGCTTTATAAAATACGATACGCTTTAGCCACATCTGTACGTTGTATAAAATCAGAGAAAGCGTGAAAAATTGGTGTGATGTATAACGCAAGTTAGGTGAATACTTACAGGAATCCTCTTATAAATTAATGCTGTTTTTCCTTTTTTCCTACCTCATGTCCGGTAAGAATCCCAAAGCGTTATGGGATTGTTGTGTAATTTTTCCCGGCAGATGAAGTGCAAAAAGCGCTGGTTTGCAGAATTGATTAGTTCTAATGAGTGGCGGTTTCAGATGGATTTGAGGAGATTTAGTTGTTTGAACGGTTTTGTGCCTTTAAGCCAGGACTCGGAGATCTGCAAAGCACTTTGGATTTTCACTTATGAAGGCACTTTCCATTTTCATCAAAGCATATGGATATTATTAGTTAAGGTTCTTTAAAAAAAATATTCTACATATCATTATTGCTAAGATTGGAACATGTTTGAAGTGCTTTTTTGTTTTGAACTCCACAGGCATCTGTAACTTTATTCAGTCTTTGTACTGGCAAAATAACACTAGTTTATGACAGATTAAAGAAGATACCGTTTTTTTTACTGTTGAAGCTGTATGTCTGGGGTCTTCTTGTTCTAGTTAATGATTAATGTACTTAGTTTTGACCTGTTAATCTTCTACTTTTTCATAATTAGTTTAGAAGAAGCTAGCAGGCAACGGGCAAATCTCACTGCGGGTTATTGCCACTTTAGCAGTATTTACAGACAAGTTTGGGAGAAAAGAATAATTATCTCCATTGTGTCATTGAGTTGTGGCATAATGTACAATATTCTTCTCTCCCTTTGTCTTTTCTGTCAGCGTAGTATTCACTCTCACGGACAATTAAGGAAAAAAACGCAACATGCTACGACACCTGCAGTGGCGCTTATGGCCTCTAGGGGCATGAGTTACTTATTTCTGCTTTAATATTTACCAAAAGTAAATTATTCCATATACTTATTATATTTTTAGCTTGTAGACAACTTTAGGGATCTAAGGGGGATTTTATGTCTTTGCAATATAATACTTGTGCTGCTCTTGTCCATCAGCATCAAAGTCCAATCCAGTGGAGTAGCCCATGACAAAGAGCCAAGGGTAACAAACTGCACACAGTGTACTTCAGAAACTTAACAGTCGGTTTTCAGGCTTTCTGGGGGATTAAATTGTGAGGTGCTGCCCGTCAAAAAGTTATGCCAACGTGTCTATAAAAATGATAAATGCCTCCAGAGAAATGTGGCATCCAACTTTTCTAATCTGAAGCGGAGTGAGATGTATTGAGCTCGACAGTGGCACCAGTCGAGTGAGTCAGCGAAATCACAGGCTTTTTCCAGGTAAAGCCATCAAACTCAGATTAGTCAGGAGTCTGAAGGATGATGTAACGGCTGTTGTGGGGAAGGAGTAGCAATACTGGTTAAACAATTAAGTGACTAGCTGAGTAACACTGAGGAGTTGAGCAGTCATCTCAGTAGTAACAGTATTGCATTTGTAGAGCTGAGTGGTAATTGCAAACAACTTTCATCTTAAACTATCTTATTACCGTGTTTTGAATTTTATAGGTCAAAGGCGCTCATCATTCCTGGAAAATGACTTTGTTTACCTCCCCGTGGGCCACAAACAAAATGCATGTTTTATTCCACTGTGGCCTGGACTCTGTGTAATCAGTCACTGAGAAGCTGTATGCATAGATCAATCATGTAACTAGATTGCAGGGCGGCCATGCCCCCTTATGTTGTCATTAGAGGAACATATTAGGTTATGGCCATAGCCGATCTGCAGCGCAAAATGATTTTCAACAGTCTTTACAGGTGCTTAAGCGATATTGTTGCTTTTATAGACAAATGCATGGATGATGTTAGTATATGAGCTTATTTTGTTAACATTGTAAACATTGCCTTCACTTTCTAGAATTTAAAATGACATAACACTATAGCTACAATTACTGAAGTCAAGTATAGCCAGGCGGTGCACATGCAGGCAAGGGAGGAAGGAATCTGCCCTAATTACAAGGCCATGTGATCGAGAGAAGATGGCACGAATAATAACATTCAGATGTGAGAGAGCGTAGTATTCTCACACTCCATTAAAATACATAATTTACAAACAAGCCTACCCAAGTACACCATTCAAGATATATATTCAACAGTCCACAGTAAAAGTTGCCAATACACCTCTATCATGTTATCACTATTAAGCATCGCATGTGTAAAAGCAATCGATCTCCCTGATGGATGAACTTCATTGCAATTGCGGGGTCTTCTTTTATTTTGCCAATGCATCTCCGATTCCCTTTATGCGCAAGTGGATTCCAAGACCGTAATTATTAAAGCCTTAGCAAATAATTCAACTCCATTTCCTTCTGGGAGTGTGTTGACCTCAGTCCGTCTGTTTTGTTTTACTACTGAATCAGCCATATTCTTGGGATTCCCAACCAGCAACACAAACAGTTTATACCACACTATACAAGAGTAAGTACAAGAATTATTAATTGTAAACTTTGGAGTTATAAAACAAAACACACTTATTTGTGGTTTGTAATAAGGGGCTGTAACGATGACCAAATCTCACGGTTGTCCGCTATGATTTATTTTCTCTAAAATGCACAATTTCACTATGTTAGCGCTATTGTTTCAGTCATATTAAAGATAAGATGCTCATGATAAGATAAGTGCTCCATAGCCGTAACATCTTTTTGTTGGCTGGGCTGGATTTGTGGCCCTCACGCAGCCTACTTCTACAAAATAATGCATTTGTAGGCCGTAATTGTCACATTTTCCTATATATTTGTGACATTTGTTTCGCTAATTTCCTTTTATCGAGTTCAGGATGGATAAATTGAACGTTATTATGCGTCCGCCATGTGTGGGGGCTCAATTGACTCAGTGCATAACTTCAAATCATCACAACGCCGCCCAAAATGTGACTTCCTGTTTCAATCCAGCACGCCAAAATAAAAGCACACAGCTCGTCTCATGGATTAGTTCAGCAGTTACTTGCAACATTACAAGACTATAATTAAATACACACATTTTAAGCATGTTGTCTGTTAATAGTTAGGCAGAAAGAAAGTTGAGCTAATGAGTAAGATGGTGCATTTATTTTGATGTGCTGAATCGAAACAGGAAGTCACTTCTTGAGCGGCGTTGTTATGATTTGGTGTTTTGCGCGGAGTCAATTAGGTAACATAACAATAACAAACAGTTGAGAAAACAACTTCGTCAACCGCTATAGGCTATAATACTAATGCGTTTTAGTCTCCAAATGCTTTTATTTGAAAATAAACTACAGTAATTCACCATTATGTTATGAATTATGGAAGAAATCCCTGAAATTACTGCCGCTTATGCAAGCTCTAATATACGGTTATATCCACCAATTGCTCAAAGTGGTTCATTTTATTAGAGTAGTTTTATAATTGTTTCAGAAACTTTTATCCCTATAAATACTAGCGGCCTGTGTAGTAACCTGATGCACCAATCTCCAGCTTATATGGACCCAAATTGGAATATTGATCGACTCATTTTCTCACAATTCTTTCTTATATCCAATACTGTGACCAGGAAGAAGTCGTGCGTAACTATATCCTATGACAAATTTGCTTTGGTGACTTCATTTCTTATTAATATGTGTCATTTTTATTGAGGTCAATAACATTTGGCCGCTGCCGTGATGCAATACGTGCTACCATGGGAACCACTCCACCTCACCATTTCCTGTCCCTCTGTGTCACCGGGGGAAAATCATGGACAGGCTTCTCTAAATTAAAATTCACTTATAGCCCAAATTTACAAAAAAGTGTCACTCAGAGTAGCTTTTCTTAGTCCACAATCACTTACTCACACAGACCCATTCTTTAAAAGCTCAAACGGTTGAAGCTCTGAATGACATGATAGCACTGAGAAGCTGTCGGGCAGATTTTATCGACATTAGGCTTTTGTTACCCCGCTCAATGGGTGCTAAAAGGTTCTTGTGTGGGTGCCAGCCAGCTGAGCCCGTGAGCTAGGGAATCTACAGCATCAAATCCTGGAAGAAAGCAAAAGGATTTGTCCAAAGCCGAGCACTATTTCACTCGAATTCTCGCTTCTGCCCTCGCTGTGTTTTCCTGACATCTACTCGCCGATCCACGCCATTGTGTGGGTCTTCCCAGAATTATGTAATAGATTCAATAATGGCACTTTTAGATTGCTTTCGGCTGTAGACGGTTTCACCAGGCAAATTTCCACTCTGCGTCAGCAGCATAACAAGATTAGCAATATTTTCTATAGTTTAAAATAGCCTTCCAGCAGACTGTATTGCTACACAAGCCAATATTAATTATTCCAATGCTATGCTCAATCTACAAACTCAATTGTACACTCTGTCACCATTTGTATTCAGT
The DNA here is from genome assembly GCF_951799975.1 of Gobius niger. Taxonomy (NCBI): domain Eukaryota; kingdom Metazoa; phylum Chordata; class Actinopteri; order Gobiiformes; family Gobiidae; genus Gobius; species Gobius niger. The sequence goes on from NC_136874.1 coordinate 9,360,161, forward strand.
ACATTTCACCTGGGACCATCTGCTAAATTAAGACTTGCCCTCAATCGCCAATTTTCTTCTGTTTATAGAGCCTTATGGACAAACAAAGAGCGGCAGGACACAGCTTGAGGACAACCACACAGGGGGTGAGTGAGGGGAAAGTGCAGCTGTGTAAGTGGGACTAAGGGCATTCAGCATAAAAGAGAAGATGTGGAGTATAAGTGAGGTTCCTTGAGAATGTGTCTATCATTGCTGCTGCTACTTAAACTACAATCACCACTATTGCTACAATTTGAATCCTTTGCCCCTTTGTGCTTTTAACAATCTTCAAATGATTTACTGTTATTAGCACTGACAGGTTCCTCTCTCCTTTATTGTACTTATTCACGTCATTCACGTAAAAATATGACTTCTTTAATGGACTTTGATGTTGGACGCTATGGGAAAGGCAAACATATCTGTAAACCAATGTGAAAATAATTTCTGGAAAGCTTATGTAATGCCGTTTTTTGGATTTGTTTACCAGAGTCAGTGAAAAACATACGCATGTTGAAATAGGAAAAATACCAATTCATTTTTTCAACATTTTTAACCCAAACCAAGTATATTTTTCCTGTTTTGTGATTGACTGGTAGTTTATGTGTCCCGGTGCGTGGTACTCACTACTGACGTGAATTACTTCATCTGTCTTCCAAATCATCTTTCAACACGATGTCAAAGATCGGACTCCAACGCAAGCAACATGATGAATTGCGGCTGTCAAAAACTGTTGTACGTCCACTATGTTACATCTGAAACTCATCATAGTGAGAGAATTATAACCTTGTGTTGCTGACGCTTTTATTAAGTTAGACAACATGTGCACCTTTCACAGATGTACTTTCAGAGCAGACTTAATTTATTTTTTTACTGCTTCTTGTTACTTTTGCAACAAGGAAAACACTTGGTAGAGCAAACAGCGCTATAGACCGGCCACAAATCTAACCAGAAAGCCAAACACAGACCCTGTCAGTCCAGGAATGTGGTTTTCTATTGTTGAAATAGCCTCATGATGAAACACAGAGGCGCACGCTGTGTAAAATTAATCTGCTTTGTAATATAATATTGCATCCAATGTTTCTTCCATGCGATTTCGCTGTGATACAATGCCAGCGAAACGTCTTTGTGTTGCCAAGGTAAACCCTGTAAGGCCCAAACAATAGCGCGAAATGAGATGCTGACGTAGGAAGCAGAAATGGTCAAATGAAGGAACAATCTGTGGCTTAGACAGAGTAGGTAAACCAAGATATGCAATTGTTCTCTCGTTTAATCTTGATTTCATTATTTGTGCCAGTCCCAAGCTTGTATAAATGGCGAGGCTTGTATTAGGAAGGGCTTTGGATTAGAATATCCTAGTTAAGGCTATTATTACTTGAGTTAAGGGAGGTTAAGACGCCTTTTCCAATTGAATATAGTCACGTCTCTGCTACAGGCTGCCGTCATCATCATACAAAGGCCCCTCATGTATTGTGACTGGAAAACGGCAAAGTCACACCTAAACCACACTATTTAATACCATTTTATCCAATCACTGGAGGCTTTAGTGTTCCCCCTGAAACAACATCAAACCGACTGGGGAGCGTCTAAGTGACTTAATTTGATTTATTAATGAAGACATCTCTCTAAATACCATCTGTGATTACACTCTGCCATTACCGTAATGCCTCTATACTTCTGTTTTTCACTCAGCTCTGCAGCGTGTGTCAGCACAAATGACCTCCTGCCATTAAAGTGTTTTGACGGGATCAATACCTTTTTAGCTCAATCTGGAAATGCAATTTTTTATTAGATGTTTTGAATTCAACTTGATATTTCCTTTTCGCATTTGCCAACTTCCTGACACTCTGAAGTCTGTGAGTCACTTTCTTGTATTGTGTCGCTAGAGCCAAGCGAGCATCTCTGCCGAATAACTCTCTTGTGTTTGTTATTGTTGAAGACACGTTGTAATGCCAAAGAAGCAGCACCATGGATAGAACCCAACGATATTCAGGAGCTACAGTGTGTCTGGAGGTTTTAGTTTAGCCTCAAAACAATGTTCAGCTTCAGACTAACTTTGTAGGACTAACTTTTCAAGATTCTTTTCAGACAAATGCTAATTGAAAAGCTGGCTGAGATAATTAATGAGTCAAGGGCTTAAAATAATGGGAAATTGAAGGTCGAACCGCTTTGGACTCCTCCAACCTTCAAATTAACGACACAAAGATTATTCAGAAGACTTTGATCTAATTGTAAGTGGTTTCTTCAGAGGAAGCATGGCGAAACACAAGTACGCCATTCGTATGAAAACTTAACCAATGGCCAAATATTACCAAGAAGCTGGTCATAGCGGTCTAAACTCATTAAATCCATGGCAATAAAATGTGGACCACAGAACTCCAGAGAAGGTGACACACAGCGGGAGACATATTTGATACACACACTTAACGCTACGTGTCACCCAGGCCTTTAGACTTTGCACCGTAAAAAAAGTAAAACTACACCCCCCACCCCCCACCCAATTGGCCAATTCCTCAAAGAATATGAATAAAAAATACCAAAACGTTTTGTTTTTTTCATTCATGATCAGTGACGTTGTGAAGCCATTTATTGTGGGGGAAAAATGTGTGAACTCATGTGAACTCATGTCAATCTCCTTTAACATCGATGACAGCTTGGAGTCTTTTTTGGTAGTTGTGGTGACGGTTCTGTATATAATCTGATGTTAAAGCGGCCTGTTCTTCTTGGCAAAAGAGCCTTCAGGTCCTGTAAGTTCCTGGGCTGTCTTGCATGAACTGCACGTTTGAGCCCTCCCCACAGTGGTTCAATGATGTTGAGGTCAGGAGACTGAGATGGACACGACCAGAACCTTCACTTCATTCTGCTGAATAGCGGACCAGCTCCATGTTAGGTATGGTTAACTTTTCATCATAGGCCTAAAAGTGGGGAGAGCTCAAACGCACTGTTCATGCAGGCTCATTTTGGTAGTTGGGAAATTAGTTCACACATTTTCGTCACAATAAATAATAATAAATTGTGAAGCCAAATCAAAAGTTTTTGTGTTTTCATTCATATTCTTTGAGAAATGGTTGTGTAGTTATTGGCGACATGGTCGTGTGACCATGTGGGTGACATGGCTCATCATGCACGTGTGAATTTGTGCCCTGATGAAGACTTGGTTGAGTCGAAACGCGTTGGCGTCTTGAAAGAAATTTGAAGGAAAAAAGATATGGAGTGCCTTGATCTTATCTTCATTCAAGTATATTCTTGCCCTTTACACTTCAATGAACTTCTGTTTCTCCTGACATTACTGTGTGAAATGTTGCGCTGTATGCTTTTAAAGTCAGATATTACATCATGGTCACATCCTTGTGCCACTCGTGCACTGTACGTTTGTTTTCGCTCTACCACCAGGGCTGTTTTATGGCCTTGGCTGCGCGGGTACACATCACCTTATTGAGCGAGTCCATACCATAACAGAGAAAACATCCTCCTCCTGGTGCCTCCCTTTGTCTGCTCATGCACAGAGGTGGTAAACATCCTCCTGCCTGTCCACTTTCTGCAGGAATGTCCCACTGCGACTAAGTTCAAATCAGAGGACGGTGTGCCCCTTTGCCCATATTATGCCCACAAGCCCCCCCCCCCCCCCCGTTATAATGAAGCGTGATTGTGTCCCCATTGCCTACTGAAAAATAGAGCAGCAAAAAACAACTCCCATTACTGATCATTGTACTCTGTAAATGAACCCTAGAGCCCGGTTGACATTACGGGTTTTGGGTCAATAGGAAGCGTCAAAGGTTAAGCCCAGGGTAAGACTTTTAAGCCGAGATATCGGTCATTTCAGTCACGTATGCGCTCCACTGAGACACCAGGCCAGGACAGGTGATCACTTTTAAGACCGCATCAATACCAGACCCTTAAGTCCTGCACTTCAGAGATCTTCACTTTGTATTGACACCTCCTGTTCAGTATTCAAGTCCCACGCTCATGCGATTTCAAACATATTCTAACATTATACAAAGCCTATTTCCTTGAATATTAAGGGGGGTATATTCATATTGGGCCAGGCAGAAAATACATGCGAGGCTGCAAAGAAATGACATTTTGATGCTTGTGCTCCAGATTTGCGATGTATATTAAGTAGGTTATGCCTGTACAGGACATATAGAAACCGCATGGGGCATATCTGTGCATGATGAATGGATAGAATAAATAGAATGCGGTCTTTTTAGTTCAATGGAGAGAATGACTTGGAGCAGTGCAGTGGATAAAGTTGTCTCGACACAAAACTTTGCTATTGATCCTGGCGCAGGACACCAGTGAGCCCATCCGTCTCTTCAGTTATTTCTCAAATCTCACATTGTCCTTGAGAAAGATTGCGCCCTCTCCTTTAGACATAAACAGGTATGGAGTGGTGCAGATGTCAGATAAGTGGAGCGCAGGTCCAGCATGCTGATCTCGCCGAGCCGATTACTCTCTGAACGCTTTCGACTTGCCACAATGGAGGCTTTGTGCGCGGTGTCCAGCAACCATCTCAAAAAATTGCTTGAGATTGAAAGAGCAAATCGGTAAAGGACAGGCTGTGCCCGCCAAAACCAGAGGACAAACCGCGCTGTCAAACATAAAAAACGCAGAAATTATCCAACCACTCTTCAGGTTATTCAACAATAGAAGTACAAAAGGCTCGATGCAGCAAAAAGATGCAAAAAGTTGTCCACAATTCACTCATTGATGTGTTAGGTCATGGTTCATAGTTGCTGTTGTCCACGCACCCATGTTTGATCCACATTTCACTCCCATACAGCCAGTTATTATGACTGCTTGATCATTGGAAAACTGCACATAAATTCAAGAGGTTTGGAGATATCCCACTTGAAAGCTGTTGACATTATGAGTCAACATGCTGGTGCTTGAAGGCTTCCAGAGAATTAAAGCTGTTTCCTTTTCTGAGTACATTACCAATTCAAATTGCGTAATATCTCAGTGACCAAATAATGATGGGTTGCTTATTTGTGCCGTGTTTCACAAGCGAAACCTCACGTGGGAGTGCTACTAGAAGGCATTGACCGATAAGTACATCTATCAATATTTATGGATGGCGAAAGGGTCGAATGTGCAGGAAGTTTGGGATGGAAAGCGATCAAAGTTAGAGCTAGATTGCGTATCAGTGAGCGAGGGGAGTGACTAAACACAATAATCACAATATTTAGACATAGATAGCAGAAATACAACTTTAGCTTGGCTCCTGTTCAGCTTCAGGCAGCGATTTTTGCGTTCTTTGTGTTTTCTTTGGAGCATGGCAGGACCACCTCAGGGAGACGCGGACACAGTGACTTTTGAACGCAGACCAAATCAAACACAAAGCCAAATTCTAGGTTATTCTCATGTCAGAACGGCTTCTTTTGCATATATGATATAATAAAGCCTCCACATTTTCAAAGCCCATAGTCCATCACCAAACCCGTTCTGCACTCAAAGTGTGTTCTACACGGTGCCTTGGCTGTGCTACCATGCCATTGGATAAAACTGTTTGTTTTATAACATGTCATTTCTACTGCTGCCTGCAGAGGGCGCCCCGGGACAGTTTCTTGCTCCTAACCTATAATATGAATGCACTTTATTGACCCTTGTGAATCTGTGAAATATAAAAACAAGACAATCTCTCCTAGAATGAATCTTACGTTATATATTTGTCCTCTTATAGCTCGTGCAATCTGTTTTTTAAATGTTACATCATTGTTGTGTTTATGTTTGTTTATTTGAGTAGTTAACACTCTACTCAAAAGGAGCGGGCCGAAGCATGAGCTTATAAGCGCCCTAGGAAGGAACATAGTGCAAAAGGAACATAGTACAAAAGGAAAAAAAATACAAAGGAAACAACAGATAAAATAGATTATACATACTCGCAGAATCCAATCACGGTAGAAAAGACCATTTACTGATGGTATTTACATGACACACTGAATACAAAACAATAATGCTATTGGTGAAACCTCGATGATAATATTGTCATTCAGTAAGTCTAGCTCGGTTAAGCTCAGTATCCCAGATGATTGGTTTATGTTGGACTTTGCCCACCAGCCATCGTCGACCTTCTCTTTATTGATCCAGAAGAGACAGATGGGTTTTTTTGTGTTTTGTATCTTGTAGAGGCCCACCAGATCTAAACTGCTCAATCAATGCTGTGGTTCTCGTATAATGCAATTTGAAAAGATCCACCAAATCCAATGAACTCTTTCCAAAAAAGAAAACCATCTGCTTATATCATAACTCAGGAAAGTTGTCTGTCTGCCTGAGGTGTCGCATCTCTTGGAGTCTGCTGCCATTTTCCGGGGTTTTGTTGTGGTTGTGTTTTCCGCTCAGCGATGGCAGAGCGTGGGAAAACGGAGCTGGCCTTATTTCAGACCTCCAAAAAGTCTTATCAAATAATTAACCGTGGGGACTTCCTTCTAAAACGGTCAGTGATCCCGCAAGGTCAGGGCTACGTGCACGATATGATCCAAGTTTATTAATTGCCTCGGTTGTTAATAACTCATCCATGCTGCAGCTGGAAACATCTGTGATGGCTTTGACCAAATTTAGTCACTTTTTTTCTTTTCCCCTTTGGGAACCAGAGACAATGCCAGTTACTATTACCTCTCCTTTTACTCTTAAATGTTTAGTTCCAAGTCTGCTTTTTATGTGAATGTGAACATACCAAAGTCGGTTTAAGCTGGTGATGTCAGCTATAAACTTTATTGGACTTGTGACTTGGTTTCTTTACTGCTCTACAATTTATTTATGGCATGAGACACACCCTGCCAACTTTCTGGAGGGCTTCTTCTTTTTCTAAATATTTACACTGTCACATCAGTTCTCCTCCTTTGCCTACTTCTCAACTCAAGGATATCCCTGGCGTTTTCCTTCTATTTATAAACTCATTTAACATACCGTAGATTTTTTATCTTTTATTACAAGCAATTGATTCTGTTCGCCTAATGACCTCATTGGTTCATATCTGATGACTGCTATGTCTGCAGGCTGTAGATTGCTGAGGCTGAAACGTGTCCAGGCCTGTCACATGCACGTTCCTCTCACTGAAAAGTAGGTTTATTTTCACTTGTCAGACTCTTGTAAAAGCCAGTGGATTTTTAGAAGTCAAGCACAAACAGCGGATGGACGGGTTTAGCGCACAGGAGTAGTCAGAAATACGTGACTTTGGGAATTGCGTATTGTAGTTGTTATAGGAGGATAGCGATAAAGCTTGCACAACATTATTGTAACCAGTAGCATCAAGAGAGTTTCATAATCTGACCGCTTTTGCTTTGTTAGGACTAAAACAGCTTACTCATCAATAAAGAGGAACCTCAGCTACCTTGAATGTCATGTGGACACGTATACAGTAAAGGAGAATTCAAGATAAGTCAAATCTGCCTCGCTTTTTGGTAATGGCGGTTAGTCACAGGGTTGAGTCATGCGTGGTGGTTGAACTCAGGCTGCACTTTCAACAAGATTAACCGAGTACAAGTATGTTTTGTAAAATACGAGAAAAAAAGAGATATTTGAGAACTGTCTTGAATATTGAAGCGATAACAAGACTTAAACTATGGCTTCTCGTAATATAGATATTGTGTCACCTTATATTACAATAACAGCCTTGTTTTTATTAGGCAGGCCGTTGTTCCTTTTTCAGTTTTTAGAGCCTTGGGGTGGACCCTGACCTCGGGAAATGCTTTGTGTGTTTGCAACACTTCTAAACTGTGTAAATGGCACAATGTGTAGGTAAAATGTCACGGATCCAAGCGCTTTATCAAATATCTACCGTCCCTGGCTTTCAAGTAGCATGGCATTAGCATATCAAAGCTATCAGTTTATGAAGTAGGAGAGGCAGTTTTAAAGTGGCATTTGGACATAACGTTGCGAGTACTGGTGATACCGAGATAGTGGGGAATGTTTGTGACAAAGCATTAGTGAAACTGGAGGTGTTTAGACTTGCCCTGTTCACACACACACACACACTCAGAGAGAGGAGGAAGAAATAAGACTTTTTTCACAGCTTTGCCAGGCAATTGTATTTTTTCATCCACGCGGAAATTCGGGACGCCAATCTTGTTATCTGGCTTTTTATTGGAAAAGATTTGTTAAAGCCGAAGCGGAAGTGTGTTGGCATCCAGTCACATTCCTAGTTATCCCAAAGGCATTTGATAGAAAAGGCCAAAGTTGTGCCTTTTTTTTTTCACCAATCTTTCAGCCTCAATAAGATATGGTTTAATTATTCACAGTGACATTTTAATGAACAAAACATCCATATGGTTGTCCTGCATGACCGAAAAGAGGAAGTGGAAAGATAAAGCCCTTGCTGATGCATAGCTGGGCCCGACAGAATGTGCAGCAGTATGGAAAATCAAATACCTATAGTCCTTTGTTTGCTTAGTGCATTGGTTTATTGTTATAGCTCTTGTGACGGAGTGGCCCACGTCTATCACTTCCTATTCACTTTTAAACCCACTCACTTTAGCTCAGCCCTCTCTTTCTGGTAACTTTTAAGTTTTATAGATTAGATTAGAATTTCTTCTTCAGGGGAATACATATATTTAGAATACTCATACAATACAGTTACTTTCCAAATATCAAGAGAATACATCCCAGTACTCCAACATTAAATTTTAGCTTCATATTGCACAACATTATGAAGAAAGAACTTTTAATGCTGACCTGTTTTTCCTCCTAGAATAATCCATTTGTCAAGAGAGTTTTTGAGCTCCTAATTAATGGTAAGTGAGTTTAAGAAAGGTGTTCCAACAGTCTTCATTTTTGTAATGTATTTGAGTGTGTGAGCAAGCCAAAGGATAATTTCTGCCATCATTGTGCATGGTAGACAATAACCTTTTTCTATTCTAATTATACGCCAGATTTGTACATAAATATAATGTCAAAGTATTCAGCAAACAGTACTCTGTTTAGACATAAATTAGATAACGGAATATGTTACAAAATACATTTTAAGGCAATTATTCAGTATTCAGTAAATGAATATAATAATAAGTATTCTCCCCAACACTCTCTGAGCGAACCCTATTGTACATTTCTGTGTAGGCTCTCCGTCGTACAGGAGTTGTACATCTTCAATGAAGGTTCTTGAGTCTTCGTCTGTAGTTGAAGTGTAGAACGTTTCGCCTCTCATCAAAAAGGCTTCGACACGCTATTGTACTAACCACTGCGCCACTATGCACTCTCACGAAGTCATGTTGCTTTTTCCCTGTGTGCATTCCCAGTCCCAGCCGCCACTTACCTCGAAAACATCTGTATTTCATTCAGTAATTGATTCATGTTGCCAGATTATCATTTGTACTTTGTCTCCATCAGCAAACTCGATATCTCCTTACAGCTCTTATCTGTCTGCTCAGTCTTTCAACTTTCAACTCTTTCAACCGAAAAATGCCTTGTGTGACGGTTCTCCCATGCGGCCTAGCGTTACGTCACTTTAACTCCTCCATGGCGCCATAACGTTTTTCGGAAGCCCTCAGTGGGATTTGAGATTTGTACAGTTGAGCTCTCCGGAAACACAGAAGCTGAATTTGCCTCTTTACTTCCTTTGAGACTCAACATTGTTTGGTGCAAATAATGACGGCACCACCAGTCATGCTAAACTTCTTGACATTGTGAAGTGAGGATGATTTCTCCCAGGAAACATGTCGGAGCTGATTGGCGCCGCAGCTTCCTTCAGTGACATTGCCATGGAAACGGGTTAGCTATCTCCTGGTTTTCAGCTGACATTGTTTACAATCATTACGTAACTCATACCTTTTTTTTGTACCTTCTAATGAAAAATGGTCCAATTTTGTTCACGGGAGAATGAACCTTGCAGATGTGTAGCTTTGTTTTCCAATGGCCATAAAAAGGCTGGCACTAAATTTAGCTGGGCTTAAGATTTAGTAAGCAATTGTAGATATTCACGACTTGGGCAATCCTCTCTGTTTCAGTTTGGCCAAAGGGGAAATCCGTCTTGCATGTAGACGTTGAGTTTCTGTTGTAAATGGGCCGTGAGATACGTATTGATGTGATGGAGAGGGCCAGGGCGCTGTGGTTTGGAGAGGAAGTGGTTAGCTGTTGCTTTGAAACAGAGGAGAAGACGAGCGAGGTCTGTCTGCCAGCTCCTCGCTGTGGGATCAACAGCGGACTCCTGACTGACTCACGCTCTACATTTCACAACCAGCACTTAGACCTGAAGACACACAGAGACGAGTTGTCACTTTTGGTTTCACCGCTGCCACAATTCTGCCGGGCTGACCTCTTGAGATGAAAAGGTTTTGGTATTTATTTTTATTTAAGAAGTGACAGGAAAACTGCTTTACTCTTCCTTTGAACATAACTTTCCTTTTTTCAGTCTCTTTATCAGATGACAGAGATGTCCCAACTGTGGCACCGCACCCACAAAGAAAATATGCTGCACCCAAACTGACCGTGGCTTTTGGCATGGACACTTCTCATTTCACCGCAACACACATTTCCACCACAGCCGTCCTCTTTCCTAAGAATAATTAGAATGGACATAATTATGAGATTGTATCGACGCTGCGTAATTGTTTCAAATTGGGGTTGCTCACAGGCTTCTCCGACCACAGGCCTCGATATCAATAGTGTCAACATTAGTCAATGTCTTTAGGTTGAGAGAGCCAAACCAGCCTCATCATCTCCAAAACCAAAGCAATGTTGTTGAAAGTATACTGATTTATAATGCCATTTTGATATTTTTTTTACTAAGAAAAGGCCACATTTAAAAGTCGAGCCAGGGACATTTTAACAGAGCGGAAATTGACCCTAAAAATTTGGCCCCCCAACATTTTTATAAACATCCCACAAGTCAAGCACTGCTGTAAAACTACTGTTTGGCCGAACACTCAAAGCAGGCCATTATTAAGATGTAAAGTACATACAGTATGTAAGAGAGAAACATTGATTAAAGGAGACATACTGGCATGGCAACACGTAAAAAAGCAGCAACTCCCTCTGTCTTGGTATAGCAGCGTTTTTTGCCTTTTTCTGTGAACTTCATTTCTGGTTTCTGTGTTCCGCACTGTTTCGCTGTTTTTGTACGTCTTTGCCGTGTTTTCCGGGTTTAGTGTTTTTTTACTGCAGAGAGTCCATAATGGTCTTGAAGAAAGAAGCTCTTCAAAAGTAAACAAACAGCTAGCTTATGAGCTAAAGGAATTTGAGTACAAAGTTCTTCTTCTGAAACACTGAAGCCTCCCACACCTGCAGCACAGTGTAGGCGTCACAGAAGGCGCTACAGGAAACAAAAAATTGACAAAGGAAAAGGTGGTGAAAGACTGTTGTGGAGCGGAGGGAGCTGCGCAGGAGGAAGCAGAAGGAGGAGATGGAGGAGCTGACCAGTGCAGTATAAATCGTAAAAGTTTCAAATTTGATCCACCCAAAATAATGCTTTAGCCACATTTAGTGCCTCTAATTCAAAGGTCTTATGCTTTGAGTGATGTCCCACAACTGTAGCGCCTTGACACTGTTTATGCCAAAGGGAAAAATACATGTCCCCTATGGCACCAAACAGAGCTCAACCTCATGACAGTAAATCCCTCCCTTTCCCGCTGGCACAGGGACGGTCGCCTCTCATCTTCTTCTTCTCTCTTCACGTTTGCAGTTGACACAGAGCAGCGGGGGCAAACCGATAAACCAGAGCGTGATTGCAACCACGTCCCAGGCAGCCGTCACATCTCCAGGCAGCGTGTCTGCGACTCCCATGTGTTCAGTGAAGGAACATGCGATTTTAGTGCAATGAGCTCAAATGTCAGCGTTCTTTATGGATCGCCGAGGCGTTTATGGGCACGGATACGCACAGCAGATGTTGTTGTGAACATGCAGAGTTCTCTATTGCAACATCAACATTGCTTTATGAGTTCATTCCTTTTGTCTTCTCTTTTGTAGGGTTCCCACAATAAATCGTTTGGTCTTTTTTACATGATTAAATGCATTTTCCATAAGCTGTGATACCAACATAGGCTTGTGCTATATTACTTTAACATCTAATGTGTGAAATTAACCATCTTTGCCTGTTAAATATCAGCTAATTCTACTTTTTTTCTATCTTTGAGTCAGCATCTACAGCCTGGGTTGTACTTGCGCTGACCTTGGTTCTTGTACTTGTATCAATTGCGTTGAATAATTGTTGAAAAGTAAAGTATTAGCTTTGTGACCATCGTGCAATCAGAATATTTACAATACCGTCAAAAACGTTGGTAACCACTTGCTTCCTCAGTGGTTAAACTTAATGATCAACTTCTCCGGAGTTTGATGAGAGAAAGAACGGGGTGGCTCTTGGCTCACGGTTTTGAATTTCTGCGTCTGGATGCGATTCGAAAAAGCCTTGAAGACAAATGAAGGCATTTTAAAAGCTATTAGCGGAAAAATGTTGCTCTCATTACGGTGACGGAGAGCGGGGTAAGTGCTAATTTTCAAATGGAACACTCTGGGCTCCGACACAAGGACAGAATTATTGTCAAGTAAAGGTCACATTTTCATTTCTGGAATAGTAGCACAGTGAATTGGTTAATTCTCTCGTCAATCCTGATCCTCTTCCTCTCAATGACATTTGCATATCATTTTGCATTCACGCCACAGCTTTATAGACCTAGGTGCACATTAGAACACATGCTTCCTTCCTTCCTCTGACCACATCAAAGCCGACGATGATCCAGTTAAAGCGGCGCTCTTAATTACTCATTGGATCAATTAGCAGAAATAAACCAATTACAGGTCCACGTCTGCTCAATACTACAGGCCTAACTGTTTATCCGACGGACATTAATTGACAGAAAGGCCGGCGTTGATTTCATTTTGGGTAATACCGCGGTGATTTGTCATGCGTGTACAAAGTTTATTATTAACTTTGGAGAAGAAGAGAGAAGTGACGTCCAGACATAAAGGTTGTGGCACTTATGGAATATGTGATTGTATTCATAATGGATTTTTCATTTCTGCTCTGGCAACCACGGAATTAAGTACTCGCGCTTTTATAGCCAGCAATGGACGCTGCTATTGTCAGCTTTTATTCGAGTATGCAAATCGTAATATTGGAAAACGTGGAAAATGGATGGAATGGATGCTGAATATAAAAGCATCCCGTAAATATTATTTCCTCTGTGGTGTTGTCACAATGCTAAAATGTCAAACTTGATCATGAAAAAGACGATGTTTAGCTCTGTCCACCTCCATAGTTAAAAAAAAAAAAAAAAAAAAAAGTTTGTACATTAGTGTATTTGACCTTTCAGTGACCCAGTGGTCACTTCAGAGTCAATTTAATTTCAGGTTTTTCTTAGGATATGGTAGGTTTTCTGAATGGAATGTATATGTAACCATAGAGAAGGTTCAATCAGCAGAGAAAACCTAAAAAACAATGGATCCTGGAGCGTCCTACAGGCCATAAAAAGTTGCATTGTGCACCATTAAAGTGTATATGACATTTGTTAATGCTTTTGAAAATATGACTCAACATCAGTTGCATAATCATCATTTTATTTCAGTGAAGCAGCAATTTGAATGATGAAATGTTGGGCAGAAAAGCTATTTTTATTTTGCAGCTACTGACAGGACGTGACATAGATAAAGTTATTTTTCCAGAGCAGTTTGACTCACTCATTTCCCATACGTTTGTTAAGTGGGACATCACATAGTACACTAATTATCTACCTCCGGGTCCAAACTGCTGAGAGTTCCATAGATAAACACAACTTTATCTGAATCTCCTGCTGAAATAACAACAGGTAGCAGGCCAAAAACTGTTTTATGCCTAATTCGAACAATTTATCTCACCATTTCTACAGGTAAATTGAAGATATTTTCATATTTAAAATGAGCCTTCGTATGGAAAGAATAAGTTGATAATTATTGTCAGAAAAGCACTACTGAAGAAAATCCAGAGTAAATATGATATTTATTTGTGATCAGATGTTTAAAAAGAGCCTTGTAGTCGGCTCTACAACAGGATAACATCAGCTAAATCCCATCATAGTGAATAAGGCTGAAGTTCCCTTGGACCTGGAAGTAGAACAATGATATAATGTATGATGTATCAGCTGCACTTTATTAACTCTTCTTCTTGAACGTCGACTGTAAACAAGTGAATTTCTCCTTTGTGAGATCAATAAAGGTTTATCTTATCTTATAATCACTTAACATATTGACATAATATGGTGGCACAGTTTAATATTGTTTGCCTCTATCTATGTCACTTCCTGTCAGTGTCCAATAAGGAAGTGAAACTATAAACATCACAAAAATGGGTACTATGTTTTAGCAAAAATTGTGTCTAATGTGTCATATGCACTTTAATGCAATTTTCACATATTTTTCTCCATTGTAAAAGTATTCATGTTTATTTTGGCCTCATTTTTGCCCGCATTTTCAATTGTGTCATCATTATGAAGTCCTACAGCAAAGTAATGAAACCTGCTCGACTCAATTTGTTGCTGTTTATACTTTACATCCCACTCTACTACATTCATAATTGGCAATTTTGCTTTGGGTGATGGGTCAAAGTAGGATAGAACCCAGAAAGTAGCAGAATTACACAAACAACAATGCATTTTAGGGCTATGGCTAATTTCATTTAGCTGTTAATTGGCGTTTAATGTCAGTACATGTTGCCCATATGTTAAATTGCAGTGTGCCGGCTTGATAGTGAGAACACCACTATTTAAACTGTTATTTATTGCGTTGCCTTGTATTGCAATGGCTTATTCAATTTGCCACCATGTTTATCTAATAGCACACCGTTATCAGTTGTTTATTGACATTAAGTTTATGCAGATGTACTGTGTGTAACTGCCTCCCACAGTAGCTCTTGATAACGTCTGCCCCCGGGCTCTTAGCTTATTACGGCAGAGTGAAGGATGTAGCGAGCAGTAGCGGGCAGGGCGGAGAAATTAATTTGGAGAATGGACTGGGGATGAGAGATTGGACTATGAATGAGCGAAGACATTTCATCGACTTAGTTTTATACCGTAAGTCTTTGGTAATTAAATTATGCCACGTTAACAGGAGGGTGGTTCATGATGGTTTGAAGAAAAAGCCCCAGATCAAGGAGAAGGAAGAGGGTTTCTGAATGCAATGTAAGCATTTTTCTCTTTCACAATGATCGTATCTTGTCACAGTCTGACGTTGTGGGAGTGAAGGTGATGTCCCAACTTCCTTTGCTAAACCATTTCAAGCTACTGTGCACCTATTAAAAACTATACAGTCAATAACTATAGTGTGGGCCTGTAAAGCGATGTAACACTGTCAAACATCTGGATGCCATTGACCCGGCGAGAGTGAGCAGCCACGGGGTCAGCAGAGGTCAGACAGACATATTTGGTAGATGAGATGTTTATTTACATAAGGCATTCTCTCACACGCGCGCTCACACACACACACACACACACACACACACTCACACATCAGTGCTTTCTGCATTCATTTTACAGTACTTTGAAACAATAACAGAGAACAAGCAAACAGGTAGAATTCTTGTATGATTGGTCAGAATATTTCTCTCTCCGTCTTTGACACTCGCATAACAAAGAAGAACAAATTGTGCACATAAACTCCACAGGAAGTCAGAAGACATTTTCGTCAAACGCCCGGGATTAGCAACAGGCGTCCAGAATTTCTCCATTTAACAACACTCTTGCACTAATGTCAGCTTTTTTTTTTTTATTCTTTACGCTCTAAAAGATTCATGTGACCGCAAAAATCCAGTGCGGCGAATGTCCCACTGAGACCCTGTTTAGATTGGATGGTTAAGAGAACATTACTTGTTAAACTGCTGCTCAATGCTTTTACTGCTAAGTATAAAACAGCAAAGGCAGGAAATGCACACAGCACATTATGACACCAAGTCAGACAAGATGAGAAAGTGACAAGACGAGGTCCAATGAAACGAGAAAGCTGGACATTAGTGATGAACCAGAGAAGTGTTTTGGTTAACCATGAAACGATGGCCATCACGAAAAGTCCAGCTGTCTCAATATATCAGACTTTGTCTATTCATTCCTGCATAAAGTGCTGTATATACGGATTTCTTCAGGAAATATTAGCAGTATTTTGTTCATATATGATAAGAGGTAGCAACTGTTTTTTTTTTTGTATGTGAAATGTACCATCACAAAAACATCTGAAACGCTATACACAATGATACAAGTTTGGACCACTGAAATGCTCCTACTTTGTTGCTTATTTATTTGGCTATTGGCTATTATTTTGTCTTCCAAAACAGCGAAGAAATCAGCAGTTTCTTAGACAGAGGTGAAACTAGAAGAATGCACCGCTTCCTCTTTTTTTTTCTCGGTTAACACTTCCATTTCCATCGAAATTAAAGGGAAATATGCTCAAATCTGGAGATACATCCGCATACGAAATAGCATCGGCAGCAAATCAGGGCTAGCTTTTGTCATGCAATGCGATATCAATGTGCATTTAGTGTCTGGTTGAAATGCAAGAGATGAACTCAAATCACTGGCTATAGTGGCAAGAAATGGACAGTTTATAGAGCGCTGAATCCTCGCACAGGTCCAGCCCTCCTCCGGACGAAGCACTAATAAATAATTGCAATACTTGTGTACTGCTCATGTTCATAGAGGTCCCGCCGTCGGGGGAGTAAAGCTCTCAGAGCACGGATGGGACAGCTGCTTTTGGGGCGCCTCCGAGTTCAGTCTGAAGATGGACCCCCTGGAGGTGCCCCGGGGCGCCTTGCACACCGAGGCCCAGCAGAAGTGCATGACGCTGGGGGAGAGCAGGATGAAGACCCAGGGGTCAATGATGGAGTTGAAGGAGAGGAAGAGCAGGGCGATCAGGTCCACTTCGTGCGACTCTGTGCGTTCTCCTATCGAGTTCAAGTACACGCGGATCTGGAGAGACACAAAGGGATAAGATATTGTTGTTTAATTAGTTGGGTAATCCTTCTGCTAACACTGTGCCACAGCTAAGTCAGACATCCTAGATAACATCCTGGTTGTAAATCCCAAAAGAGGCCAGACAAAGCAGTAAAGATGACGCTACGACTGCATGTCTTCATCGACTGGCCGCATTTATTTTACACAAGAGCGAAACGTGCTCTCCTCACCCAGTGCAACATGAGCGGTTGTCCACAGGAAGCTTGCAGGGGGGGGTTCAAGGGCAGAGGATATTTGAATTGCCCTGAACATCTCTAGTGTTTGCCTTTCAAATGAAGGCAAATACAGGCACCACTTAGAAAAGTCGACGCCTGAGTGCAGATGTGGTTTACAGAGAGGGAAAGTGGGTATGCAAATGTGTCATGCATCTTTCAAAACAAACCAAAACTAGTATAACATTACTCACAAAGCAAGGTTGTTCCATAAGTCAAGATTTCCCGAAGGCCTACTGCATAATTCAGAGAATCACTTAAATTAGCAGAGCTTTGCCCTCTCATCAATTACAACGTATCACCTTCCAAATTGCAAACAGCTAAAAAGAACTTTGAATGGCTTGATTTATCAAAGAAATGAATATCTGGGGAATAAGCCACAAGGTTGAGAACACCCACATTCAGCACAATCCATGGAAGTAGTGAATAGTTCACAGCATTAAAAACTTGCTTGTGATCTCTCCGGGGGTTCATGACGAACAATATACTGGTAAAAAGTCCAGCCGGCCTATTATTTTACTTCCAGGTTCTGTTTTGATGTTTTTAAATTGATTTCCTGTTTAAAATTGCAGCTAATCCTGAGTAGGACATATTGCTTCAAGGGAAGAAAAGCCATTAAAAATCACTTTACGTCTGAGTGGTTCAATCAGCGAACATTCAAATGAGCTCGGATCGCTGTAAAAGTCACAAAAGGCAAATGCAACCTGTAAGTTTCCTGGCTGCGTTTGTTCGAGGGCACAGTTGGGTATCGTAACATGCACCAGTCAACACGAGCCCATTTTTCTTCAACTCTCCCACAACTGACAGGAAACGTAATAAAAGTGTTAATGTGAACGATCTGTGCAGGGGAAGAAAACACATTCCTTTAAAGGTCTTTTATTTTCTAACTATGGTTTTTAGAAAAGCGTGATTTCACACCTGCTTTTAATACAGTCGTCATAGTAAATGTTGTATTAAGCCTGAAGGTTGATTTCCGAGCTAAATTCTGTATTCTATATTCTGCAATGACTGAACTTTGCACAGTGGCCCTATAGTGCACTAAAGTTTGGTCATGTTATTCCAGAGGGAGACAGAGGGAGCATTACTCAAACATCTTTTACTTCAATGTCAGAGCTGCTGCTATAGTTTCTGGTTGCCATACATATTCTTTTTATGCTTTTACGGAATTTATATATTGATGTGAGCACCTATATTGCAGTTTTCCTCCTGACACGCAAATACATGCACTGTCCCAACCAAATAAACAAATAAAAAAATAAAAAAATAAAAAAAAAACAATTCTGTACTTAAGAGCCATTAGCAAGTCCCATCTTGGAATATACAGAATTTGGCCGAAATCCAATAGGAAGTCTATGGGGAACTGACCAAATATTTTCTTGCCCCACTGTATATCAGGGGTCCCACTGTATATCAGGGGTGTCAAGCTCTGTTTGAGCGGGGGCCCAAAATATAAACATAGTATTGGTAGAGGGAATAAATATGAATTTCACTTTTTCTTTATTATTTTTACATAATATGCTTTTAACAGACTGCACATAACCTGTCCCCATTTTTTAGGCTCCCAGGGCTTTAGAAGGCGACTTTTTTTTGTACTTTGTTAGAAATAATTAATGTATTAAACTCATGTTAATGAATGATCCATGTATTACTAACTAATGACACGGTGACCTGTATCAGACTGGGTATTTCATCAGCTGATGGGAAATTTCAATTCATCGGTGGGCCATGATATAAGTTAGTAATCGTTCTGGGCCAACAAAAAGCATCTTGCGGGCCAGATTTGGCCCCCCGGCCGGAGTTTGACATGTATGTCCTATTATATTTTAGAACCATAAAAAATAAACTTTTTTTTCCAATAAAATTCCCACGTCACTTAATATTATGATAATTACCATAAACACTATCCCATCAAAGTATTAATTATTGTGTATGTACTACTACTTCTATATTTGGAAACGAGATCCTTTGCCAGCATACTCTAATGCCTGCCTGTTTCTGATTATTCCATAAGGCGTCACGGTAGCTTTTTCTATTTTTAATGGGATCACAGATAACTGCAGGCATACACGCTCCATATTGGCCCAAAAATGAACATGCAACCTGAGCTTGCTCTGGTTGTGTCTGTGCCCTTTCCAGGGCTTTCGATACCTCGGGCCGTGCTATCACATTGCAGTCTGGACACTCGCGGTTTGGTTTATATAAAGCGTTCAATAAATTATGCATTCACACATTTGTTGTCTGAATGTGTAAGCATGGCCATAAGCAGGGAAACCTTTTAAAATGCCTACACAGAAGTCGTAAAGGAAGACATAAACCCTGCTTTGACTGAAGTTTTCACACGGCATGCTCACTGCCTATGTGATTTGAATGATATACAGTGAACGATCTGGTTCATCTTCCTTCAGAGCTAAAATGGAATGTCTGCCAGAGGGGTAATGTGGCCATTTGGAGAAATATATTGGGAAAGAAGATGGGACGGATGATGACTCAGCTCATGTGAGAGGATTACTGTCTGAAATGCAGATCTATGCAAGTGCAATAAACTGATGGGCAGCTTTCTTTTGGAACCGATGTCATGTTATTTTATTGCGCTTTGCCAAGGAATGGCACAAAGTTGTCTGCTCTGTGCCTGCTCTGCCTGCACAAATGAACTAACCCTTACTAAGAATTTTATGTTTTGGAATTTCCTTCAAAAACACAGTCATCCAGGCCCTTAGTGTAGATGACACAACTCTTTATTACCCTGCCCATACTGTAAATTTGTAATATATAGTTTTAAGTTAACATTTCATACCAATCCTGTGACTTCAGTGCATAAACACTGCACAGGAACTTCCCTGTATTCAAAGAGAACACTATGTAAAGTTGCTTCTCTCCTCACTTCAAACTGGTCTGACAGAACACGTGTGACGCAAATGAAAAAGTCTGTGTGATCTGGAGTGACACCCAATGAAAATCCAGCCACTTCGGTCCATGCATCTGGTGTCTGAAGGACCGTCTGCATCACCCACTCGAGCAAAGGACATCAGTGATTACCATTTCAAAACAAAAAGTGGCATTTTCTGAGCTTTTGTTCGGGTTAGCCACATTATTCATCTTTTAAAGGACCAGACAGCCTTCAGCTAATGATATGGCAAATGTCACAGATCCCAGAAGCACAGGAGTGTAATGGCCCTGTGACCTGTCCTGTCTGCAGATAGCGTGAATTATCAGATTAAACATCCCGGAGTGGAGATCTCATCAGTGGACAGGATCCGACTGCGCACGACTGTAAGAAGGTCAATGCTATTAAAACATCATCTGGGCAGTAACCTAATAAGCACTGGTAATGATTTTTACAGTTGATCGTGAAAATCTTTAGACCTTTATATCAGCCGCAATTGAATCTGATTGTACTGTGAGCCAGATATCGCTCATCTTTTCTCTACACAAACCACGACTTGAATTCAATAAACTTGAGCTTTAACTAATGGAGGCCAGCCCTGGTAGTGATTAGGACCAGAGGTTGTTGAGTAGAGAGAGTCCCTTTATGTGCATTACCAAACTGGTTTTGGACCCGGCAACAATGCAGTACTAAGTAACTTGTTTACCTTAATAAATCCTTTTCGTTGTCCCTCTGGGGGTAATACAAGTTTTAATGGTTTGAATGGGTCCCCTTGGTGTCTCTGGCCAGAAAACCACAATTGAAACTTTGCTGCCTAAGGGTTGGAGGCCCCAATACACACTAATAGAATCACAAAGAAGAAACTAACAGGCTAATGGGCAACGCTAACTGCAGGCTAACGCAGGCTAACAGTATCCCTCTCTCCCTTTGTCTTTTCTGTCAGCGTAGTATTTACTCTCACGGAAAAATAAAACGCAACATGCACCTGCAGTGGCAGAGTGCAGAGTTACTTAGTACTGCTTTAAATATCCTTGCACTGACTAGTGTTTTTGTGCTCTTACCACTAGGGGCATGGTGCAGATGATGAAGATGATGGTCATGAACACCAGCAGGATGAGATGCTCCACCTCCTCAGCCATTGAGGTCGCCCTGCGCTCGCTGTTGGACCTGATGTGCACCACGACCGAACCGTTCCTCCTCCGCCGCTGGTACATCTTGAAGAGCTGGTACACCACAAACAGGTTGCACGCCACGATAGAAAGCACTAGCACGAGCATCACCGTGGCGTACAGGTTGGCGTAGACGCGATCCTCCTTTTTCTCTGGGTTCATGTCTATAAAACACCACGTCCCGGGACAGTACTGAACATACTGTCCAAAACCGGCCAAAGGCAGGAGGCAGAATAAAGCGCTTAGCAAAAACACGGATGGGATGGTGATATAGGCGCACTTTCTGGTGACATGTCTGCTGTAGAGATAAGGGTAGCCGATGGCCAGGCACCTCTCCAGCGCCGTAGTGAAGAGTAAGGACAGCGTAGCCAGGCTGAAGAATGTCATGCTCAGGCCAAAGTACGAGCACACCAGGTGATTCTCTGACATCCCGACCAGAGTAGTGTTTTGAGCGTACGAGAGCTGCACGAGCGGACTGACCAAACACGTCCCCGTCAGATCCGTAACCACCAGCGTTGTGATGAGGACGTGGAAGAGTGCGCTTTTACGGTTTCCACCCATTTTCCTCTCCCTGCGCCTCCGGATCTCCAGTATCACCAGAGCGGCCACGTTCCCGAATATGCCCAATCCAAACATGATGGCACTGATGAGCGGGCTGGTCCTGGGGTCTATGTCGTGTTTCTGATGGCACGTGTCATTCTCTTTGTACGTCATGGTGCAAAGATATGGGGATACTTGGTAATGTCCTAAATGATTTTATTGTCGTCTGAAGGCTCTGCTTATGTAGTTGTCTGCTGCCATCCTGGAAAAAGAGCAGAAACTTAACCACAAGACCACAAAAAAACTGTATCTACTGTTTTGGGGAACTTGAGATGATAAATCACAAGTGACAGTTCTGTGCTGTTGTCTCTGACTTGTTTACCATCAAGTGTACATTTATTAAAGATCATATCATTTGTACAATACGACACAAACATATTTAATAATGAAATGTATGTCGCTTTCCTCAACTTCAATCAGACACCGGAGGCACCAAAAAGCGTCTCTCCTGGGCTGTTAACACACATTCATGCACCAGTGTACCCAGACACAAGGCACGGTGGGTTGAGTGTCTTGCCCGAGGACACAGTGAAAGGATGCGCTGGTGGGAGCTGCGTTTGAACTACCAACCTTTGAGTCAGTCGGTAAACACTCCACCGCCTGAGATGCATCTGTCACAACGTTTTTCCGTTGTCATTTGTTTTGTTCAGACAAGGTTTGTGGCTTTTCACCACATTCCAAAGTGTCTGGCAAAAAATATTTGTTTACATTCTACTGATTGGTCCGTTCTACTTGTGTTTAGTTTTTTTGTGTTTTTTATGTTTTTTTCCGGGGATATGTTTATTCAAAAGCTTAACCCTTAATTATTGGTGACTGCAGTCCCATGTTGTGAGGATGTTGTGGGAACCGTTATTGGTTTCTATGAAAAATGCTTGCACTTCAACGCAAAACCTCAAGCTTGTTTCTCTTCTGCTTTCGCTCATCAGCTGCCTTTTTTCTGGCTTTCTTCCAAGCTCATGGTGGATGCATTTAATTGTTTCAGTTGAGTGAATAAATCGCCTCGTGAACACTTCTCTGCGCAGCTGTTGCGTTGCAAAAATACCATGCGTTCCGATTACAGCTGTTTTGATCAACTTTATAGGCATTACGATCACGTTACTTTCACTTTTGCACAAAGAAGTGGTTGCTCACCTGCAGCGATGTTCATTGTCCCACCAGCGTGCGCTTTCTCCCTTTATTACGCTCGCGTTACCACACTAGATAAACAAAGGCAATGCCGTTTGTGCCTGGAGCGGATTGAACCGTGGCCAGATGTGTCCCGGTGACGCGCGTGGCTTGAGGCTCCTCTGTCGAGATCGATGGCAGCAGATATTAAAAGGCTGAGACGAGCTTAAAAGTTCCTGAAAATCAAGAGGACAGAAATGCATATAAACGTGGGCGACATTGGATCTGTCAACACACGCGTTACGCGCCAATGCGTAAAAGTTAGACTAAAATGAGGAAAATGCAAATAGCTCATTAATTTCAGTTCAAAAGAAAAGTTTCACCAGGGGGAAAAAGTAACCACATTTATATTTTAATGAACGAGCGTAAAATGGCTCGATGCGTCAGTTGTGTCCCCCTGAAGATAAAAACAAAGTCCTCACCTGTTTTTTGCGTTGCTCCGTTGAGTGATAGTATGTCCTTATTTCCATATAAAGTGAATCCAACTTTTATCGCGATGTTTTGTTTGCTGTTCAGATACTTTGCTGGGCGTCTTTTGAAGGTGAGCTGAGCTGAGGCGCGACTGTGGTGAGGGAGGTATGAATGAGCCCGAATACACGCAGCGCGGGCGGGTGACGTCAGCGCCTTTACGCACGCCCTCCTTTTGAATATTCAAAACGTCGCTAGGGATTAAAAAGCATCATCTTCAGGAAGGGACGACTCATTATGAGAGTAACACGGCGGTTTGACCGTCCCACTGGAATAGAGATTCTAAGAAAATTTGGGCTGCATTTTTGCAAAGTTAGTTGGAAATCTGGCATGTGGTATTCACTTTGTGGAATTTCAATAGACGGATAGATAGATAAATAACTTGCTTTGCAGATAATACTATATAAGTAAATTCAGTTATTTTTTATTTATATCTTGCTTGAAAAAAATAATATATTTAGTGAACTAATCCACTGTTTGGCTGTATAGTGCAGATTTGTGCCTACAATAGATTATTTACATGCAACTATATTCCTTTGTGTCTTTTTTTAAATTCTGTCTAATTGTACAATATGTCAGGCATGTATGTATGTAAAACGTCAGGTCTGATGCAGCATTTTAGCCAAACATAATGTTCTCGTTAGTTCCGCCTCCTATAGATAAATGCTGTGGTCAAAGTGTTAACAGAAGTCTCTTGTATCTGCTGTCCTTCTTCATGACCGTCTGCACACATTGTAAACTTCTTGATGGAAGAAAGCTATCAAGTTATTAGGCCCCTAATGTGAGCTATCAAGCATATATAATCGATTCGAATCATGTGTTTGATCCTTTCTCAGAAGTGAATGAAGAAAATGACATTGGCCTTTGTTGAAAACCTTGAAACGATGATTACAGTGAAATGGCTGTGCTTAGCTCCAATAATGTTCCCCTAATTGTGATATATGGCTACTTTGAGATCATTTCCTCTACTTTTCATTTCTCTCAGACCATGTCCGTCCATCTTTCTGACCATTTAAGTCTCTCCATGAACGGGCTTGAGATGAGATGGCACTGATGTTACAGGTAGTAGTGTAATACCGTGTATTTGTAGTATTAGCATCAATAGTACATTAAAAGAGCTTACAAAACCTAAAACTACAGTACAGAAAGCCATAGTTGTATTGTTGATTGTTGAAGAGCACATACAGATAATTATTTGATTACTTCTTTGAAATGAGTCTCATTAGAAGTACTTTTCGCGACTCTTTGCTTGTGTACACAGATGCCATCTTCTTCTACCCCCCAGCCATGCACAGTTGTTAATGTACTTGAGGCCACAGTTCACAACCTACAGGTATTTTTAGTTTGGTCTGACAGTGGCATCCTGGGAAGCTTTTCCTATTACGTCACTCTTTGTCAGAGCTGCTAATTTACTTTATTGTAAAACACAATTTTATTGCCATTAATTGCACCATTACCACAGCCACTTGTGCTAATTGCAGTGTGTTTACTCACTATCCAGAAACAACGGCGTTAAGGTTAATAACCTGAGTTACACATCTCAAATTGCTTATCTCAAATCTCACAGTTTAAGCCAGCCAGCTGCTATCGATTGAGCTGACAAGGGGGTGTTAGCTGGCTTTTAATTCACTGCCTAATCTAATTACACATGAGGGCTAGATCTGCAGTCTGTATGGTCTACCCGGGCTTTGTTGACATTGCCGCTGACCGTGCTGTTGCATTGTTAACCTGGTGTAGGCCTATTCTCCCACTTCAAATGCCAAGTTACAGTATGCAGTGTCCCTTATGTGAGTGTGTGCCGTCTGCTAATGGCCAGCATCTGAATCATTGATGAGTTTATTGATTTGCTGAACAGTGATCTGATGTTACAGTTTGAAGGGGAATGGAAGAGGTCACACAGGTCTTCACATACTAATGGAAAAGTTAAAATCTCAGAAGATCTGCCAACAGGGCTATATTGCTGCTCAAAGCATATATTAGTGTGATATTATGATGGACTTATTCAAAATAGTTCAACTTCTGCCAGATCTGTAACTGACAGACATAGCTGTGATTGATCTTAAACTGAGGCTAGAGTTTTATTGTGTTTGTCTCCATCTTTTGGTTTATGTCTGTAAGTACAACGTGTTACTGAGTTTGACACTATTGCCTCATATTTTCTCTGTATTAGTTTAACACTATTTGCTTTGATTGCTTGAGTTAGTGTAGTTTTAGTTTTATGGTCTGATTTTTTTCCAAAAATCTGCATGCTCATATGTTGGGAAACTTTTGAACCGTTGTATTTGCATGGAACTTTTTTTTTTCTTTCAACACATTTTATACTTGCGCCTTTTCTTCTGTTTTTGTTATATTTTTTATTTTATTTTTCTTTATAAAGCCAAAATAGCAAAAGACAGTTTTTGGAACAGTTGCAATGCTTTAATGTGACCACTATATGGCGCCATATGCCATTTATCGCTGGGGTTTGCCTTCGATAACTTTGCCAAAGATCATGTCACTAAATAAAAGAAAAGTACAGTCACAGTGGAAAATATAACTTGAGCAGTGATCTTTAAATCTTTTTCTTTTTTAACGTTGCAGTTGAAGTAGCCCGCGCACCTTGATGATGTCGATCAATGTCAGTCAATAACAAGATAAAGATGCGCCAGAAAAATATATATAGTCATTTGTGTTTAATATGAGCCAGATGTTAGCTCCTGCTCCAACCTGCTGTCGGGCAACACACTTGCAGCCAATCAGAGTGTGTCTAAAGCTTACACTGGTCTAAAGTTGCACAGACCCGCCCCTCCTCGCGGAGTATGAGCGGCTGTGGAGAGGGTCCTGAGTTGTCTCAGTCCGTCCGGCTCTCTCAGGTCTTCTCAGCTGCGCTGAGCTTAAACATGCACTGGGGGCAACTGTTGGCCGTGTGGCTGCTCTGCTGCTGCGGCAGCCTGCGTGTGGTCACCGGCATCCACAGGACTGATATGTTCCCCTATGGCTCCCTCAGTGGAGACCTTATTTTAGCTGAAGGCGACGATGAAACGTCCAGAGTGCTGACCCTGCCAAGACCCCTGTACTTCTACGACGCGTTCTTCACTCAACTATATGTAAGTATGGGTCACATTTCATGCGTTTGGTTATTGCAAGTCACCGTATTCATTCATGTAACTTGCAGAAGTTTCTTTTATTTAAAAAAGAATCAGTCTATGAATGGACTATGCTCTTGAAGTGAGTGCATCAAAAGTGCAGTTATGTGTCTCTCCAGCCTGTCTACATATCCTCAGGCTGTGTAAGTTAGTCCATAAATATTTGTTTTGTTTAAACAAATCTGTATGTCAGGCCAACTTAAACATATTTCTCACTCAATAGTATGCCTGCATGTAAACATTTGAGGCATGTTGGATTTTTATGGAGTGACACTAACAACACTTTCACATCTGACATTAACACAGAGATGGATTGTCTAGATTTATGTTATAGTTGTTACAGTGTCATTTTTAACGTAGACATTTATCCAGTATTTCTGATTGTCAAGTCTAAAACATTTTGGGAATATGAGCTGCAAGGGGCTTAGTTGAGGCAGTTGTGGTTTTAGGAGGTTCTACGGGCCTATTAAGTGGTTATTGCAGTCCATGAGGGAAATCCAGTGGTTTTATGAAGGGATAAAAGAAGATGACCACACTTCACTTACATGGGCCCACTTTAGCTCATGAGTTATGGAATTACACAACCTGTCTCTACGTTTCCCTAGGTGGCTACCAATGGCATCATTTCAGCTCAGGACCTCCCTATGGAAAAGCAATATGTGGACGATGGCTTTCCTACCGACTTTCCCGTGGTAGCTCCTTTCCTCGCTGACATCGATACGAGCAACGGACAAGGGCAAATCTACTATAGAGTGACCGAAACACCAAGTGTGCTCAACAGAGTGGCCCAGGTAAAGATAAGAAAGCTACAATCCCCAAATATCCATGCTGTTTGTTGCTAATAAATGGTATAATTTCTTTTGACCATCAGCTCATTTCATGCCCCATTCTCCCATTAATCCATTCAATCATTTGCTCATCCAGGAAGTGCACAGAGGTTTCCCAGATGCACGATTCACACCGACGCACGCCGTGGTGGCCACTTGGGAGAACGTCGCCGCCTATGAAGATGATCCCAAAAAACGCCCAACAAACAAGGTAAATTTAGTCCGCTCTTTTGCTTGGTTGAAAAGCCACTTGAAATTCCTTGAAACTGTGCATCACTTGTAATTTTCCTAAACTGGGAGGGGGTTCTTATTTGTAATCCTCCGTCCCCTCCTAATCTGCCTCTTAACCTTCCCTGAAAGGTCTAAGGTCATCTTGGGGGGTCATCAAGTGGCCCCCATCGGTCCCCTCCTCCAGTTCACACACATAGCACACAGGTATAGGCACATAAGAGGTTTCACGCCTGGGCTGACGCCCGCTTCCTCCCCAAGTTAATAAATGCTTTTGGTGACATTAGTTTGCATTGTATGAGGAGGGGGATTTGGCTTGGACCCCTTGCGTGTTGGGCGTATTGATCAAACGGGACTTTGTTGTTGCCAGCTCGCAGCGTGTGGGACGGCGGGATGAAGGGTCTGGTGGGTTGGACAGAAAACCCCAGGAGAGGGCTGTTTACTCAAAGTTCATTTAAGGCTTCCTTCG
Organism: Gobius niger; assembly: GCF_951799975.1. Lineage (NCBI taxonomy): Eukaryota > Metazoa > Chordata > Actinopteri > Gobiiformes > Gobiidae > Gobius > Gobius niger. The sequence continues at coordinate 9,388,223 of NC_136874.1, forward strand.
CTCTTCCTGCATTGACACAGCATACACATTTAACACTCTTGTACAATTCAAGATCAAATTAACTCCAGAATGTATGTGCTATCCCCAGATGCCCTCCCTTTATTAGTTTCCTATAGGTCATTAGTTCGTAGTGGCATTGAGACACTTTACAAATATTGCCAAATTTCTACAACCTAAGTGCCACTGTCTGTCTTTTACATCCATGTTCAGAGACAGCATAGCTAACTGTCTGCCTCCCAACGTTGTGTTTCGATATGTCTATTTATTATGGCTTGGGAGTGGCACAAAGGGTCGACTTGTATAACACTATGCTCCCTGATAAGATAAAGCCCTGGGTTTTGTATTGAGAAGTCGGATACTTAATGAATTAACATACAATCACTGCTTACCTTATCAGCCTTGGTGGTTTACCTGTCCATTCTCCTCCCTCTGCTTTTCCCATGCGCTGTTGGCCGTTTGTATTGTAATTCAAAAATCCAGCATTGTCAAGATACCGCTCCCTCTGTCCCGCTCCGGCCTGGGATTTGCTCCATTGCCCTCTCCCTTCGGCCCTGATAGCATCTTCCTTTGAAGTCATTTGCCAGAGGTGCAGGGTGGGGCGCGTTTGGGGGGTTGGTTGTGGCAGTGTGGTATGTGTGTGTGTAAACTGACTAACTTAGGTGTGGGGTTGTCAATGGAAAAGTGCGGAGGGGGGTCTTAATGCTGCGCTGATACGGAGATAAGAGGCGGCGAAGTCAACAGGACAGGGGAGAAGATTGGTTCTCACACTTCTTGAGTGGACTTGTGTTTTTCTTTGAAATGAGCCACTTAAATGCGCTGCTATCATAATTGGCATGTAATTACTTCCCTTTGAGGGCAAAACACACAGTCTGTTGTATCTGCTACTATGTCGAGACTTTGCTAATGACTAAAACCATTTACTACGAGACTTTGGCCTCCTGTGTGACATCAGTAAGGTTTTAACTTCGCTACCACAATTATAGCATTAAGCTGTATCGTGTTCTCCTACTCTTTTACTTTCCTTTCTGCTTAGCTTTCTACGCATTAAAACGCTTTAAAATGGGAATACACCCTTAAAGGCATTATTTAAAGGGATATTTCAGGATTTTGACATATGGCCTCATTTCCTAGTTTTCCAGAGTGTTGTTGATTTCTGGAGATTTTATTTTTCTTTAATTCATGCAGTTCTTATATTTGAATATTTTAGTGGTGCTAGGCTAGTGCAAGGCTAGCACTAGGCTAGCGCATTTCTATGGTAACTAGTAGCCTGCATTAAACACCTAAAAATCACCGCGTACCATATTTGATTTGTAGAAAGCTCCTTTGTGAATTTCATGTGTAGTAATGCCGGTAAACCTAAACCTAGCAGATCACTCCGCCGCGTTGCATAGCTTACAAGCAGGAAGCTGATGCTACTCACATATATGTTCTTTTGAATGCAAAATGGTTACAGACATTTATATGGGTAGTCTGATGTTATAAGTGATTTGCCTCAGGTGCACTGTGCTTGGGTCAGACTGTTTTTATTGCAGCCTACTAGTTACCATAGACATGCACTAGCCTAGCACTAGCCTAGCCTCACTAAACTCTTCAAATATAAGGACTGCATGAATAATAGAAAAAAAAAATCTCCAGAAATCAACAACACTGTGGATAACTAGGAAACTAGCCCTATGTAAAAAAAAATCCTGAATTATCCCTTTAAGTAACAAAAGCCCGGTCCATTGCAATTGGCCAAACCACTCCTCTCCGGCACAATAGCGACATGTTTGTCCAAGGCATATTTGCTTTCTTAGGGACCTCTTGCAGCGACATGGAGCACCCCGTCAGATTCTCATCAGCGTTCAAAGGAGGCTGTGTTTATATTTGAACCCTGGGTCCAGATTTTGATTTTGCCTTCCTTAAACGGTCGCTAATAAAAGCTCAAGCACACCCTCATGACTACTAGTACTTACGACTGGGCACTGGACAGGGCAACGTCATGTCATCACTAATTACTGGTGGAGTCATTGCCTTTTGGTTTCAGTGGTTCAGTGGTTCATGTTCGCCAACCATCAATGTCTAAGAAAAGCAGCTGTATTTTCCACCGCGGGGTTGATTGCAAAAACATTTCATTGTATGTCACGGGTAGCGTCTTCATAGTCAGTGGAAGTGAATTGACATTTTCTGGCTGAGACTTGAACTGTGTGCTTGCTTGTGTGCTGTGCGTATATGCAGGCAGTCGCGGTGCATGTGCCAGTTCCCACGCTGCAGACTGCTCAGTTGGTCGCACTCTGGTGAGGCTGGCAACTGGTCCGCAGCTGTTCTGTGTCTCTGCTTTTGCTTCTAGCTGCTGCGCTGCGGCCAGAAACTGTGGAAAACCCACAACCAACAAATAGGCACTTCGCAGCAGCCCTCCGTGTTTCTAGCACAAAGTCTGGATAATTATTACACAAGCTGCAACATTTGTAACAGCCGGTTGGATCACTAAACGCTCAAGTTTACATTAGGTCTGGATTAGCAGACTAAATTGCACTGCGTTCATGTAATCAAAGCTGATCAGACTTTCCATGAGGTGGATTTATCTTTAGAGTGAAACAAGATTAAACATAGCTGCTGTAAATTGTATGGATTTAGTTAAGCTTGGCTGTGTGGACACATTCATCTTTATAAATGTAGCTTTTTGCTTTGAATTATATCAACATTGGTCCAAGCCATTTCTTAACTCACAGACTTGAATCTTGGGAAAATTTTGGGGAATCTTTTGCCTTATTAAGAATCACTTTATAATGCATATTTGAAGCACATCCAGGGGTATTAACATATAAGGACTCTAAACTTATACAAGAGTAACATGCATTTCAGAACATTTAAGCTACAGTTACCAGGTTTTGTATACAATAAGACCTCATGAAGAGAATTTTGTTATGAAGGGCAAACTTTACATTGTGGCTTTGCTGATTGAGACTAGCCCTTGTGGCAAGAATTAAAAAACAGTAAATATATAGCATTGACTGATATGGTTTATGAACATAGGCAAGATAGACCTTTACATAAGCCTAAAATATGAATGCTTTCCACTTTGGGACCAATTTTACACACAAATTAATTAATTCTTAACACAGCTGTACCGGGACAAATGACTAGTGTTTTCAAATGCACTCTTCCGTGAAATAACCCATAAGGCCTGTGCAGGTGTGCTTACCACTTCCATTAAACTTGAGTCTGTGTTGTAATAACAGAGTGGCTTTTAATTAATGGAAGCGCCATTATCTTAATCCACTTCCTGTATTTGCTTTAATCTGTGCTGTGTTTTGGGAGACCCCTAATGTTTGGCACTTTACATCCAGCCGACTGATGCTGTTATCACCTCCAGCTTCAAAACAGTCGGAGCGGCCGACATTTGGGGCAGAGGGAGACACCTGAGTTCTGTGTCTGAGAGGAACGGGACAGGACACCCTTTAAAAGAGGTGCGAGAAACTGCCCCTGGGGGACGCCAACCCAGGACCTTTTTTTTTTTAAAGGGGGGAAGTTGGTCGTCTCCAAGCCCTTCTCTCTCCTCAGCTCTCCCCTGGCTCTGACGGTCTTTGAAGTGTTGGCAGCAATTTGTTGTGCTCCAGCTGTGAGTGTGTAAAGAGTACCGGGGATAGTTTGTAAAAGCAGACATGGGCAGACGCGCACGCGCTGGAGGTGACCACACAGACAGAGCGCAGCTAGAAGTGAGAGAGAAGTCTCGTTTTTTGCTGGTTACAAATCAACCTCTTAACCCCTGCCGTGACCAAGCACATTTTCTCGACTTCGACTGAGATGAAAACGCAGCAAGACAGGCGACAAATAAGTGATGGAAAGTCTGCAACAAACTGAGGGCAAATCTTAGGTGGCTTTTGTAGTTCTTAGCTTTGAAATGAGGCTGTAAGTTCCAGTCCAGAAGCTTTTAGATTTAGGTAAAGCTGAACTGGAGAAAATGCGCTTGGTTAAGGCGGGGGTTAACACCTACATACCTTGCTGAAGTGGTTAATCCCATTTAATTGTCCAAAAAGTGATTGAATAAGAGACTGAAGGGGTGCCTGTCAGCGTGTCTCCAAATGTTAGTCCTGCAATTAACCGGCCATTGTCCTAGGTGTATTCTGCCTCAAGCTATTATCAGCTTAGATTGGCGTAACCTTCAGAAGCTCGCAGCTTGGTCAACCTATTGTGCATCTTTTTTTTTAAAGATCAAGATTTCTTTCTGTCATGGGAAAAACAGTGGACACATTACCGCACTGCAACTTTGGCTTGAATTCAGGAGGTTCACAGATATGGGTGGAGGAACGATGGGGCAATCCGTGATGGGGAGCATGCAAACTCGATACAGGAACTCCCACACTTTTCATGACTCAAACCTGGGACTTTTTATCCGTTATGCAAGAGCGCTAACCACTCATCCACCATGCTGCTACGATAGGACATAGTAGATGTGGTGTTTTGCAACAAAGGGGAAAATCTGTCAAAAATTACAAAGACATTTAATCTGAAATTCATCTGTCAGGCTTTGCATCATGCTTTTTGTGCTGTACATTCATTTCCTTCATCATTTATTTGGTCAGACATCATACCTCAACTAACAGCTAAATTCATCCCAATGTTGTACGTTGCCTGGGTTGGATTTGAATTAGAAAGCATACCGCCGGCTTACGTAATCGCGGTAATAAGCAAAATCTGATGCGCCTTAGCTCCTCCGTCTCTCCGACCCCCTCCTAACTAATTACACCGTGCCCATAGGCTGCACTGTCTCCCACGCCCACCGTCCGGGGAAGATAGCTTAAAGATGTTGATGCAAACAATTAGGGGCACGTACACATGCGTTGGCTTTCCTATAGGTTGAAATAGGACAGCTGCGTGTGTGCGAAGTTAGACGTCAATACGATATGAGAGTCCATTGTAATAATGTCTGGTTTATTGCGACATGATCATGAAAGAGGGCCAGACACACAGGAAGACAGCTGTGGAGATCACATCTGGACTTGTGGGGGGGGACGGGTGGCTGAGACAGAGGGAGAAGTGTGCAAAGATAATCTGACCCACGGAGAAACAACATTAAAACACTCTCAAAGTTCCTTCAAATGTGGTCTCCGCTTTATAGACTAGATCCCACATAAAGGTGGCAACAAGTTTCCAAAATCTCGCAATAAAAATGTCATTATGCCGGATGAAGTGCCAGATGTTTGGGTCAGTGTGTCAGATTGCGACACAACCAGGAACAAGGCTCAGGCAAGAAGGGAGTCAGGGGTGAGATGTCCTAACACGAACGGGGAGGAAGAGGAGTAGACGGGGGAGGGGAGCCGGCGCGGAGGTGTGAAGTTTAAATATTCGGGTCTAGGTGTTAATAGATTTAGCGGGTAGTTGAGTAAAGATGACTGTATACCCCCGGCGTGTCTGAAACTGGAATTATAGCAAAACCGAACAGCTGCTCTCCCGTCTGGCACCGCTGTCTTCCAAATGAATGACGCATTGTTTTGTCTCCGCAGGTCAACACGTTCCAGGCTGTAATCGGCTACGATGAGACCGACTCATACGTTGTCTTCCTCTACCCTGAAGATGGCTTGAATTTCTTTGGAACGCGGCCAAAGGTAAACATCTCGGATAAAAGGAGTTGGATGCTGTGCGTGCGCTGCCTTTCAGATATCTGCTGGGGGTTCAGAGTTTGCAGACCTCTTCGGGATCAGAGTTCACCATAATAAATATCGGAATAAATAGAGGGTGATAAGCTTGTATATTGTTGCTGTGTTCGAAGGAGTCCTACAATGTTGAGATTGAGCTTCCTGCCAGAGTGGGCTTCAGCCGAGGTGAAGTGGCGTATCTTCTGTTTTCAAGAACGGAGGGCCCCCACTACAGCGTGACAAGTGATGAGCAGAGCGTTAAAAATCTCTACCAGTAAGTAAAAGACCATCATTATGTATGATAGATGTTAGGCAGCATATAATCGAAGGCTTGATCAATTATGTGCGTGTGTGTTTTGATAATTGGTGCTCTAACAGTCTGACAAGTTTTGACAAAGTGGCAAGAAATAACATAGTAGGCTATATACTGTAGAGTGAGCTTACAAAGTGAGTGGGTGATGACAGTAAATGCCTTTTTTTTAGTTTTTTTTTAAAAGAGTGGCATGTAAACAGCCAGTATACACGTTTGTATGTTTTTTCTTTCTTTAGGGTTGGCAATACTGGAATCCCTGGAGTTTGGCTGTTCCACGTTGGAAACCGTTACTCTTTTGACAACATCGTGCCTGCGTCCTTTGGTGGACTCCTGGCCACTTCCCCACCTCGAGGATATGCGTTTGGCTTGGTAAATCATTATTCATTATGGAGGGCTACACAAAATCCCTTCTCCTCGCTTGTTTCAGGGCACACAATAGCAAAAACATTGCTTTTTTAAGATAGCACACTAGCCTTTTCTATCTTCTCTGCAGGACAGCACCACTCCAGAGTACGCCGAGTTGGAGGTGTATTCCGACAACACCTACAGCCCAGGAGAGGAGGATGAAGATTACCCTGACACCGGCGGAGACCCGGACTTTTCAGCCAGCGAAAACCCCTCGGAGGCCCCCACCCCTCCCACTGAAGACTCACCCCCTTTACGGACGCACAACACTGAAGACCGGACACCCGAACCCAGTTACAGTCCACAGCCAGAGCCCAGGCAGTACGCTCCTCCTCCACCCCCTGAGGAGACAGTGAACGCACGGGACAATGTCGAAACTCCACCAGAACAACCACAGGTGACTCATGAGGAGGCGAATGTAATGTACTGATGTTTATAACTAGGGATATGAAGTATAAATAGTCTCAAAATGTTATGAACTTTTACTGTACTCAATATAAGAGTCACAGATGTTGATGTTGAAAAAGCCTGGCAAAAATCGACTTCCTTGCAGCCAATATGAAAAAATTACTGTTTTTATACAATATTTAGAATTTATATAAAGCAGCATTCAAGATTCATAAAGCGCTTTACATTGCAAAAAACCTAATACGCTTTTTGACATCTAAGTCTCGATGACATCTTGAAGTTGCTGTCTGTCTCAGATCATGATGGACCATACAAGACGCCATTTGTTTTTCCCTAAATGCAAAAATTGCATACTTTCCGCTTAACGTTTCTTTAATTACACAATCTTTGAAGCATATGCATCTGGTACAAATTGAGAAAGTATCTCGCCGATCTTTCTTGTGTTTTCTACGAGTGCCCGTGGGGAGGCCATGTCTGCCTGTGTGGCAGTATGTTTTACATTTTCTCCCAGAGATCTGTTACTGAAAAGCGGGCTTTAAATTGGCAGTGTTGTCAGTTGTGTCATGAGTTTCGTAGCTAATGATTTGGAACTTCAGTCTGTTGCTGTTTGAGGTTGCATTAAGATGCATTCTTGGGGGTCACTGCGGTGCCAAGCTTTTGCAAATTGTAATTCATGACATCTGCGTATGAATGAGGAGTTTGTTTGTGAACTCTAATGCTTAATGTATATTTTTATGTCTAGGTTCCGCTTGAAGTTGTGGACGTCTATCCTCCTCCCCCCAGCGACCCCCACCACTCCCCAGGCGGTCACGTGGTCAGCGTGGAAGAGGACGATGTTGACTTTGACACGGGAGGTAAGAAACTCGGGCATATTCTGAGTTCATGAAAGTCTGATCGCGAGGAAAAGGGGAGGGGGGGAAGTCCTATGTAAAACTCCCAACCTCAGCTCTGTCTGCGCTAGCCGTCCGCACAATACTGCCGTTGTGCCGGCCTTAGACTTCCAGGTGCGCGTGTCTCCATCTCTCCGGACCCCACTCCCACTGGCTTTGGCCTTAAAAATGAACGTGTTCTCTGTCCCTTCCCTGGTTACATAACGATCAAAACCACCCTGTGTTGGAGGAAATAATCACAGGTAATTTGCTTTAACTTTAGGGTGACGAAATGCCATTTTTGGACAAGAACCGCCACTTTATTTCAGTCAAAGTTGTCCTGTTTTGTGTCAAGGGTGCAGTAATCTTTCCCCAGTGCATGCATGGTCACTGCGAAAATATCTTGACTTCCTGTGCTGCTTGTGATGCCCCTAAAGAAATAGAGAATGCTGCTCCCAAACCAGCTGCCAAATAGACAAATAGTGGCTGTGCAATGGGGAAAAATGAGTCAGTCAGTTAGGAGTTATGCTGAGTTGAGTGAGGTTGCTTGTGTGCAGCAAACCAGAAAATGGCGAGGAGTAAAAATGAATTTGACCCACATTTATTTACAAAGAAAGCTAATTTTATTCCTGGCAACACCAGTATCTAACCAATCCAACAATGTAATGATTTTACAGTCGCTCTTCACGTGTCCCATTGGAGGGGATTCCCATACAAGAACAGCTGGTTTCCATCCAAATCTGTTCCCAAGCTTTTAAACTCCATGTTTATGCCCCGCTAATCCTTTAACTTGACTAACTTACTTGTCAGTGTTTCCATATATGGTAACATCCTTTTGAAGATGAAATATTAAGCACTGAACGTAAATCTTTTCGACTAAACTAAGCCTTTCTTTTCTGTTGCTTTGTCAGTGATTCAGTACACGACCGAGAATAAGGAAACGTGTGCGAGGTATGTAAATCCACTGAGCTATATTGTTTAATGCGGTGACACTTGATGGGATTTTTACTGTATGTTTTGCCTTTTAGATTCCAGCAGCAGTGCTCCCAGAATGCCATCTGCTCAGACTATGCCACTGGTTTCTGTTGTCACTGTAAGCCTGGTTTCTATGGAAATGGTCGCCAGTGTCTACCAGATGGTGAGATTTATTTACTACAGCGATACCACGTTACATTTTACCTGATGAATAGAATGCGATACCAGCATATATTTCAATAGGGATGTTTTTATTGTTGATAATACTGAAAATATCTATAAATGTTTTTGTAACGGCAAAATTAGAACGCATGGCAACCTGTAAACGTGCAAAAGTTTAGTTTTAGTCACGATTTCCCGTATTTAGCCTTGTTTTGGTTCTGCTTTAGCATTGTATTCCTTTCTTTCTCATGTCATGCAGCCCTAATTTGTATTGTGTGTGGCTTCGCTTCATCTCAGACCTGGAATAAATTGCTATTTTTCCTCTTGTGTGCAGGTGCGCCCCAGCGTGTGAGTGGAAAGGTCAGCGGGACAGTGAACGTGGGCTCCACCCCTGTGCTGCTGGACCACATTGACCTCCATGCTTACATTGTTGTGGGCGACGGCAGAGCATACACTGCAATCAGCAAGGTTTGTATCATAATATCACTCAAGTAGAGGAAGTGCTTGCCAATTTATTCATTGATAATCCCTTACTTGCTGCTGCTGCTGCTGCTGCTACTGATTTATATTGATGCTACTTTCACCCATCCTGATTGTTGCAGGTACCTGAAGAAATAGGATGGGCTCTGATGCCTGCCTCACCAATAGGAGAGCTCTTCGGGTGGCTGTTTGCCCTTGAACTGCCCAATAGCCAAGCTGGATTCAAAAACACAGGTAAAGCTCTTCATAATAACTGCCACTATTTTGCTGTGTTATTCTGGAGTCCATTTCTGAATTGTACTTTCTGACAACCTCAAATTGCTTTTGGCCTAGCCGGTTTAAATCCCCCATGTGCCCCATCCCTGTGTTAGAATGTTGCATAGGAAGTGAGTCTTTATGATCTTTTTGTGTAAGGACTGTACTTTTTTATTGTCATGACCCATGATAAGACGAGGTTGGGATGCCAATGTCAATAAGCCGCATACCTCCTGAGCACATCTGCCGTGGACTTAGGGAACTCCTCTGCAGCGATGGTGTGCGCGCCGTGTGTGTTTGTGGTTTCGCTGTGCGTCCCTGCGCTCTCCCGGCCAGCTGCATTGTCTCCGGGGATGTGATGCGATATCAGGCTTCCACCTCCCCTCTGCTAATAGGAAACAGCTGGTTATGTGGGTTTGTGTATGTGTATGTGTGTGTGTATGTGTATGTGTATGTGTATGTGTGTGTGTGTGTGTGTGTGTGTGTGTGTGTGTGTGTGTGTGTGTGTGTGTGTGTGCATGTGTGCCCGGTACAGATGTAACCCTTGCAGACAGTCCTCTGTTTATGGTATGTTACTGCTGCGTTATTGGCCCGTGTTCAAAAATGTGCAATGAAAATAAACAGCATCGACAGCCCACGCATTACTTCATCCTCTCTGGTTTCTGATTGGCCAATTGTGTTTGCCAGGGGCGGAGTTCACTCGTCGCGCAGAGGTCGTCTTCTATCCTGGAAACGAGCGCCTGACAATCATCCAAACGGGCCGGGGCCTTGATGAGCAGAACCACATCACTGTGGATACAGTTGTCAATGGCAACGTGCCTGTCATCCCATCTGGAGCAGAGGTGAACATGGACCCATTCAAAGAAATCTACCAGTATTATCCTTCTGGTAAGTAGTAACAACGTTCAAAATGCTCATCTTGACCTTGTATCAATATTCTTAGTTATTTCAAATCTATAGTCATTTTGCACCAAACCACACTGTGAATGCCTGATCCCATGAGGTCTTGGAAGCTAAGCAGGATGGGCCTGGTTGATACCAGGATGGTATTCTATGTGGGAATACCAGTTGCTCGTGTAAATGATGGATGGTGGACAGAGGCTATAGGCCATAGACTATAAATTAATAATGGACCAAGTGAGGGAGGCTTCCCCATAGTGTTCAGGCTTTGAGGAATGGGCTAACTGAAGGTCCCTCAAGCTGCAATTTGACTGAGTTTTTGGAGCCAGCTCCATTATATTGAATAGAGCAACATTTTCCTACGGCTTCAGGAAGTTGGTGGCTAAGATTAGTCCATTCTTAATTTACAGTCTATTATGCAGCCATACACTGTCAGTCCACCCCAAGGCACCGTAGCACCCCATACAAGTATGGGGTCAATGAAAAATTGTCCCTTATAAAGCTCTTTGGGTGACACTGGTCATGTGAAAGATGCGAAACAAATAAGATTCCCCTTATGTATTGGCAGTGAGCATCTTTAAAATCAATCCAATATTAAAAACATGTTTGACCATGCATGTTAAATTTTTGTCCAAATTGAGTACACAAACTACTGCAATTTAAAAAAAAGAAAGTGAAACTTCTATGCATGAAACTATTCATTAGAAATGAAGCATTAACAAGTGTAGTGTTTCAGTAGTTATTAAATGTGACTCATGCTGTAGTTACTATAAACTATTACCAGCTATTGTGTACGCAGAATGTTCTTAGTTTGATCGCTATATCACCATGTCGTTTATGTTTCCATAGTGGCCACATCCACCTCAGTGCGGGAGTTCAGTGTAGTTTCGGCTGAGAGGGGCTCTGAGTCACTCTCCTTCCAACTGAAGCAGAACATCACCTTCAGAGACTGCCGGCACGACAGCCGCCCAATGCCGGAGACGCTGCAAGTAACCATGGAGAGAGTGTTCATGATGTACGTGAAGGAGGAGCGCATCCTGAGATACGCCATCACCAACAAGATCAGCCCCGTGGGAGGTGAGCTGTTCAGATCATTATTTTTATTGAGCTGTGATTGAAAACTACTGGTTAAGCAGGTTTCTATACATTAGAAGAATCCATAGAGAAGGCCTTATTTACAAACTGCTGATTGAGACCATTCAAATTGCAACTTCGATTCGATTGCAATGAATCTTTCAGGCACAAAGTTGAACCCTCAAAGCGCTGTTATACTAATGTTTCCATAAGGATTTTTATCTTCACTACACAGGTGGTGAAATAGTCATAGTTTTAAGTATCCCTTCTTGGCCATTTGACTCTCTTCCAGCAGGTATGAAAACATGCACAGTGTGAAGTGTACATAAAACCTAAAAACAGTCCCAGACACAGAGTTCTAAATATTGAACATGTGTCTCTCATAAGTTAAACCGCTCAGAAGAAAACGCTGTGTAAAGATGTGATGTGTGATCCATCTGATATTGCATAATGGCTCTTGAGTAAGTCTTGGACACATGTTAGGAACAGCCTGTAATGATGTCAGCTCAGTGCTGAGATCAGGGATGAGGGCCTGATGTCTGGCCTCTCCAGTCATCTCTAATAGGAACATGGCTTTGAGTGACTGACTGAATTATCTCTGTCAGTGTCTTGGTGTCAAAGTGAGGTTTTCTGCTCCAGATCCAGCCAGCCACCAGACCTCCTAGTAATTGTTTCAATGCCGCAGATAAACCTCAGCCAAACCAAGAGTTGGACAGAGATGTACTTTACTCACATGCTCCCAGCCAACAACTTATTACACACTCTACCAGAGAAGACTCAATTTCAATCCAAGGAGCTCACCCTCACCTCCTGTGTCAATGGACCCGACACAATAGTTTGACATCAATCGATTCAGAGAGGGCCTGAACTTCATTATTAGTATTTTAGGTGATTTCAATCAACATCATATACGTAGAGATGCTCAGAGAGGACACAATAAATGTATCAAAATGAATATTGTCTTCAAACTCCTATCTGAATGATAGAGTGACCACAAACCACTGTGGTGTTGTGGACGAAACCATGAAATACTTTGGTTTGGCTCAGTTCATGTTTCCCTCTGTACCAGGTGAACTGTAGAAATGGGCTCCTGTATCATATTGCTAAAGTAACCCTCGAATAAAAGGAATTTTTCTGCCATTTTCTCCCCACAATGTGTGATGTTTTCCCTCTCTCAGCTGCCACAGTCATGTCTAAGCTCAGAGCCGTGATGAAAGCCAGGGAGGCTGCAGTCAGTGAAAGATGCAGCAGAAAAAGCCTATTTGAACGTCACAGACTGCACTCACTATGTTTTGAATCTGGGCCAAGTTTCTGTCATTGAAACATCAACACATTGATTAAAAAGGTTATGATGACACATCTTACACATGATGGTACACGTGCACGCTGTCGTGCACACACAGATACAACTGGGCACAGCTGGAAGAGCTTTGAGGGATCAGAGGTTTTGTAAACATGGGTTAAGTGCAGTGTATGTGCCACAGAGACAACGTGAGCGTGTGTTTCTGTTCAGGCCTCTTACACTTTCTGGGAAATAATATCCTGGCCAATGACAGATCTTTAACAGAGGGGGGGTCCCGGGTAGAATGACTGCCCACTGATGTCATGAGAATCAGCTGCAGCACAACTCTATACTTTAGGAATGTACCGAGACCACTACTGGTCTTAATATTTGGAGTGAAAGCAACATTTCCTAAATATTCTAAAGACACATTGTGAAATATTACGTGCCTTCCTGCAGCAGAGCCAAGTTAGCACCCGGACTATGCAGTAAAATGCTTTCCACTGTGCCTTTCATTTATGTTCTCAAAACCACAAATGGTAAGCTTCAATATGTAGCACCAGAGTAGAACTGTTTCCTGTCTAATGTCAGGTCATTTGGTGTCAGTAAAAGTCAGTGATGATGGATCATTTAGGAGATTTCAGGCTGGATATGATGAGGATTGCCCTGTACCTTGTCCATAATGACACAGCCTGTGCATGGAGGCCCTCAGTAAAGAGCAGCAGGTGGAAAACTGCACTCACCACTTTGATGCTGCGCTCCCCCTCCCTCTCTCTCTAATTACTCCTCAGTCTACTCTCCCATCCATGTGCGCTTAGGCCTCTCATCTGCCTGTCTTCTCAGCCACATTCGGGACGTTGAAAGGGCCTCCCTCGCTTTGATAATGAGCCAAAATTGCTCTCTGGCCCAGGGAGATGGAAGCGGGCTGCGTCTGATTTTGTTTAGGTGTAAGCGTGTGTTGTCTATGGCGTGGGACGCTCTTCACGGTAAAGAAAAGAGACATTAGTCAGTGGTTTGTGGTCCAGACGTCGCACATGTTGTTCTAAAATCCTAATGTAAAACTTGTAAAATAAAGGGCCAACCAATTATGGTGGTGCATCATCCTTTGACACAGTATCCTGCCTCCATGGGGTAGTAGGTGTAAGAGCTTATGTAGCCCCTACATTTTCTAGGGATGCACGATAACAATAATTTGAATAAAGTTAAGTCTTTCATGGTTTGGAAGAAAATAAATCTTTGGGAGCGGTATGAATGAGCGTGGGCCACATCCTCTCTGTCTATAGTACGCAGTTCCCCTCTCTCTCATGTATACGTGCGACTAACCCTGTCCATATGGCGAATATCGAGAACACGGAGGCAGTCACTTCCTCGGAGGAAACCATCCTCCGGGAATTTGTCTGGAGTGATTTTTTACATGTGTATTCGGTTAGGCTACCCTCTAATCATCGCATTGTAATCACGCTGTCTGTAACGTCCCATATCCAGATCATCAATTAATCTCTGTTCAGACGCTCCAGACACCATTCATTTGTTAAAAACCTCACATTTGCATTCTTTCGGTCCAGAATCTCAGCGTGATTTATTGACTCAACTTGGGGCCTTCATGCTTTGCTTTGACTGGATTAAATTATGTAAACCAAGAAGTCACGAGTTCGGGTTCGCTGATAGTTTACATTGCTACAACGCTGAAGCAACACAATGTCAAAGAGACGAAATGGCCGAGCTCAACTGCGTATATATATATATATATATATATATATATATATATATATATATATATATATATATATATATATATATATATATATATATATATATATATATATATATATATGCATTTATATAAGTCTGTGGATAGCTTGTGTCTAGTTTACATTTGGTGATATCTGTAAAGCCAAACGTTTCCCTTTAAACTTGGTGTGAAAAATCCTTTATTGTGGACATTATATTACCTTATTTTCCGGGCTATAAGTCACTCCGGAGTATAAGTCGCACCAGCCAAAAATGCATAATTAAGAAGAAAAATATATATATTTGTCACTCCAGCATTAGCAACTACCTGGGCCTGGAGGTGTAACTGCACCGTTTACAAGCCTCTCCCGGCATCACGTTGTTCAAGGTTTCATTTGGGAACTCATTCCTCAAGCTGTGGCCAGCTTGAGGAATGAGTTCCCAAATGAAACCTTTTATTAAGAGTAACCTCCGCTTTTCGCCAGTCCCTCACAATTTTCTTGCTCACTCCAAACTTTCTTTCTGCTGCTCGATTACCGTTTTTAAATCTTCAGTGGTACAGGAGTAGCAGGTACTGGTACACAAGCCTAGATCAACCTCTATTGGCCCTTGAGCATGTGAAAGTATATATTTTGATAAATAAGTCGCACCGAGTATAAGTCACATTATGAAAAAAAGTGCGACTTAAAGTCCGGAAAATATGTTACCTTTAAAAACTGCACCCTTGAATTGTCATTTGCTAACTGCTAACTCAGTCAATTTGCGATGTCTGTTTGATGCTAATTTATTAAGGCTTATGTTTCTGCATAGTTGAACCAACTGGTCCGGACCAGGTGAATCCTTGCTACTCTGGGACCCACGACTGTGACACCACTGCCCAGTGTATCCCTCAGGAGGGCCAGGCCTTCCAATGCCAGTGTGCGACAGGATACAGAGGAGATGGACGCAACTGCTACGGTATTGTACATTTTGAGGAGGAGACACTATGCACATCCATTTTGGAACACACATTTTGTTATCATGATTTATGTAATAAGGTTCCGTTACTGCAGGACGGTTAGCACTGCTTGTCCCTGTATTTTGAGTTTTACAGCCCCTTTGTTAACGCTCACCAACGGAGTTAGAGACAGTTCAAGGCAACGCGTCTGTGTTCCATCAGCACATGTCCAGGCAGACCACAGGGTCAAGTACAGGTTAGGCAGAAGGACTCATCCTCTCGGTGTTACCTCCATTCTTTTATCTCACCCCCCTTCTCCACTCGTCCCCACTCTCGGAGTTTTAACGCTCTGTCGCTCTCTCAGGTGGGTTCTCTTGTCAGCGCAGACACCCAGGGGGTTTGAGTGAATGCGTGCCCTGTCATTAGCCTAGCTGCAGCAGCCTCCTAACAGCGCTATAAAAGCCCCAGGCCCCGGTTCCCATGGCTGTTCTGTCACTTTACATGTGTCCTCCTACATACTGTATTAAAGCACTTATTTAATTACTCCTAATAAACCTTTTTTACACTTCCACACTTGTAGCATGTGAGAATTTGTTTTGACATTAAGACCTACCCGAAGTTGTCTTGTCTGGCTATTTTCAGACACCTCTATGCTTAAGTCAGATTTTACAGTGAAATACTCTTTGCAAATTGTTCATCTTTCCATTTATATGTGACTTGTTGAAGGCGATGTGGATTGTAGCACTGCATATCTGGCAATATTAATGTGAGCCAACACATTTACAACCTAAGTGTTGAAGTAAGGATGAAGACATGGGGCCATGGCCTTTTATAGAACAGTCTGTACAGAGAAATGTGGAGCTCTGGCTGCGGCTTTACTCAAAGGAAACGACTTCATTCGTAATGGCTATTATGATGGTTATATCTGCTGCCAGCAATGCAGAATGAATAACATTTGCACTGCACCGATGATGTGTAGGTCGGATGGCCTTGGTGCATTTCAAAAGATTGTATAAGTGTCTGATTTAGGACTACAAGTGGTCATATATGAGCTCTTGTCTGGACCTCACTTTCATTCATGTTTGAGTAATTATGCATATTCATTCTATGTCATACTCCAAAGCAAAAAAAAACTTTGTAGTATGTTTTTTTGCTGATGTCATGAGGTGGCGCTACTCCGTGTTTTTTTTTAATGTCCAGACTGCTTCACTGAACTCATTCTCACTCACTCAAATCATGAAAAAGCGAGCAGATGTAGTTTAAAGCTGCATTTAATCTGCTTCACTCCCTAAATTTCAGCAGAGGTTGAGAAATCATGGCTGAGTTGTAAGGCATCCTGAAAAGCCTGCATAGCATTGGCACGTTTTGAGAAATGCCTAATCTTTGCTGTTCCTTTTTCTCTCAGACATAGACGAGTGCGCAGAGAGTGTGAGCTCATGTGGGGCACATTCCCAGTGCTTGAACCTGCCCGGGAGCCACCGCTGCCAGTGCCAGGCTGGATATGAGTTCGGCTTTGACGGACGCACCTGTGTGGGTAAGAACTACTGTCACTTCAAGCCTGGTCATATTTATAAATAGCTGCAGTTCCATCACTTTTTGAAGTTTCGCAAAGAATGGTCAGAAGGGAGCATTAGCCTTAGCCTTAGCATTAGCATTAGCAGTTATGTAGCAGCTATAGTGGCTTATGAACCACTGAAATAGCTGAAATGAGAACATATGTGAGAATAAAGAGAGAAATGACAGAAAGAGGAGGCCGGAGAAGACAAATGGAGCAGTGGCCCCATGCGTTTCAGTGGAATGTGTGTAGGAGAGGGAGATTGTGCCCATGTGTGTGTCCTGCTTTAACCTACTATCACTCTGAACTTGGCTTGAACTTTCTCCAAACTCTGTCAACTCTGTCTGCTTCCCCTCAGCAACATCTTTACATAACCGTTTCAACAAACAAAGATAGCGCATCACAAACCGAGATATATTTTTGTAAATGCCGTTTTTCCTCCTGTTGTAGACATCGACGAGTGCAACAATTCTCCGTGCAACGTCAACGCGAGATGTATGAACTCTCTGGGCACTTTCAGTTGTCAGTGCCAGTCTGGGTTTTACGGCGATGGATTCTCCTGTAGCCTGGAAGGTAAGTGGATCATCCCCTCAGCATCATCATTTAAACCCCCAAAACCATCACAAATTACATTAATAACCTTGCTTTTTTCTTACAGGTGAAACAGGACGCCCGAAGAGCCACTGTGAGCAGCACAGGGAAATCCTTCAGGGAGGACTGGAGCATGGAGTGGGTGCTTTTGTTCCCCAATGTGAGGCAGATGGACGCTACAGGCCACAACAGGTATAGACAGAGTAGTGGATAAACTATAAAGTGCCTTCAGTGACCATGAGTATAATATGATATGTTATTTATTGCAGTGCCACGGATCGACTGGACATTGCTGGTGCGTGGACAGCAGTGGGCGGGAAAAGCCTGGCACCAGAACGCCTCCTGGGACACCACATACTGACTGTGACAAACCAGGTACGGATGGAAAGACACCTCCATTTGTTGTTATTTTAGCTCAGGCATGTGCTTCTATTTAATGCTGCTTTGTGTTTAAATGACTACAGATGAGCCAATCCGTCACAAAACCCAATGCGAGCACCACAGAGACAGTGTCCAGACCACCAGCGCAGAGGGGTACCCCATCGCTGGAGTGTTTGTGCCTCAGTGTGATGCTGATGGACTGTACAGGCCTCTGCAGGTAATAGTTACTCAAACCAGCTCTTCGTTGTTCATAATAGGACCTAGACAATATGATTTAAATATGGTGTTGTAGTGCCATGGATCCACGGGACATTGTTGGTGCGTGGACAGCACAGGACAGGAGAAACCGGGGACCCGTACAACTCCAGGTTCACCGCCAGTGGACTGCAACAACCCAAGTAATGACCAACTCAAATCAAATTGAATCATGTGAAAGAGTTTAGAGAGAGTCTAAAAAGCAGTAATTTGACACTTTGTGATAAAACTGAAGCACTGAAAAGGGGAGAACTAGTCGCCAACACGTTTATAGTGAAACCTTCGACCTAATTATTTTCCAGTGACTATAAGTATAGCTATAGTAAATATTAAATATATTTTGCCAGGCCGTGTTAAGACCCAATGCGAGCACCACAGAGACAGTGTCCAGACCACCAGCCCAGAGGGGTATCCTATTGCTGGAGTGTTTGTGCCTCTGTGTGATCAAGAAGGACAGTATGCACCCCAACAGGTAAGAATCATTACAGTACAATGTGTTTTATACCAATTTCTTTCTTGAATTGCACTAATCTAATCTAATCTGTAATATTTTAGTGCCACGGTTCATCCGGGTACTGCTGGTGTGTGGACAGCACTGGACAAGAGAGACCGGGCACTAGAACCACACCTGGTGATTCACCTCACAACTGTAGCCATCTAGGTAAGACATAAAACTGACTTAGTGATTGTTTCTTTTATTGTCTATAAGCAAGAAGGAAAAAAGCTAATATATAACATGTTTCTGTTTGGGGTTTTTCTTCTTGAAGAACCGGTGCGCCCCAAAACCCACTGTGAGCACCACAGAGACAGTGTCCAGACCACCAGTCCAGAGGGGTACCCTGTACTGGGAGCTTTTGTACCTCAGTGTGATGCAAACGGACAGTACATGCCCCAACAGGTAAAGTCACATACAAGTGGTTCATCAAAAATCCAACTGAGTAGTGTATAAAGTAGAAGTGCAATGCATTCGCAATCAAATCAAAATGGCAATTTTAATGGCTGCAGCAAATCACAAATGTTGCAACTATTTAGGTAGTAGAATGTTGTCTAGCACAATAGTGTGTCTCCATTTGCGACAGCTGCTAACCCTGTAGTCTCCAAACAATATCAATTCATATTTCAGAATTCTCTCTTTAAAGCTGCATTGTGCAACTTTTTATGGGGAAAAAATTTACCATAAATGCTTATTTGACCTTTTAGTAACACAGCGGCTGTATGGATGGTTAACATGGCGCCTTTACTTTCCATCCCAGTGGCCTCTAGTGTGCTCCAGGACCAATTGTTTTTTAAAGTTCACTGCTGACGGACCCTCTCACCAGAAAACCGACAAAACAATTGATCTTGGAGCATCAGAGAGGCCGCTGTGATTGAAAGTAAAGAAGCCAAGCTGACCACCCATACAGCCAGTGAGTCACTGAAAGGTTAAATACACATTTATATCAACTTTTTTTTTAATAAAGAAAGTTGCATAGTGCACCTTTAATGCCTCTGAAGTTGAGTGAACTGAATCTTTACTTAAAAACAGGAAAATAGCTATTCCTTCCCCACCATATGGTGCAGCCTTCATAGGTATGTATGTTAATGGCATTTTCTGTTATTCACAGTGCCACGGTTCCACTGGGTATTGCTGGTGTGTGGACAGCACCGGACAGGAAAGACTTGGCACGAGAACCCCCCCTGGCAGCCCTTCGGTCAACTGCGACAGACCGGGTAAAAACTTCCAAAACAGATCATAGAAAAAAACACAGATATCACCTTTTACTGACCCATGACGGGGGAACGCTTTGAGTGTTTGCGCAGCGAGGCCCGGTACCCCCGTGCGAGCAGGTGCCTTATGTCATTGCTTTCCAAGGGCTTCCTGGCTAAACACTGACCCCCCGTGACCCCACTAATTCCTGAGCCCGGATGACAACTCAAACAGACAGCACGTTTAACGCCGGTGTGTTTAACCTCGTAAGTGGTGCGCTGCTCAGGTCATTAGGCGATGTCCTTGGAATGCCTGTGAAAACATGTGATATCAGCGTGTGGCGGTGAGGGGCATACAGGTACAGTTTATGTAGAAGACTTTGGAAAGCTTGGCTGACCCTAAGTGCACTTATAAGCACCACTGTCAGCGAGATAATAAACATTCCCCCAGCCGTGGCCAACGAGATGTTTACCCTGATACTTTTGTAGGCTCCTATTACTTACACACGCTACTTACCCGGCTTGAAGTGTTTACGCAACGACAAAAGTCATGCTTTAAAAGGACACGGCTGAATTTATAGACAATATTTTAAAGCTTGTACTCATTTATGTGGCATTTCTTTGCTATGTTTCTAAAATAGTTGCACCAGAACGTCCCAAAACTCACTGTGAGCACCATAGAGACAGTGTCCAGACCACCGGTCCAGAGGGGTACCCCATACTAGGAGCTTATGTCCCGCAGTGTGACGCAAATGGAGCCTACCTCCCTCAACAGGTATGATATCCATGATAATTCCCATTGTATTGTAAATAAAAAAGGGTTTAATTATCATTCTGTGTGTGTATGTCCAGTGTCATGGATCGAATGGAAATTGCTGGTGTGTGGACAGCACGGGACAGGAGAGGCCAGGCACGAGGACAGAACCCGGCGCTCCGCAACGCAACTGCACTCATCTAGGTGCGATAGCCAAAAAGGAATCGCTGTAACATAAATATGCTGCTAAGAGTATGCTGCTCACATGTGTGACGTTATGAAACCTTTCGTACAATGTCCAGATGAACCGGTGCACTCCAAAACCCGATGTGAGCACCACAGAGACAGCGTCCAAACCACCAGTCCAGAGGGATATCCTATTATTGGACTCTATGTACCTCAATGCGACACGGATGGACAGTATTCAGCCCAGCAGGTAACATTCGTACATATTCCTGATTTTCCTGGGTACTGCTTGTCGCTGACCTTCCCTTGTTTCTGTTCTAGTGCCATGGCTCTGTTGGACATTGCTGGTGCGTGGACAGTACGGGGCAGGAGAGACCGGGCACCAGGACAGGACCGGGAACGCTCTCTGTGGACTGCACCAAACCGGATGAGCCAGTCCGTGCCAAAACTCACTGTGAGCACCATCGAGACAGTGTCCAGACCACCAGTCCAGAGGGGTATCCCACACTCGGAGCCTACGTCCCACAGTGTGATGCAAATGGACAGTACATACCTCTTCAGGTTAGTATTGAGAAAACCTTTTGAACTAGGCTTGTTAAGCTGAATTAACATTATTGTTTACATTTGTGTGGGCTTTTGCAGTGCCATGGGTCAACTGGACATTGTTGGTGTGTGGACCACTCAGGACAAGAGAAACCAGGGACAACGACACCTCCAGGTTCACCGCCAGTGGACTGTGACAGACCAGGTATAATGGAAACACTATAAAATGCACATAAGATGAATAAATGAATAAAACTACATAATATTCCATTTCCGTCTCGTCAGCCTGTTGATAATTGCACTTCTCTTATCTTATCTCTTATCCAGTTGGACCAACTCGCCCGAAAACTCACTGTGAGCACCACAGAGAGAGTGTCCAGGCCAGCGCTCCTGATGGTGTTCCTGCGCTGGGAGCCTATGTCCCGCAGTGTGATGAAAACGGACAATACGCATCTCAACAGGTAACGGGAAAGTGTTTGGAATGACCACTGCAGTTCTTGTTGACATCCTTCAATAAATCCTTGGTTTGTGTTCTATAGTGCCACGGCTCCACGGGACACTGCTGGTGCGTTGACAGCACGGGACAGGAGAGACCAGGCACAAGGAGTTCCCCCACAACCCTGAGAGTGGACTGCGACCGTCCAGGTACAAAATCATTTGAATATGACTTTCTTTTGTTTACACAGATCTTTATAATACATATCAATGTCATATAATTGCAGTTGAACCATCCCGCCCCAAAACACACTGCGAGCACCATAGAGACAGTGTCCACACCACAACTCCTGAGGGACATCCGGCGCCCGGAGCCTATGTCCCGCAGTGTGACGAAAACGGGCAGTACACACCTCAACAGGTAATAGCATAGTTTGTCAGACTGGATATTGGTTATGGATTTTATTACACGTCAGTTTTCATGCGTCTTTTTCAGTGTCACGGCTCCACTGGGCACTGCTGGTGTGTGGACAGCACGGGACAGGAGAGGCCAGGCACGAGGACGCCTCCCGGAACACCCTCCACGGACTGCTCCAAACCAGTTGAAGCCCAGCGCCCCAAAACTTACTGTGAGCACCATCGAGACAGCGTCCAGACCACTAGTCCAGAGGGGTATCCTATTGTGGGAGCCTATGTCCCTCAATGTGACACGGACGGACAGTACATACCTCAACAAGTAAGACGATAGCTGGGTTAAATTGTTGGAATGTGCTTGTCCACAAAACTGATGAAGTATGTGTGTGCAGTGCCATGGTTCCTCTGGACATTGCTGGTGCGTGGACAGTACGGGACAGGAAAGAGCCGGCTCTCGGACAGGCCCTGGCACTCCTCCCAAGGACTGCAGTCAGCCCGGTAAGAGACTGCTTATGCATTTTGTCACAGCTCTAGAAACATTTCCGCTCCGATGCACAAGTTTGTTTAAATCTCAGTAATTAAAACAACATTTTTACCCCAGATGAACCGGTGCGTCCCAAAACGCACTGCGAACACCACAGAGACAGCGTCCAGTCCAACACAGAGGGACGCCCCAGTGTCGGAGCTTTTATTCCTCAGTGTGATGCCAATGGACAATACCTTCCTCAACAGGTGTGTAAATACATGTGTGGTTAATGTACGACCTTTATAAACCTGTATAAACCTATATAATTGGATATCTTTTATATTTTTAGTGCCATGGGTCATCTGGACATTGCTGGTGTGTGGACATCAATGGGCGGGAGAGAGTAGGGACCAGAACTCCCCCAGGGACACCTGCCATAGACTGCAACAGACCAGGTTGAAACTTTATTTTTTATCGCAATATTCAAGACAGATTTCTCATCATGCCGCCATATTTGAAAAGTTTTATGAAAGATTGAGCCATATGCCACAATGTATCCCGTACAAAATGATTACTTGACTTACTTTTAAGATACCTGAGTCACTTTTTTAAGAAACCTAGTCTATCGAGGAAACATAAGATTAGCTGGATTGACGAATATGGGCTTGCTCAAATATAGCCATGACTTTGAAGTGCCTTGTTGCTGTTTCCCACCCTGGCCCTAAGCCACATGCTCTACTCCCGCTACTCCGTTAAATCTAGCCATAAATCGTGTTTATGATGGTCCAAACATCTGAAGAGGTCATTCTGTCGCCTGGCAACCCTCACCAATACAACACACGTCTCCCTCTGCCCAGCGGAGTGACAACATAGTGTTACGCCCACCCCACACATGCGGCGCAGACATAAACAGGACGTGTGCACGGCGATGTTAATCCTATACTGTCCACCTACAACTGCTTTGATGATTTCACCACTAGTTTGATATCATTCAAGAGGTTTTTTTTCTGCTCTTCTTTGTGCACGCTCCACAACCACACACGACTGGACAAACCCACAGTGTCTTTGATCACTGCTGCTGTTTGAAATGTATATGAGAAATTGCCACAAGTCGCATTCATTCCCTCATATCAGCAATTTGGAAATGTATTCAAAAAAGATTAAGAGCCAACAATGACGATGTCTTGTGAATTTTCTTCCCAGTGCCCGTCGCCCCAACCCTGCGCCCCGAGAGCGTGTGCGAGCGCTGGAGAGCCAGTTTGATCGAGCACTATGGCAAACCTGAGCCGAACCAATATCTGCCTCAGTGTGAAGCAGACGGACAGTTCCGGTATGTGTACTAACTCGATCCCATTGCAATGTACACAACTCCAACATGACAAACACACTTACCTTCTTGGGCTTTTCCGTCCCTAAGTCCTGTCCAGTGTTACGGAGAGACCACTTACTGCTGGTGTGTGGACCAAGATGGACGTGAGGTGCCCGGGACAAGATCACATGATGTTGTCAAACCCGCCTGTGAGTACTCGATGGTCTCAAACATATCATTTTCTGGTCAATTCCAAATACTATAGAGATTTACATACTCTACAGAGGGTTTGCGGTACCTGTTTAGACCCTTTCTCTAGTCATGATAGTACTACAACCAAATTCATTAACAAAACACTGACAGAATGAATAAAACCTAACTTTGACTGTTATCATCCCAGGCCTTCCCTCCGCGGCTCCTCCCACTGTGCGCCCCTTGCCCCGCCCAGATGTCACCCCTCCGCCGAATGCTGACGTCACGCTGCTGTACGCTCAGGGGCAGAAGATCGGAGCCCTGCCTTTGGTCGGCACAAGACTGGACGGCAACAGCTCCAAAACACTACTGACACTACATGTGAGAGCCTTGCGTATGAAATATGCAAACCTAAGATATTGTACTGTATTTTCCGGACTATAAGTCGCTCCAAAATACAGTACTTACGTTAATACTCGTGTTGCAGGGTTCTATAGTGGTGGGGATCGCCTATGACTGCAAGGAAAACCGTGTTTACTGGACTGATTTGTCTGCACGGACGATCAACCGAGCTTCCATGTTGTCTGGAGCTGAGCCTGAGATCCTCATAAGCGCAAGTAAGAACACACTCTCGCTGTTTTGGTTATAAACATTTCAAAATCTTTTATTGATGATTATTATAAGTGTGAATGTAAGTAGCACAGAGGTTGTGTCTGATTATATAGTGAAAAGATGCTTATAAGTTTGTAGAAGTAATTTTTTTAAATCTCTGTCAGATCTAGTGAGTCCCGAGGGGCTGGCCGTGGACTCCAAGCGCAGGCGCATGTTCTGGGTGGACTCGTCTCCAGACCTGATCGAAACCGCCAACCTGGACGGCACTGGGCGGCGGACACTGTTCGGCACAGACCTGGTCAACCCCAGAGCCATCATCGCGGTGCCGTCCACGGGGTAAACAAAACCCCCTCTCTACATCTGCTCTGGCTTTTTCGCTCCATTTCACTTGTTTAGACTCGAGTAACACGTTTCTTCCCAGCAATTTCTTGGCAGCGAAGTGTGCGAAAACAAACTTTGTCCAATTATGTGTAAATGATTTAAGTATTTCAGCCAGGCGGAAAGGACACACGCCTTACAGTACGCTTTTACATTACAGGACCACAGATGTTTAGCCCTATTAGCGTGCAATTTACAACCTGTATATGATATTTTCAAAGCTGTTGAGTCTGGTGTCTGAGCTTAAAGCGGCCATGTATAGCCAGACCATCATAAAACATGTAAAATGCATGTTTGAAAGTTGAGTATCCCCTTGTTGACACTTGTTTACGACTTCATCTTAAAGATCTCCGTAGCTAGAAAAACTGTATCAGATTTACTAGGGCTATTAATTATATAGCCACACACAAACACCGGGGCCCCGATCGGTCAGCGCTCCAAGAACCGCATCTGCTTTCCATCAGCGCGGCTAATCACATTATAAAAAAAGCGACGCGCACATGTGAAAACGCAAAAGTGGTCGATACAAATGATTAAACGAAGCGGCGATAACATGGATCATATAAGCTCTGAAGTGTGGGCCGCGTTATTGCCTTGACAGTTCGGAGTTTTTCTGTTTTTGCAGGCCAGGATTGTGTGTACTGTGTGTTTTTGACAGAAAGCCAAGTCCTAAAGGTAATTAGGCCTTTACACGAGCACACTAACAATGAACTGTTAAACGCTATGTAATTCTGAGCCTGCACATGTTCACAACAACCACACACATTATGGCAGTTTCTCCTGGCCGCTCCTTTCAGTGGGACTTGGATACTATTTTGTTTGTTTGTTTGTTTTTTCATGGTGTAAAACTATAGTAGATTGTAAGGTAATAAAAACTTGAGAGAGCCATGCAGCTATAGGCAATTAAACAGGCCGAGATCTAAGCATCACATTAAAATGGTACTCAAAAAGGCAATAACATTATGCTTGACTAAACCAAAGATGCTTGGTTCTCAAACTGTGGCGTGAGTACTCGCTCTTCATTTTTTGTTCAATTAGGATTTATAGTATTTATTTAATTTCTTTATTTAACCAGGAAAGTCCCACTGTGCCAACTCCACACAGAAAGGCCCCGTCCATTGGGGAATCGAACCTTCTTGAAACCGTGCCGCCCGTGATTGGTTGGTTCAGCTTAACCTCTTAATCCCCACCTGAACCGAGCAAATTTTTTACAGTTTGGCTTTACCCAAATCTAAAGCTTCTTGAAAAACGTGTGTCAAAATAGTGACCGAAACGTGAAGAAAATGAGGATGCAACAAAAAAGGGACAAAAACACAATTTAAAAGTTGCAAAAAAACGAAATAAAAACCACAAAACCACAAAAGAGAAAAAGAAAAGTGGCAAAAAGTCGATGAAAAAGAATGTAACAAAAGCGACGACAACAATGCAAGGAAAAGTTCCATTAAGATCAGTTTTGTCAGTCTTAGCATTCAAATATGGCGTTACACTGAAGCCTAAAGTCTGTAAGCGCCTGTCCGGAATATTTTAGATTTGGGTAAAGCCGAGCTAGAGAAAATGCACTTGTTAAAGGCAGGTGGTAAGGGGTTAAATAGATTACAAAAATTCAAAAGAAATAGTATTCATGTTTTTCTCCCCTGTTGTAATCTGTCAATGAAAACCAAATCTCTAAATTCGTGGTTGGGAGTATCTAGTTGTAAGATTAACCTATTGTGCATGTTTTGGGTTGATGTCGTAATCCAGAGAATCCTAAAGGAAGCACCCTTAACAAATTGCATTACAAGTCCAGCAACTTCTAAAGACTTAATGATGACAAGTTTCCCTTTGAACACTAGACATAATTATACATTTTAATTCAACTCATGAACTACCAAATCATTGTGGCTCAAGCATTCCTGTCCCGGGCCCAAAAAAAAAAACTCCACATACAATGAGATTCCAGCCCGTGTGTGTGGGTGCTTTGGCCCGACTTTGCCTTGGCCCGACAGCATCACACGCCCAGAGACAGTTGTATGTGTGCGGCTGATTGCTCATGTGGTGTGGATTACCTGTCGCTCCCCGAGGACCGTCCACATGTGCACCATCATCTCCACATGAAACACATATCGTACGGGCCACACGCACTCCCGCCCCGAGCCCCGACCATTCGCGCTTCTTCGAAAGCCCCGGCCCGAATCGCGGATTACATCTGCTGTACACCTTCTGTACCTACTTCATAACCTGTGCTCTATGCGAATGAAAAAGTGTAATGGGAGGAGGGTGAGGGGGGTTAAGGTCATGGGTCGCATGTTGCTCGTGGTAACCTGACCGTGACCTCATCAGCGCGAGACAGCTGGTCCCATGTGCTGCATGCTCTTGAACACGTTTGCGGTCCCTAATGTGGAAGTGTGCGGTTTTCCTGTTGTCTTTGTACATTAGAGTGAGCTGGGAACGTCCACCAAAACAAGTCACCTGGAGTTACTGAGACAAACTGGAGCTAAGCCATGTTTACAAACTGGCCTGGTTAAGATCTGCTGAGCATAGCCTGTTGTCTATATTGTCTGCAGGACTTTGTTCTGGACTGACTGGAACCGTGAAGCTCCAAAGATTGAGACCGCTTCAGTGGAGGGACAGAACCGGCGGGTGGTGGTTTCAGACGGTATCGGCCTCCCCAATGCTCTCACCTACGACACTTCCTCTGGGCAGGTGTGCTGGGCTGACGCAGGTAAACTCTTCTGTCTTTAGCGTATCATTGCTACATCTGCTGCAAGGCTTTTTGACATACAGCTTCTTCATCGTGTTCCTTCGTGTTTTTAGGTACAAAGCTTTTGGAGTGTATAAACCCAGACGGCTCAGGGCGCAAAGTGATCCATCCCAACCTCAACTACCCCTTCAGTATGGTCTACTACAGGCAACACTTCTATTACACCGACTGGAGGAGGTGGGCGACTGTTTTGAATAAAGATTTTAGCATTTCCAGACTTCAACATAATAAAATAGGGGTGTACGGAAAACCTCCTGAACCCACTGTATTGTACATGTTCACATTATGACACCCCTTTGATTTGCTCCGTGCAGGGATGGGGTGCTTGTAGTCAACAAAGAGACAAATAAATTGACAGATGAATATCTACCAGACCAGCGCTCTCATCTGTACGGAATCGCCATCGCCACAACCCAGTGTTTATCAGGTAAAACAATAAGAGTCAATTAGGGGCCGATAAAGAGAGGTTGACCTGTACTGCCCTCTGTTGGTTGATGTGTAAATTGTACTAATTGACCATTTTACTTTATTCGGACCAGTCTGTATTTGAATTTCACAACTACAGTTTTATTTTGCACCCATTGTGTCACGTCTCCTCTTCCGTCATGATGTCGGGATTAGCTTTTACAAACCCGACGCAGATGTGCAAAGCCGTTTGACAATGACACGAGAGCCAAGGTGCTCGTTTCGGGATTATCTTGTGTTTAGCGGGGCACTTTGTAGTTAAAAGGGGCGAGGTGGAGGGGGACATCTGCGGACTTCAACACATCACACGGAAAGCGCGGGAGAGCGGGGAGGGCCGCGTGCAGCTGTGTCATCTTGTGCAGCGCTAATACGCAAGAGGACGGCGGCGTAATTATTGTACTTGTGTGTGCGCGGCGGCTGGACGCGCGGCAAAGGGTCCCAGCTGTTTGATGGCAGCGGAGGTGATGAAACACTCTGCTCAGTTTTCCCTTCCCTTTTAAAACGTCCTCAAATTAACATACCCAGGAAAATGTCATGTGACTGAAAACGCATAAATTGTCAAATTGGCTGGTAATGACTCAAAAGGCGAATGCTTTCTAGTTAATATGCATCTATTTCAAACTATCGCAGCTGATCTGACTCCTGGGACGAAATGCCAGCTTCAAACTTCAAAGTTGTCAGTGAGTGGTGTAATTCCAGGTTTGATGACAGCTCCGAAACTCTAGCGTGTGGTGCGGCTTGTAAGAGGCTTAAAGGCTATTATTGCTGAACAAATGTTTGCTCAACACTTTTTAGAGTCTTTCCTCGACATGTCTAGAGTTTGATTGCAGGACAATGGTAAAGGGAAAGAGTGTGTTTAGATGCTTTCTACTTACTCCTGGAAACTGCAGTGGCGTTGTTTTCTCACAACCGGTCCATACTGTTGTTGTGTCCTTGGTTAAGACTCTTCAACTGTGTGCGGTGGTCAGAATTTTCCTAAAGAGTCTACAAAAACTGTCAAATTAATTAGTAGTGCATCTGCATAAGCATCCGCAGTTATTTCTTGAGCTAGTACCGTATTTTCCGGACTATAAGTCGCTCCGGAGTATAAGTCGCACCAGCCAGAAAGTGCATGATGAAGAAGAAAAAAACATATATAAGTCGCTCCGGAGTATAAGTCGCACCAGCCTTGGCAACTACCCGGGCATGGAGGCAGTAAGAGTGGCACGGTAAGTAAATGTCATTATACAACCGTACAGGAGTAGCAGATACTGGTACACAAGCCCAGAGTGCCCACTAGCGGCTGTCAGTGTGAAAATGAAAATGTTGATATCTATATCGCACCTGAGTATAAGTCGCACCCTCAGCCAAAGTATGAAAAAAAGTGTGACTTATCGTCCAGAAATTACGGTAATGATACTCCTAACACTATTACCACGACATCACCCCTTTCAATAATTCAGGA
Source organism: Gobius niger (assembly GCF_951799975.1). Taxonomy (NCBI): domain Eukaryota; kingdom Metazoa; phylum Chordata; class Actinopteri; order Gobiiformes; family Gobiidae; genus Gobius; species Gobius niger. The sequence continues at coordinate 9,418,038 of NC_136874.1, forward strand.
CATTTGACCTGGACACACTTAAAGTAACCACTTCCTATCTTCTCTGTTTCGCAGGGAGCCACTAACGCTGGATTGACAGTTGATCCATTGGTGCTAATATAGTTCTCCTGGTGGAAGGGGCCGACCCGGCTCCTAGTGCAGCTCAGAAGGACACTTTGTAGGGAGCGAGGAGGCTTCCTTTGCCCACTTGACCGTCACAGCCGTTCGACAAACCCTCCAAATCTGAATCCACTCCCCCTTATTTTCCTTACCGAAGATATAAGTCCTGATAATTATGTTTTGTAAATTTGTTTTATACCTCAATTTTTTTTAGCTTTTTTTCTACTGTATTTTTGTACTTGAGTTGTTTTAGTTTTTATACCAATTACGGAAAGTGTTAAAAAAAAGTGTATTGACTTTTTTTCAGCGAGATAGGAGTGTACTATTGACGATGCAGTATGCCACACGTTTTAGACTGAATCTGAAAGTATGACCTGTGCAGTTCTATTGTCAGAACACTTTTAGCCCCAAAATAAGAATGAATTATTGTAAAGTGATATCCGATGGACAGATGGAACGTCGTTGCCTTGTGCCATTTCCCTGCACTGCTTTTATATTTCACACGGTTTGCCAAATTAAATACCAAATATTTTTCCAGATCTAACGTTTTTATAAGACGTGATATACAGTATTTATAACAATAAAATGTGATTTGGTAACTCTAAATGTTGCAGCTTTGATTTTTTTTTGCTGTAGTACTGTGTGTTTTACATTTTCATATTACAGTAATGCACTTTGCAATAGACTTATTTTATCAAAGCTCAATTTCCTCCTTTATTTTCCATTGTGGTTTTAAGGACAACCAAAATGACAAGTTCAGGCATGGTACTTTTTATTTACATGGAAATATCAACATACTTCCAATAGATTACAGTAAATTGTCTCACTTTCACAGTTCAGACATTTATTATTTTAGATGATTCAAACCAACAGAAACAGAAAAGTAATTGTAAAAGTTGTGCTAAAATGCGGGAAGAATTTCTATAATGTTTCATGTGTGATTTGTAGATGTGGACATAGCAGTGGCTGATGGTTTGCGCTTACCGTACATTTATTTTGTTAGTTTCATTGTCTATTTTAGACCTTGTTAAGTCCTCATTTGATTTTGATCTGGGCCTGTTGGTACTTGAAAGGTCAAATAGTTTATGGAGGTGGTACTTAGTGTTGAAAGTTGGAGAACCGCTACGATGGGGGAAACTTGGCACTGCAACTTAAATAGGATGGTATCAAAGACAAAATATATCATCATTGTAAACCAAGGCACAAACTATTTACAACTACCATGTACAGCCATAAATCACATTCATATTTGTAAACTGAAATTGCAGCTGTACAAAAAACAAAACAATTTGGCCTGAACAAAAAACGGGAGGCTTCAAGAAATTAAAAGTCTTATTCGTCTTTCAGTCCTTTTGCTCCATTATATATCCGCTTGAGCGCCTTGTTCTCATCTGCCCACTTTGCCCAGCCTGTGGTCGGTCTTGGGGTCGGCTATGATGGCCTGAACGGCGACTATGGCTTCATTGATCTTGGTCTGCAGCTCTCTCAGCTCCTCGATGTGCAGCAAGCGCAGGATTTGAGCCGCTTCGTTCAGAGTTGCATCTTGAAAATGTCAAATGGTAATATTAGTTTAGTTCTGGTGAAAACTAGGGATGCACCGATCAGATACTGGAAAAATACGATATCGGGTATCGACTACAAATATCCAATATTGAACCGATACCAGTTTTGGCTCTCAACACCTTAAAAACACCACCTAAATCTAAGTTAATATGGGCATGCTGTATATCATTTTAAAGCTAAGAACCTGGAGAATTCAGTTTAGTTTTAACCTCCGCAAATGTATTTTTGATCGGCGAGCTAGCAATAGCATGCTAAATGCTAACGAAAACTAATCATGGTTGGGTCAGAAACTATGATAGAAATACCTAAAGAAGCCTAATACAATTAAATAACCACTGCTGAAGCCAAGTGTTTGTATTTTAGTTTAAGAACTAATTGAGCTATATTTCTATTTCTTCGTGTGAGTTGTTTATATTAATGTAATATACCCAAGGATAATTAGTGTAGAAAAGTCCAGTGATCCATGTTTAATGTTCATCTATTAGTTTATCAATAGATATAATTGATTGGTAACATCATGACAATAAACTACATTACTGATCTTAAAATGGAGAAAAGAGTCAATTAATTTTTTCACTTAGAGAAAGCCACCTTACAGAGAGTCTCTTGGTATCGGTAAATATCGGATATCGGCAGACACTCAAACCCCAGTATCGGTATCTGTATCAGTAGCAAAAAAACTGGATTGGTGCAAACCCCAAAACTTCCTCTATTAAGTGGGCTTTAAAAAAAAAAAGAACATTTCATTTGGGTTCAAGCATCTAATTTTAATAGATTTATAAAAAGTATAATTGTTTTTTGTTTCAGCACTCACCTCCTGTGTCAAATCCTAGCATGTGTTTGTCCAAGGCTACAGGAATCCCCTAGAGAAGAAAAACAAATTGATGCATTGCTTAACTTGAAATAATTACAATCACTGTAGCTATATTTACCTCCTTGGTTTGGCTTGCTTTAGCTATAGCTTCTGGGGAAAGCCTCTCCTGAATCAGAATACGGATCGCCTGCCAATGTCAAACAAATCCCACATTCAACATGTGTTTTGGAGCACAAACGTGTAAAGATTCCGTTGAACTTACTTACCTTGAGCATAACCAAATAGTCATCATGGCGCTGAATCTTGAGGATGTTCGCCAGCGCGGTCACTCCGGCTTTGAAGTCCGGAGAGTTGCCTGAATCACCATAGGACGCAAAAAAGATGAAGTAAATACTGAGCGTAAGACATGTGTACTATATGCAGCCATGTTTCTACTCACTGTCCAGGTTAACCAAGGGGTCGGCTGGTTTGTCGCCGTTACTGTTGGACGCCAGCGGTTGCACGTTCTTGTACTTCTCCACTGAAGAGAAACACAAATGAAAGGTGTAAATGTGTAATTACAGCAGAATTGACTTAAACAGGGTTGTCAATTCTTGTTCACCATCTCCATCTAGTGGTCAACTGCATTATAACTTCACACACCCGTGCAAAATGAAAAGTGGCATGTTGTTTACTTTGTTTACTATGGCTTTGACTGCTTACCATTATCTCCATATTCGTATCTCACAGCCAAACCTAGGAGCCAGTCCACTGACTCCTGCCGCTCCTCGCCCGCAAATGGACAGTTCAAATCCTGCAAATACTACACACGCCAACAACATCAGGTTAGAAATATATTGGGGTGATCTAGTATAAAGAACAGTAAAACAAAAACATTGCCTAAAATTAATTCTGTAACCTTCTGGTAAGCTTTAGGCCATTCAGAGCTGGGGATGTTTCGCAGGTTTCCTCTCTCCTCGATCTTGTAATGTCTGATCTTTTGGTCTTCAAGCCAAACAATGCAGTTCCTAAACTGTGATTCATCTGTATGCAGGAAACAATGATAAAATAGATGTTGTCACACCCACAATATCAATATAATACACTTGACAGCTACAGCACATTGTGAGATAAGGAAAGTGATTTATTTTTGTTCATACATGTGTTTATATGCAAGGCACGTGTACTTAGTGCGAACCAGACAGCACAGAATGTAAATTCCCCACATACAAAGTGCAGATTCATTGAGACAACGAAAGCCTATTTTCGTGTGATCAACATTATGTTAGTGGAATGACAGCTAGTACTACGTGCCCCGGTATTAGCATTAGCCTATTTCCAGATTCCCAGGTTATAAAACAAGTAAAATCGTGTTTCGTGTACCTGTGCAATCGAATCCGCCGGGGTTGTGATAGTCTAATGCTGTTAGCTTCCTACGAAACATACTAAGCTTAATAACGTAGACAGAAACCCAAACTCGTGGCTAAACCTGATGCCTTTTTGGTAGCCCGTCTTTTGTGACAGTGCGCATGCGCGGTCCTGTCTTACTCTGTTTGCAGCCTGGTGCTACATTACTGCCCCCTACTGGCAATTAGGACAAACAGCGTTCTACTCCCTGTAAAACGTCTTTGAGTGTCCAAAAACAGCGCTATACAAGTATAAGTTTTATGTATTACCATTATTTACTTTATTAACTAAAATGTTTAATCAAAACAAATAAATAAATGACAACACTGAACCTGAAAATGACATACGTTTTTCTGTATTAGGTCAGGTTTTTTTTCCCTTCTACTAAATCGGATGCATCTTGCTTCATTTTAGTACCATCTGCTACATCTATAAGTGAAAAAAAAAAAAACTGGATCTGATTAAGGAAGCCCAATGTGTAGTGTAGTTATACCCCAATACAAAATCCAAGCGATTTGAACAGAATTTATAGGTTTGAGATAAAATTAAGAATCTTTTACTTTAAAACCCACTTGGACCTGGCATAAATATTATTTTTCCACAAACCATCCCTTAATAAAGTATCTCAGATGGTATAGTTGAGACCATAGGCAGGCAAAACTGTAATAACTCTCTCCTGACATTGGCATGACAGCCACTAAGTGCGCAGATTAATTTACCAGAGCCACAGTGACTAAAATAACAGCATAGCTCATACAAAAAAAGCACTTTTATTACGTGTCACATTGCATGGTACAAAATTAGGCAAAACCATCAAAAAACTAAACACAAATGTCTTCACTAAATTTAGGCTTGTGTTGAATTGTGGTGCACATGTTACATGATTATTTAGAATGGTCTCATGCGCGTGTTGAGAGGCGGGGCCCTGTTAGGAGGCGTGATCGCTATATCCAAATAGTCTCCAATCTGAAACCGCTGCGACTGCAAAGTCATGGAGTCATCAGCGCCTTTTCTGCCTGAAATGGTGGTGCCTATGTCTTTTAACCTGCAATGAGAACAAACACCACGTTTAAAGAGGACAGAATGTGAAAGTTCAGATTTAATTGAGTTGTTATCAAGTCAGCACTTTACCTGTATGCTTTGCCCCTGGGGTCTGGGAAGACAATTGCAAAGCTGAAGTGTGTCCCCTTTTTTCTGGCCTCTGGATAAACTTCTTTGACCAGGCTCGTCAGTTCCTTTAATGTAGCGTCCATCCTAAACAGAAACAATATTCAGACACTGTCAGCGCAGGGCTTAAGGTATGTTTTTGTACAACCTTTAATACGATTAGTCTCACCATGTGTAAATCTGCAGTTCACTGGAAGGCACATTTCCTCTTGCAAACTCATCTGCTCTGTGGTGTCTGCCATTGTTGGTGGTAAATACTCGAAGTAGAAGAGGGCAAGTCTAACATCAGAAACAAAGAAAAAATGCTCACATCAAAGATACAACAGTGGGGCAGTGGACAATTTTAATGTATACAAATCTACGATCCACATGACGACAGGCAGAATACAAAACTATATCTAAATTCCTGTTTGAAAAATGTATACATAAAACCGTATTTCTCTTTGATTAAAGGAAGATAAGAGACATGAGTTTTGTAGCGTTAGTAACACTGTCGTCCACTCGCTACAGCAATGAATGGGCCAAGCTACAGATGCTCAAAGGCACATTTTTTACGCTAAATTGTTTTTCTAGACAATTCAACAGTATATTGAGATATTCTCACACATCCCGAGCGCAGAAGTAAAACAATATAAAGTACACATTAGTATGGTATTATTTTTGATAGCATTTCAGCTAACGCTAGCATTGTGTAACCTCACAGTACACCCTACCTTCTCCCGGTCGATTGGTTTCTCCGGCTCCTTCTTGATTTCCTCCTGTGTGATGCGCGACTCAAGAGCCATGATTTTTAATTTGTAATGATTAAATCAAGCTACAGCCGCAAAAACCGAAGAGACAAATTTTCTATGGCTTCGATGCAGACATGCAACAAGAAGCCGGAACTAGCACAATTCCACTTCCGGTTGTAGACGACGCTCGTCCACCACTTGTGGTAAGATAGCGCCCTCTGGTTTTAGGAGGCGGTATTTGTGCATTCTTCAGCTACAAACAATATTACAAACATTTTAAAAGGTCTAGTGCCATAAAAATTATAGCAAATAAATACTATGTCACACGTAGAACTATTAATAAAACAAATAAATTAATGGTAAAACAAACCAACAAATTAGTAGGCTACATATTAAAGTACTATGCACAAATGATAAGCAAATCCCCTTCCACATGTTTTATTACTATCAGGTTGTTTTTTTGCAAACAAGTAGACTACTTCAAGTCAAGAGCTTGTCAACCTGCATGTTTGACACCCACGTATGTATTGTCTTGCAGCAGAACAGTAGGTCATTATGTCTTGATACTGATAACCATTCATCAATATGCATCCGGAAAAAGTGTTTTTCCACTACTGTCTTCTGTCACTCACTCACACCTACGACAAACTATGCTTGCAGACAAGATCAATCTTTCCCCGGAATAGCTGATTTTGCTCCCACTCCTCAACAAACATGGTCAGTGGGAGGATACAGAGCCCCACTGTTGTGCCCTCAGCTCCTGCCAAGCCTCTTTGGAGTCTGAAAAGGTTCCCTGCATTCAGTTACACTTCAAACAACAAAAGAACAGTGACAGGCCTTCACAATAAGCGCAGTGAAAGAATATTAGCAAAGTAAATTCTACAACTGTTGAACACATACAGAAACATAAACAATATCCTATAATCTTAAATCCAATATAATGAGCCTGGAATCAACTGCATTCCCTTGCATAGTGCCAAAAGACAATATAGATTATTTGTACTATCTCATTCTAAATTAATCGGGTTAAATGATAATGCCATTGAAGAATATGCTACATAACAACAAAAAGCTCCTCAGCTTTACTGGAGAGGGGAACACAGGAAATCTCCAGGTACAGTGGTGACATTGTGAAACTGTTGAACCTGAGCCACATCTTTGGATGCAAGGGAGACCGAAAGGTGAGTGGAGCACAAACATTTCTGAATGTTATAAAACTGTTTGCGATTCATTCTGGACCACTGAAAAAAATCTATTTTCATGAACCTTGTTGTATCAGTATTAGTGTTAGAAGTTTGTAGTCGGCTAGTAGTTGTAGAAGTAATTGTTTTTCTCATAATCTCAATCTAAGAGATCAATCTCTCAATCTAATTTCACTCTACCTGAGCCTGAGTATTGTCTGTGCACAAACAGCACCTACATATTTCTAGCACTGTTTGCCGAATTATCTGAGAGTGGATTGTGGTCGTGTGGGAGAGCGCAGTGTAATTTTACTCTGGTCGGGGTAAGTCCAGTACAGTTGGTGGTGGGTAGAAGGTTCGACAGTTCACATGAATGCCCTCTCTCTTCCTCCACATTTCATTCTTTGTCTTCCTTTTTGCCGCTTCCCTTCATGCTTTCGCTCCATCCTCGTGGTTGTAGCTACTGAATGTCTGCAACACATCAGACTTTTGCCATCAAGAACTTCCCAGCGGAGCTATGTACCTGCACATTTACGGCAAAACCTTCCCTCTCTTGGAAATGTCTTTGATTCTACTGACCCCTTGTTGTGTGCTTGTAGGATGTCCTGGCCGGCTCTGTACACTCAGTTAGTGGGGGCCAACCGTCACTCCACCAGCCTGGGTAAAATCTGGCTCTCAGTCCTCTTCATTTTCAGAGTTATGGTGCTGATGGTAGCAGCCGAAAGCGTGTGGGGAGATGAGCAGGCGGACTTCACATGCAACACACTTCAGGTAAAGAAATGAGCAAATATTCATTATAATGACTAACCATATCAGAATAGAGAAAATATCACATCTGTAAACAAGTGTCAGCTTTGGAGACTTTTCCCAGTTTCTTGTATTATGTAATTTTCACTATATTTGACCTACCCTTGTTTCTGTTATATGTTTTCTAGCCCGGTTGTGAGAATGTCTGTTATGACCAGTTCTTTCCCGTGTCGCACATTCGCCTCTGGTGCCTCCAGCTCCTGTTTGTGTCCACTCCCACACTTCTAATTGCAATGCACGTGGCCTATAGGAACCACAGAGACAAAAAGAGGCTGTTACAGGTAAATATGTGCACAGTCATTTCCCATTTACACAACACATGTCTCTTTTGACACAATCGTTTTCAACTTCGTCCAGGCTTCGAGGAGAGCTGCTTTCCTGTCGAGCAAGAGTCAACTAGAGCAAGAAGAAGAGTTGGAGAGCTTAAAAAAGAGAAAACTTCCAATAGCAGGGTCCTTCTGGTGGACGTATGCATTTAGTATCCTGTGCAGGCTGCTGTTTGAAGGAGGTTTCATGTAAGACTATTTTTCTATTTATATACAGTAATAATGAATATATGAATTACATGCATCAAAGCATTCTGCAGATGTAAACCAGGAAAATGTAGGTAGAGCTGTGGAAGCACATTTCCCCTCACATGAGATGGGCAAAGTAAAGGAGCCATAGTTCCTGAATGAGAAAAGGATCAGGACTTTAGGACCACCATTATCAAATAGAAACTGTTGGACTAAGGCCAATATAGGTCTGGTATTATTTTTCTCATCATCACAGTATCAAGTTAGTGAATTAATTGTACTACTACTTGCTTACAATAGGCTATACATGTTCCTATGCTGCAGTGCTGTTAAAGGTGCATTATGCAACTTTTTATGTGGAAAAAAAAGTTGATATTTGTGAGTATTTGATCTTGTAGTGACTCAGTGGCTGTATGAGTGGTCAGCATGGCGCCTTTACTTTCCGTCACAGTGGTCTCTAGGACATTCCAGGATCAATTGTTTGGGAGGTTTTCACTGCTGAAGGACCCTCCCACCAGAAAACCTACAAACTGGAGCGCTGAAGAGACCACGAGATCGAAAGTAAAGGCGCCATGCTGACCACTCTTGCAGCCGTGGAGTCACGACAAGATCAAATACTCACAAATGTCAACTTCTTTTCCCCACGTAAAAAGTTGCATAATGCACCTTTAACCTTTGAAATTATTGCCATGGCCACTTTTGGTAGGCCAGATGAGCCATTCCAGTAGGATAAGAAATAAATAAATATAATAATTCTACTTTTGGCTGACAGGTATGTGCTGTACGTGTTGTATGACGGTTTTCGAATGCCCCGGCTGGTAAGGTGCGACCAGTGGCCCTGTCCCAACCTGGTGGACTGCTTTGTGTCCCGTCCCACTGAAAAGACAGTCTTCACCGTCTTCATGGCCACGGCATCTTCTCTCTGCATGGTTCTCAACATGGCCGAGCTCACCTACCTGATTGCCAAGAGTATCCAGGTATCTGAAGGTTTACACTTTACAGGCCTATACGCAACTTCATTGAATATCCTATGATTATAACGAGCATATAAGTAATAAAGTTTCTACATTTATTTTTACAGAACACTTTGTGGCGAGAGTCTACAGAGATCGAACAGTGATAAAATGCTCAACAAAGCCAACCAGGCTAAAACCCTAAAACACGGGGTGACGTTGCTTGTAGGCTCGTGATCTGCTTTGCTACAATGTTGGCTAACTAGGCTACATTGTTTCGCGTGGAATCAATAATTCAAAATTAAATCAAATGTTTTAGACCACACGTTTTGCATTGATCAGAATGTAAATTTTTTAGTTGTCAATAGATTATTAAAGTCTCTGTGTGCCACCGACGCATTAGCACTGTTTTGTCGCCCTCTCCTGGTCATGATGCGTGACTACAGCAATGGTTCAAGGTAAAGCGGACTTCCAAAAATGATTGGCAGACCTTTTATTGATGATCCAATTTGAGCTGCATGGTGTTTTCAGATAAGTATTGATATATATAATGTCTAATATGCCATGATTTTGTCAAAGCATTTGCTCGTGTTCATTTCTTTTGCTCAGCCGATCTATCTTAAAGATCTAATGATCATGCCCTTTATCATCACTTTCTGTTGGGCTATAGGCCTATTCTGTTGGCAATTTGTGAAATAACCGCCACTATTGCATCACCTGGAACTACAGCTTTACCTCAATGTGATGCAACTTTACATGCATCCACAATTAGTAACATATCCCGAGACTTAAAGGCTTCTATACCACAGCCTATTCAGTGTCTTAGGCCCATCGTTTACTGTCGATACAATCGTTTTAATCTACCCCTTTGAAAAATAGGACTCATGTTGGAATTGCGGCCAAAATGATAATATACAAATACACAAATGCTACAAACGTTTAATGAACGAACTGGCTGTTCATTCCAGGTTGAACCCAACACAAAGTAAAGTGACAAATAGCCACTTGTTTGGACGTAAGTTTACTAAGTTTGGTGAGGCCTATTGCCTTTTTCTTTCATTTGATTGTGATTATGCTGTTATGCTCCACACAGCCTGGTCTGTCCTGTAACTGTGCCCATGCCCAAAAACGCCCTTGTGCGCCCCCTCCCCTCTGAGCACCCCCTCGCGCGCCCCACGCACGGGACTGTAGTGTGTGACAGTGGCGGTTGGCCTTGGCCACGGGGGACGCAGCCGCTGCGCTTCGCCTTCGCGGGACAGGATCCACTCGCGCCCCTAACGACAGAGCAGGCTCGGTCTGTTCCTCTATCTCTCTGTGACTGTTTTTTCTGTCTCTCTCCCGGGCCTCTCCATCCAACCCCACCTGTTGCTGCCCGGCCGCTCCGAGCCCAGCCGTGGTCCGCAGAGGCCCAAGAGGTTTGGAGGAGAGCAGAAGGCGCTGCGGGGAGGGAGACGTGTTCAGAGGAGAGGGTAAGAGGTGATGCTGACGGATGCTGTGGGTTCAAGTGGGAGGGAAGAGGAGGGATTATCATCTTCCACCTGCGGGATTAGAGGCTCCTCGTGCGCTTCATTCATCTCTTTTTTTACGCACACGCTTAGTGTGCGTAAAAATCTCATCTATTGAGCCATAGATTATCAAGAACACAATTGAGAGGAATTATGGTTTTACCTTTAGCTGTGTATACTATGCGTTTAACCACCTAATAGGCCAACTTATCTAAATGCAGAAGAAAAATAGTAATTATAAGTAAAGCCAGATAGTTTTTATTTTAGGCTGCTCAAAATGTTGGAATAGATATTATATCTGTTCTTTAAAACTGTTTAGACAAATGTAGACACATGTTTTATATCATTTTAAAGGTTTGTTTTTTGTGTGTAATTTCCATGAAGTTAGTCATTGGAATAATGTGTTACAGAAAAGGACAGTCACATTACCAATGTGCAATGCATTGATTTGCACATATTTATTTGGCCTTTTGTGGCTCTTGTTAGTCTACACTAAAGCTTGGTTTAGGGTCAGGTTTACCATGTGGTGTACAGTTGGACTGATGTGGAACTGTTTTATTTATACACACTTGGATTGTTTTAGATCCAATTTATACACTTTGCATTGGTTGGTATTTCATTGCATTTAATTGCCATATACTGTTTGCACATTGTAAATGTTTTTTTCAAAGCAAATGGCTGGCCAAGAGTTAACTGTTGTGGCTGTTTTAGCACAAAGGCCAGTGATCCATCAAAAGCACACTGCAGCCAGGACAATGTCCATCCAGCAGCTTCTCTATTGTCTCTGCTGACAGATGGTATTTCATCACGTCAACACATCATGTACATGTACACATACCTCAGGTAGAAAAGAGCTCTAATTTAGGGACTGTTTGGGATTACTTTGGTTTACACCATTTCCTGAGAACTCATCACAAGTAATAGTTGTTATTACTGTTGTTTGGTTAAATCTGTAACTGTAACTAACTGTTCTTTTTGCAATAACTGTTCAAATCTCCTCATTGCAGGGTCACGGCTGCACCTGGTGCTGTTTATTTATAACATACAACATCATATTTGCTTCAATAATAATGCCTGTAATAATGGCTCTGCTCACTTTGGTTGAGCATTGTACTGTACTGTATGTGTATGTGTGAGCGTGTGTGTGTGCGTGTGTGTGTGTGTGTGTGTGCGTGTGTGGACGTATCAGTCAATCCCAGCAAACATTTGCCCTCCTCAGCATTCCTGGGATGTGATGAGTGCAGCATTCAACAGGGACAACCTGTTATCCACGCTTTCACTTCCCACAGATGGCCTGCCATTGTCTCAGTGTCCAGCCAGGCCTGCAGCAGCCTCACAAATGCCACTACACACAAATGCATGTATGTCTGGAGGGATAATGTTGGAAGCACACTGTGTGTGGCTGGGATTAATTCAGTATCAAATGTTATAGTGTCTACAATAAGAATTACAATAAAGAAGTTGGCCTCATCGATGAAGCTGACAGGAGCATCTTTTGTGTCATTGCAGGTACTATTTTGTTCCTGATTTATGGTCGATGGATTTATCACTGACAAAACAACATATATTTAGTAAGTTTGCTTGATGTTCTTGGACCATGGGCAATGCTCGGCCATGTGGGACCAGTTGTTTAAATGTTTACAAAAAGCTGCCCACTTCATTATCATCTGATATCACGTTCCCTACTGTCTCTTTTTGCAGGTTAGAAAAGTAAAGCATGGGTGACTGGAGCTTTCTGGGGCGGCTGCTGGAGAATGCTCAAGAACACTCCACTGTGATTGGAAAGGTGTGTCTATGTGAAATAACACATCAGCTTTAAGGTTACATGTGTAAAATGGATGGAAGTCTGTCTTAGACTACTATGGGATATTTACTGTACATGCATGTGTCTTATGGATGTTCACTATTCATTAGTCTTCCCCATTGACCCATCAAAATAAACAAGCTGAATGACAATAATAGTTTCTCTTCTTTCTGTCACAGGTTTGGTTGACGGTCCTCTTCATCTTCCGTATCCTGGTGCTGGGAGCAGCAGCGGAGGAGGTGTGGGGTGATGAGCAGTCGGACTTTACCTGTAACACGCAGCAGCCTGGCTGTGAGAACGTCTGTTATGATGAGGCCTTCCCCATCTCCCACATCCGCTTTTGGGTGCTGCAGATCATCTTTGTGTCCACACCCACGCTCATATACCTGGGCCACGTGCTGCACATTGTCCGCATGGAGGAGAAAAGGAGAGAGAGGGAAGAAGAGCTTCGAAAGTCCGGCCGACACTTGGAGGACCATGACCCGCTTTATCACAACGGAGTGGGGGACGGAGGGGGCAAAAAGGAGAAGCCTCCAATCAGAGACGAGCATGGAAAGATCCGTATACGAGGAGCTCTGCTCAGGACCTACATCTTTAACATCATCTTCAAAACTCTGTTTGAGGTGGGCTTCATCCTGGGACAGTACTTCCTCTACGGCTTTCACCTGAAACCACTGTATAAGTGTCGCCGCTGGCCCTGTCCCAACACTGTGGACTGCTTCATCTCCAGGTCAGAAAGTAACATTTTTAATCACTATCATATAGTGATGACCACTTACAGACCTGTTCGGTTTGGTATTATTTACTGTTTGTGTTTTGTTTTTTTACAAATGGTATAAGTCTTTTTCTGTTGTTTTTCTCTTAGGCCGACAGAAAAGACGATATTTATTATCTTCATGTTAGTGGTGGCCTGTGTTTCCCTGGTCCTCAATCTACTGGAGATCTACCACTTGGGCTGGAAGAAGGTCAAACAGGGGGTTACCAATGAATTCTCACCCAACTCGGAGTCGCTGCTGCCGGGTTCAGATGCCCGTGGGGACGCAGTCACCATCACTGAGCAGAGCTCACCTCCAGTGCTTGACTGTTTGCCTACATACACCAGTGTTAGTGAGGTGAATGGTGCCCCGGCTGAGGGCGGCACATACAGTCCAAGTGAAGTGCCTACGGTGATCCCCTTAAATCCAAATCTGACAGCCCATGTCCCGCTGAAGGCAGAAGGGGACCACATGGTGCAAGAGGCTATATCCAGTCCGTTATATGAGAAAGCGAGCATTGGGAGCCAAAGTCAAATAGCTGCAATGGAGCAGAACTGGAGCAACATGGCACTGGAGCTCCAGTCTTCTGATGGAAAAAACTCCCCCAGCTCTGATCGCCCCCCTGCCCCATCCCCTCCCAGCTCAGCCTCCTCCTCCTCTGCTCGGCAGGAGATGACCCCTCCACATCCAGAGGATGTGTTGTCCTCTTTTCCCACACTGCCCCGTGACACCCCCCTCAATCTTATTGCACCCAAGGAGGAGGAAGATTGTGAAGAGAGTCCTGGGCCGTCAACACCAATCGGCCCACTACATGACGACTTCACCATAGTCACCAAAGCAGAGATGCACCAGCCTCCGACTGCCTTCCTGTCAGACCTCCAGAGGCCCAATCGAGCCAGCAAGCCCAGTGTCCGCGCTCGCCCAGATGACCTGGCAGTGTAGCTAAACACACTACACACCACACCAGTGCAGTTTGACAAACATCACAGGCCACAGAGTCAGCTCTATCTCTTAAAGGTGCAGTGTGTAGCTTTTAAGGAGCTCTATGAGCTAAACTGAATGTAACATAATCTCGTGTTTAATAGTTTAAAACCTCACCAAACTGCAATACAACTGCTGTGCATGTTGGTCAGACACAGCATATTGGTCAAGGAGAAGAACAATGGACTCATACGTAAATACCCGTCTAAAACAGTGCTTAATCACATTAATAATAGCTATTGTTATGGAATCTGGCCATGTCAATGTAACCCTGATTGACCGGTGGTTTACTGCAAACTTTAGCTACATTAGCTAATACTAGTTAGCCACATAATTTAATGTGGAAAATGTGGTAATCATACTACACAGTGCACCTTTAAAAATTAGACAAAATGCAACATAATTTTATGATTATTATTCTCATTGGCTTTGTTTGTACAAACTTGATCTCCAACATGGCTTCTACTAGTATGACTGTCTACTAACCTGAACATGCTCTCACTTCTCTAAGAGAAGTTTAGAGAACCATGAAATGGAGAATGCATACATATTATTGCCTACACAATAGAGGTATGAGTAAGGAAACTGTAGCGGTTTTGATGGTGATGGTTGGTAATTCGTGTGGGAACTTAAGGCAGAGAAACTATATTCTTTTAATTTCTTCTTTTCCCCTGTTTTTTGCTGGAGGACTGTCGGCGATAGGTTTGCACTTTTGTTTCTTTAATTTTCTTTTTCTTGTGAGGTGTTGGCAGAGGTACGTGTCAGTATTTGTCTCTATGTCAGTGTTTCAGCCTGTAGCTTCAATGAAGAGAGGGATGTAGCTCGGTAGTTCACATGTAGAAGTAGATAGGAGACTTGTATGAGGCAGTCCCACCCTGAGGCCTGGTCCATAGGCTCCACAGGCTGTGTGCACATGCACTGTTTTTATCGTTTTTAGAAAAATACACTTCTGTAGTTCATCAGGGGCATCTATATGAGTCTATAAATATGTAAATAAAGTAGCATTTATAGGCTACACAGGATGTGTACACAGCACCTTCTGTTTTTAAAGTTGTTTCTGATCCACTTGCAACAATTTGGAGCCTGTGACAAAGGCGCCACACGTCACTTTATATAAATTGAACAAAAATCCCATTGCAGATCTCTTCTGGTGCTTGTGTTTGCAGTGTGTTTCTGGACCGTCAAGTTAACCCTCGCTGTTCTGTAAAACCAAGTTAATTTAAAGGTTAGCTGTAGATTTTAGGTTTTCTTTGGGAATAGATCAGCACAGCACAATGTGAATAAGTATTTGGTCTTACTCAGTATTGTGATTTCCCCTTTAATTCCTGCCAAAAGTTTACAAAAGGCTTTTGTAGGTGCTTTGCCTCACAATAATTCCCCGCGGCTCTTATTTACGATGGCTAAGTGTAGGGAGCAAACAGGAACAGAGACAACAAAGGAGTGCTTTGGGGTGAAATTAGTTTCGTACATCGTTATGTTTCTTGCTAGGCTTACATTTTGTTTTGTATTGCTACTTGAAAAAAGTATTCAATTGTTTGATATGGTTGAAAAATACATGAAAAATTAAACTTAACATTTTAGAAAAAAATTTGATTATTTTTATAAATTGCATTGCTATTATCTGATTGATAAGGGCATACATCTGATTGTATGTGGTCTTTAAATGTTGAATAGTAGCCCATGTTGATAACTCAGTAACTGCACACAGGACTGGGATGGTACTTAGTACCAAATTTCTTCCACAGATATCTTACATTGACCATTAGCAGTGCACTTATTACAGTTTTCATTTTAAAAGGTTTTAAAACCTAAAATACAAAGTTTTTTTCTTCATTAACTAAACTATACACAAAATATACTGCTCGCTCACTTGTCAGATGTTTACAGACAGAAAGATCTCAGTTATTCAACCAAAGATTGCAAACCAAACGCCAATGAGATTAAAGAAAAAGACAGCACTTTCTGTGGAACACACTATAGCAATACTGCTGACAGCAACTATGCAAACTGCTCTGGACAAGCTTTAAGAGGGCGAACCAAGATTTTTACCTAAAAGACACTATGTTGAATTTTGTCACTGAAAGATTGTAAAACAAGGCTTATTTATTTATATTGCTGAAATGTTTTTCATAACCTTGTTGTTCCGCACTGTTCATAGTATATTTAATATGTAGATAAAGATTTGCACAGGTAGGTAGTTAGACCACTAAAATTATGCTATAAATAGAAAAGAGCAAATAACAAAGGGTGTCCTGGGAGGATGCATATTAACATATTTGTTTATTTATGGGAGAAGTGCTACCGATGCTGGACTTGAACTGGATATTGACTCGAAAGTGACTGTTTTTTTCTGTCCTTAATATGGGTTTTTAGATTTTTGGCCCCGACTTTTTCACCATGGATGTGCCTTGCATCAAAAACTCCCCCGATGGAAAACAGCTGTTGTGTATCAGACTGATGGGATTTTCATGGTTCTCCCAACAAGCGATAGGACAAACCCCAATGTATTCACAAGAGGAATGCTTTGACTCCCATTGTAAAATGTCTCTGAACAGAAGTGCCTTGTGTCTGAGCTTTGTGTTAAAGAACATGTTGATGTAAATGTCAATTTACCTCAGATGTTTAC